>NC_137668.1:0-600000 GCF_963422515.1 Blennius ocellaris
AGCAAAGGACACTGTGGATGACAGAGAGGGCTGTGGACCCCACTGGACCGCGTGGGACACTATATTGAAAAAGACTTGATAAATGGTTGCCGATTGCTCCAACAGCATGACAATGACAACTCTGACTTTTGTTTTCATTGTCATTTTATTTTTGCACTGAGCAAAAATGAGACGTTATTTATTTGGGGGATTTTGTGCGGAGAAAAAGCACACAATCACTGCTTATGTTTTGGTTTTTGCACTTAGAGAAATGGACATGACACATCACAGATCATCGCATATTTTTTAAAACTTGACAAAAACTAGATAAAGACTAGATAACGGTTACCACGATACAACGCTACCTTCTGTAAATGAATTTTTCATTCCAAAAATCCAGCGGCCTCCGCTCAACACGTGACATTTGGTGACACCAATCACAGTTTTTATTTATTTATTTTTTATTGATTGAGTGATTTGTTTGACAGGGACAATGAAAGTCATCTTTCATAGTTACAACATGAAAGATGCAGCTCATGCGACACATACAGAGTGTGTAGCAGAGAATGCTCCTTTTCAACTCCTGTCCCTGGTTGAGCTTTTCCCTGTAGTACATACAAATGATACAGAATGAATGAAATACACAACCCTAAAATACATGTTTACAACAGTGGTCTCCACGCACACACGCACACACACTATACATTATTTACAGACTCAGAGGTGCGTACATCTTTGGTTTGTTTTAAGCCACAACTTTAGCTTTGATGTGAACTCCTTAAACTCTGGTCTATTTTTGAGGTCAGTGGGCAGTGGGTTCCACAGTTTGGCCGTCTTTATGGAGAAAGCAGACCGAATAAACCTGGTCCTCCTGTGGGGGGGTCGCACAGTTCTTGTGGGAGGTGCTCCTGGTGACTCTATTGCTGTTTTGTCTAGGTTATGGATGCATTTGAATGTTAGCTTTACAGAGTATAGTTTAATGAAGTTTTCCAAATTTAGTCAATGATAGTTGTCGAGTATATTGCAGTGGTGATAACGGGTGTTGTTTTTTTTTGTCCATAATCTGTATTGCTTGATTTGGAATGTAGTGTCTTATTAGTTTGAAGCAGTTGAGATTACGATGAATAGTTTTGGATATTTTTCACATAGAGTGAATTCGAACACATTAAAACACATTAAAAGCAACGTTTTGCAACCACTGTGCCGCTGGACACCGAGACGCGAATTTGTATTGCTTGATTGTACAATGAACCAATGCACTTAGTGGCTGAGGGAGGTGCCTGGGTGCTGTCATTCAGCATGACATGTGGCAGAAGATCATCCATTGCATGTACAGCAAGGCCGCTTGATTTGGAATGTAGTGTCTTATTAGTTTGAAGCAGTTGAGATTACCATGAATAGTTTTGGATATTTTTCGCATAGAGTGAATTAAAACACATTAAAACACATTAAAAGCAACGTTTTTCAACCACTGTTCCGCTGGACACCGAGACGCGCTCAGGTGGGCCGCGTGAACTCTCCAATTTCGGCAGTTGGGTGTGAGGACGCCGTCCCTCGGCCTGTCGGAGGACGTAGACGCCTCCGGTAGGAATGTCAAGGACATCCGTCGGATGGCGACGATGACAAATGTTAAAATTGTTTAGATTTTGGGCTGTAGTCGTCCTGGCTGGGGCCTGCTAGAATTGATAAGAACCGGTGCAAACCAGCTTACTCCTCCATTTTGATGTCCCGTGACTGGAGAAGCACGGGCGGGGACAGGAGGAAGACCTTGGAGGAGATAGAGAAAAGGAGGCAGTAATTCTGAGCCAGGGGTCTTTTGCCATTTTCTTCCGCCGTATCCACTTGGGTCCAGTTTTTGGTTCAGAGAAGCAAGATCCACCTGTGTGGTGAACGGCTCTTCGAACCCAGAAATATTTCTGTAAGTTTTATATATATTGCTTTGTAATAAAACTCATGTGTTGATTTCATTCTCAAGTTTCATGTTTGGTGCTTAAACTCACTGTGGTTTCCCATTTTCCTTACACGGGGAGCGAGCTGTCCCTCCTCGGGGGAGCGGGCCCCCAAAAAGGACAATTTGGCGTTGTCGGCAGGATTCTTCAATCGTAAGGAAAAGGAAGTTTTGGACGAAGTGGTCCAGTGAGTATCGGTTTCCAGCCCAACGTTTCCCAGAGTCGACCACCCGGGTAAGGTAAGCAGTTTTCCTGTTTCATCGAAAACTGCACATTGGCGATTCTAAATTGGCTCTGTGGTACGTGAAGTTGAGGCCGTGAGATAGTGCTAAATTTTATAGAATAAACGTTAAAAATAATAAAAGTTGAATAACTTGAGAGTGGAATAACGGAGTTTCATACCGGGAGCCTGGGGTTCGCCGAAGGAGAGTGGTTATTAGAACCCTCTCGAGGTCTGGGACCTCCGGATCTGGGATCCATTATAATCAGGAGTTCTGGGAACTCAAGGGTCTGGGACCCGCTAAGTTTGAAGTTCTGGGAACTACCAAACTTAGTTCGGAGGATTATTGATAATCCTACCGAGTGCCTGGGGCACAGCATCTGGGATGCTTAGATTAGAAAAGCGCTAAAAAAAGAAAAAAAAAAAAAAAGAGAAACCTGCAGTGTATTAATATGTTTTATTGACAAGGGAAATGTGTGGGAGGTTCATGTGTGTTTGTGCTTTTGCATCAGGCTAATGTTCTGAAAAATACACATTTCTGTGGGGAAATTGTGGGTTGGGATAGTTCTGTCGTTGTTTTATCAAAGGTAGAAAAAGTAGTGTTTTGCTCCGGGAAATAACCCCCAGAGTAGAGGCGCACAGCTCCGGCTGTGTAGAAGCTTCCTCTATTGGAGTGGACACTACTGGCACTGACCTCTACCTGCGAAGACAGCGAAGTGTGGTAATTTGTGTAAATATAACATTGTAAGCAACAAGTAAGATTATGGCAACTTTTGAAAATATGTGGGACGCTGTAAAGCGATTTTTGACATCATCTGACAACATACAGAGACCGGAGACCTTGAGACACAAACTGAAATGTTTTGAAGGAATAGAAAAAAAGAAGCCATGGTGGCCGAAAGCACATGACACAGGACCATTCTTGAAGAGATTTAAAAACCAACTGACTGTTGAACAAATGGCCTTGGACCATTACAAACTCCAATATGAAAAAGAACTTGCCAAAAGGTCACTATTTTCCAAACAAAATAAATACCAAGGAAAAATAATATACCTCTGCGATTCACATTAGCATACTGAAAGGAATCAGAGACGCAATGATCAAACTGGAGGGAGCCCACAAGGATGAGGGGCCTCCACCTAGTCAGACACCCGTACATAAGGGACCGTCTTCCGGAGAAACTTCCACAAAAGAAAAGGAAGCAGCTCCTAGTTACCACACAAGCACCAGCCTCCTCTGCACCACCGCAAGTGTACACCAAGCCACCACCTTATTTAGAGCCCTCTTTTACACCAAAAAATCTAAACCGCACGATAAATTAAATTGTAAAGATTGGAAATATGTAGAACGCTGCAGCAAAGAAAATGTAAAACATTTGGATAACTTGATTACAAAATATGGCTTCGACGGGAGCTTCAATAAAAAAATAAAATAAAATAACAGTTTTACAAGATGCGATTAAAGAAAAAACTAAAAAGGATCCTAAAAAGATGCAAAAAGGTTATGACAGCACACAAAAATGGTAAGCGCTATATAAATAAAAACAAAAAGTACTCGAGTGACTGTGACTGACCAAAGGACTGTGTGTATGAAGAGAAATTATTTTCGAAACCCAGATGATCGGTAAAACATCACGGTGTCAACTGAGCTCTACCTGGGGAGTAAAAATAATCTCTTATTGCTGACTCATCAGGTGAAATTGGGGTAAAATCTAAAACGGCTCTTACTCCTGTGCCCTAGAAGCTTATCTTTCAAGGAGGAAGTGAGATCGCACTGGCAACATAAATTAAATATGGGAAGCTGTTGTACAAAAACTAATTAGTGATGAAGTTGGTGATACAAATTTATGAGTTAAACTCACCCTCGCTTGACTCAATATCTAAAACAGTAAAGCAAAAGAAATACAGATTTAAATGAAAACTGCAATCAGAAGAGTGTGTAAAATTAGTTATACAACTTAAAGTACAAGAGAGACAGTCAGGAAAAAAAAAAAAAAAAAAAAAAACGAAAAGAGAATAGGAATTCAGCAGCTGCACGCCCGGACGTGGAAAGAGGGAAGCAGAGACAGTTCGGTGTGACACGTCTCCACACTGAACGGCCTCAGACGAGATAACACAAAAACAAAACAGCAACCTTTTAAAGCTGCTCGAAAACTAAGTAATGTTCGAGACTACTTTAGTGTGTTTAGTGAGGAAATAAACTTGTCATATTTGGAATTTAAACTTAAAAAATCTATAAATAAAAATTGCTAAATTAACTGAATAAAATAAATGGATGAAATAAATGAATCAAAGGAATCCTTGAACAAATACTTTGGGTGTATATGCATGAATCAGAGCTCCTCCTTATCAAACAGCTGTTATGGAGAACGAGGACATTGAATGAAAACAGAATCCACAGCTCCGATCCCATTCTGCTTCTACCAGACGTTGCTGGTGGAGGAATGAGAGGCTGTGGAGGCGCTAGGTTGGACTACAAACATGGAAACTCTCAACGTAATGACGAACATGCCGTGTCGCGACGTAAAATACACTTCAGCGTGCCAAGGTCGTACCATGAGAACGCACACACACATAGTGGGAGAAAGAAGGGATTCAAACACACAGTGTTAATAACATTCCAGTAGGAACAAAGAGGCAGAAGTTTAAACTTGAGAGTTTGAGGATCAAAATTAGAATTTGATGTGTGCAATGAAATTTAAGACCTTTTACAGAGGTCCAGGAATTAAATGGTTTATAAAATCAACAATAGATTAGTGAAACTAAACTAAACAAACGTAGTGACTAAAACTAGACTAAACATTTAGATGAAGTTTGGAAAGAGTCAGCTTACAAGAAAACAAAACCTCAAACAAGAAATTAAAAAATAAGAAACTAAGAAAATTATTCTCAATTTTTTTTAAGATAATAGATTGTTACCTTTGCATAAACAAAATAATGATTAACAGGCATAATCTGGCTAGTTTATGAAACTTGATAGTGAATCACATGCGCTGTCTGTGTGTACAAGTGGTGGGAGGAGCCTCGGTGGAGCACTGCAGGCTTCACTGGTGCTGTTTCACCCACTAACGTTGAAAGTACTGCACACAGTGTCTGTGATATTACGTCAAAACAAACTATCTTATCATGCGAGACATGACAGTTTGACTGTCTACCAAAAACGTTATCCGTCTAACAAAATCAGATTTAAAAATTTTATAGAATGTTTATAGATCATATAAAAAGAACACAGATGGTTCAAATGTCATAGCCCTAAAAACCAGACCATCTTCCCTGATGTGTTGTCTTCTCTAAAGCTTATCCTGAAGGGTGTGAGTGTGTGTGTGAAAAAGTTTTTTTTTTTTTTTTTTTTTTTCTCTCTTTTCCTCACTGTGTAAGGATCACAGAGCTGCACTGACCAGAGACAAGCCACCCCATCTGTTTATGACCTATTTCAAGCACGGACCATTTGTATTTTATATATATATATATGATGAGGAACTACAGAGTAAAAACATTCACCTAGGAGGAGACACCAGACACCAGAGCAGGATTTTAGTGGATTCACAGGGTGATGATATGGTTGCAGGTGAAAATCTGAATCTCTTTGAAAATGTTAAATATTAGATTATGATGGAAGAGACTTCTAGAATTCACTGTTGTGGTGTTTGTGTGTGAATTGTGAATTAATGATAAAACTATTATGAACTATTATTAACTCTTATGCTTTCTTCATTATGGGAAAACGCATTTTTGAGGGGCTAAACATACATAACTTTTTGCAACATACATAACTTTTGCAATGGTCATCAGACAAATGTGATGATTTGGAGGAATCACACGTGATTGGAAAAAAGGCTCAACTGTGCCACCTGGAACATTTGAAAAATTCAGCCCCCAGATCCCGCTTTGCTTAGAGCATTGGAAGTCGACAGACTCGTCACATCCATATATGTAACACCCCAAGCCTCACAAAAAAGTCTCGTGGACTCATATCAACAGCTCAACAGGAAGTCTGCCATTTTGAAATTGATAATGAATTTTGGCAGATTTTGGACCAAATAGAATTTTCTACAGAGAACTAGTCTGACGGGGTAATTCCAAATGACCGGACAATTGGTGTGGTGATAGAATAGAGATTGGTGAGCAACTCGTATCAAAATGGCGTATTCGCCATGCCTCAACAGGAGGGATGGCACACTAATAAATAAAAAATAATAATAAAAATATATATATATTTTTTGAGCAGTATGTATAATCTGTATAAAACAGAAGACAAAAAAGGAGGTAAATTTCCAAAACCAGAATAGTGAAAATAGACACATTCTCTAATTGGGTAGAAATAGTACCAACAAAACATCCAGATACTGTAACAGTAGCAAAAGCACTTTGCAAAAATGATAATCTCAACACATGGAATAGCAAAAACAATTTCAAAACAAGACATTCAGATAACTCAGCCTCAGCCGCCGCTCCAACAGCTAGTCTCACAATGCCCGCTTGGGTTATGTCTGTGCAACCTGTGACTTATCAACAGCCACTGCCTTATCAGGGCAGACCTCGTCAGGGAGGAGGTTATGGTAGCCGTGGTAGAGGCAGGGGAGGCCCCCGCACTGGCAACAACGATTGTTGTTATGTCTGTGGACAACAAGGACATTGGGCTCGCAATTGTCCTCAAGGAGCTGTTGGCTATCAGCCCTATGTCCCTCAGCCCCCTGGTCCATGGACTGGAGGTCAAGTCCAACCTCACAACCATCCACAAGGATCTCAGGCGCCATGTTTGGCTCCAGCGCCATTGATGGCCCCACAGTATCCACAGCAACCGCCACAAAAACAATCGTTACCACTGTCAAAGGAAACTGTGGTTTCGTGCAATGGACAAACATTGACTCATTCATTTTTGATCACAGACTCGTGTCCCTGGCCGCTTTGTGGAAGAGACTTGCTCGTGAAATTGAAAGCTTTGATTTCTTGCTCTGCTGATGGAATTATTGTGACTTTGCCGAATGGTACAGTTGTAAACACAGCCAGCCCTGCCTCGGATTGTACAATGTATGCGCTGCATCCGTTTGATGTGCCTGATGAGCCAGCTGACCCAGCTCATATCTATTGGCTGTTGTTGGAACCTGAGAAGAGATCCGCTCTGGGACTAATGCATTTTTTGTGGAAGCCGTGGATTGATGCATGTGGACAATATGTGCCTCCCCCTGACCCGCCTCATATTACCCTGTACTACCGCCGAGACCCTGACGAGGCCTACCAGGAGAGATGGGACCATTGTTCGTCCACTATTGATTTAACTGTGGCTACTTCAGACATTATTGTGGACCCAGAGGGTGTTGCTGCTGTTGCTGATTTGACTCCTTCCCAGATCACTTGGTACATGATGTCATCTACCTCTGTACCTCATTGTTCACTAGCAGTACGTTTAAAGAGTCAGGCTAAAAACTTAGGACCCATGTGTAAAAACATTCTTTTGATGTAGGAATACTTGACGTTCCCCCTGTTGAACTGTCATTTTCTCACAACTACATTTATAAACCTCAATACCATATGAAACCAGAAGCTGCTTTAGGCATCAAAGACACAATTGAAGGCCTAAAAAGTGCAGAAGTATTGATTCCTACAGATTCACGGTCCAACACACCACTGCTCCCTGTAAGAAAACCATTCTTTCTAGAAGTTGTTGAACAAAACGGGGTTGTGAATGCAGTTTTGTTTCAACAGAGAGGGAATGGTAAAGCAGTGTTCTTTCTGAACATGGAGTAGTTGCATACATCGGACACAAAGATTGAGAAAAATCATTCTACAACCACACATAACATTCCAAGCCCCAGATGACCTTGCAGTGTCGGGAGTGAGATCGTTTCCCATACATGATTGTGCCCCTCGAGTTGAGGAAGATGTGAGGTTTAGACCAGACTTGAAAACAGAGCCACTCTCAGGCAATAGGAGAGTTTTGTTTGTGGATGGTTGTTGTCATAGGGACATGGAGAAAGGAATGTTGAAAGCAGGTTTTGCGGTTGTGGAGAGAGAAGGAAGAGATTGGAAAACAGTAAGTTGCTGAGAGTCTAGATGATAAAGAAAGAATGTCAGCACAAAGGGCTGAGCTGGAAGCAGTGGGTACAGCATTAGAACTGCTGGAAGGTCAGAGAGGAGAAGTCGTAACTGACTCAATGTATGTTTATGGATTGTGCACGAGAGAACTGACCAAAATGGTAAGGGTTGACTGGAAAACAACATCAGGAACACCATGCAAACACTCAGACTTGGTACAAAGACTTGCACGCGCTATCATGTTACCTACCGAGCTTGCAGTAAGAAAATGTGCAGCACACACAGGCAGAACTGATGAAGACTCGTTGGGAAACAATAAAGCTGATATAGCAGCCAAGGCCGCAGCAGGCTTCACTCCCTACAATGTTTTGTTAGCAGAGACAAAACAGACGAAGGACGCTGACACTGACGAACAGACTGATGATGACTTGGCCGGTGCGATGACCCAGGATGACCTTGTGACACTCCAAGAGAGAGCACTGGACTGGACTGCAGTCCGCTACCCAAAGGTGCTGATACCAGAGATCTCGACTGGGTGTGGATGAAAAGGTTCAAACGCCACTGGCTGAATCCGAGGTGGTACGATCCACTCCGGGTGACAGAAAAGACATCACACGCCGTGAAGATCGAAGGTCATCACGCGTGGTTCCATCTCCATCACTGCGCCAAGGCGACTCCACCTGACAGAGAGATCATCGTTCCTGAGGACAACTGGGAATCTGACGACCAGGACGACCTCAGCGACAGTAAAGAGCCTACAGCCTGCACGGGACCAGCACCAGGAGAAGATCATCGCAGGTGTCCAGAGGACACCGGCGATAAGGGATCTCCAGGGGGCGCACACCACCCCTGAGACACTGTTAAGGCAAGACGGGAGGACAGGGGTGGTCCTGATCCTCTCCGCGTAACACACAAAAACACGAAATCTCCGAGGAGCAGCACTGATATAGAAATTTAAAAAAAAAAGACTCTACAAAAGAACTTTCAAAGAACTCTCCAGAAAATGGACTGGTTGGAGAAACTGTTTGGGGGGCCCCGTATGTACGGATCATGGAAATGTTTGTGTGGACTCATACTTGCATTGCTAATTGTTCTGTCACCCTGGTTTTGGTACATGTTTCAGCCCACTCATCCCACAGACAAAGGTACTAGCTCCTTAGTGTATTTAGACCCCGTAAACACACTCACATCGGCGATAGATGTTGCACTTTCATCCCTAACAACACAGCAGCAGATGGCACTTTAACAAGGGCCCTGGAAGGTTTGTGCACACTCAACAAAAACATGAAGGATCATTCAGGTGTAGACACTTCCGTGTGGGATGGCTGGACTGACATGTTTGGTAAGTATAAGGACTTGGTGATGTCGTGTTGATTTCTGTTGCAGTGTTTACAGCTATTCTTACTCTCTGTGGTTGTTGTTGTATTCCATGTATCAGAGCCCTTCTCACTCGGTTGATTGATACTGCCATATCACCCGACAAAAGAAATGTGGTGAACATGGCTCTATTAACTCCGACAGGCGAACCTGGTAATTTTGACCCAGAAGACGAAGCGTTCCCATAGGATGATCATATATGATGTGTGATGACACACATCAAGAGAGGGATTGTTAAAATTCCCTTCCCTCCTGGATACGGTGCAAGACCGACCCAGGAGGTCCAAAACTTTAAAGTAAAATTAAGATCACAATTAAAGTGTCTGAAGGCCCGTATGGCCGGAACATCATCCCTTTGACAGTTGATTTTTTGCATTTAGAAGACCAGGTTTTGTGAGGTATTGGGTGGGTCAGCATTTATGTAATCTTATATTTCTGCTTTTTGATTCGCGTGAAGAATGTGTTTTGAATCAGCTTGCTTACTTATCAGGCCCATGTTATGATCAAAGGATTTTCTCATGGCAATATATTAATTAAAACTGTGTCCAGAAAAATTGTTTGTATTGTGTTTACAAGGTTTTATGGAGTGATTGATTGGATCACTCCAAGAGAGGGACCTACAAAACACGAAGAATATTGATTTAAGGTTAAAAGGTTAAAGTAGTCTTAGTAATGTGTGATTACTCTGACTTAGTGATAGTGTGGGTTTTATTAAAATAATGATGGTCTGATGTATGTGTTTGCCACGGGTTGAGAATTACTGCTCCCATTGACCCCACCTACAAAAATTGTTAAAATTGTTTAGATTTTGGGCTGTAGTCGTCCTGGCTGGGGCCTGCTAGAATTGATAAGAACCGGTGCAAACCAGCTTACTCCTCCATTTTGATGTCCCGTGACTGGAGAAGCACGGGCGGGGACAGGAGGAAGACCTTGGAGGAGATAGAGAAAAGGAGGCAGTAATTCTGAGCCAGGGGTCTTTTGCCATTTTCTTCCGCCGTATCCACTTGGGTCCAGTTTTTGGTTCAGAGAAGCAAGATCCACCTGTGTGGTGAACGGCTCTTCGAACCCAGAAATATTTCTGTAAGTTTTATATATATTGCTTTGTAATAAAACTCATGTGTTGATTTCATTCTCAAGTTTCATGTTTGGTGCTTAAACTCACTGTGGTTTCCCATTTTCCTTACACGGGGAGCGAGCTGTCCCTCCTCGGGGGAGCGGGCCCCCAAAAAGGACACAAATCACGCACTCCCAGTCGTCGCTCTCGGGCACCGCAGGACGAGGATGATTTGGACGCAGTCAACACGTCAAACTCCTGAAATGTGTCGGAGTTTGTGTGATGTCTGTGTGATGACGTGCTCGGCGCGGGTGCCGCAAACCGTCCGGATGAGTGGCGAGCGGCGGGAGCTTACGCTTCGGCTTCTATGGTGACTTGAACGAGCCCATCCGTGACATTGCAACGGGACCGCACTCGTGATGTGTGTCACGTGCGCATGCGCGCGCATGCGCGCCCAACCACGACCACAGTATAAGTGCTCTCCAGCAGACGCGTGTCTGACTCACGGTTGCCCACAGGTATCCGACACGCAGAACAAAACAACACGAAACAATGACTACCTGAAGCGAGGAACAAAGACACAACATCAGCACAGATCAGCGACCAAACGAGCCCCACAGTGGCACTTCCTCACAACCACTAACCTGAACTCCCGTCATGCCCTGCGGCGGCGACCGCGTCCGTGATCCGCCGCAATACTTTTCGCCACTAGATGGCAGCACAGCGCGTAGAGGGTGCATAGGATAAAAGCCCTTTTTTTCCCCAAACCTGAAAAACGCAAATTTTTAGCTCAGTCGGTTAGCGCGTGGTGCTCGTAAGTTGATGGTCACGGGTTCGATACCCGTCATTGGCCACACGTTTTTTTTTTTTTTTTTAACTTAACTAACCCTAACCCTAACTTCACTAAGACGAGATAAAGACTAGATAACGGTTACCACGATACAACGCTACCTTCTGTAAATGAATTTTTCATTCCAAAAATCCAGCGGCCTCCGCTCAACACGTGACATTTGGTGACACCGATCACAGTGACTGAAACACATTGAAAGCAACGTTTTCCAACCACTGTGTCGCTGGACACCGAGACGCGCTCAGGTGTGCCGTGTGAACTCTCCAATTTCGGTAGTGGGTGTGAGGACCCCGTTCCTCAGCCCGTCGGAGGACGTAGACGTCTCCGTTAGGAATGTCAAGGACATCGTTGGGATGGCGACGATGACAAATCACGCACTCCCAGTCGTCGCTCTCGGGCACCGCAGGACGAGGATGATGTCTCAAGCAAAGGACACTGTGGATGACAGAGAGGGCTGTGGACCCCACTGGACCGCGTGGGACACTATATTGAAAAAGACTTGATAAATGGTTGCCGATTGCTCCAACAGCATGACAATGACAACTCTGACTTTTGTTTTCATTGTCATTTTATTTTTGCACTGAGCAAAAATGAGACGTTATTTATTTGGGGGATTTTGTGCGGAGAAAAAGCACACAATCACTGCTTATGTTTTGGTTGTTGCACTTAGAGAAATGGACATGACACATCACAGATCATCGCATATTTTTTAAAACTTGACAAAAACTAGATAAAGACTAGATAACGGTTACCACGATACAACGCTACCTTCTGTAAATGAATTTTTCATTCCAAAAATCCAGCGGCCTCCGCTCAACACGTGACATTTGGTGACACCAATCACAGTTTTTATTTATTTATTTTTTATTGATTGAGTGATTTGTTTGACAGGGACAATGAAAGTCATCTTTCATAGTTACAACATGAAAGATGCAGCTCATGCGACACATACAGAGTGTGTAGCAGAGAATGCTCCTTTTCAACTCCTGTCCCTGGTTGAGCTTTTCCCTGTAGTACATACAAATGATACAGAATGAATGAAATACACAACCCTAAAATACATGTTTACAACAGTGGTCTCCACGCACACACGCACACACACTATACATTATTTACAGACTCAGAGGTGCGTACATCTTTGGTTTGTTTTAAGCCACAACTTTAGCTTTGATGTGAACTCCTTAAACTCTGGTCTATTTTTGAGGTCAGTGGGCAGTGGGTTCCACAGTTTGGCCGTCTTTATGGAGAAAGCAGACCGAATAAACCTGGTCCTCCTGTGGGGGGTCGCACAGTTCTTGTGGGAGGTGCTCCTGGTGACTCTATTGCTGTTTTGTCTAGGTTATGGATGCATTTGAATGTTAGCTTTACAGAGTATAGTTTAATGAAGTTTTCCAAATTTAGTCAATGATAGTTGTCGAGTATATTGCAGTGGTGATAACGGGTGTTTTTTTTTTTTGTCCATAATCTGTATTGCTTGATTTGGAATGTAGTGTCTTATTAGTTTGAAGCAGTTGAGATTACGATGAATAGTTTTGGATATTTTTCACATAGAGTGAATTCGAACACATTAAAACACATTAAAAGCAACGTTTTGCAACCACTGTGCCGCTGGACACCGAGACGCGAATTTGTATTGCTTGATTGTACAATGAACCAATGCACTTAGTGGCTGAGGGAGGTGCCTGGGTGCTGTCATTCAGCATGACATGTGGCAGAAGATCATCCATTGCATGTACAGCAAGGCCGCTTGATTTGGAATGTAGTGTCTTATTAGTTTGAAGCAGTTGAGATTACCATGAATAGTTTTGGATATTTTTCGCATAGAGTGAATTAAAACACATTAAAACACATTAAAAGCAACGTTTTTCAACCACTGTTCCGCTGGACACCGAGACGCGCTCAGGTGGGCCGCGTGAACTCTCCAATTTCGGCAGTTGGGTGTGAGGACGCCGTCCCTCGGCCTGTCGGAGGACGTAGACGCCTCCGGTAGGAATGTCAAGGACATCCGTCGGATGGCGACGATGACAAATCACGCACTCCCAGTCGTCGCTCTCGGGCACCGCAGGACGAGGATGATTTGGACGCAGTCAACACGTCAAACTCCTGAAATGTGTCGGAGTTTGTGTGATGTCTGTGTGATGACGTGCTCGGCGCGGGTGCCGCAAACCGTCCGGATGAGTGGCGAGCGGCGGGAGCTTACGCTTCGGCTTCTATGGTGACTTGAACGAGCCCATCCGTGACATTGCAACGGGACCGCACTCGTGATGTGTGTCACGTGCGCATGCGCGCGCATGCGTGCCCAACCACGACCACATTATAAGTGCTCTCCAGCAGACGCGTGTCTGACTCACGGTTGCCCACAGGTATCCGACACGCAGAACAAAACAACACGAAACAATGACTACCTGAAGCGAGGAACAAAGACACAACATCAGCACAGATCAGCGACCAAACGAGCCCCACAGTGGCACTTCCTCACAACCACTAACCTGAACTCCCGTCATGCCCTGCGGCGGCGACCGCGTCCGTGATCCGCCGCAATACTTTTCGCCACTAGATGGCAGCACAGCGCGTAGAAGGTGGATAGGATAAAAGCCCTTTTTTTCCCCACACCTGAAAAACGCAAATTTTTAGCTCAGTCGGTTAGCGCGTGGTGCTCGTAAGTTGATGGTCACGGGTTCGATACCCGTCATTGGCCACACGTTTTTTTTTTTTTTTTTAACTTAACTAACCCTAACCCTAACTTCACTAAGACGAGATAAAGACTAGATAACGGTTACCACGATACAACGCTACCTTCTGTAAATGAATTTTTCATTCCAAAAATCCAGCGGCCTCCGCTCAACACGTGACATTTGGTGACACCGATCACAGTGACTGAAACACATTGAAAGCAACGTTTTCCAACCACTGTGTCGCTGGACACCGAGACGCGCTCAGGTGTGCCGTGTGAACTCTCCAATTTCGGTAGTGGGTGTGAGGACCCCGTTCCTCAGCCCGTCGGAGGACGTAGACGTCTCCGTTAGGAATGTCAAGGACATCGTTGGGATGGCGACGATGACAAATCACGCACTCCCAGTCGTCGCTCTCGGGCACCGCAGGACGAGGATGATGTCTCAAGCAAAGGACACTGTGGATGACAGAGAGGGCTGTGGACCCCACTGGACCGCGTGGGACACTATATTGAAAAAGACTTGATAAATGGTTGCCGATTGCTCCAACAGCATGACAATGACAACTCTGACTTTTGTTTTCATTGTCATTTTATTTTTGCACTGAGCAAAAATGAGACGTTATTTATTTGGGGGATTTTGTGCGGAGAAAAAGCACACAATCACTGCTTATGTTTTGGTTGTTGCACTTAGAGAAATGGACATGACACATCACAGATCATCGCATATTTTTTAAAACTTGACAAAAACTAGATAAAGACTAGATAACGGTTACCACGATACAACGCTACCTTCTGTAAATGAATTTTTCATTCCAAAAATCCAGCGGCCTCCGCTCAACACGTGACATTTGGTGACACCAATCACAGTTTTTATTTATTTATTTTTTATTGATTGAGTGATTTGTTTGACAGGGACAATGAAAGTCATCTTTCATAGTTACAACATGAAAGATGCAGCTCATGCGACACATACAGAGTGTGTAGCAGAGAATGCTCCTTTTCAACTCCTGTCCCTGGTTGAGCTTTTCCCTGTAGTACATACAAATGATACAGAATGAATGAAATACACAACCCTAAAATACATGTTTACAACAGTGGTCTCCACGCACACACGCACACACACTATACATTATTTACAGACTCAGAGGTGCGTACATCTTTGGTTTGTTTTAAGCCACAACTTTAGCTTTGATGTGAACTCCTTAAACTCTGGTCTATTTTTGAGGTCAGTGGGCAGTGGGTTCCACAGTTTGGCCGTCTTTATGGAGAAAGCAGACCGAATAAACCTGGTCCTCCTGTGGGGGGGTCGCACAGTTCTTGTGGGAGGTGCTCCTGGTGACTCTATTGCTGTTTTGTCTAGGTTATGGATGCATTTGAATGTTAGCTTTACAGAGTATAGTTTAATGAAGTTTTCCAAATTTAGTCAATGATAGTTGTCGAGTATATTGCAGTGGTGATAACGGGTGTTTTTTTTTTTGTCCATAATCTGTATTGCTTGATTTGGAATGTAGTGTCTTATTAGTTTGAAGCAGTTGAGATTACGATGAATAGTTTTGGATATTTTTCACATAGAGTGAATTCGAACACATTAAAACACATTAAAAGCAACGTTTTGCAACCACTGTGCCGCTGGACACCGAGACGCGAATTTGTATTGCTTGATTGTACAATGAACCAATGCACTTAGTGGCTGAGGGAGGTGCCTGGGTGCTGTCATTCAGCATGACATGTGGCAGAAGATCATCCATTGCATGTACAGCAAGGCCGCTTGATTTGGAATGTAGTGTCTTATTAGTTTGAAGCAGTTGAGATTACCATGAATAGTTTTGGATATTTTTCGCATAGAGTGAATTAAAACACATTAAAACACATTAAAAGCAACGTTTTTCAACCACTGTTCCGCTGGACACCGAGACGCGCTCAGGTGGGCCGCGTGAACTCTCCAATTTCGGCAGTTGGGTGTGAGGACGCCGTCCCTCGGCCTGTCGGAGGACGTAGACGCCTCCGGTAGGAATGTCAAGGACATCCGTCGGATGGCGACGATGACAAATCACGCACTCCCAGTCGTCGCTCTCGGGCACCGCAGGACGAGGATGATTTGGACGCAGTCAACACGTCAAACTCCTGAAATGTGTCGGAGTTTGTGTGATGTCTGTGTGATGACGTGCTCGGCGCGGGTGCCGCAAACCGTCCGGATGAGTGGCGAGCGGCGGGAGCTTACGCTTCGGCTTCTATGGTGACTTGAACGAGCCCATCCGTGACATTGCAACGGGACCGCACTCGTGATGTGTGTCACGTGCGCATGCGCGCCCAACCACGACCACATTATAAGTGCTCTCCAGCAGACGCGTGTCTGACTCACGGTTGCCCACAGGTATCCGACACGCAGAACAAAACAACCCGAAACAATGACTACCTGAAGCGAGGAACAAAGACACAACATCAGCACAGATCAGCGACCAAACGAGCCCCACAGTGGCACTTCCTCACAACCACTAACCTGAACTCCCGTCATGCCCTGCGGCGGCGACCGCGTCCGTGATCCGCCGCAATACTTTTCGCCACTAGATGGCAGCACAGCGCGTAGAAGGTGGATAGGATAAAAGCCCTTTTTTTCCCTACACCTGAAAAACGCAAATTTTTAGCTCAGTCGGTTAGCGCGTGGTGCTCGTAAGTTGATGGTCACGGGTTCGATACCCGTCATTGGCCACACGTTTTTTTTTTTTTTTTTAACTTAACTAACCCTAACCCTAACTTCACTAAGACGAGATAAAGACTAGATAACGGTTACCACGATACAACGCTACCTTCTGTAAATGAATTTTTCATTCCAAAAATCCAGCGGCCTCCGCTCAACACGTGACATTTGGTGACACCGATCACAGTGACTGAAACACATTGAAAGCAACGTTTTCCAACCACTGTGTCGCTGGACACCGAGACGCGCTCAGGTGTGCCGTGTGAACTCTCCAATTTCGGTAGTGGGTGTGAGGACCCCGTTCCTCAGCCCGTCGGAGGACGTAGACGTCTCCGTTAGGAATGTCAAGGACATCGTTGGGATGGCGACGATGACAAATCACGCACTCCCAGTCGTCGCTCTCGGGCACCGCAGGACGAGGATGATGTCTCAAGCAAAGGACACTGTGGATGACAGAGAGGGCTGTGGACCCCACTGGACCGCGTGGGACACTATATTGAAAAAGACTTGATAAATGGTTGCCGATTGCTCCAACAGCATGACAATGACAACTCTGACTTTTGTTTTCATTGTCATTTTATTTTTGCACTGAGCAAAAATGAGACGTTATTTATTTGGGGGATTTTGTGCGGAGAAAAAGCACACAATCACTGCTTATGTTTTGGTTGTTGCACTTAGAGAAATGGACATGACACATCACAGATCATCGCATATTTTTTAAAACTTGACAAAAACTAGATAAAGACTAGATAACGGTTACCACGATACAACGCTACCTTCTGTAAATGAATTTTTCATTCCAAAAATCCAGCGGCCTCCGCTCAACACGTGACATTTGGTGACACCAATCACAGTTTTTATTTATTTATTTTTTATTGATTGAGTGATTTGTTTGACAGGGACAATGAAAGTCATCTTTCATAGTTACAACATGAAAGATGCAGCTCATGCGACACATACAGAGTGTGTAGCAGAGAATGCTCCTTTTCAACTCCTGTCCCTGGTTGAGCTTTTCCCTGTAGTACATACAAATGATACAGAATGAATGAAATACACAACCCTAAAATACATGTTTACAACAGTGGTCTCCACGCACACACGCACACACACTATACATTATTTACAGACTCAGAGGTGCGTACATCTTTGGTTTGTTTTAAGCCACAACTTTAGCTTTGATGTGAACTCCTTAAACTCTGGTCTATTTTTGAGGTCAGTGGGCAGTGGGTTCCACAGTTTGGCCGTCTTTATGGAGAAAGCAGACCGAATAAACCTGGTCCTCCTGTGGGGGGTCGCACAGTTCTTGTGGGAGGTGCTCCTGGTGACTCTATTGCTGTTTTGTCTAGGTTATGGATGCATTTGAATGTTAGCTTTACAGAGTATAGTTTAATGAAGTTTTCCAAATTTAGTCAATGATAGTTGTCGAGTATATTGCAGTGGTGATAACGGGTGTTTTTTTTTTTTGTCCATAATCTGTATTGCTTGATTTGGAATGTAGTGTCTTATTAGTTTGAAGCAGTTGAGATTACGATGAATAGTTTTGGATATTTTTCACATAGAGTGAATTCGAACACATTAAAACACATTAAAAGCAACGTTTTGCAACCACTGTGCCGCTGGACACCGAGACGCGAATTTGTATTGCTTGATTGTACAATGAACCAATGCACTTAGTGGCTGAGGGAGGTGCCTGGGTGCTGTCATTCAGCATGACATGTGGCAGAAGATCATCCATTGCATGTACAGCAAGGCCGCTTGATTTGGAATGTAGTGTCTTATTAGTTTGAAGCAGTTGAGATTACCATGAATAGTTTTGGATATTTTTCGCATAGAGTGAATTAAAACACATTAAAACACATTAAAAGCAACGTTTTTCAACCACTGTTCCGCTGGACACCGAGACGCGCTCAGGTGGGCCGCGTGAACTCTCCAATTTCGGCAGTTGGGTGTGAGGACGCCGTCCCTCGGCCTGTCGGAGGACGTAGACGCCTCCGGTAGGAATGTCAAGGACATCCGTCGGATGGCGACGATGACAAATCACGCACTCCCAGTCGTCGCTCTCGGGCACCGCAGGACGAGGATGATTTGGACGCAGTCAACACGTCAAACTCCTGAAATGTGTCGGAGTTTGTGTGATGTCTGTGTGATGACGTGCTCGGCGCGGGTGCCGCAAACCGTCCGGATGAGTGGCGAGCGGCGGGAGCTTACGCTTCGGCTTCTATGGTGACTTGAACGAGCCCATCCGTGACATTGCAACGGGACCGCACTCGTGATGTGTGTCACGTGCGCATGCGCGCGCATGCGTGCCCAACCACGACCACATTATAAGTGCTCTCCAGCAGACGCGTGTCTGACTCACGGTTGCCCACAGGTATCCGACACGCAGAACAAAACAACACGAAACAATGACTACCTGAAGCGAGGAACAAAGACACAACATCAGCACAGATCAGCGACCAAACGAGCCCCACAGTGGCACTTCCTCACAACCACTAACCTGAACTCCCGTCATGCCCTGCGGCGGCGACCGCGTCCGTGATCCGCCGCAATACTTTTCGCCACTAGATGGCAGCACAGCGCGTAGAAGGTGGATAGGATAAAAGCCCTTTTTTTCCCCACACCTGAAAAACGCAAATTTTTAGCTCAGTCGGTTAGCGCGTGGTGCTCGTAAGTTGATGGTCACGGGTTCGATACCCGTCATTGGCCACACGTTTTTTTTTTTTTTTTTAACTTAACTAACCCTAACCCTAACTTCACTAAGACGAGATAAAGACTAGATAACGGTTACCACGATACAACGCTACCTTCTGTAAATGAATTTTTCATTCCAAAAATCCAGCGGCCTCCGCTCAACACGTGACATTTGGTGACACCGATCACAGTGACTGAAACACATTGAAAGCAACGTTTTCCAACCACTGTGTCGCTGGACACCGAGACGCGCTCAGGTGTGCCGTGTGAACTCTCCAATTTCGGTAGTGGGTGTGAGGACCCCGTTCCTCAGCCCGTCGGAGGACGTAGACGTCTCCGTTAGGAATGTCAAGGACATCGTTGGGATGGCGACGATGACAAATCACGCACTCCCAGTCGTCGCTCTCGGGCACCGCAGGACGAGGATGATGTCTCAAGCAAAGGACACTGTGGATGACAGAGAGGGCTGTGGACCCCACTGGACCGCGTGGGACACTATATTGAAAAAGACTTGATAAATGGTTGCCGATTGCTCCAACAGCATGACAATGACAACTCTGACTTTTGTTTTCATTGTCATTTTATTTTTGCACTGAGCAAAAATGAGACGTTATTTATTTGGGGGATTTTGTGCGGAGAAAAAGCACACAATCACTGCTTATGTTTTGGTTGTTGCACTTAGAGAAATGGACATGACACATCACAGATCATCGCATATTTTTTAAAACTTGACAAAAACTAGATAAAGACTAGATAACGGTTACCACGATACAACGCTACCTTCTGTAAATGAATTTTTCATTCCAAAAATCCAGCGGCCTCCGCTCAACACGTGACATTTGGTGACACCAATCACAGTTTTTATTTATTTATTTTTTATTGATTGAGTGATTTGTTTGACAGGGACAATGAAAGTCATCTTTCATAGTTACAACATGAAAGATGCAGCTCATGCGACACATACAGAGTGTGTAGCAGAGAATGCTCCTTTTCAACTCCTGTCCCTGGTTGAGCTTTTCCCTGTAGTACATACAAATGATACAGAATGAATGAAATACACAACCCTAAAATACATGTTTACAACAGTGGTCTCCACGCACACACGCACACACACTATACATTATTTACAGACTCAGAGGTGCGTACATCTTTGGTTTGTTTTAAGCCACAACTTTAGCTTTGATGTGAACTCCTTAAACTCTGGTCTATTTTTGAGGTCAGTGGGCAGTGGGTTCCACAGTTTGGCCGTCTTTATGGAGAAAGCAGACCGAATAAACCTGGTCCTCCTGTGGGGGGGTCGCACAGTTCTTGTGGGAGGTGCTCCTGGTGACTCTATTGCTGTTTTGTCTAGGTTATGGATGCATTTGAATGTTAGCTTTACAGAGTATAGTTTAATGAAGTTTTCCAAATTTAGTCAATGATAGTTGTCGAGTATATTGCAGTGGTGATAACGGGTGTTTTTTTTTTTTGTCCATAATCTGTATTGCTTGATTTGGAATGTAGTGTCTTATTAGTTTGAAGCAGTTGAGATTACGATGAATAGTTTTGGATATTTTTCACATAGAGTGAATTCGAACACATTAAAACACATTAAAAGCAACGTTTTGCAACCACTGTGCCGCTGGACACCGAGACGCGAATTTGTATTGCTTGATTGTACAATGAACCAATGCACTTAGTGGCTGAGGGAGGTGCCTGGGTGCTGTCATTCAGCATGACATGTGGCAGAAGATCATCCATTGCATGTACAGCAAGGCCGCTTGATTTGGAATGTAGTGTCTTATTAGTTTGAAGCAGTTGAGATTACCATGAATAGTTTTGGATATTTTTCGCATAGAGTGAATTAAAACACATTAAAACACATTAAAAGCAACGTTTTTCAACCACTGTTCCGCTGGACACCGAGACGCGCTCAGGTGGGCCGCGTGAACTCTCCAATTTCGGCAGTTGGGTGTGAGGACGCCGTCCCTCGGCCTGTCGGAGGACGTAGACGCCTCCGGTAGGAATGTCAAGGACATCCGTCGGATGGCGACGATGACAAATCACGCACTCCCAGTCGTCGCTCTCGGGCACCGCAGGACGAGGATGATTTGGACGCAGTCAACACGTCAAACTCCTGAAATGTGTCGGAGTTTGTGTGATGTCTGTGTGATGACGTGCTCGGCGCGGGTGCCGCAAACCGTCCGGATGAGTGGCGAGCGGCGGGAGCTTACGCTTCGGCTTCTATGGTGACTTGAACGAGCCCATCCGTGACATTGCAACGGGACCGCACTCGTGATGTGTGTCACGTGCGCATGCGCGCCCAACCACGACCACATTATAAGTGCTCTCCAGCAGACGCGTGTCTGACTCACGGTTGCCCACAGGTATCCGACACGCAGAACAAAACAACCCGAAACAATGACTACCTGAAGCGAGGAACAAAGACACAACATCAGCACAGATCAGCGACCAAACGAGCCCCACAGTGGCACTTCCTCACAACCACTAACCTGAACTCCCGTCATGCCCTGCGGCGGCGACCGCGTCCGTGATCCGCCGCAATACTTTTCGCCACTAGATGGCAGCACAGCGCGTAGAAGGTGGATAGGATAAAAGCCCTTTTTTTCCCTACACCTGAAAAACGCAAATTTTTAGCTCAGTCGGTTAGCGCGTGGTGCTCGTAAGTTGATGGTCACGGGTTCGATACCCGTCATTGGCCACACGTTTTTTTTTTTTTTTTTAACTTAACTAACCCTAACCCTAACTTCACTAAGACGAGATAAAGACTAGATAACGGTTACCACGATACAACGCTACCTTCTGTAAATGAATTTTTCATTCCAAAAATCCAGCGGCCTCCGCTCAACACGTGACATTTGGTGACACCGATCACAGTGACTGAAACACATTGAAAGCAACGTTTTCCAACCACTGTGTCGCTGGACACCGAGACGCGCTCAGGTGTGCCGTGTGAACTCTCCAATTTCGGTAGTGGGTGTGAGGACCCCGTTCCTCAGCCCGTCGGAGGACGTAGACGTCTCCGTTAGGAATGTCAAGGACATCGTTGGGATGGCGACGATGACAAATCACGCACTCCCAGTCGTCGCTCTCGGGCACCGCAGGACGAGGATGATGTCTCAAGCAAAGGACACTGTGGATGACAGAGAGGGCTGTGGACCCCACTGGACCGCGTGGGACACTATATTGAAAAAGACTTGATAAATGGTTGCCGATTGCTCCAACAGCATGACAATGACAACTCTGACTTTTGTTTTCATTGTCATTTTATTTTTGCACTGAGCAAAAATGAGACGTTATTTATTTGGGGGATTTTGTGCGGAGAAAAAGCACACAATCACTGCTTATGTTTTGGTTGTTGCACTTAGAGAAATGGACATGACACATCACAGATCATCGCATATTTTTTAAAACTTGACAAAAACTAGATAAAGACTAGATAACGGTTACCACGATACAACGCTACCTTCTGTAAATGAATTTTTCATTCCAAAAATCCAGCGGCCTCCGCTCAACACGTGACATTTGGTGACACCAATCACAGTTTTTATTTATTTATTTTTTATTGATTGAGTGATTTGTTTGACAGGGACAATGAAAGTCATCTTTCATAGTTACAACATGAAAGATGCAGCTCATGCGACACATACAGAGTGTGTAGCAGAGAATGCTCCTTTTCAACTCCTGTCCCTGGTTGAGCTTTTCCCTGTAGTACATACAAATGATACAGAATGAATGAAATACACAACCCTAAAATACATGTTTACAACAGTGGTCTCCACGCACACACGCACACACACTATACATTATTTACAGACTCAGAGGTGCGTACATCTTTGGTTTGTTTTAAGCCACAACTTTAGCTTTGATGTGAACTCCTTAAACTCTGGTCTATTTTTGAGGTCAGTGGGCAGTGGGTTCCACAGTTTGGCCGTCTTTATGGAGAAAGCAGACCGAATAAACCTGGTCCTCCTGTGGGGGGGTCGCACAGTTCTTGTGGGAGGTGCTCCTGGTGACTCTATTGCTGTTTTGTCTAGGTTATGGATGCATTTGAATGTTAGCTTTACAGAGTATAGTTTAATGAAGTTTTCCAAATTTAGTCAATGATAGTTGTCGAGTATATTGCAGTGGTGATAACGGGTGTTTTTTTTTTTGTCCATAATCTGTATTGCTTGATTTGGAATGTAGTGTCTTATTAGTTTGAAGCAGTTGAGATTACGATGAATAGTTTTGGATATTTTTCACATAGAGTGAATTCGAACACATTAAAACACATTAAAAGCAACGTTTTGCAACCACTGTGCCGCTGGACACCGAGACGCGAATTTGTATTGCTTGATTGTACAATGAACCAATGCACTTAGTGGCTGAGGGAGGTGCCTGGGTGCTGTCATTCAGCATGACATGTGGCAGAAGATCATCCATTGCATGTACAGCAAGGCCGCTTGATTTGGAATGTAGTGTCTTATTAGTTTGAAGCAGTTGAGATTACCATGAATAGTTTTGGATATTTTTCGCATAGAGTGAATTAAAACACATTAAAACACATTAAAAGCAACGTTTTTCAACCACTGTTCCGCTGGACACCGAGACGCGCTCAGGTGGGCCGCGTGAACTCTCCAATTTCGGCAGTTGGGTGTGAGGACGCCGTCCCTCGGCCTGTCGGAGGACGTAGACGCCTCCGGTAGGAATGTCAAGGACATCCGTCGGATGGCGACGATGACAAATCACGCACTCCCAGTCGTCGCTCTCGGGCACCGCAGGACGAGGATGATTTGGACGCAGTCAACACGTCAAACTCCTGAAATGTGTCGGAGTTTGTGTGATGTCTGTGTGATGACGTGCTCGGCGCGGGTGCCGCAAACCGTCCGGATGAGTGGCGAGCGGCGGGAGCTTACGCTTCGGCTTCTATGGTGACTTGAACGAGCCCATCCGTGACATTGCAACGGGACCGCACTCGTGATGTGTGTCACGTGCGCATGCGCGCCCAACCACGACCACATTATAAGTGCTCTCCAGCAGACGCGTGTCTGACTCACGGTTGCCCACAGGTATCCGACACGCAGAACAAAACAACCCGAAACAATGACTACCTGAAGCGAGGAACAAAGACACAACATCAGCACAGATCAGCGACCAAACGAGCCCCACAGTGGCACTTCCTCACAACCACTAACCTGAACTCCCGTCATGCCCTGCGGCGGCGACCGCGTCCGTGATCCGCCGCAATACTTTTCGCCACTAGATGGCAGCACAGCGCGTAGAGGGTGCATAGGATAAAAGCCCTTTTTTTCCCCACACCTGAAAAACGCAAATTTTTAGCTCAGTCGGTTAGCGCGTGGTGCTCGTAAGTTGATGGTCACGGGTTCGATACCCGTTATTGGCCACACGTTTTTTTTTTTTTTTTTAACTTAACTAACCCTAACCCTAACTTCACTAAGACGAGATAAAGACTAGATAACGGTTACCACGATACAACGCTACCTTCTGTAAATGAATTTTTCATTCCAAAAATCCAGCGGCCTCCGCTCAACACGTGACATTTGGTGACACCGATCACAGTGACTGAAACACATTGAAAGCAACGTTTTCCAACCACTGTGTCGCTGGACACCGAGACGCGCTCAGGTGTGCCGTGTGAACTCTCCAATTTCGGTAGTGGGTGTGAGGACCCCGTTCCTCAGCCCGTCGGAGGACGTAGACGTCTCCGTTAGGAATGTCAAGGACATCGTTGGGATGGCGACGATGACAAATCACGCACTCCCAGTCGTCGCTCTCGGGCACCGCAGGACGAGGATGATGTCTCAAGCAAAGGACACTGTGGATGACAGAGAGGGCTGTGGACCCCACTGGACCGCGTGGGACACTATATTGAAAAAGACTTGATAAATGGTTGCCGATTGCTCCAACAGCATGACAATGACAACTCTGACTTTTGTTTTCATTGTCATTTTATTTTTGCACTGAGCAAAAATGAGACGTTATTTATTTGGGGGATTTTGTGCGGAGAAAAAGCACACAATCACTGCTTATGTTTTGGTTTTTGCACTTAGAGAAATGGACATGACACATCACAGATCATCGCATATTTTTTAAAACTTGACAAAAACTAGATAAAGACTAGATAACGGTTACCACGATACAACGCTACCTTCTGTAAATGAATTTTTCATTCCAAAAATCCAGCGGCCTCCGCTCAACACGTGACATTTGGTGACACCAATCACAGTTTTTATTTATTTATTTTTTATTGATTGAGTGATTTGTTTGACAGGGACAATGAAAGTCATCTTTCATAGTTACAACATGAAAGATGCAGCTCATGCGACACATACAGAGTGTGTAGCAGAGAATGCTCCTTTTCAACTCCTGCCCCTGGTTGAGCTTTTCCCTGTAGTACATACAAATGATACAGAATGAATGAAATACACAACCCTAAAATACATGTTTACAACAGTGGTCTCCACGCACACACGCACACACACTATACATTATTTACAGACTCAGAGGTGCGTACATCTTTGGTTTGTTTTAAGCCACAACTTTAGCTTTGATGTGAACTCCTTAAACTCTGGTCTATTTTTGAGGTCAGTGGGCAGTGGGTTCCACAGTTTGGCCGTCTTTATGGAGAAAGCAGACCGAATAAACCTGGTCCTCCTGTGGGGGGGTCGCACAGTTCTTGTGGGAGGTGCTCCTGGTGACTCTATTGCTGTTTTGTCTAGGTTATGGATGCATTTGAATGTTAGCTTTACAGAGTATAGTTTAATGAAGTTTTCCAAATTTAGTCAATGATAGTTGTCGAGTATATTGCAGTGGTGATAACGGGTGTTTTTTTTTTTTGTCCATAATCTGTATTGCTTGATTTGGAATGTAGTGTCTTATTAGTTTGAAGCAGTTGAGATTACGATGAATAGTTTTGGATATTTTTCACATAGAGTGAATTCGAACACATTAAAACACATTAAAAGCAACGTTTTGCAACCACTGTGCCGCTGGACACCGAGACGCGAATTTGTATTGCTTGATTGTACAATGAACCAATGCACTTAGTGGCTGAGGGAGGTGCCTGGGTGCTGTCATTCAGCATGACATGTGGCAGAAGATCATCCATTGCATGTACAGCAAGGCCGCTTGATTTGGAATGTAGTGTCTTATTAGTTTGAAGCAGTTGAGATTACCATGAATAGTTTTGGATATTTTTCGCATAGAGTGAATTAAAACACATTAAAACACATTAAAAGCAACGTTTTTCAACCACTGTTCCGCTGGACACCGAGACGCGCTCAGGTGGGCCGCGTGAACTCTCCAATTTCGGCAGTTGGGTGTGAGGACGCCGTCCCTCGGCCTGTCGGAGGACGTAGACGCCTCCGGTAGGAATGTGTTAAAATTGTTTAGATTTTGGGCTGTAGTCGTCCTGGCTGGGGCCTGCTAGAATTGATAAGAACCGGTGCAAACCAGCTTACTCCTCCATTTTGATGTCCCGTGACTGGAGAAGCACGGGCGGGGACAGGAGGAAGACCTTGGAGGAGATAGAGAAAAGGAGGCAGTAATTCTGAGCCAGGGGTCTTTTGCCATTTTCTTCCGCCGTATCCACTTGGGTCCAGTTTTTGGTTCAGAGAAGCAAGATCCACCTGTGTGGTGAACGGCTCTTCGAACCCAGAAATATTTCTGTAAGTTTTATATATATTGCTTTGTAATAAAACTCATGTGTTGATTTCATTCTCAAGTTTCATGTTTGGTGCTTAAACTCACTGTGGTTTCCCATTTTCCTTACACGGGGAGCGAGCTGTCCCTCCTCGGGGGAGCGGGCCCCCAAAAAGGACAATTTGGCGTTGTCGGCAGGATTCTTCAATCGTAAGGAAAAGGAAGTTTTGGACGAAGTGGTCCAGTGAGTATCGGTTTCCAGCCCAACGTTTCCCAGAGCCGACCACCCGGGTAAGGTAAGCAGTTTTCCTGTTTCATCGAAAACTGCACATTGGCGATTCTAAATTGGCTCTGTGGTACGTGAAGTTGAGGCCGTGAGATAGTGCTAAATTTTATAGAATAAACGTTAAAAATAATAAAAGTTGAATAACTTGAGAGTGGAATAACGGAGTTTCATACCGGGAGCCTGGGGTTCGCCGAAGGAGAGTGGTTATTAGAACCCTCTCGAGGTCTGGGACCTCCGGATCTGGGATCCATTATAATCAGGAGTTCTGGGAACTCAAGGGTCTGGGACCCGCTAAGTTTGAAGTTCTGGGAACTACCAAACTTAGTTCGGAGGATTATTGATAATCCTACCGAGTGCCTGGGGCACAGCATCTGGGATGCTTAGATTAGAAAAGCGCTAAAAAAAAAAAAAAAAAAAGAGTTGTTTTATTGACAAGGGAAATGTGTGGGAGGTTCATGTGTGTTTGTGCTTTTGCATCAGGCTAATGTTCTGAAAAATACACATTTCTGTGGGGAAATTGTGGGTTGGAATAGTTCTGTCGTTGTTTTATCAAAGGTAGAAAAAGTAGTGTTTTGCTCCGGGAAATAACCCCCAGAGTAGAGGCGCACAGCTCCGGCTGTGTAGAAGCTTCCTCTATTGGAGTGGACACTACTGGCACTGACCTCTACCTGCGAAGGCAGCGAAGTGTGGTAATTTATGTAAATATAACATTGTAAGTAACAAGTAAGATTATGGCAACTTTTGAAAATACGTGGGACGCTGTAAAGCGATTTTTGACATCATCTGACAACATACAGAGACCGGAGACCTTGAGACACAAACTGAAATGTTTTGAAGGAATAGAAAAAAAGAAGCCATGGTGGCCGAAAGCACATGACACAGGACCATTCTTGAAGAGATTTAAAAACCAACTGACTGTTGAACAAATGGCCTTGGACCATTACAAACTCCAATATGAAAAAGAACTTGCCAAAAGGTCACTATTTTCCAAACAAAATAAATACCAAGGAAAAATAATATACCTCTGCGATTCACATTAGCATACTGAAAGGAATCAGAGACGCAATGATCAAACTGGAGGGAGCCCACAAGGATGAGGGGCCTCCACCTAGTCAGACACCCGTACATAAGGGACCGTCTTCCGGAGAAACTTCCACAAAAGAAAAGGAAGCAGCTCCTAGTTACCACACAAGCACCAGCCTCCTCTGCACCACCGCAAGTGTACACCAAGCCACCACCTTATTTAGAGCCCTCTTTTACACCAAAAAATCTAAACCGCACGATAAATTAAATTGTAAAGATTGGAAATATGTAGAACGCTGCAGCAAAGAAAATGTAAAACATTTGGATAACTTGATTACAAAATATGGCTTCGACGGGAGCTTCAATAAAAAAATTTAATAAAATAACAGTTTTACAAGATGCGATTAAAGAAAAAACTAAAAAGGATCCTAAAAAGATGCAAAAAGGTTATGACAGCACATAGAAATGGTATGCGCTATATAAATAAAAACAAAAAGTACTCGAGTGACTGTGACTGACCAAAGGACTGTGTGTATGAAGAGAAATTATTTTCGAAACCCAGATGATCGGTAAAACATCACGGTGTCAACTGAGCTCTATCTGGGGAGTAAAAATAATCTCTTATTGCTGACTCATCAGGTGAAATTGGGGTAAAATCTAAAACGGCTCTTACTCCTGTGCCCTAGAAGCTTATCTTTCAAGGAGGAAGTGAGATCGCACTGGCAACATAAATTAAATATGGGAAGCTGTTGTACAAAAACTAATTAGTGATGAAGTTGGTGATACAAATTTATGAGTTAAACTCACCCTCGCTTGACTCAATATCTAAAACAGTAAAGCAAATGAAATACAGATTTAAATGAAAACTGCAATCAGAAGAGTGTGTAAAATTAGTTATACAACTTAAAGTACAAGAGAGACAGTCAGGAGTAAAAAAAAAAACGAAAAGAGAATAGGAATTCAGCAGCTGCACGCCCGGACGTGGAAAGAGGGAAGCAGAGACAGTTCGGTGTGACACGTCTCCACACTGAACGGCCTCAGACGAGATAACACAAAAACAAAACAGCAACCTTTTAAAGCTGCTCGAAAACTAAGTAATGTTCGAGACTACTTTAGTGTGTTTAGTGAGGAAATAAACTTATCATATTTGGAATTTTAACAATTTAGCGCTTTGCACAGTGGGAGAATGAAGGGATTCAAACACACAGTGTTAATAACATTCCAGTAGGAACAAAGAGGCAGAAGTTTAAACTTGAGAGTTTGAGGATCAAAATTAGAATTTGATGTGTGCAATGAAATTTAAGACCTTTTACAGAGGTCCAGGAATTAAATGGTTTATAAAATCAACAATAGATTAGTGAAACTAAACTAAACAAACGTAGTGACTAAAACTAGACTAAACATTTAGATGAAGTTTGGAAAGAGTCAGCTTACAAGAAAACAAAACCTCAAACAAGAAATTAAAAAATAAGAAACTAAGAAAATTATTCTCAATTTTTTTTAAGATAATAGATTGTTACCTTTGCATAAACAAAATAATGATTAACAGGCATAATCTGGCTAGTTTATGAAACTTGATAGTGAATCACATGCGCTGTCTGTGTGTACAAGTGGTGGGAGGAGCCTCGGTGGAGCACTGCAGGCTTCACTGGTGCTGTTTCACCCACTAACGTTGAAAGTACTGCACACAGTGTCTGTGATATTACGTCAAAACAAACTATCTTATCATGCGAGACATGACAGTTTGACTGTCTACCAAAAACGTTATCCGTCTAACAAAATCAGATTTAAAAATTTTATAGAATGTTTATAGATCATATAAAAAGAACACAGATGGTTCAAATGTCATAGCCCTAAAAACCAGACCATCTTCCCTGATGTGTTGTCTTCTCTAAAGCTTATCCTGAAGGGTGTGAGTGTGTGTGTGAAAAAGTTTTTTTTTTCTCTCTTTTCCTCACTGTGTAAGGATCACAGAGCTGCACTGACCAGAGACAAGCCACCCCATCTGTTTATGACCTATTTCAAGCACGGACCATTTGTATTTTATATATATATATATGATGAGGAACTACAGAGTAAAAACATTCACCTAGGAGGAGACACCAGACACCAGAGCAGGATTTTAGTGGATTCACAGGGTGATGATATGGTTGCAGGTGAAAATCTGAATCTCTTTGAAAATGTTAAATATTAGATTATGATGGAAGAGACTTCTAGAATTCACTGTTGTGGTGTTTGTGTGTGAATTGTGAATTAATGATAAAACTATTATGAACTATTATTAACTCTTATGCTTTCTTCATTATGGGAAAACGCATTTTTGAGGGGCTAAACATACATAACTTTTTGCAACATACATAACTTTTGCAATGGTCATCAGACAAATGTGATGATTTGGAGGAATCACACGTGATTGGAAAAAAGGCTCAACTGTGCCACCTGGAACATTTGAAAAATTCAGCCCCCAGATCCCGCTTTGCTTAGAGCATTGGAAGTCGACAGACTCGTCACATCCATATATGTAACACCCCAAGCCTCACAAAAAAGTCTCGTGGACTCATATCAACAGCTCAACAGGAAGTCTGCCATTTTGAAATTGATAATGAATTTTGGCAGATTTTGGACCAAATAGAATTTTCTACAGAGAACTAGTCTGACGGGGTAATTCCAAATGACCGGACAATTGGTGTGGTGATAGAATAGAGATTGGTGAGCAACTCGTATCAAAATGGCGTATTCGCCATGCCTCAACAGGAGGGATGGCACACTAATAAATAAAAAATAATAATAAAAATATATATATTTTTTTGAGCAGTATGTATAATCTGTATAAAACAGAAGACAAAAAAGGAGGTAAATTTCCAAAACCAGAATAGTGAAAATAGACACATTCTCTAATTGGGTAGAAATAGTACCAACAAAACATCCAGATACTGTAACAGTAGCAAAAGCACTTTGCAAAAATGATAATCTCAACACATGGAATAGCAAAAACAATTTCAAAACAAGACATTCAGATAACTCAGCCTCAGCCGCCGCTCCAACAGCTAGTCTCACAATGCCCGCTTGGGTTATGTCTGTGCAACCTGTGACTTATCAACAGCCACTGCCTTATCAGGGCAGACCTCGTCAGGGAGGAGGTCACGGTAGCCGTGGTAGAGGCAGGGGAGGCCCCCGCACTGGCAACAACGATTGTTGTTATGTCTGTGGACAACAAGGACATTGGGCTCGCAATTGTCCTCAAGGAGCTGTTGGCTATCAGCCCTATGTCCCTCAGCCCCCTGGTCCATGGACTGGAGGTCAAGTCCAACCTCACAACCATCCACAAGGATCTCAGGCGCCATATTTGGCTCCAGCGCCATTGATGGCCCCACAGTATCCACAGCAACCGCCACAAAAACAATCGGATGGAATTATTGTGACTTTGCCGAATGGTACAGTTGTAAACACAGCCAGCCCTGCCTCGGATTGTACAATGTATGCGCTGCATCCGTTTGATGTGCCTGATGAGCCAGCTGACCCAGCTCATATCTATTGGCTGTTGTTGGAACCTGAGAAGAGATCCGCTCTGGGACTAATGCATTTTTTGTGGAAGCCGTGGATTGATGCATGTGGACAATATGTGCCTCCCCCTGACCCGCCTCATATTACCCTGTACTACCGCCGAGACCCTGACGAGGCCTACCAGGAGAGATGGGACCATTGTTCGTCCACTATTGATTTAACTGTAGCTACTTCAGACATTATTGTGGACCCAGAGGGTGTTGCTGCTGTTGCTGATTTGACTCCTTCCCAGATCACTTGGTACATGATGTCATCTACCTCTGTACCTCATTGTTCACTAGCAGTACGTTTAAAGAGTCAGGCTAAAAACTTAGGACCCATGTGTAAAAACATTCTTTTGATGTAGGAATACTTGACGTTCCCCCTGTTGAACTGTCATTTTCTCACAACTACATTTATAAACCTCAATACCATATGAAACCAGAAGCTGCTTTAGGCATCAAAGACACAATTGAAGGCCTAAAAAGTGCAGAAGTATTGATTCCTACAGATTCACGGTCCAACACACCACTGCTCCCTGTAAGAAAACCATTCTTTCTAGAAGTTGTTGAACAAAACGGGGTTGTGAATGCAGTTTTGTTTCAACAGAGAGGGAATGGTAAAGCAGTGTTCTTTCTGAACATGGAGTAGTTGCATACATCGGACACAAAGATTGAGAAAAATCATTCTACAACCACACATAACATTCCAAGCCCCAGATGACCTTGCAGTGTCGGGAGTGAGATCGTTTCCCATACATGATTGTGCCCCTCGAGTTGAGGAAGATGTGAGGTTTAGACCAGACTTGAAAACAGAGCCACTCTCAGGCAATAGGAGAGTTTTGTTTGTGGATGGTTGTTGTCATAGGGACATGGAGAAAGGAATGTTGAAAGCAGGTTTTGCGGTTGTGGAGAGAGAAGGAAGAGATTGGAAAACAGTAAGTTGCTGAGAGTCTAGATGATAAAGAAAGAATGTCAGCACAAAGGGCTGAGCTGGAAGCAGTGGGTACAGCATTAGAACTGCTGGAAGGTCAGAGAGGAGAAGTCGTAACTGACTCAATGTATGTTTATGGATTGTGCACGAGAGAACTGACCAAAATGGTAAGGGTTGACTGGAAAACAACATCAGGAACACCATGCAAACACTCAGACTTGGTACAAAGACTTGCACGCGCTATCATGTTACCTACCGAGCTTGCAGTAAGAAAATGTGCAGCACACACAGGCAGAACTGATGAAGACTCGTTGGGAAACAATAAAGCTGATATAGCAGCCAAGGCCGCAGCAGGCTTCACTCCCTACAATGTTTTGTTAGCAGAGACAAAACAGACGAAGGACGCTGACACTGACGAACAGACTGATGATGACTTGGCCAGTGCGATGACCCAGGATGACCTTGTGACACTCCAAGAGAGAGCACTGGACTGGACTGCAGTCCGCTACCCAAAGGTGCTGATACCAGAGATCTCGACTGGGTGTGGATGAAAAGGTTCAAACGCCACTGGCTGAATCCGAGGTGGTACGATCCACTCCGGGTGACAGAAAAGACATCACACGCCGTGAAGATCGAAGGTCATCACGCGTGGTTCCATCTCCATCACTGCGCCAAGGCGACTCCACCTGACAGAGAGATCATCGTTCCTGAGGACAACTGGGAATCTGACGACCAGGACGACCTCAGCGACAGTAAAGAGCCTACAGCCTGCACGGGACCAGCACCAGGAGAAGATCATCGCAGGTGTCCAGAGGACACCGGCGATAAGGGATCTCCAGGGGGCGCACACCACCCCTGAGACACTGTTAAGGCAAGACGGGAGGACAGGGGTGGTCCTGATCCTCTCCGCGTAACACACAAAAACACGAAATCTCCGAGGAGCAGCACTGATATAGAAATTTAAAAAAAAAAGACTCTACAAAAGAACTTTCAAAGAACTCTCCAGAAAATGGACTGGTTGGAGAAACTGTTTGGGGGGCCCCGTATGTACGGATCATGGAAATGTTTGTGTGGACTCATACTTGCATTGCTAATTGTTCTGTCACCCTGGTTTTGGTACATGTTTCAGCCCACTCATCCCACAGACAAAGGTACTAGCTCCTTAGTGTATTTAGACCCCGTAAACACACTCACATCGGCGATAGATGTTGCACTTTCATCCCTAACAACACAGCAGCAGATGGCACTTTAACAAGGGCCCTGGAAGGTTTGTGCACACTCAACAAAAACATGAAGGATCATTCAGGTGTAGACACTTCCGTGTGGGATGGCTGGACTGACATGTTTGGTAAGTATAAGGACTTGGTGATGTCGGTGTTGATTTCTGTTGCAGTGTTTACAGCTATTCTTACTCTCTGTGGTTGTTGTTGTATTCCATGTATCAGAGCCCTTCTCACTCGGTTGATTGATACTGCCATATCACCCGACAAAAGAAATGTGGTGAACATGGCTCTATTAACTCCGACAGGCGAACCTGGTAATTTTGACCCAGAAGACGAAGCGTTCCCATAGGATGATCATATATGATGTGTGATGACACACATCAAGAGAGGGATTGTTAAAATTCCCTTCCCTCCTGGATACGGTGCAAGACCGACCCAGGAGGTCCAAAACTTTAAAGTAAAATTAAGATCACAATTAAAGTGTCTGAAGGCCCGTATGGCCGGAACATCATCCCTTTGACAGTTGATTTTTTGCATTTAGAAGACCAGGTTTTGTGAGGTATTGGGTGGGTCAGCATTTATGTAATCTTATATTTCTGCTTTTTGATTCGCGTGAAGAATGTGTTTTGAATCAGCTTGCTTACTTATCAGGCCCATGTTATGATCAAAGGATTTTCTCATGGCAATATATTAATTAAAACTGTGTCCAGAAAAATTGTTTGTATTGTGTTTACAAGGTTTTATGGAGTGATTGATTGGATCACTCCAAGAGAGGGACCTACAAAACACGAAGAATATTGATTTAAGGTTAAAAGGTTAAAGTAGTCTTAGTAATGTGTGATTACTCTGACTTAGTGATAGTGTGGGTTTTATTAAAATAATGATGGTCTGATGTATGTGTTTGCCACGGGTTGAGAATTACTGCTCCCACTGACCCCACCTACAAAAATTGTTGAAATTGTTTAGATTTTGGGCTGTAGTTGTCCTGGCTGGGGCCTGCTAGAATTGATAAGAACCGGTGCAAACCAGCTTACTCCTCCATTTTGATGTCCCGTGACTGGAGAAGCACGGGCGGGGACAGGAGGAAGACCTTGGAGGAGATAGAGAAAAGGAGGCAGTAATTCTGAGCCAGGGGTCTTTTGCCATTTTCTTCCGCCGTATCCACTTGGGTCCAGTTTTTGGTTCAGAGAAGCAAGATCCACCTGTGTGGTGAACGGCTCTTCGAACCCAGAAATATTTCTGTAAGTTTTATATATATTGCTTTGTAATAAAACTCATGTGTTGATTTCATTCTCAAGTTTCATGTTTGGTGCTTAAACTCACTGTGGTTTCCCATTTTCCTTACACGGGGAGCGAGCTGTCCCTCCTCGGGGGAGCGGGCCCCCAAAAAGGACAAATGTCAAGGACATCCGTCGGATGGCGACGATGACAAATCACGCACTCCCAGTCGTCGCTCTCGGGCACCGCAGGACGAGGATGATTTGGACGCAGTCAACACGTCAAACTCCTGAAATGTGTCGGAGTTTGTGTGATGTCTGTGTGATGACGTGCTCGGCGCGGGTGCCGCAAACCGTCCGGATGAGTGGCGAGCGGCGGGAGCTTACGCTTCGGCTTCTATGGTGACTTGAACGAGCCCATCCGTGACATTGCAACGGGACCGCACTCGTGATGTGTGTCACGTGCGCATGCGCGCGCATGCGTGCCCAACCACGACCACATTATAAGTGCTCTCCAGCAGACGCGTGTCTGACTCACGGTTGCCCACAGGTATCCGACACGCAGAACAAAACAACACGAAACAATGACTACCTGAAGCGAGGAACAAAGACACAACATCAGCACAGATCAGCGACCAAACGAGCCCCACAGTGGCACTTCCTCACAACCACTAACCTGAACTCCCGTCATGCCCTGCGGCGGCGACCGCGTCCGTGATCCGCCGCAATACTTTTCGCCACTAGATGGCAGCACAGCGCGTAGAGGGTGCATAGGATAAAATCCCTTTTTTTCCCACACCTGAAAAACGCAAATTTTTAGCTCAGTCGGTTAGCGCGTGGTGCTCGTAAGTTGATGGTTACGGGTTCGATACCCGTCATTGGCCACACGTTTTTTTTTGTTTTTTTTAACTTAACTAACCCTAACCCTAACTTCACTAAGACGAGATAAAGACTAGATAACGGTTACCACGATACAACGCTACCTTCTGTAAATGAATTTTTCATTCCAAAAATCCAGCGGCCTCCGCTCAACACGTGACATTTGGTGACACCGATCACAGTGACTGAAACACATTGAAAGCAACGTTTTCCAACCACTGTGTCGCTGGACACCGAGACGCGCTCAGGTGTGCCGTGTGAACTCTCCAATTTCGGTAGTGGGTGTGAGGACCCCGTTCCTCAGCCCGTCGGAGGACGTAGACGCCTCCGGTAGGAATGTCAAGGACATCGTTGGGATGGCGACGATGACAAATCACGCACTCCCAGTCGTCGCTCTCGGGCACCGCAGGACGAGGATGATGTCTCAAGCAAAGGACACTGTGGATGACAGAGAGGGCTGTGGACCCCACTGGACCGCGTGGGACACTATATTGAAAAAGACTTGATAAATGGTTGCCGATTGCTCCAACAGCATGACAATGACAACTCTGACTTTTGTTTTCATTGTCATTTTATTTTTGCACTGAGCAAAAATGAGACGTTATTTATTTGGGGGATTTTGTGCGGAGAAAAAGCACACAATCACTGCTTATGTTTTGGTTTTTGCACTTAGAGAAATGGACATGACACATCACAGATCATTGCATATTTTTTAAAACTTGACAAAAACTAGATAAAGACTAGATAACGGTTACCACGATACAACGCTACCTTCTGTAAATGAATTTTTCATTCCAAAAATCCAGCGGCCTCCGCTCAACACGTGACATTTGGTGACACCAATCACAGTTTTTATTTATTTATTTTTTATTGATTGAGTGATTTGTTTGACAGGGACAATGAAAGTCATCTTTCATAGTTACAACATGAAAGATGCAGCTCATGCGACACATACAGAGTGTGTAGCAGAGAATGCTCCTTTTCAACTCCTGCCCCTGGTTGAGCTTTTCCCTGTAGTACATACAAATGATACAGAATGAATGAAATACACAACCCTAAAATACATGTTTACAACAGTGGTCTCCACGCACACACGCACACACACTATACATTATTTACAGACTCAGAGGTGCGTACATCTTTGGTTTGTTTTAAGCCACAACTTTAGCTTTGATGTGAACTCCTTAAACTCTGGTCTATTTTTGAGGTCAGTGGGCAGTGGGTTCCACAGTTTGGCCGTCTTTATGGAGAAAGCAGACCGAATAAACCTGGTCCTCCTGTGGGGGGTCGCACAGTTCTTGTGGGAGGTGCTCCTGGTGACTCTATTGCTGTTTTGTCTAGGTTATGGATGCATTTGAATGTTAGCTTTACAGAGTATAGTTTAATGAAGTTTTCCAAATTTAGTCAATGATAGTTGTCGAGTATATTGCAGTGGTGATAACGGGTGTTTTTTTTTTGTCCATAATCTGTATTGCTTGATTTGGAATGTAGTGTCTTATTAGTTTGAAGCAGTTGAGATTACGATGAATAGTTTTGGATATTTTTCACATAGAGTGAATTCGAACACATTAAAACACATTAAAAGCAACGTTTTGCAACCACTGTTCCGCTGGACACCGAGACGCGCTCAGGTGTGCCGCGTGAACTCTCCAATTTCGGCAGTTGGGTGTGAGGACGCCGTCCCTCGGCCTGTCGGAGGACGTAGACGCCTCCGGTAGGAATGTCAAGGACATCCGTCGGATGGCGACGATGACAAATCACGCACTCCCAGTCGTCGCTCTCGGGCACCGCAGGACGAGGATGATTTGGACGCAGTCAACACGTCAAACTCCTGAAATCTGTCGGAGTTTGTGTGATGTCTGTGTGATGACGTGCTCGGCGCGGGTGCCGCAAACCGTCCGGATGAGTGGCGAGCGGCGGGAGCGTGCGCTTCGGCTTCTATGGTGACTTGAACGAGCCCATCCGTGACATTGCAACGGGACCGCACTCGTGATGTGTGTCACGTGCGCATGCGCGCCCAACCACGACCACATTATAAGTGCTCTCCAGCAGACGCGTGTCTGACTCATGGTTGCACACAGGTATCCGACACGCAGAACAAAACAACACGAAACAATGACTACCTGAAGCGAGGAACAAAGACACAACATCAGCACAGATCAGGGACCAAACGAGCCCCACAGTGGCACTTCCTCACAACCACTAACCTGTACTCCCGTCATGCCCTGCGGCGGCGACCGCGTCCGTGATCCGCCGCAATACTTTTCGCCACTAGATGGCAGCACAGCGCGTAGAGGGTGCATAGGATAAAAGCCCTTTTTTTCCCCACACCTGAAAAACGCAAAATTTTTAGCTCAGTCGGTTAGCGCGTGGTGCTCGTAAGTTGATGGTCACGGGTTCGATACCCGTCATTGGCCACACGTTTTTTTTTTTTTTTTTAACTTAACTAACCCTAACCCTAACTTCACTAAGACGAGATAAAGACTAGATAACGGTTACCACGATACAACGCTACCTTCTGTAAATGAATTTTTCATTCCAAAAATCCAGCGGCCTCCGCTCAACACGTGACATTTGGTGACACCGATCACAGTGACTGAAACACATTGAAAGCAACGTTTTCCAACCACTGTGTCGCTGGACACCGAGACGCGCTCAGGTGTGCCGTGTGAACTCTCCAATTTCGGTAGTGGGTGTGAGGACCCCGTTCCTCAGCCCGTCGGAGGACGTAGACGTCTCCGTTAGGAATGTCAAGGACATCGTTGGGATGGCGACGATGACAAATCACGCACTCCCAGTCGTCGCTCTCGGGCACCGCAGGACGAGGATGATGTCTCAAGCAAAGGACACTGTGGATGACAGAGAGGGCTGTGGACCCCACTGGACCGCGTGGGACACTATATTGAAAAAGACTTGATAAATGGTTGCCGATTGCTCCAACAGCATGACAATGACAACTCTGACTTTTGTTTTCATTGTCATTTTATTTTTGCACTGAGCAAAAATGAGACGTTATTTATTTGGGGGATTTTGTGCGGAGAAAAAGCACACAATCACTGCTTATGTTTTGGTTTTTGCACTTAGAGAAATGGACATGACACATCACAGATCATCGCATATTTTTTAAAACTTGACAAAAACTAGATAAAGACTAGATAACGGTTACCACGATACAACGCTACCTTCTGTAAATGAATTTTTCATTCCAAAAATCCAGCGGCCTCCGCTCAACACGTGACATTTGGTGACACCAATCACAGTTTTTATTTATTTATTTTTTATTGATTGAGTGATTTGTTTGACAGGGACAATGAAAGTCATCTTTCATAGTTACAACATGAAAGATGCAGCTCATGCGACACATACAGAGTGTGTAGCAGAGAATGCTCCTTTTCAACTCCTGTCCCTGGTTGAGCTTTTCCCTGTAGTACATACAAATGATACAGAATGAATGAAATACACAACCCTAAAATACATGTTTACAACAGTGGTCTCCACGCACACACGCACACACACTATACATTATTTACAGACTCAGAGGTGCGTACATCTTTGGTTTGTTTTAAGCCACAACTTTAGCTTTGATGTGAACTCCTTAAACTCTGGTCTATTTTTGAGGTCAGTGGGCAGTGGGTTCCACAGTTTGGCCGTCTTTATGGAGAAAGCAGACCGAATAAACCTGGTCCTCCTGTGGGGGGTCGCACAGTTCTTGTGGGAGGTGCTCCTGGTGACTCTATTGCTGTTTTGTCTAGGTTATGGATGCATTTGAATGTTAGCTTTACAGAGTATAGTTTAATGAAGTTTTCCAAATTTAGTCAATGATAGTTGTCGAGTATATTGCAGTGGTGATAACGGGTGTTTTTTTTTTTTGTCCATAATCTGTATTGCTTGATTTGGAATGTAGTGTCTTATTAGTTTGAAGCAGTTGAGATTACGATGAATAGTTTTGGATATTTTTCACATAGAGTGAATTCGAACACATTAAAACACATTAAAAGCAACGTTTTGCAACCACTGTGCCGCTGGACACCGAGACGCGAATTTGTATTGCTTGATTGTACAATGAACCAATGCACTTAGTGGCTGAGGGAGGTGCCTGGGTGCTGTCATTCAGCATGACATGTGGCAGAAGATCATCCATTGCATGTACAGCAAGGCCGCTTGATTTGGAATGTAGTGTCTTATTAGTTTGAAGCAGTTGAGATTACCATGAATAGTTTTGGATATTTTTCGCATAGAGTGAATTAAAACACATTAAAACACATTAAAAGCAACGTTTTTCAACCACTGTTCCGCTGGACACCGAGACGCGCTCAGGTGGGCCGCGTGAACTCTCCAATTTCGGCAGTTGGGTGTGAGGACGCCGTCCCTCGGCCTGTCGGAGGACGTAGACGCCTCCGGTAGGAATGTGTTAAAATTGTTTAGATTTTGGGCTGTAGTCGTCCTGGCTGGGGCCTGCTAGAATTGATAAGAACCGGTGCAAACCAGCTTACTCCTCCATTTTGATGTCCCGTGACTGGAGAAGCACGGGCGGGGACAGGAGGAAGACCTTGGAGGAGATAGAGAAAAGGAGGCAGTAATTCTGAGCCAGGGGTCTTTTGCCATTTTCTTCCGCCGTATCCACTTGGGTCCAGTTTTTGGTTCAGAGAAGCAAGATCCACCTGTGTGGTGAACGGCTCTTCGAACCCAGAAATATTTCTGTAAGTTTTATATATATTGCTTTGTAATAAAACTCATGTGTTGATTTCATTCTCAAGTTTCATGTTTGGTGCTTAAACTCACTGTGGTTTCCCATTTTCCTTACACGGGGAGCGAGCTGTCCCTCCTCGGGGGAGCGGGCCCCCAAAAAGGACAATTTGGCGTTGTCGGCAGGATTCTTCAATCGTAAGGAAAAGGAAGTTTTGGACGAAGTGGTCCAGTGAGTATCGGTTTCCAGCCCAACGTTTCCCAGAGCCGACCACCCGGGTAAGGTAAGCAGTTTTCCTGTTTCATCGAAAACTGCACATTGGCGATTCTAAATTGGCTCTGTGGTACGTGAAGTTGAGGCCGTGAGATAGTGCTAAATTTTATAGAATAAACGTTAAAAATAATAAAAGTTGAATAACTTGAGAGTGGAATAACGGAGTTTCATACCGGGAGCCTGGGGTTCGCCGAAGGAGAGTGGTTATTAGAACCCTCTCGAGGTCTGGGACCTCCGGATCTGGGATCCATTATAATCAGGAGTTCTGGGAACTCAAGGGTCTGGGACCCGCTAAGTTTGAAGTTCTGGGAACTACCAAACTTAGTTCGGAGGATTATTGATAATCCTACCGAGTGCCTGGGGCACAGCATCTGGGATGCTTAGATTAGAAAAGCGCTAAAAAAAAAAAAAAAAAAAGAGTTGTTTTATTGACAAGGGAAATGTGTGGGAGGTTCATGTGTGTTTGTGCTTTTGCATCAGGCTAATGTTCTGAAAAATACACATTTCTGTGGGGAAATTGTGGGTTGGAATAGTTCTGTCGTTGTTTTATCAAAGGTAGAAAAAGTAGTGTTTTGCTCCGGGAAATAACCCCCAGAGTAGAGGCGCACAGCTCCGGCTGTGTAGAAGCTTCCTCTATTGGAGTGGACACTACTGGCACTGACCTCTACCTGCGAAGGCAGCGAAGTGTGGTAATTTATGTAAATATAACATTGTAAGTAACAAGTAAGATTATGGCAACTTTTGAAAATACGTGGGACGCTGTAAAGCGATTTTTGACATCATCTGACAACATACAGAGACCGGAGACCTTGAGACACAAACTGAAATGTTTTGAAGGAATAGAAAAAAAGAAGCCATGGTGGCCGAAAGCACATGACACAGGACCATTCTTGAAGAGATTTAAAAACCAACTGACTGTTGAACAAATGGCCTTGGACCATTACAAACTCCAATATGAAAAAGAACTTGCCAAAAGGTCACTATTTTCCAAACAAAATAAATACCAAGGAAAAATAATATACCTCTGCGATTCACATTAGCATACTGAAAGGAATCAGAGACGCAATGATCAAACTGGAGGGAGCCCACAAGGATGAGGGGCCTCCACCTAGTCAGACACCCGTACATAAGGGACCGTCTTCCGGAGAAACTTCCACAAAAGAAAAGGAAGCAGCTCCTAGTTACCACACAAGCACCAGCCTCCTCTGAACCACTGCAAGTGTACACCAAGCCACCACCTTATTTAGAGCCCTCTTTTACACCAAAAAATCTAAACCGCACGATAAATTAAATTGTAAAGATTGGAAATATGTAGAACGCTGCAGCAAAGAAAATGTAAAACATTTGGATAACTTGATTACAAAATATGGCTTCGACGGGAGCTTCAATAAAAAAATTTAATAAAATAACAGTTTTACAAGATGCGATTAAAGAAAAAACTAAAAAGGATCCTAAAAAGATGCAAAAAGGTTATGACAGCACATAGAAATGGTATGCGCTATATAAATAAAAACAAAAAGTACTCGAGTGACTGTGACTGACCAAAGGACTGTGTGTATGAAGAGAAATTATTTTCGAAACCCAGATGATCGGTAAAACATCACGGTGTCAACTGAGCTCTATCTGGGGAGTAAAAATAATCTCTTATTGCTGACTCATCAGGTGAAATTGGGGTAAAATCTAAAACGGCTCTTACTCCTGTGCCCTAGAAGCTTATCTTTCAAGGAGGAAGTGAGATCGCACTGGCAACATAAATTAAATATGGGAAGCTGTTGTACAAAAACTAATTAGTGATGAAGTTGGTGATACAAATTTATGAGTTAAACTCACCCTCGCTTGACTCAATATCTAAAACAGTAAAGCAAATGAAATACAGATTTAAATGAAAACTGCAATCAGAAGAGTGTGTAAAATTAGTTATACAACTTAAAGTACAAGAGAGACAGTCAGGAGTAAAAAAAAAAACGAAAAGAGAATAGGAATTCAGCAGCTGCACGCCCGGACGTGGAAAGAGGGAAGCAGAGACAGTTCGGTGTGACACGTCTCCACACTGAACGGCCTCAGACGAGATAACACAAAAACAAAACAGCAACCTTTTAAAGCTGCTCGAAAACTAAGTAATGTTCGAGACTACTTTAGTGTGTTTAGTGAGGAAATAAACTTATCATATTTGGAATTTTAACAATTTAGCGCTTTGCACAGTGGGAGAATGAAGGGATTCAAACACACAGTGTTAATAACATTCCAGTAGGAACAAAGAGGCAGAAGTTTAAACTTGAGAGTTTGAGGATCAAAATTAGAATTTGATGTGTGCAATGAAATTTAAGACCTTTTACAGAGGTCCAGGAATTAAATGGTTTATAAAATCAACAATAGATTAGTGAAACTAAACTAAACAAACGTAGTGACTAAAACTAGACTAAACATTTAGATGAAGTTTGGAAAGAGTCAGCTTACAAGAAAACAAAACCTCAAACAAGAAATTAAAAAATAAGAAACTAAGAAAATTATTCTCAATTTTTTTTAAGATAATAGATTGTTACCTTTGCATAAACAAAATAATGATTAACAGGCATAATCTGGCTAGTTTATGAAACTTGATAGTGAATCACATGCGCTGTCTGTGTGTACAAGTGGTGGGAGGAGCCTCGGTGGAGCACTGCAGGCTTCACTGGTGCTGTTTCACCCACTAACGTTGAAAGTACTGCACACAGTGTTTGTGATATTACGTCAAAACAAACTATCTTATCATGCGAGACATGACAGTTTGACTGTCTACCAAAAACGTTATCCGTCTAACAAAATCAGATTTAAAAATTTTATAGAATGTTTATAGATCATATAAAAAGAACACAGATGGTTCAAATGTCATAGCCCTAAAAACCAGACCATCTTCCCTGATGTGTTGTCTTCTCTAAAGCTTATCCTGAAGGGTGTGAGTGTGTGTGTGAAAAAGTTTTTTTTTTCTCTCTTTTCCTCACTGTGTAAGGATCACAGAGCTGCACTGACCAGAGACAAGCCACCCCATCTGTTTATGACCTATTTCAAGCACGGACCATTTGTATTTTATATATATATATATGATGAGGAACTACAGAGTAAAAACATTCACCTAGGAGGAGACACCAGACACCAGAGCAGGATTTTAGTGGATTCACAGGGTGATGATATGGTTGCAGGTGAAAATCTGAATCTCTTTGAAAATGTTAAATATTAGATTATGATGGAAGAGACTTCTAGAATTCACTGTTGTGGTGTTTGTGTGTGAATTGTGAATTAATGATAAAACTATTATGAACTATTATTAACTCTTATGCTTTCTTCATTATGGGAAAACGCATTTTTGAGGGGCTAAACATACATAACTTTTTGCAACATACATAACTTTTGCAATGGTCATCAGACAAATGTGATGATTTGGAGGAATCACACGTGATTGGAAAAAAGGCTCAACTGTGCCACCTGGAACATTTGAAAAATTCAGCCCCCAGATCCCGCTTTGCTTAGAGCATTGGAAGTCGACAGACTCGTCACATCCATATATGTAACACCCCAAGCCTCACAAAAAAGTCTCGTGGACTCATATCAACAGCTCAACAGGAAGTCTGCCATTTTGAAATTGATAATGAATTTTGGCAGATTTTGGACCAAATAGAATTTTCTACAGAGAACTAGTCTGACGGGGTAATTCCAAATGACCGGACAATTGGTGTGGTGATAGAATAGAGATTGGTGAGCAACTCGTATCAAAATGGCGTATTCGCCATGCCTCAACAGGAGGGATGGCACACTAATAAATAAAAAATAATAATAAAAATATATATATTTTTTTGAGCAGTATGTATAATCTGTATAAAACAGAAGACAAAAAAGGAGGTAAATTTCCAAAACCAGAATAGTGAAAATAGACACATTCTCTAATTGGGTAGAAATAGTACCAACAAAACATCCAGATACTGTAACAGTAGCAAAAGCACTTTGCAAAAATGATAATCTCAACACATGGAATAGCAAAAACAATTTCAAAACAAGACATTCAGATAACTCAGCCTCAGCCGCCGCTCCAACAGCTAGTCTCACAATGCCCGCTTGGGTTATGTCTGTGCAACCTGTGACTTATCAACAGCCACTGCCTTATCAGGGCAGACCTCGTCAGGGAGGAGGTCACGGTAGCCGTGGTAGAGGCAGGGGAGGCCCCCGCACTGGCAACAACGATTGTTGTTATGTCTGTGGACAACAAGGACATTGGGCTCGCAATTGTCCTCAAGGAGCTGTTGGCTATCAGCCCTATGTCCCTCAGCCCCCTGGTCCATGGACTGGAGGTCAAGTCCAACCTCACAACCATCCACAAGGATCTCAGGCGCCATATTTGGCTCCAGCGCCATTGATGGCCCCACAGTATCCACAGCAACCGCCACAAAAACAATCGGATGGAATTATTGTGACTTTGCCGAATGGTACAGTTGTAAACACAGCCAGCCCTGCCTCGGATTGTACAATGTATGCGCTGCATCCGTTTGATGTGCCTGATGAGCCAGCTGACCCAGCTCATATCTATTGGCTGTTGTTGGAACCTGAGAAGAGATCCGCTCTGGGACTAATGCATTTTTTGTGGAAGCCGTGGATTGATGCATGTGGACAATATGTGCCTCCCCCTGACCCGCCTCATATTACCCTGTACTACCGCCGAGACCCTGACGAGGCCTACCAGGAGAGATGGGACCATTGTTCGTCCACTATTGATTTAACTGTAGCTACTTCAGACATTATTGTGGACCCAGAGGGTGTTGCTGCTGTTGCTGATTTGACTCCTTCCCAGATCACTTGGTACATGATGTCATCTACCTCTGTACCTCATTGTTCACTAGCAGTACGTTTAAAGAGTCAGGCTAAAAACTTAGGACCCATGTGTAAAAACATTCTTTTGATGTAGGAATACTTGACGTTCCCCCTGTTGAACTGTCATTTTCTCACAACTACATTTATAAACCTCAATACCATATGAAACCAGAAGCTGCTTTAGGCATCAAAGACACAATTGAAGGCCTAAAAAGTGCAGAAGTATTGATTCCTACAGATTCACGGTCCAACACACCACTGCTCCCTGTAAGAAAACCATTCTTTCTAGAAGTTGTTGAACAAAACGGGGTTGTGAATGCAGTTTTGTTTCAACAGAGAGGGAATGGTAAAGCAGTGTTCTTTCTGAACATGGAGTAGTTGCATACATCGGACACAAAGATTGAGAAAAATCATTCTACAACCACACATAACATTCCAAGCCCCAGATGACCTTGCAGTGTCGGGAGTGAGATCGTTTCCCATACATGATTGTGCCCCTCGAGTTGAGGAAGATGTGAGGTTTAGACCAGACTTGAAAACAGAGCCACTCTCAGGCAATAGGAGAGTTTTGTTTGTGGATGGTTGTTGTCATAGGGACATGGAGAAAGGAATGTTGAAAGCAGGTTTTGCGGTTGTGGAGAGAGAAGGAAGAGATTGGAAAACAGTAAGTTGCTGAGAGTCTAGATGATAAAGAAAGAATGTCAGCACAAAGGGCTGAGCTGGAAGCAGTGGGTACAGCATTAGAACTGCTGGAAGGTCAGAGAGGAGAAGTCGTAACTGACTCAATGTATGTTTATGGATTGTGCACGAGAGAACTGACCAAAATGGTAAGGGTTGACTGGAAAACAACATCAGGAACACCATGCAAACACTCAGACTTGGTACAAAGACTTGCACGCGCTATCATGTTACCTACCGAGCTTGCAGTAAGAAAATGTGCAGCACACACAGGCAGAACTGATGAAGACTCGTTGGGAAACAATAAAGCTGATATAGCAGCCAAGGCCGCAGCAGGCTTCACTCCCTACAATGTTTTGTTAGCAGAGACAAAACAGACGAAGGACGCTGACACTGACGAACAGACTGATGATGACTTGGCCAGTGCGATGACCCAGGATGACCTTGTGACACTCCAAGAGAGAGCACTGGACTGGACTGCAGTCCGCTACCCAAAGGTGCTGATACCAGAGATCTCGACTGGGTGTGGATGAAAAGGTTCAAACGCCACTGGCTGAATCCGAGGTGGTACGATCCACTCCGGGTGACAGAAAAGACATCACACGCCGTGAAGATCGAAGGTCATCACGCGTGGTTCCATCTCCATCACTGCGCCAAGGCGACTCCACCTGACAGAGAGATCATCGTTCCTGAGGACAACTGGGAATCTGACGACCAGGACGACCTCAGCGACAGTAAAGAGCCTACAGCCTGCACGGGACCAGCACCAGGAGAAGATCATCGCAGGTGTCCAGAGGACACCGGCGATAAGGGATCTCCAGGGGGCGCACACCACCCCTGAGACACTGTTAAGGCAAGACGGGAGGACAGGGGTGGTCCTGATCCTCTCCGCGTAACACACAAAAACACGAAATCTCCGAGGAGCAGCACTGATATAGAAATTAAAAAAAAAAAGACTCTACAAAAGAACTTTCAAAGAACTCTCCAGAAAATGGACTGGTTGGAGAAACTGTTTGGGGGGCCCCGTATGTACGGATCATGGAAATGTTTGTGTGGACTCATACTTGCATTGCTAATTGTTCTGTCACCCTGGTTTTGGTACATGTTTCAGCCCACTCATCCCACAGACAAAGGTACTAGCTCCTTAGTGTATTTAGACCCCGTAAACACACTCACATCGGCGATAGATGTTGCACTTTCATCCCTAACAACACAGCAGCAGATGGCACTTTAACAAGGGCCCTGGAAGGTTTGTGCACACTCAACAAAAACATGAAGGATCATTCAGGTGTAGACACTTCCGTGTGGGATGGCTGGACTGACATGTTTGGTAAGTATAAGGACTTGGTGATGTCGGTGTTGATTTCTGTTGCAGTGTTTACAGCTATTCTTACTCTCTGTGGTTGTTGTTGTATTCCATGTATCAGAGCCCTTCTCACTCGGTTGATTGATACTGCCATATCACCCGACAAAAGAAATGTGGTGAACATGGCTCTATTAACTCCGACAGGCGAACCTGGTAATTTTGACCCAGAAGACGAAGCGTTCCCATAGGATGATCATATATGATGTGTGATGACACACATCAAGAGAGGGATTGTTAAAATTCCCTTCCCTCCTGGATACGGTGCAAGACCGACCCAGGAGGTCCAAAACTTTAAAGTAAAATTAAGATCACAATTAAAGTGTCTGAAGGCCCGTATGGCCGGAACATCATCCCTTTGACAGTTGATTTTTTGCATTTAGAAGACCAGGTTTTGTGAGGTATTGGGTGGGTCAGCATTTATGTAATCTTATATTTCTGCTTTTTGATTCGCGTGAAGAATGTGTTTTGAATCAGCTTGCTTACTTATCAGGCCCATGTTATGATCAAAGGATTTTCTCATGGCAATATATTAATTAAAACTGTGTCCAGAAAAATTGTTTGTATTGTGTTTACAAGGTTTTATGGAGTGATTGATTGGATCACTCCAAGAGAGGGACCTACAAAACACGAAGAATATTGATTTAAGGTTAAAAGGTTAAAGTAGTCTTAGTAATGTGTGATTACTCTGACTTAGTGATAGTGTGGGTTTTATTAAAATAATGATGGTCTGATGTATGTGTTTGCCACGGGTTGAGAATTACTGCTCCCACTGACCCCACCTACAAAAATTGTTGAAATTGTTTAGATTTTGGGCTGTAGTCGTCCTGGCTGGGGCCTGCTAGAATTGATAAGAACCGGTGCAAACCAGCTTACTCCTCCATTTTGATGTCCCGTGACTGGAGAAGCACGGGCGGGGACAGGAGGAAGACCTTGGAGGAGATAGAGAAAAGGAGGCAGTAATTCTGAGCCAGGGGTCTTTTGCCATTTTCTTCCGCCGTATCCACTTGGGTCCAGTTTTTGGTTCAGAGAAGCAAGATCCACCTGTGTGGTGAACGGCTCTTCGAACCCAGAAATATTTCTGTAAGTTTTATATATATTGCTTTGTAATAAAACTCATGTGTTGATTTCATTCTCAAGTTTCATGTTTGGTGCTTAAACTCACTGTGGTTTCCCATTTTCCTTACACGGGGAGCGAGCTGTCCCTCCTCGGGGGAGCGGGCCCCCAAAAAGGACAAATGTCAAGGACATCCGTCGGATGGCGACGATGACAAATCACGCACTCCCAGTCGTCGCTCTCGGGCACCGCAGGACGAGGATGATTTGGACGCAGTCAACACGTCAAACTCCTGAAATGTGTCGGAGTTTGTGTGATGTCTGTGTGATGACGTGCTCGGCGCGGGTGCCGCAAACCGTCCGGATGAGTGGCGAGCGGCGGGAGCTTACGCTTCGGCTTCTATGGTGACTTGAACGAGCCCATCCGTGACATTGCAACGGGACCGCACTCGTGATGTGTGTCACGTGCGCATGCGCGCGCATGCGTGCCCAACCACGACCACATTATAAGTGCTCTCCAGCAGACGCGTGTCTGACTCACGGTTGCCCACAGGTATCCGACACGCAGAACAAAACAACACGAAACAATGACTACCTGAAGCGAGGAACAAAGACACAACATCAGCACAGATCAGCGACCAAACGAGCCCCACAGTGGCACTTCCTCACAACCACTAACCTGAACTCCCGTCATGCCCTGCGGCGGCGACCGCGTCCGTGATCCGCCGCAATACTTTTCGCCACTAGATGGCAGCACAGCGCGTAGAGGGTGCATAGGATAAAATCCCTTTTTTTCCCACACCTGAAAAACGCAAATTTTTAGCTCAGTCGGTTAGCGCGTGGTGCTCGTAAGTTGATGGTTACGGGTTCGATACCCGTCATTGGCCACACGTTTTTTTTTGTTTTTTTTAACTTAACTAACCCTAACCCTAACTTCACTAAGACGAGATAAAGACTAGATAACGGTTACCACGATACAACGCTACCTTCTGTAAATGAATTTTTCATTCCAAAAATCCAGCGGCCTCCGCTCAACACGTGACATTTGGTGACACCGATCACAGTGACTGAAACACATTGAAAGCAACGTTTTCCAACCACTGTGTCGCTGGACACCGAGACGCGCTCAGGTGTGCCGTGTGAACTCTCCAATTTCGGTAGTGGGTGTGAGGACCCCGTTCCTCAGCCCGTCGGAGGACGTAGACGTCTCCGTTAGGAATGTCAAGGACATCGTTGGGATGGCGACGATGACAAATCACGCACTCCCAGTCGTCGCTCTCGGGCACCGCAGGACGAGGATGATGTCTCAAGCAAAGGACACTGTGGATGACAGAGAGGGCTGTGGACCCCACTGGACCGCGTGGGACACTATATTGAAAAAGACTTGATAAATGGTTGCCGATTGCTCCAACAGCATGACAATGACAACTCTGACTTTTGTTTTCATTGTCATTTTATTTTTGCACTGAGCAAAAATGAGACGTTATTTATTTGGGGGATTTTGTGCGGAGAAAAAGCACACAATCACTGCTTATGTTTTGGTTTTTGCACTTAGAGAAATGGACATGACACATCACAGATCATCGCATATTTTTTAAAACTTGACAAAAACTAGATAAAGACTAGATAACGGTTACCACGATACAACGCTACCTTCTGTAAATGAATTTTTCATTCCAAAAATCCAGCGGCCTCCGCTCAACACGTGACATTTGGTGACACCAATCACAGTTTTTATTTATTTATTTTTTATTGATTGAGTGATTTGTTTGACAGGGACAATGAAAGTCATCTTTCATAGTTACAACATGAAAGATGCAGCTCATGCGACACATACAGAGTGTGTAGCAGAGAATGCTCCTTTTCAACTCCTGTCCCTGGTTGAGCTTTTCCCTGTAGTACATACAAATGATACAGAATGAATGAAATACACAACCCTAAAATACATGTTTACAACAGTGGTCTCCACGCACACACGCACACACACTATACATTATTTACAGACTCAGAGGTGCGTACATCTTTGGTTTGTTTTAAGCCACAACTTTAGCTTTGATGTGAACTCCTTAAACTCTGGTCTATTTTTGAGGTCAGTGGGCAGTGGGTTCCACAGTTTGGCCGTCTTTATGGAGAAAGCAGACCGAATAAACCTGGTCCTCCTGTGGGGGGGTCGCACAGTTCTTGTGGGAGGTGCTCCTGGTGACTCTATTGCTGTTTTGTCTAGGTTATGGATGCATTTGAATGTTAGCTTTACAGAGTATAGTTTAATGAAGTTTTCCAAATTTAGTCAATGATAGTTGTCGAGTATATTGCAGTGGTGATAACGGGTGTTTTTTTTTTGTCCATAATCTGTATTGCTTGATTTGGAATGTAGTGTCTTATTAGTTTGAAGCAGTTGAGATTACGATGAATAGTTTTGGATATTTTTCACATAGAGTGAATTCGAACACATTAAAACACATTAAAAGCAACGTTTTGCAACCACTGTGCCGCTGGACACCGAGACGCGCTCAGGTGTGCCGCGTGAACTCTCCAATTTCGGCAGTTGGGTGTGAGGACGCCGTCCCTCGGCCTGTCGGAGGACGTAGACGCCTCCGGTAGGAATGTCAAGGACATCCGTCGGATGGCGACGATGACAAATCACGCACTCCCAGTCGTCGCTCTCGGGCACCGCAGGACGAGGATGATTTGGACGCAGTCAACACGTCAAACTCCTGAAATCTGTCGGAGTTTGTGTGATGTCTGTGTGATGACGTGCTCGGCGCGGGTGCCGCAAACCGTCCGGATGAGTGGCGAGCGGCGGGAGCGTGCGCTTCGGCTTCTATGGTGACTTGAACGAGCCCATCCGTGACATTGCAACGGGACCGCACTCGTGATGTGTGTCACGTGCGCATGCGCGCCCAACCACGACCACATTATAAGTGCTCTCCAGCAGACGCGTGTCTGACTCATGGTTGCACACAGGTATCCGACACGCAGAACAAAACAACACGAAACAATGACTACCTGAAGCGAGGAACAAAGACACAACATCAGCACAGATCAGGGACCAAACGAGCCCCACAGTGGCACTTCCTCACAACCACTAACCTGTACTCCCGTCATGCCCTGCGGCGGCGACCGCGTCCGTGATCCGCCGCAATACTTTTCGCCACTAGATGGCAGCACAGAGCGTAGAGGGTGGATAGGATAAAAGCCCTTTTTTTCCCCACACCTGAAAAACGCAATTTTTTAGCTCAGTCGGTTAGCGCGTGGTGCTCGTAAGTTGATGGTCACGGGTTCGATACCCGTCATTGGCCACACGGTTTTTTTTTTTTTTTTAACTTAACCCTAACTTAACTAAGACGAGATAAAGACTAGATAACGGTTACCACGATACAACGCTACCTTCTGTAAATGAATTTTTCATTCCAAAAATCCAGCGGCCTCCGCTCAACACGTGACATTTGGTGACACCGATCACAGTGACTGAAACACATTGAAAGCAACGTTTTCCAACCACTGTGTCGCTGGACACCGAGACGCGCTCAGGTGTGCCGTGTGAACTCTCCAATTTCGGTAGTGGGTGTGAGGACCCCGTTCCTCAGCCCGTCGGAGGACGTAGACGCCTCCGGTAGGAATGTCAAGGACATCGTTGGGATGGCGACGATGACAAATCACGCACTCCCAGTCGTCGCTCTCGGGCACCGCAGGACGAGGATGATGTCTCAAGCAAAGGACACTGTGGATGACAGAGAGGGCTGTGGACCCCACTGGACCGCGTGGGACACTATATTGAAAAAGACTTGATAAATGGTTGCCGATTGCTCCAATGCTACATCACTGGCCAGAGGTTGAGACGCAGTCAACACGTCAACTCATGAAATATGTGGTTTTTTTGGTGCTTCTATTTTCATGTCACCTCCGTGTATTGGCTACTTCAAAGAAGAACGTCATGCCGTTCTTAAAATTTCAGATGGAAGTGGCCATAACCTTCTCGGGTCAGCATGACAGTGACAACTCTGACTTTTGTTTTCATTGTCATTTTATTTTTGCACTGAGCAAAAATGAGACGTTATTTATTTGGGGGATTTTGTGCGGAGAAAAAGCACACAATCACTGCTTATGTTTTGGTTTTTGCACTTAGAGAAATGGACATGACACATCACAGATCATCGCATATTTTTTAAAACTTGACAAAAACTAGATAAAGACTAGATAACGGTTACCACGATACAACGCTACCTTCTGTAAATGAATTTTTCATTCCAAAAATCCAGCGGCCTCCGCTCAACACGTGACATTTGGTGACACCAATCACAGTTTTTATTTATTTATTTTTTATTGATTGAGTGATTTGTTTGACAGGGACAATGAAAGTCATCTTTCATAGTTACAACATGAAAGATGCAGCTCATGCGACACATACAGAGTGTGTAGCAGAGAATGCTCCTTTTCAACTCCTGCCCCTGGTTGAGCTTTTCCCTGTAGTACATACAAATGATACAGAATGAATGAAATACACAACCCTAAAATACATGTTTACAACAGTGGTCTCCACGCACACACGCACACACACTATACATTATTTACAGACTCAGAGGTGCGTACATCTTTGGTTTGTTTTAAGCCACAACTTTAGCTTTGATGTGAACTCCTTAAACTCTGGTCTATTTTTGAGGTCAGTGGGCAGTGGGTTCCACAGTTTGGCCGTCTTTATGGAGAAAGCAGACCGAATAAACCTGGTCCTCCTGTGGGGGGTCGCACAGTTCTTGTGGGAGGTGCTCCTGGTGACTCTATTGCTGTTTTGTCTAGGTTATGGATGCATTTGAATGTTAGCTTTACAGAGTATAGTTTAATGAAGTTTTCCAAATTTAGTCAATGATAGTTGTCGAGTATATTGCAGTGGTGATAACGGGTGTTTTTTTTTTGTCCATAATCTGTATTGCTTGATTTGGAATGTAGTGTCTTATTAGTTTGAAGCAGTTGAGATTACGATGAATAGTTTTGGATATTTTTCACATAGAGTGAATTCGAACACATTAAAACACATTAAAAGCAACGTTTTGCAACCACTGTGCCGCTGGACACCGAGACGCGCTCAGGTGTGCCGCGTGAACTCTCCAATTTCGGCAGTTGGGTGTGAGGACGCCGTCCCTCGGCCTGTCGGAGGACGTAGACGCCTCCGGTAGGAATGTCAAGGACATCCGTCGGATGGCGACGATGACAAATCACGCACTCCCAGTCGTCGCTCTCGGGCACCGCAGGACGAGGATGATTTGGACGCAGTCAACACGTCAAACTCCTGAAATCTGTCGGAGTTTGTGTGATGTCTGTGTGATGACGTGCTCGGCGCGGGTGCCGCAAACCGTCCGGATGAGTGGCGAGCGGCGGGAGCGTGCGCTTCGGCTTCTATGGTGACTTGAACGAGCCCATCCGTGACATTGCAACGGGACCGCACTCGTGATGTGTGTCACGTGCGCATGCGCGCCCAACCACGACCACATTATAAGTGCTCTCCAGCAGACGCGTGTCTGACTCATGGTTGCACACAGGTATCCGACACGCAGAACAAAACAACACGAAACAATGACTACCTGAAGCGAGGAACAAAGACACAACATCAGCACAGATCAGGGACCAAACGAGCCCCACAGTGGCACTTCCTCACAACCACTAACCTGTACTCCCGTCATGCCCTGCGGCGGCGACCGCGTCCGTGATCCGCCGCAATACTTTTCGCCACTAGATGGCAGCACAGAGCGTAGAGGGTGGATAGGATAAAAGCCCTTTTTTTCCCCACACCTGAAAAACGCAATTTTTTAGCTCAGTCGGTTAGCGCGTGGTGCTCGTAAGTTGATGGTCACGGGTTCGATACCCGTCATTGGCCACACGGTTTTTTTTTTTTTTTTAACTTAACCCTAACTTAACTAAGACGAGATAAAGACTAGATAACGGTTACCACGATACAACGCTACCTTCTGTAAATGAATTTTTCATTCCAAAAATCCAGCGGCCTCCGCTCAACACGTGACATTTGGTGACACCGATCACAGTGACTGAAACACATTGAAAGCAACGTTTTCCAACCACTGTGTCGCTGGACACCGAGACGCGCTCAGGTGTGCCGTGTGAACTCTCCAATTTCGGTAGTGGGTGTGAGGACCCCGTTCCTCAGCCCGTCGGAGGACGTAGACGCCTCCGGTAGGAATGTCAAGGACATCGTTGGGATGGCGACGATGACAAATCACGCACTCCCAGTCGTCGCTCTCGGGCACCGCAGGACGAGGATGATGTCTCAAGCAAAGGACACTGTGGATGACAGAGAGGGCTGTGGACCCCACTGGACCGCGTGGGACACTATATTGAAAAAGACTTGATAAATGGTTGCCGATTGCTCCAATGCTACATCACTGGCCAGAGGTTGAGACGCAGTCAACACGTCAACTCATGAAATATGTGGTTTTTTTGGTGCTTCTATTTTCATGTCACCTCCGTGTATTGGCTACTTCAAAGAAGAACGTCATGCCGTTCTTAAAATTTCAGATGGAAGTGGCCATAACCTTCTCGGGTCAGCATGACAGTGACAACTCTGACTTTTGTTTTCATTGTCATTTTATTTTTGCACTGAGCAAAAATGAGACGTTATTTATTTGGGGGATTTTGTGCGGAGAAAAAGCACACAATCACTGCTTATGTTTTGGTTTTTGCACTTAGAGAAATGGACATGACACATCACAGATCATCGCATATTTTTTAAAACTTGACAAAAACTAGATAAAGACTAGATAACGGTTACCACGATACAACGCTACCTTCTGTAAATGAATTTTTCATTCCAAAAATCCAGCGGCCTCCGCTCAACACGTGACATTTGGTGACACCAATCACAGTTTTTATTTATTTATTTTTTATTGATTGAGTGATTTGTTTGACAGGGACAATGAAAGTCATCTTTCATAGTTACAACATGAAAGATGCAGCTCATGCGACACATACAGAGTGTGTAGCAGAGAATGCTCCTTTTCAACTCCTGCCCCTGGTTGAGCTTTTCCCTGTAGTACATACAAATGATACAGAATGAATGAAATACACAACCCTAAAATACATGTTTACAACAGTGGTCTCCACGCACACACGCACACACACTATACATTATTTACAGACTCAGAGGTGCGTACATCTTTGGTTTGTTTTAAGCCACAACTTTAGCTTTGATGTGAACTCCTTAAACTCTGGTCTATTTTTGAGGTCAGTGGGCAGTGGGTTCCACAGTTTGGCCGTCTTTATGGAGAAAGCAGACCGAATAAACCTGGTCCTCCTGTGGGGGGTCGCACAGTTCTTGTGGGAGGTGCTCCTGGTGACTCTATTGCTGTTTTGTCTAGGTTATGGATGCATTTGAATGTTAGCTTTACAGAGTATAGTTTAATGAAGTTTTCCAAATTTAGTCAATGATAGTTGTCGAGTATATTGCAGTGGTGATAACGGGTGTTTTTTTTTTGTCCATAATCTGTATTGCTTGATTTGGAATGTAGTGTCTTATTAGTTTGAAGCAGTTGAGATTACGATGAATAGTTTTGGATATTTTTCACATAGAGTGAATTCGAACACATTAAAACACATTAAAAGCAACGTTTTGCAACCACTGTTCCGCTGGACACCGAGACGCGCTCAGGTGTGCCGCGTGAACTCTCCAATTTCGGCAGTTGGGTGTGAGGACGCCGTCCCTCGGCCTGTCGGAGGACGTAGACGCCTCCGGTAGGAATGTCAAGGACATCCGTCGGATGGCGACGATGACAAATCACGCACTCCCAGTCGTCGCTCTCGGGCACCGCAGGACGAGGATGATTTGGACGCAGTCAACACGTCAAACTCCTGAAATCTGTCGGAGTTTGTGTGATGTCTGTGTGATGACGTGCTCGGCGCGGGTGCCGCAAACCGTCCGGATGAGTGGCGAGCGGCGGGAGCGTGCGCTTCGGCTTCTATGGTGACTTGAACGAGCCCATCCGTGACATTGCAACGGGACCGCACTCGTGATGTGTGTCACGTGCGCATGCGCGCCCAACCACGACCACATTATAAGTGCTCTCCAGCAGACGCGTGTCTGACTCATGGTTGCACACAGGTATCCGACACGCAGAACAAAACAACACGAAACAATGACTACCTGAAGCGAGGAACAAAGACACAACATCAGCACAGATCAGGGACCAAACGAGCCCCACAGTGGCACTTCCTCACAACCACTAACCTGTACTCCCGTCATGCCCTGCGGCGGCGACCGCGTCCGTGATCCGCCGCAATACTTTTCGCCACTAGATGGCAGCACAGAGCGTAGAGGGTGGATAGGATAAAAGCCCTTTTTTTCCCCACACCTGAAAAACGCAATTTTTTAGCTCAGTCGGTTAGCGCGTGGTGCTCGTAAGTTGATGGTCACGGGTTCGATACCCGTCATTGGCCACACGGTTTTTTTTTTTTTTTTAACTTAACCCTAACTTAACTAAGACGAGATAAAGACTAGATAACGGTTACCACGATACAACGCTACCTTCTGTAAATGAATTTTTCATTCCAAAAATCCAGCGGCCTCCGCTCAACACGTGACATTTGGTGACACCGATCACAGTGACTGAAACACATTGAAAGCAACGTTTTCCAACCACTGTGTCGCTGGACACCGAGACGCGCTCAGGTGTGCCGTGTGAACTCTCCAATTTCGGTAGTGGGTGTGAGGACCCCGTTCCTCAGCCCGTCGGAGGACGTAGACGCCTCCGGTAGGAATGTCAAGGACATCGTTGGGATGGCGACGATGACAAATCACGCACTCCCAGTCGTCGCTCTCGGGCACCGCAGGACGAGGATGATGTCTCAAGCAAAGGACACTGTGGATGACAGAGAGGGCTGTGGACCCCACTGGACCGCGTGGGACACTATATTGAAAAAGACTTGATAAATGGTTGCCGATTGCTCCAATGCTACATCACTGGCCAGAGGTTGAGACGCAGTCAACACGTCAACTCATGAAATATGTGGTTTTTTTGGTGCTTCTATTTTCATGTCACCTCCGTGTATTGGCTACTTCAAAGAAGAACGTCATGCCGTTCTTAAAATTTCAGATGGAAGTGGCCATAACCTTCTCGGGTCAGCATGACAGTGACAACTCTGACTTTTGTTTTCATTGTCATTTTATTTTTGCACTGAGCAAAAATGAGACGTTATTTATTTGGGGGATTTTGTGCGGAGAAAAAGCACACAATCACTGCTTATGTTTTGGTTTTTGCACTTAGAGAAATGGACATGACACATCACAGATCATCGCATATTTTTTAAAACTTGACAAAAACTAGATAAAGACTAGATAACGGTTACCACGATACAACGCTACCTTCTGTAAATGAATTTTTCATTCCAAAAATCCAGCGGCCTCCGCTCAACACGTGACATTTGGTGACACCAATCACAGTTTTTATTTATTTATTTTTTATTGATTGAGTGATTTGTTTGACAGGGACAATGAAAGTCATCTTTCATAGTTACAACATGAAAGATGCAGCTCATGCGACACATACAGAGTGTGTAGCAGAGAATGCTCCTTTTCAACTCCTGCCCCTGGTTGAGCTTTTCCCTGTAGTACATACAAATGATACAGAATGAATGAAATACACAACCCTAAAATACATGTTTACAACAGTGGTCTCCACGCACACACGCACACACACTATACATTATTTACAGACTCAGAGGTGCGTACATCTTTGGTTTGTTTTAAGCCACAACTTTAGCTTTGATGTGAACTCCTTAAACTCTGGTCTATTTTTGAGGTCAGTGGGCAGTGGGTTCCACAGTTTGGCCGTCTTTATGGAGAAAGCAGACCGAATAAACCTGGTCCTCCTGTGGGGGGTCGCACAGTTCTTGTGGGAGGTGCTCCTGGTGACTCTATTGCTGTTTTGTCTAGGTTATGGATGCATTTGAATGTTAGCTTTACAGAGTATAGTTTAATGAAGTTTTCCAAATTTAGTCAATGATAGTTGTCGAGTATATTGCAGTGGTGATAACGGGTGTTTTTTTTTTGTCCATAATCTGTATTGCTTGATTTGGAATGTAGTGTCTTATTAGTTTGAAGCAGTTGAGATTACGATGAATAGTTTTGGATATTTTTCACATAGAGTGAATTCGAACACATTAAAACACATTAAAAGCAACGTTTTGCAACCACTGTTCCGCTGGACACCGAGACGCGCTCAGGTGTGCCGCGTGAACTCTCCAATTTCGGCAGTTGGGTGTGAGGACGCCGTCCCTCGGCCTGTCGGAGGACGTAGACGCCTCCGGTAGGAATGTCAAGGACATCCGTCGGATGGCGACGATGACAAATCACGCACTCCCAGTCGTCGCTCTCGGGCACCGCAGGACGAGGATGATTTGGACGCAGTCAACACGTCAAACTCCTGAAATCTGTCGGAGTTTGTGTGATGTCTGTGTGATGACGTGCTCGGCGCGGGTGCCGCAAACCGTCCGGATGAGTGGCGAGCGGCGGGAGCGTGCGCTTCGGCTTCTATGGTGACTTGAACGAGCCCATCCGTGACATTGCAACGGGACCGCACTCGTGATGTGTGTCACGTGCGCATGCGCGCCCAACCACGACCACATTATAAGTGCTCTCCAGCAGACGCGTGTCTGACTCATGGTTGCACACAGGTATCCGACACGCAGAACAAAACAACACGAAACAATGACTACCTGAAGCGAGGAACAAAGACACAACATCAGCACAGATCAGGGACCAAACGAGCCCCACAGTGGCACTTCCTCACAACCACTAACCTGTACTCCCGTCATGCCCTGCGGCGGCGACCGCGTCCGTGATCCGCCGCAATACTTTTCGCCACTAGATGGCAGCACAGAGCGTAGAGGGTGGATAGGATAAAAGCCCTTTTTTTCAGGATAAAAGCCCTTTTTTTCCCCACACCTGAAAAACGCAATTTTTTAGCTCAGTCGGTTAGCGCGTGGTGCTCGTAAGTTGATGGTCACGGGTTCGATACCCGTCATTGGCCACACGGTTTTTTTTTTTTTTTTAACTTAACCCTAACTTAACTAAGACGAGATAAAGACTAGATAACGGTTACCACGATACAACGCTACCTTCTGTAAATGAATTTTTCATTCCAAAAATCCAGCGGCCTCCGCTCAACACGTGACATTTGGTGACACCGATCACAGTGACTGAAACACATTGAAAGCAACGTTTTCCAACCACTGTGTCGCTGGACACCGAGACGCGCTCAGGTGTGCCGTGTGAACTCTCCAATTTCGGTAGTGGGTGTGAGGACCCCGTTCCTCAGCCCGTCGGAGGACGTAGACGCCTCCGGTAGGAATGTCAAGGACATCGTTGGGATGGCGACGATGACAAATCACGCACTCCCAGTCGTCGCTCTCGGGCACCGCAGGACGAGGATGATGTCTCAAGCAAAGGACACTGTGGATGACAGAGAGGGCTGTGGACCCCACTGGACCGCGTGGGACACTATATTGAAAAAGACTTGATAAATGGTTGCCGATTGCTCCAATGCTACATCACTGGCCAGAGGTTGAGACGCAGTCAACACGTCAACTCATGAAATATGTGGTTTTTTTGGTGCTTCTATTTTCATGTCACCTCCGTGTATTGGCTACTTCAAAGAAGAACGTCATGCCGTTCTTAAAATTTCAGATGGAAGTGGCCATAACCTTCTCGGGTCAGCATGACAGTGACAACTCTGACTTTTGTTTTCATTGTCATTTTATTTTTGCACTGAGCAAAAATGAGACGTTATTTATTTGGGGGATTTTGTGCGGAGAAAAAGCACACAATCACTGCTTATGTTTTGGTTTTTGCACTTAGAGAAATGGACATGACACATCACAGATCATCGCATATTTTTTAAAACTTGACAAAAACTAGATAAAGACTAGATAACGGTTACCACGATACAACGCTACCTTCTGTAAATGAATTTTTCATTCCAAAAATCCAGCGGCCTCCGCTCAACACGTGACATTTGGTGACACCAATCACAGTTTTTATTTATTTATTTTTTATTGATTGAGTGATTTGTTTGACAGGGACAATGAAAGTCATCTTTCATAGTTACAACATGAAAGATGCAGCTCATGCGACACATACAGAGTGTGTAGCAGAGAATGCTCCTTTTCAACTCCTGCCCCTGGTTGAGCTTTTCCCTGTAGTACATACAAATGATACAGAATGAATGAAATACACAACCCTAAAATACATGTTTACAACAGTGGTCTCCACGCACACACGCACACACACTATACATTATTTACAGACTCAGAGGTGCGTACATCTTTGGTTTGTTTTAAGCCACAACTTTAGCTTTGATGTGAACTCCTTAAACTCTGGTCTATTTTTGAGGTCAGTGGGCAGTGGGTTCCACAGTTTGGCCGTCTTTATGGAGAAAGCAGACCGAATAAACCTGGTCCTCCTGTGGGGGGTCGCACAGTTCTTGTGGGAGGTGCTCCTGGTGACTCTATTGCTGTTTTGTCTAGGTTATGGATGCATTTGAATGTTAGCTTTACAGAGTATAGTTTAATGAAGTTTTCCAAATTTAGTCAATGATAGTTGTCGAGTATATTGCAGTGGTGATAACGGGTGTTTTTTTTTTGTCCATAATCTGTATTGCTTGATTTGGAATGTAGTGTCTTATTAGTTTGAAGCAGTTGAGATTACGATGAATAGTTTTGGATATTTTTCACATAGAGTGAATTCGAACACATTAAAACACATTAAAAGCAACGTTTTGCAACCACTGTTCCGCTGGACACCGAGACGCGCTCAGGTGTGCCGCGTGAACTCTCCAATTTCGGCAGTTGGGTGTGAGGACGCCGTCCCTCGGCCTGTCGGAGGACGTAGACGCCTCCGGTAGGAATGTCAAGGACATCCGTCGGATGGCGACGATGACAAATCACGCACTCCCAGTCGTCGCTCTCGGGCACCGCAGGACGAGGATGATTTGGACGCAGTCAACACGTCAAACTCCTGAAATCTGTCGGAGTTTGTGTGATGTCTGTGTGATGACGTGCTCGGCGCGGGTGCCGCAAACCGTCCGGATGAGTGGCGAGCGGCGGGAGCGTGCGCTTCGGCTTCTATGGTGACTTGAACGAGCCCATCCGTGACATTGCAACGGGACCGCACTCGTGATGTGTGTCACGTGCGCATGCGCGCCCAACCACGACCACATTATAAGTGCTCTCCAGCAGACGCGTGTCTGACTCATGGTTGCACACAGGTATCCGACACGCAGAACAAAACAACACGAAACAATGACTACCTGAAGCGAGGAACAAAGACACAACATCAGCACAGATCAGGGACCAAACGAGCCCCACAGTGGCACTTCCTCACAACCACTAACCTGTACTCCCGTCATGCCCTGCGGCGGCGACCGCGTCCGTGATCCGCCGCAATACTTTTCGCCACTAGATGGCAGCACAGAGCGTAGAGGGTGGATAGGATAAAAGCCCTTTTTTTCCCCACACCTGAAAAACGCAATTTTTTAGCTCAGTCGGTTAGCGCGTGGTGCTCGTAAGTTGATGGTCACGGGTTCGATACCCGTCATTGGCCACACGGTTTTTTTTTTTTTTTTAACTTAACCCTAACTTAACTAAGACGAGATAAAGACTAGATAACGGTTACCACGATACAACGCTACCTTCTGTAAATGAATTTTTCATTCCAAAAATCCAGCGGCCTCCGCTCAACACGTGACATTTGGTGACACCGATCACAGTGACTGAAACACATTGAAAGCAACGTTTTCCAACCACTGTGTCGCTGGACACCGAGACGCGCTCAGGTGTGCCGTGTGAACTCTCCAATTTCGGTAGTGGGTGTGAGGACCCCGTTCCTCAGCCCGTCGGAGGACGTAGACGCCTCCGGTAGGAATGTCAAGGACATCGTTGGGATGGCGACGATGACAAATCACGCACTCCCAGTCGTCGCTCTCGGGCACCGCAGGACGAGGATGATGTCTCAAGCAAAGGACACTGTGGATGACAGAGAGGGCTGTGGACCCCACTGGACCGCGTGGGACACTATATTGAAAAAGACTTGATAAATGGTTGCCGATTGCTCCAATGCTACATCACTGGCCAGAGGTTGAGACGCAGTCAACACGTCAACTCATGAAATATGTGGTTTTTTTGGTGCTTCTATTTTCATGTCACCTCCGTGTATTGGCTACTTCAAAGAAGAACGTCATGCCGTTCTTAAAATTTCAGATGGAAGTGGCCATAACCTTCTCGGGTCAGCATGACAGTGACAACTCTGACTTTTGTTTTCATTGTCATTTTATTTTTGCACTGAGCAAAAATGAGACGTTATTTATTTGGGGGATTTTGTGCGGAGAAAAAGCACACAATCACTGCTTATGTTTTGGTTTTTGCACTTAGAGAAATGGACATGACACATCACAGATCATCGCATATTTTTTAAAACTTGACAAAAACTAGATAAAGACTAGATAACGGTTACCACGATACAACGCTACCTTCTGTAAATGAATTTTTCATTCCAAAAATCCAGCGGCCTCCGCTCAACACGTGACATTTGGTGACACCAATCACAGTTTTTATTTATTTATTTTTTATTGATTGAGTGATTTGTTTGACAGGGACAATGAAAGTCATCTTTCATAGTTACAACATGAAAGATGCAGCTCATGCGACACATACAGAGTGTGTAGCAGAGAATGCTCCTTTTCAACTCCTGCCCCTGGTTGAGCTTTTCCCTGTAGTACATACAAATGATACAGAATGAATGAAATACACAACCCTAAAATACATGTTTACAACAGTGGTCTCCACGCACACACGCACACACACTATACATTATTTACAGACTCAGAGGTGCGTACATCTTTGGTTTGTTTTAAGCCACAACTTTAGCTTTGATGTGAACTCCTTAAACTCTGGTCTATTTTTGAGGTCAGTGGGCAGTGGGTTCCACAGTTTGGCCGTCTTTATGGAGAAAGCAGACCGAATAAACCTGGTCCTCCTGTGGGGGGTCGCACAGTTCTTGTGGGAGGTGCTCCTGGTGACTCTATTGCTGTTTTGTCTAGGTTATGGATGCATTTGAATGTTAGCTTTACAGAGTATAGTTTAATGAAGTTTTCCAAATTTAGTCAATGATAGTTGTCGAGTATATTGCAGTGGTGATAACGGGTGTTTTTTTTTTGTCCATAATCTGTATTGCTTGATTTGGAATGTAGTGTCTTATTAGTTTGAAGCAGTTGAGATTACGATGAATAGTTTTGGATATTTTTCACATAGAGTGAATTCGAACACATTAAAACACATTAAAAGCAACGTTTTGCAACCACTGTGCCGCTGGACACCGAGACGCGCTCAGGTGTGCCGCGTGAACTCTCCAATTTCGGCAGTTGGGTGTGAGGACGCCGTCCCTCGGCCTGTCGGAGGACGTAGACGCCTCCGGTAGGAATGTCAAGGACATCCGTCGGATGGCGACGATGACAAATCACGCACTCCCAGTCGTCGCTCTCGGGCACCGCAGGACGAGGATGATTTGGACGCAGTCAACACGTCAAACTCCTGAAATCTGTCGGAGTTTGTGTGATGTCTGTGTGATGACGTGCTCGGCGCGGGTGCCGCAAACCGTCCGGATGAGTGGCGAGCGGCGGGAGCGTGCGCTTCGGCTTCTATGGTGACTTGAACGAGCCCATCCGTGACATTGCAACGGGACCGCACTCGTGATGTGTGTCACGTGCGCATGCGCGCCCAACCACGACCACATTATAAGTGCTCTCCAGCAGACGCGTGTCTGACTCATGGTTGCACACAGGTATCCGACACGCAGAACAAAACAACACGAAACAATGACTACCTGAAGCGAGGAACAAAGACACAACATCAGCACAGATCAGGGACCAAACGAGCCCCACAGTGGCACTTCCTCACAACCACTAACCTGTACTCCCGTCATGCCCTGCGGCGGCGACCGCGTCCGTGATCCGCCGCAATACTTTTCGCCACTAGATGGCAGCACAGAGCGTAGAGGGTGGATAGGATAAAAGCCCTTTTTTTCCCCACACCTGAAAAACGCAATTTTTTAGCTCAGTCGGTTAGCGCGTGGTGCTCGTAAGTTGATGGTCACGGGTTCGATACCCGTCATTGGCCACACGGTTTTTTTTTTTTTTTTAACTTAACCCTAACTTAACTAAGACGAGATAAAGACTAGATAACGGTTACCACGATACAACGCTACCTTCTGTAAATGAATTTTTCATTCCAAAAATCCAGCGGCCTCCGCTCAACACGTGACATTTGGTGACACCGATCACAGTGACTGAAACACATTGAAAGCAACGTTTTCCAACCACTGTGTCGCTGGACACCGAGACGCGCTCAGGTGTGCCGTGTGAACTCTCCAATTTCGGTAGTGGGTGTGAGGACCCCGTTCCTCAGCCCGTCGGAGGACGTAGACGCCTCCGGTAGGAATGTCAAGGACATCGTTGGGATGGCGACGATGACAAATCACGCACTCCCAGTCGTCGCTCTCGGGCACCGCAGGACGAGGATGATGTCTCAAGCAAAGGACACTGTGGATGACAGAGAGGGCTGTGGACCCCACTGGACCGCGTGGGACACTATATTGAAAAAGACTTGATAAATGGTTGCCGATTGCTCCAATGCTACATCACTGGCCAGAGGTTGAGACGCAGTCAACACGTCAACTCATGAAATATGTGGTTTTTTTGGTGCTTCTATTTTCATGTCACCTCCGTGTATTGGCTACTTCAAAGAAGAACGTCATGCCGTTCTTAAAATTTCAGATGGAAGTGGCCATAACCTTCTCGGGTCAGCATGACAGTGACAACTCTGACTTTTGTTTTCATTGTCATTTTATTTTTGCACTGAGCAAAAATGAGACGTTATTTATTTGGGGGATTTTGTGCGGAGAAAAAGCACACAATCACTGCTTATGTTTTGGTTTTTGCACTTAGAGAAATGGACATGACACATCACAGATCATCGCATATTTTTTAAAACTTGACAAAAACTAGATAAAGACTAGATAACGGTTACCACGATACAACGCTACCTTCTGTAAATGAATTTTTCATTCCAAAAATCCAGCGGCCTCCGCTCAACACGTGACATTTGGTGACACCAATCACAGTTTTTATTTATTTATTTTTTATTGATTGAGTGATTTGTTTGACAGGGACAATGAAAGTCATCTTTCATAGTTACAACATGAAAGATGCAGCTCATGCGACACATACAGAGTGTGTAGCAGAGAATGCTCCTTTTCAACTCCTGCCCCTGGTTGAGCTTTTCCCTGTAGTACATACAAATGATACAGAATGAATGAAATACACAACCCTAAAATACATGTTTACAACAGTGGTCTCCACGCACACACGCACACACACTATACATTATTTACAGACTCAGAGGTGCGTACATCTTTGGTTTGTTTTAAGCCACAACTTTAGCTTTGATGTGAACTCCTTAAACTCTGGTCTATTTTTGAGGTCAGTGGGCAGTGGGTTCCACAGTTTGGCCGTCTTTATGGAGAAAGCAGACCGAATAAACCTGGTCCTCCTGTGGGGGGTCGCACAGTTCTTGTGGGAGGTGCTCCTGGTGACTCTATTGCTGTTTTGTCTAGGTTATGGATGCATTTGAATGTTAGCTTTACAGAGTATAGTTTAATGAAGTTTTCCAAATTTAGTCAATGATAGTTGTCGAGTATATTGCAGTGGTGATAACGGGTGTTTTTTTTTTGTCCATAATCTGTATTGCTTGATTTGGAATGTAGTGTCTTATTAGTTTGAAGCAGTTGAGATTACGATGAATAGTTTTGGATATTTTTCACATAGAGTGAATTCGAACACATTAAAACACATTAAAAGCAACGTTTTGCAACCACTGTGCCGCTGGACACCGAGACGCGCTCAGGTGTGCCGCGTGAACTCTCCAATTTCGGCAGTTGGGTGTGAGGACGCCGTCCCTCGGCCTGTCGGAGGACGTAGACGCCTCCGGTAGGAATGTCAAGGACATCCGTCGGATGGCGACGATGACAAATCACGCACTCCCAGTCGTCGCTCTCGGGCACCGCAGGACGAGGATGATTTGGACGCAGTCAACACGTCAAACTCCTGAAATCTGTCGGAGTTTGTGTGATGTCTGTGTGATGACGTGCTCGGCGCGGGTGCCGCAAACCGTCCGGATGAGTGGCGAGCGGCGGGAGCGTGCGCTTCGGCTTCTATGGTGACTTGAACGAGCCCATCCGTGACATTGCAACGGGACCGCACTCGTGATGTGTGTCACGTGCGCATGCGCGCCCAACCACGACCACATTATAAGTGCTCTCCAGCAGACGCGTGTCTGACTCATGGTTGCACACAGGTATCCGACACGCAGAACAAAACAACACGAAACAATGACTACCTGAAGCGAGGAACAAAGACACAACATCAGCACAGATCAGGGACCAAACGAGCCCCACAGTGGCACTTCCTCACAACCACTAACCTGTACTCCCGTCATGCCCTGCGGCGGCGACCGCGTCCGTGATCCGCCGCAATACTTTTCGCCACTAGATGGCAGCACAGAGCGTAGAGGGTGGATAGGATAAAAGCCCTTTTTTTCCCCACACCTGAAAAACGCAATTTTTTAGCTCAGTCGGTTAGCGCGTGGTGCTCGTAAGTTGATGGTCACGGGTTCGATACCCGTCATTGGCCACACGGTTTTTTTTTTTTTTTTAACTTAACCCTAACTTAACTAAGACGAGATAAAGACTAGATAACGGTTACCACGATACAACGCTACCTTCTGTAAATGAATTTTTCATTCCAAAAATCCAGCGGCCTCCGCTCAACACGTGACATTTGGTGACACCGATCACAGTGACTGAAACACATTGAAAGCAACGTTTTCCAACCACTGTGTCGCTGGACACCGAGACGCGCTCAGGTGTGCCGTGTGAACTCTCCAATTTCGGTAGTGGGTGTGAGGACCCCGTTCCTCAGCCCGTCGGAGGACGTAGACGCCTCCGGTAGGAATGTCAAGGACATCGTTGGGATGGCGACGATGACAAATCACGCACTCCCAGTCGTCGCTCTCGGGCACCGCAGGACGAGGATGATGTCTCAAGCAAAGGACACTGTGGATGACAGAGAGGGCTGTGGACCCCACTGGACCGCGTGGGACACTATATTGAAAAAGACTTGATAAATGGTTGCCGATTGCTCCAATGCTACATCACTGGCCAGAGGTTGAGACGCAGTCAACACGTCAACTCATGAAATATGTGGTTTTTTTGGTGCTTCTATTTTCATGTCACCTCCGTGTATTGGCTACTTCAAAGAAGAACGTCATGCCGTTCTTAAAATTTCAGATGGAAGTGGCCATAACCTTCTCGGGTCAGCATGACAGTGACAACTCTGACTTTTGTTTTCATTGTCATTTTATTTTTGCACTGAGCAAAAATGAGACGTTATTTATTTGGGGGATTTTGTGCGGAGAAAAAGCACACAATCACTGCTTATGTTTTGGTTTTTGCACTTAGAGAAATGGACATGACACATCACAGATCATCGCATATTTTTTAAAACTTGACAAAAACTAGATAAAGACTAGATAACGGTTACCACGATACAACGCTACCTTCTGTAAATGAATTTTTCATTCCAAAAATCCAGCGGCCTCCGCTCAACACGTGACATTTGGTGACACCAATCACAGTTTTTATTTATTTATTTTTTATTGATTGAGTGATTTGTTTGACAGGGACAATGAAAGTCATCTTTCATAGTTACAACATGAAAGATGCAGCTCATGCGACACATACAGAGTGTGTAGCAGAGAATGCTCCTTTTCAACTCCTGCCCCTGGTTGAGCTTTTCCCTGTAGTACATACAAATGATACAGAATGAATGAAATACACAACCCTAAAATACATGTTTACAACAGTGGTCTCCACGCACACACGCACACACACTATACATTATTTACAGACTCAGAGGTGCGTACATCTTTGGTTTGTTTTAAGCCACAACTTTAGCTTTGATGTGAACTCCTTAAACTCTGGTCTATTTTTGAGGTCAGTGGGCAGTGGGTTCCACAGTTTGGCCGTCTTTATGGAGAAAGCAGACCGAATAAACCTGGTCCTCCTGTGGGGGGTCGCACAGTTCTTGTGGGAGGTGCTCCTGGTGACTCTATTGCTGTTTTGTCTAGGTTATGGATGCATTTGAATGTTAGCTTTACAGAGTATAGTTTAATGAAGTTTTCCAAATTTAGTCAATGATAGTTGTCGAGTATATTGCAGTGGTGATAACGGGTGTTTTTTTTTTGTCCATAATCTGTATTGCTTGATTTGGAATGTAGTGTCTTATTAGTTTGAAGCAGTTGAGATTACGATGAATAGTTTTGGATATTTTTCACATAGAGTGAATTCGAACACATTAAAACACATTAAAAGCAACGTTTTGCAACCACTGTTCCGCTGGACACCGAGACGCGCTCAGGTGTGCCGCGTGAACTCTCCAATTTCGGCAGTTGGGTGTGAGGACGCCGTCCCTCGGCCTGTCGGAGGACGTAGACGCCTCCGGTAGGAATGTCAAGGACATCCGTCGGATGGCGACGATGACAAATCACGCACTCCCAGTCGTCGCTCTCGGGCACCGCAGGACGAGGATGATTTGGACGCAGTCAACACGTCAAACTCCTGAAATCTGTCGGAGTTTGTGTGATGTCTGTGTGATGACGTGCTCGGCGCGGGTGCCGCAAACCGTCCGGATGAGTGGCGAGCGGCGGGAGCGTGCGCTTCGGCTTCTATGGTGACTTGAACGAGCCCATCCGTGACATTGCAACGGGACCGCACTCGTGATGTGTGTCACGTGCGCATGCGCGCCCAACCACGACCACATTATAAGTGCTCTCCAGCAGACGCGTGTCTGACTCATGGTTGCACACAGGTATCCGACACGCAGAACAAAACAACACGAAACAATGACTACCTGAAGCGAGGAACAAAGACACAACATCAGCACAGATCAGGGACCAAACGAGCCCCACAGTGGCACTTCCTCACAACCACTAACCTGTACTCCCGTCATGCCCTGCGGCGGCGACCGCGTCCGTGATCCGCCGCAATACTTTTCGCCACTAGATGGCAGCACAGAGCGTAGAGGGTGGATAGGATAAAAGCCCTTTTTTTCCCCACACCTGAAAAACGCAATTTTTTAGCTCAGTCGGTTAGCGCGTGGTGCTCGTAAGTTGATGGTCACGGGTTCGATACCCGTCATTGGCCACACGGTTTTTTTTTTTTTTTTAACTTAACCCTAACTTAACTAAGACGAGATAAAGACTAGATAACGGTTACCACGATACAACGCTACCTTCTGTAAATGAATTTTTCATTCCAAAAATCCAGCGGCCTCCGCTCAACACGTGACATTTGGTGACACCGATCACAGTGACTGAAACACATTGAAAGCAACGTTTTCCAACCACTGTGTCGCTGGACACCGAGACGCGCTCAGGTGTGCCGTGTGAACTCTCCAATTTCGGTAGTGGGTGTGAGGACCCCGTTCCTCAGCCCGTCGGAGGACGTAGACGCCTCCGGTAGGAATGTCAAGGACATCGTTGGGATGGCGACGATGACAAATCACGCACTCCCAGTCGTCGCTCTCGGGCACCGCAGGACGAGGATGATGTCTCAAGCAAAGGACACTGTGGATGACAGAGAGGGCTGTGGACCCCACTGGACCGCGTGGGACACTATATTGAAAAAGACTTGATAAATGGTTGCCGATTGCTCCAATGCTACATCACTGGCCAGAGGTTGAGACGCAGTCAACACGTCAACTCATGAAATATGTGGTTTTTTTGGTGCTTCTATTTTCATGTCACCTCCGTGTATTGGCTACTTCAAAGAAGAACGTCATGCCGTTCTTAAAATTTCAGATGGAAGTGGCCATAACCTTCTCGGGTCAGCATGACAGTGACAACTCTGACTTTTGTTTTCATTGTCATTTTATTTTTGCACTGAGCAAAAATGAGACGTTATTTATTTGGGGGATTTTGTGCGGAGAAAAAGCACACAATCACTGCTTATGTTTTGGTTTTTGCACTTAGAGAAATGGACATGACACATCACAGATCATCGCATATTTTTTAAAACTTGACAAAAACTAGATAAAGACTAGATAACGGTTACCACGATACAACGCTACCTTCTGTAAATGAATTTTTCATTCCAAAAATCCAGCGGCCTCCGCTCAACACGTGACATTTGGTGACACCAATCACAGTTTTTATTTATTTATTTTTTATTGATTGAGTGATTTGTTTGACAGGGACAATGAAAGTCATCTTTCATAGTTACAACATGAAAGATGCAGCTCATGCGACACATACAGAGTGTGTAGCAGAGAATGCTCCTTTTCAACTCCTGCCCCTGGTTGAGCTTTTCCCTGTAGTACATACAAATGATACAGAATGAATGAAATACACAACCCTAAAATACATGTTTACAACAGTGGTCTCCACGCACACACGCACACACACTATACATTATTTACAGACTCAGAGGTGCGTACATCTTTGGTTTGTTTTAAGCCACAACTTTAGCTTTGATGTGAACTCCTTAAACTCTGGTCTATTTTTGAGGTCAGTGGGCAGTGGGTTCCACAGTTTGGCCGTCTTTATGGAGAAAGCAGACCGAATAAACCTGGTCCTCCTGTGGGGGGTCGCACAGTTCTTGTGGGAGGTGCTCCTGGTGACTCTATTGCTGTTTTGTCTAGGTTATGGATGCATTTGAATGTTAGCTTTACAGAGTATAGTTTAATGAAGTTTTCCAAATTTAGTCAATGATAGTTGTCGAGTATATTGCAGTGGTGATAACGGGTGTTTTTTTTTTGTCCATAATCTGTATTGCTTGATTTGGAATGTAGTGTCTTATTAGTTTGAAGCAGTTGAGATTACGATGAATAGTTTTGGATATTTTTCACATAGAGTGAATTCGAACACATTAAAACACATTAAAAGCAACGTTTTGCAACCACTGTTCCGCTGGACACCGAGACGCGCTCAGGTGTGCCGCGTGAACTCTCCAATTTCGGCAGTTGGGTGTGAGGACGCCGTCCCTCGGCCTGTCGGAGGACGTAGACGCCTCCGGTAGGAATGTCAAGGACATCCGTCGGATGGCGACGATGACAAATCACGCACTCCCAGTCGTCGCTCTCGGGCACCGCAGGACGAGGATGATTTGGACGCAGTCAACACGTCAAACTCCTGAAATCTGTCGGAGTTTGTGTGATGTCTGTGTGATGACGTGCTCGGCGCGGGTGCCGCAAACCGTCCGGATGAGTGGCGAGCGGCGGGAGCGTGCGCTTCGGCTTCTATGGTGACTTGAACGAGCCCATCCGTGACATTGCAACGGGACCGCACTCGTGATGTGTGTCACGTGCGCATGCGCGCCCAACCACGACCACATTATAAGTGCTCTCCAGCAGACGCGTGTCTGACTCATGGTTGCACACAGGTATCCGACACGCAGAACAAAACAACACGAAACAATGACTACCTGAAGCGAGGAACAAAGACACAACATCAGCACAGATCAGGGACCAAACGAGCCCCACAGTGGCACTTCCTCACAACCACTAACCTGTACTCCCGTCATGCCCTGCGGCGGCGACCGCGTCCGTGATCCGCCGCAATACTTTTCGCCACTAGATGGCAGCACAGAGCGTAGAGGGTGGATAGGATAAAAGCCCTTTTTTTCCCCACACCTGAAAAACGCAATTTTTTAGCTCAGTCGGTTAGCGCGTGGTGCTCGTAAGTTGATGGTCACGGGTTCGATACCCGTCATTGGCCACACGGTTTTTTTTTTTTTTTTAACTTAACCCTAACTTAACTAAGACGAGATAAAGACTAGATAACGGTTACCACGATACAACGCTACCTTCTGTAAATGAATTTTTCATTCCAAAAATCCAGCGGCCTCCGCTCAACACGTGACATTTGGTGACACCGATCACAGTGACTGAAACACATTGAAAGCAACGTTTTCCAACCACTGTGTCGCTGGACACCGAGACGCGCTCAGGTGTGCCGTGTGAACTCTCCAATTTCGGTAGTGGGTGTGAGGACCCCGTTCCTCAGCCCGTCGGAGGACGTAGACGCCTCCGGTAGGAATGTCAAGGACATCGTTGGGATGGCGACGATGACAAATCACGCACTCCCAGTCGTCGCTCTCGGGCACCGCAGGACGAGGATGATGTCTCAAGCAAAGGACACTGTGGATGACAGAGAGGGCTGTGGACCCCACTGGACCGCGTGGGACACTATATTGAAAAAGACTTGATAAATGGTTGCCGATTGCTCCAATGCTACATCACTGGCCAGAGGTTGAGACGCAGTCAACACGTCAACTCATGAAATATGTGGTTTTTTTGGTGCTTCTATTTTCATGTCACCTCCGTGTATTGGCTACTTCAAAGAAGAACGTCATGCCGTTCTTAAAATTTCAGATGGAAGTGGCCATAACCTTCTCGGGTCAGCATGACAGTGACAACTCTGACTTTTGTTTTCATTGTCATTTTATTTTTGCACTGAGCAAAAATGAGACGTTATTTATTTGGGGGATTTTGTGCGGAGAAAAAGCACACAATCACTGCTTATGTTTTGGTTTTTGCACTTAGAGAAATGGACATGACACATCACAGATCATCGCATATTTTTTAAAACTTGACAAAAACTAGATAAAGACTAGATAACGGTTACCACGATACAACGCTACCTTCTGTAAATGAATTTTTCATTCCAAAAATCCAGCGGCCTCCGCTCAACACGTGACATTTGGTGACACCAATCACAGTTTTTATTTATTTATTTTTTATTGATTGAGTGATTTGTTTGACAGGGACAATGAAAGTCATCTTTCATAGTTACAACATGAAAGATGCAGCTCATGCGACACATACAGAGTGTGTAGCAGAGAATGCTCCTTTTCAACTCCTGCCCCTGGTTGAGCTTTTCCCTGTAGTACATACAAATGATACAGAATGAATGAAATACACAACCCTAAAATACATGTTTACAACAGTGGTCTCCACGCACACACGCACACACACTATACATTATTTACAGACTCAGAGGTGCGTACATCTTTGGTTTGTTTTAAGCCACAACTTTAGCTTTGATGTGAACTCCTTAAACTCTGGTCTATTTTTGAGGTCAGTGGGCAGTGGGTTCCACAGTTTGGCCGTCTTTATGGAGAAAGCAGACCGAATAAACCTGGTCCTCCTGTGGGGGGTCGCACAGTTCTTGTGGGAGGTGCTCCTGGTGACTCTATTGCTGTTTTGTCTAGGTTATGGATGCATTTGAATGTTAGCTTTACAGAGTATAGTTTAATGAAGTTTTCCAAATTTAGTCAATGATAGTTGTCGAGTATATTGCAGTGGTGATAACGGGTGTTTTTTTTTTGTCCATAATCTGTATTGCTTGATTTGGAATGTAGTGTCTTATTAGTTTGAAGCAGTTGAGATTACGATGAATAGTTTTGGATATTTTTCACATAGAGTGAATTCGAACACATTAAAACACATTAAAAGCAACGTTTTGCAACCACTGTGCCGCTGGACACCGAGACGCGCTCAGGTGTGCCGCGTGAACTCTCCAATTTCGGCAGTTGGGTGTGAGGACGCCGTCCCTCGGCCTGTCGGAGGACGTAGACGCCTCCGGTAGGAATGTCAAGGACATCCGTCGGATGGCGACGATGACAAATCACGCACTCCCAGTCGTCGCTCTCGGGCACCGCAGGACGAGGATGATTTGGACGCAGTCAACACGTCAAACTCCTGAAATGTGTCGGAGTTTGTGTGATGTCTGTGTGATGACGTGCTCGGCGCGGGTGCCGCAAACCGTCCGGATGAGTGGCGAGCGGCGGGAGCGTGCGCTTCGGCTTCTATGGTGACTTGAACGAGCCCATCCGTGACATTGCAACGGGACCGCACTCGTGATGTGTGTCACGTGCGCATGCGCGCCCAACCACGACCACATTATAAGTGCTCTCCAGCAGACGCGTGTCTGACTCATGGTTGCACACAGGTATCCGACACGCAGAACAAAACAACACGAAACAATGACTACCTGAAGCGAGGAACAAAGACACAACATCAGCACAGATCAGGGACCAAACGAGCCCCACAGTGGCACTTCCTCACAACCACTAACCTGTACTCCCGTCATGCCCTGCGGCGGCGACCGCGTCCGTGATCCGCCGCAATACTTTTCGCCACTAGATGGCAGCACAGAGCGTAGAGGGTGGATAGGATAAAAGCCCTTTTTTTCCCCACACCTGAAAAACGCAATTTTTTAGCTCAGTCGGTTAGCGCGTGGTGCTCGTAAGTTGATGGTCACGGGTTCGATACCCGTCATTGGCCACACGGTTTTTTTTTTTTTTTTAACTTAACCCTAACTTAACTAAGACGAGATAAAGACTAGATAACGGTTACCACGATACAACGCTACCTTCTGTAAATGAATTTTTCATTCCAAAAATCCAGCGGCCTCCGCTCAACACGTGACATTTGGTGACACCGATCACAGTGACTGAAACACATTGAAAGCAACGTTTTCCAACCACTGTGTCGCTGGACACCGAGACGCGCTCAGGTGTGCCGTGTGAACTCTCCAATTTCGGTAGTGGGTGTGAGGACCCCGTTCCTCAGCCCGTCGGAGGACGTAGACGCCTCCGGTAGGAATGTCAAGGACATCGTTGGGATGGCGACGATGACAAATCACGCACTCCCAGTCGTCGCTCTCGGGCACCGCAGGACGAGGATGATGTCTCAAGCAAAGGACACTGTGGATGACAGAGAGGGCTGTGGACCCCACTGGACCGCGTGGGACACTATATTGAAAAAGACTTGATAAATGGTTGCCGATTGCTCCAATGCTACATCACTGGCCAGAGGTTGAGACGCAGTCAACACGTCAACTCATGAAATATGTGGTTTTTTTGGTGCTTCTATTTTCATGTCACCTCCGTGTATTGGCTACTTCAAAGAAGAACGTCATGCCGTTCTTAAAATTTCAGATGGAAGTGGCCATAACCTTCTCGGGTCAGCATGACAGTGACAACTCTGACTTTTGTTTTCATTGTCATTTTATTTTTGCACTGAGCAAAAATGAGACGTTATTTATTTGGGGGATTTTGTGCGGAGAAAAAGCACACAATCACTGCTTATGTTTTGGTTTTTGCACTTAGAGAAATGGACATGACACATCACAGATCATCGCATATTTTTTAAAACTTGACAAAAACTAGATAAAGACTAGATAACGGTTACCACGATACAACGCTACCTTCTGTAAATGAATTTTTCATTCCAAAAATCCAGCGGCCTCCGCTCAACACGTGACATTTGGTGACACCAATCACAGTTTTTATTTATTTATTTTTTATTGATTGAGTGATTTGTTTGACAGGGACAATGAAAGTCATCTTTCATAGTTACAACATGAAAGATGCAGCTCATGCGACACATACAGAGTGTGTAGCAGAGAATGCTCCTTTTCAACTCCTGCCCCTGGTTGAGCTTTTCCCTGTAGTACATACAAATGATACAGAATGAATGAAATACACAACCCTAAAATACATGTTTACAACAGTGGTCTCCACGCACACACGCACACACACTATACATTATTTACAGACTCAGAGGTGCGTACATCTTTGGTTTGTTTTAAGCCACAACTTTAGCTTTGATGTGAACTCCTTAAACTCTGGTCTATTTTTGAGGTCAGTGGGCAGTGGGTTCCACAGTTTGGCCGTCTTTATGGAGAAAGCAGACCGAATAAACCTGGTCCTCCTGTGGGGGGTCGCACAGTTCTTGTGGGAGGTGCTCCTGGTGACTCTATTGCTGTTTTGTCTAGGTTATGGATGCATTTGAATGTTAGCTTTACAGAGTATAGTTTAATGAAGTTTTCCAAATTTAGTCAATGATAGTTGTCGAGTATATTGCAGTGGTGATAACGGGTGTTTTTTTTTTGTCCATAATCTGTATTGCTTGATTTGGAATGTAGTGTCTTATTAGTTTGAAGCAGTTGAGATTACGATGAATAGTTTTGGATATTTTTCACATAGAGTGAATTCGAACACATTAAAACACATTAAAAGCAACGTTTTGCAACCACTGTGCCGCTGGACACCGAGACGCGCTCAGGTGTGCCGCGTGAACTCTCCAATTTCGGCAGTTGGGTGTGAGGACGCCGTCCCTCGGCCTGTCGGAGGACGTAGACGCCTCCGGTAGGAATGTCAAGGACATCCGTCGGATGGCGACGATGACAAATCACGCACTCCCAGTCGTCGCTCTCGGGCACCGCAGGACGAGGATGATTTGGACGCAGTCAACACGTCAAACTCCTGAAATGTGTCGGAGTTTGTGTGATGTCTGTGTGATGACGTGCTCGGCGCGGGTGCCGCAAACCGTCCGGATGAGTGGCGAGCGGCGGGAGCGTGCGCTTCGGCTTCTATGGTGACTTGAACGAGCCCATCCGTGACATTGCAACGGGACCGCACTCGTGATGTGTGTCACGTGCGCATGCGCGCCCAACCACGACCACATTATAAGTGCTCTCCAGCAGACGCGTGTCTGACTCATGGTTGCACACAGGTATCCGACACGCAGAACAAAACAACACGAAACAATGACTACCTGAAGCGAGGAACAAAGACACAACATCAGCACAGATCAGGGACCAAACGAGCCCCACAGTGGCACTTCCTCACAACCACTAACCTGTACTCCCGTCATGCCCTGCGGCGGCGACCGCGTCCGTGATCCGCCGCAATACTTTTCGCCACTAGATGGCAGCACAGAGCGTAGAGGGTGGATAGGATAAAAGCCCTTTTTTTCCCCACACCTGAAAAACGCAATTTTTTAGCTCAGTCGGTTAGCGCGTGGTGCTCGTAAGTTGATGGTCACGGGTTCGATACCCGTCATTGGCCACACGGTTGTTTTTTTTTTTTTAACTTAACCCTAACTTAACTAAGACGAGATAAAGACTAGATAACGGTTACCACGATACAACGCTACCTTCTGTAAATGAATTTTTCATTCCAAAAATCCAGCGGCCTCCGCTCAACACGTGACATTTGGTGACACCGATCACAGTGACTGAAACACATTGAAAGCAACGTTTTCCAACCACTGTGTCGCTGGACACCGAGACGCGCTCAGGTGTGCCGTGTGAACTCTCCAATTTCGGTAGTGGGTGTGAGGACCCCGTTCCTCAGCCCGTCGGAGGACGTAGACGCCTCCGGTAGGAATGTCAAGGACATCGTTGGGATGGCGACGATGACAAATCACGCACTCCCAGTCGTCGCTCTCGGGCACCGCAGGACGAGGATGATGTCTCAAGCAAAGGACACTGTGGATGACAGAGAGGGCTGTGGACCCCACTGGACCGCGTGGGACACTATATTGAAAAAGACTTGATAAATGGTTGCCGATTGCTCCAATGCTACATCACTGGCCAGAGGTTGAGACGCAGTCAACACGTCAACTCATGAAATATGTGGTTTTTTTGGTGCTTCTATTTTCATGTCACCTCCGTGTATTGGCTACTTCAAAGAAGAACGTCATGCCGTTCTTAAAATTTCAGATGGAAGTGGCCATAACCTTCTCGGGTCAGCATGACAGTGACAACTCTGACTTTTGTTTTCATTGTCATTTTATTTTTGCACTGAGCAAAAATGAGACGTTATTTATTTGGGGGATTTTGTGCGGAGAAAAAGCACACAATCACTGCTTATGTTTTGGTTTTTGCACTTAGAGAAATGGACATGACACATCACAGATCATCGCATATTTTTTAAAACTTGACAAAAACTAGATAAAGACTAGATAACGGTTACCACGATACAACGCTACCTTCTGTAAATGAATTTTTCATTCCAAAAATCCAGCGGCCTCCGCTCAACACGTGACATTTGGTGACACCAATCACAGTTTTTATTTATTTATTTTTTATTGATTGAGTGATTTGTTTGACAGGGACAATGAAAGTCATCTTTCATAGTTACAACATGAAAGATGCAGCTCATGCGACACATACAGAGTGTGTAGCAGAGAATGCTCCTTTTCAACTCCTGCCCCTGGTTGAGCTTTTCCCTGTAGTACATACAAATGATACAGAATGAATGAAATACACAACCCTAAAATACATGTTTACAACAGTGGTCTCCACGCACACACGCACACACACTATACATTATTTACAGACTCAGAGGTGCGTACATCTTTGGTTTGTTTTAAGCCACAACTTTAGCTTTGATGTGAACTCCTTAAACTCTGGTCTATTTTTGAGGTCAGTGGGCAGTGGGTTCCACAGTTTGGCCGTCTTTATGGAGAAAGCAGACCGAATAAACCTGGTCCTCCTGTGGGGGGTCGCACAGTTCTTGTGGGAGGTGCTCCTGGTGACTCTATTGCTGTTTTGTCTAGGTTATGGATGCATTTGAATGTTAGCTTTACAGAGTATAGTTTAATGAAGTTTTCCAAATTTAGTCAATGATAGTTGTCGAGTATATTGCAGTGGTGATAACGGGTGTTTTTTTTTTGTCCATAATCTGTATTGCTTGATTTGGAATGTAGTGTCTTATTAGTTTGAAGCAGTTGAGATTACGATGAATAGTTTTGGATATTTTTCACATAGAGTGAATTCGAACACATTAAAACACATTAAAAGCAACGTTTTGCAACCACTGTGCCGCTGGACACCGAGACGCGCTCAGGTGTGCCGCGTGAACTCTCCAATTTCGGCAGTTGGGTGTGAGGACGCCGTCCCTCGGCCTGTCGGAGGACGTAGACGCCTCCGGTAGGAATGTCAAGGACATCCGTCGGATGGCGACGATGACAAATCACGCACTCCCAGTCGTCGCTCTCGGGCACCGCAGGACGAGGATGATTTGGACGCAGTCAACACGTCAAACTCCTGAAATCTGTCGGAGTTTGTGTGATGTCTGTGTGATGACGTGCTCGGCGCGGGTGCCGCAAACCGTCCGGATGAGTGGCGAGCGGCGGGAGCGTGCGCTTCGGCTTCTATGGTGACTTGAACGAGCCCATCCGTGACATTGCAACGGGACCGCACTCGTGATGTGTGTCACGTGCGCATGCGCGCCCAACCACGACCACATTATAAGTGCTCTCCAGCAGACGCGTGTCTGACTCATGGTTGCACACAGGTATCCGACACGCAGAACAAAACAACACGAAACAATGACTACCTGAAGCGAGGAACAAAGACACAACATCAGCACAGATCAGGGACCAAACGAGCCCCACAGTGGCACTTCCTCACAACCACTAACCTGTACTCCCGTCATGCCCTGCGGCGGCGACCGCGTCCGTGATCCGCCGCAATACTTTTCGCCACTAGATGGCAGCACAGAGCGTAGAGGGTGGATAGGATAAAAGCCCTTTTTTTCCCCACACCTGAAAAACGCAATTTTTTAGCTCAGTCGGTTAGCGCGTGGTGCTCGTAAGTTGATGGTCACGGGTTCGATACCCGTCATTGGCCACACGGTTTTTTTTTTTTTTTTAACTTAACCCTAACTTAACTAAGACGAGATAAAGACTAGATAACGGTTACCACGATACAACGCTACCTTCTGTAAATGAATTTTTCATTCCAAAAATCCAGCGGCCTCCGCTCAACACGTGACATTTGGTGACACCGATCACAGTGACTGAAACACATTGAAAGCAACGTTTTCCAACCACTGTGTCGCTGGACACCGAGACGCGCTCAGGTGTGCCGTGTGAACTCTCCAATTTCGGTAGTGGGTGTGAGGACCCCGTTCCTCAGCCCGTCGGAGGACGTAGACGCCTCCGGTAGGAATGTCAAGGACATCGTTGGGATGGCGACGATGACAAATCACGCACTCCCAGTCGTCGCTCTCGGGCACCGCAGGACGAGGATGATGTCTCAAGCAAAGGACACTGTGGATGACAGAGAGGGCTGTGGACCCCACTGGACCGCGTGGGACACTATATTGAAAAAGACTTGATAAATGGTTGCCGATTGCTCCAATGCTACATCACTGGCCAGAGGTTGAGACGCAGTCAACACGTCAACTCATGAAATATGTGGTTTTTTTGGTGCTTCTATTTTCATGTCACCTCCGTGTATTGGCTACTTCAAAGAAGAACGTCATGCCGTTCTTAAAATTTCAGATGGAAGTGGCCATAACCTTCTCGGGTCAGCATGACAGTGACAACTCTGACTTTTGTTTTCATTGTCATTTTATTTTTGCACTGAGCAAAAATGAGACGTTATTTATTTGGGGGATTTTGTGCGGAGAAAAAGCACACAATCACTGCTTATGTTTTGGTTTTTGCACTTAGAGAAATGGACATGACACATCACAGATCATCGCATATTTTTTAAAACTTGACAAAAACTAGATAAAGACTAGATAACGGTTACCACGATACAACGCTACCTTCTGTAAATGAATTTTTCATTCCAAAAATCCAGCGGCCTCCGCTCAACACGTGACATTTGGTGACACCAATCACAGTTTTTATTTATTTATTTTTTATTGATTGAGTGATTTGTTTGACAGGGACAATGAAAGTCATCTTTCATAGTTACAACATGAAAGATGCAGCTCATGCGACACATACAGAGTGTGTAGCAGAGAATGCTCCTTTTCAACTCCTGCCCCTGGTTGAGCTTTTCCCTGTAGTACATACAAATGATACAGAATGAATGAAATACACAACCCTAAAATACATGTTTACAACAGTGGTCTCCACGCACACACGCACACACACTATACATTATTTACAGACTCAGAGGTGCGTACATCTTTGGTTTGTTTTAAGCCACAACTTTAGCTTTGATGTGAACTCCTTAAACTCTGGTCTATTTTTGAGGTCAGTGGGCAGTGGGTTCCACAGTTTGGCCGTCTTTATGGAGAAAGCAGACCGAATAAACCTGGTCCTCCTGTGGGGGGGTCGCACAGTTCTTGTGGGAGGTGCTCCTGGTGACTCTATTGCTGTTTTGTCTAGGTTATGGATGCATTTGAATGTTAGCTTTACAGAGTATAGTTTAATGAAGTTTTCCAAATTTAGTCAATGATAGTTGTCGAGTATATTGCAGTGGTGATAACGGGTGTTTTTTTTTTGTCCATAATCTGTATTGCTTGATTTGGAATGTAGTGTCTTATTAGTTTGAAGCAGTTGAGATTACGATGAATAGTTTTGGATATTTTTCACATAGAGTGAATTCGAACACATTAAAACACATTAAAAGCAACGTTTTGCAACCACTGTTCCGCTGGACACCGAGACGCGCTCAGGTGTGCCGCGTGAACTCTCCAATTTCGGCAGTTGGGTGTGAGGACGCCGTCCCTCGGCCTGTCGGAGGACGTAGACGCCTCCGGTAGGAATGTCAAGGACATCCGTCGGATGGCGACGATGACAAATCACGCACTCCCAGTCGTCGCTCTCGGGCACCGCAGGACGAGGATGATTTGGACGCAGTCAACACGTCAAACTCCTGAAATCTGTCGGAGTTTGTGTGATGTCTGTGTGATGACGTGCTCGGCGCGGGTGCCGCAAACCGTCCGGATGAGTGGCGAGCGGCGGGAGCGTGCGCTTCGGCTTCTATGGTGACTTGAACGAGCCCATCCGTGACATTGCAACGGGACCGCACTCGTGATGTGTGTCACGTGCGCATGCGCGCCCAACCACGACCACATTATAAGTGCTCTCCAGCAGACGCGTGTCTGACTCATGGTTGCACACAGGTATCCGACACGCAGAACAAAACAACACGAAACAATGACTACCTGAAGCGAGGAACAAAGACACAACATCAGCACAGATCAGGGACCAAACGAGCCCCACAGTGGCACTTCCTCACAACCACTAACCTGTACTCCCGTCATGCCCTGCGGCGGCGACCGCGTCCGTGATCCGCCGCAATACTTTTCGCCACTAGATGGCAGCACAGAGCGTAGAGGGTGGATAGGATAAAAGCCCTTTTTTTCCCCACACCTGAAAAACGCAATTTTTTAGCTCAGTCGGTTAGCGCGTGGTGCTCGTAAGTTGATGGTCACGGGTTCGATACCCGTCATTGGCCACACGGTTTTTTTTTTTTTTTTAACTTAACCCTAACTTAACTAAGACGAGATAAAGACTAGATAACGGTTACCACGATACAACGCTACCTTCTGTAAATGAATTTTTCATTCCAAAAATCCAGCGGCCTCCGCTCAACACGTGACATTTGGTGACACCGATCACAGTGACTGAAACACATTGAAAGCAACGTTTTCCAACCACTGTGTCGCTGGACACCGAGACGCGCTCAGGTGTGCCGTGTGAACTCTCCAATTTCGGTAGTGGGTGTGAGGACCCCGTTCCTCAGCCCGTCGGAGGACGTAGACGCCTCCGGTAGGAATGTCAAGGACATCGTTGGGATGGCGACGATGACAAATCACGCACTCCCAGTCGTCGCTCTCGGGCACTGCAGGACGAGGATGATGTCTCAAGCAAAGGACACTGTGGATGACAGAGAGGGCTGTGGACCCCACTGGACCGCGTGGGACACTATATTGAAAAAGACTTGATAAATGGTTGCCGATTGCTCCAATGCTACATCACTGGCCAGAGGTTGAGACGCAGTCAACACGTCAACTCATGAAATATGTGGTTTTTTTGGTGCTTCTATTTTCATGTCACCTCCGTGTATTGGCTACTTCAAAGAAGAACGTCATGCCGTTCTTAAAATTTCAGATGGAAGTGGCCATAACCTTCTCGGGTCAGCATGACAGTGACAACTCTGACTTTTGTTTTCATTGTCATTTTATTTTTGCACTGAGCAAAAATGAGACGTTATTTATTTGGGGGATTTTGTGCGGAGAAAAAGCACACAATCACTGCTTATGTTTTGGTTTTTGCACTTAGAGAAATGGACATGACACATCACAGATCATCGCATATTTTTTAAAACTTGACAAAAACTAGATAAAGACTAGATAACGGTTACCACGATACAACGCTACCTTCTGTAAATGAATTTTTCATTCCAAAAATCCAGCGGCCTCCGCTCAACACGTGACATTTGGTGACACCAATCACAGTTTTTATTTATTTATTTTTTATTGATTGAGTGATTTGTTTGACAGGGACAATGAAAGTCATCTTTCATAGTTACAACATGAAAGATGCAGCTCATGCGACACATACAGAGTGTGTAGCAGAGAATGCTCCTTTTCAACTCCTGCCCCTGGTTGAGCTTTTCCCTGTAGTACATACAAATGATACAGAATGAATGAAATACACAACCCTAAAATACATGTTTACAACAGTGGTCTCCACGCACACACGCACACACACTATACATTATTTACAGACTCAGAGGTGCGTACATCTTTGGTTTGTTTTAAGCCACAACTTTAGCTTTGATGTGAACTCCTTAAACTCTGGTCTATTTTTGAGGTCAGTGGGCAGTGGGTTCCACAGTTTGGCCGTCTTTATGGAGAAAGCAGACCGAATAAACCTGGTCCTCCTGTGGGGGGTCGCACAGTTCTTGTGGGAGGTGCTCCTGGTGACTCTATTGCTGTTTTGTCTAGGTTATGGATGCATTTGAATGTTAGCTTTACAGAGTATAGTTTAATGAAGTTTTCCAAATTTAGTCAATGATAGTTGTCGAGTATATTGCAGTGGTGATAACGGGTGTTTTTTTTTTGTCCATAATCTGTATTGCTTGATTTGGAATGTAGTGTCTTATTAGTTTGAAGCAGTTGAGATTACGATGAATAGTTTTGGATATTTTTCACATAGAGTGAATTCGAACACATTAAAACACATTAAAAGCAACGTTTTGCAACCACTGTTCCGCTGGACACCGAGACGCGCTCAGGTGTGCCGCGTGAACTCTCCAATTTCGGCAGTTGGGTGTGAGGACGCCGTCCCTCGGCCTGTCGGAGGACGTAGACGCCTCCGGTAGGAATGTCAAGGACATCCGTCGGATGGCGACGATGACAAATCACGCACTCCCAGTCGTCGCTCTCGGGCACCGCAGGACGAGGATGATTTGGACGCAGTCAACACGTCAAACTCCTGAAATCTGTCGGAGTTTGTGTGATGTCTGTGTGATGACGTGCTCGGCGCGGGTGCCGCAAACCGTCCGGATGAGTGGCGAGCGGCGGGAGCGTGCGCTTCGGCTTCTATGGTGACTTGAACGAGCCCATCCGTGACATTGCAACGGGACCGCACTCGTGATGTGTGTCACGTGCGCATGCGCGCCCAACCACGACCACATTATAAGTGCTCTCCAGCAGACGCGTGTCTGACTCATGGTTGCACACAGGTATCCGACACGCAGAACAAAACAACACGAAACAATGACTACCTGAAGCGAGGAACAAAGACACAACATCAGCACAGATCAGGGACCAAACGAGCCCCACAGTGGCACTTCCTCACAACCACTAACCTGTACTCCCGTCATGCCCTGCGGCGGCGACCGCGTCCGTGATCCGCCGCAATACTTTTCGCCACTAGATGGCAGCACAGAGCGTAGAGGGTGGATAGGATAAAAGCCCTTTTTTTCCCCACACCTGAAAAACGCAATTTTTTAGCTCAGTCGGTTAGCGCGTGGTGCTCGTAAGTTGATGGTCACGGGTTCGATACCCGTCATTGGCCACACGGTTTTTTTTTTTTTTTTAACTTAACCCTAACTTAACTAAGACGAGATAAAGACTAGATAACGGTTACCACGATACAACGCTACCTTCTGTAAATGAATTTTTCATTCCAAAAATCCAGCGGCCTCCGCTCAACACGTGACATTTGGTGACACCGATCACAGTGACTGAAACACATTGAAAGCAACGTTTTCCAACCACTGTGTCGCTGGACACCGAGACGCGCTCAGGTGTGCCGTGTGAACTCTCCAATTTCGGTAGTGGGTGTGAGGACCCCGTTCCTCAGCCCGTCGGAGGACGTAGACGCCTCCGGTAGGAATGTCAAGGACATCGTTGGGATGGCGACGATGACAAATCACGCACTCCCAGTCGTCGCTCTCGGGCACCGCAGGACGAGGATGATGTCTCAAGCAAAGGACACTGTGGATGACAGAGAGGGCTGTGGACCCCACTGGACCGCGTGGGACACTATATTGAAAAAGACTTGATAAATGGTTGCCGATTGCTCCAATGCTACATCACTGGCCAGAGGTTGAGACGCAGTCAACACGTCAACTCATGAAATATGTGGTTTTTTTGGTGCTTCTATTTTCATGTCACCTCCGTGTATTGGCTACTTCAAAGAAGAACGTCATGCCGTTCTTAAAATTTCAGATGGAAGTGGCCATAACCTTCTCGGGTCAGCATGACAGTGACAACTCTGACTTTTGTTTTCATTGTCATTTTATTTTTGCACTGAGCAAAAATGAGACGTTATTTATTTGGGGGATTTTGTGCGGAGAAAAAGCACACAATCACTGCTTATGTTTTGGTTTTTGCACTTAGAGAAATGGACATGACACATCACAGATCATCGCATATTTTTTAAAACTTGACAAAAACTAGATAAAGACTAGATAACGGTTACCACGATACAACGCTACCTTCTGTAAATGAATTTTTCATTCCAAAAATCCAGCGGCCTCCGCTCAACACGTGACATTTGGTGACACCAATCACAGTTTTTATTTATTTATTTTTTATTGATTGAGTGATTTGTTTGACAGGGACAATGAAAGTCATCTTTCATAGTTACAACATGAAAGATGCAGCTCATGCGACACATACAGAGTGTGTAGCAGAGAATGCTCCTTTTCAACTCCTGCCCCTGGTTGAGCTTTTCCCTGTAGTACATACAAATGATACAGAATGAATGAAATACACAACCCTAAAATACATGTTTACAACAGTGGTCTCCACGCACACACGCACACACACTATACATTATTTACAGACTCAGAGGTGCGTACATCTTTGGTTTGTTTTAAGCCACAACTTTAGCTTTGATGTGAACTCCTTAAACTCTGGTCTATTTTTGAGGTCAGTGGGCAGTGGGTTCCACAGTTTGGCCGTCTTTATGGAGAAAGCAGACCGAATAAACCTGGTCCTCCTGTGGGGGGTCGCACAGTTCTTGTGGGAGGTGCTCCTGGTGACTCTATTGCTGTTTTGTCTAGGTTATGGATGCATTTGAATGTTAGCTTTACAGAGTATAGTTTAATGAAGTTTTCCAAATTTAGTCAATGATAGTTGTCGAGTATATTGCAGTGGTGATAACGGGTGTTTTTTTTTTGTCCATAATCTGTATTGCTTGATTTGGAATGTAGTGTCTTATTAGTTTGAAGCAGTTGAGATTACGATGAATAGTTTTGGATATTTTTCACATAGAGTGAATTCGAACACATTAAAACACATTAAAAGCAACGTTTTGCAACCACTGTGCCGCTGGACACCGAGACGCGCTCAGGTGTGCCGCGTGAACTCTCCAATTTCGGCAGTTGGGTGTGAGGACGCCGTCCCTCGGCCTGTCGGAGGACGTAGACGCCTCCGGTAGGAATGTCAAGGACATCCGTCGGATGGCGACGATGACAAATCACGCACTCCCAGTCGTCGCTCTCGGGCACCGCAGGACGAGGATGATTTGGACGCAGTCAACACGTCAAACTCCTGAAATCTGTCGGAGTTTGTGTGATGTCTGTGTGATGACGTGCTCGGCGCGGGTGCCGCAAACCGTCCGGATGAGTGGCGAGCGGCGGGAGCGTGCGCTTCGGCTTCTATGGTGACTTGAACGAGCCCATCCGTGACATTGCAACGGGACCGCACTCGTGATGTGTGTCACGTGCGCATGCGCGCCCAACCACGACCACATTATAAGTGCTCTCCAGCAGACGCGTGTCTGACTCATGGTTGCACACAGGTATCCGACACGCAGAACAAAACAACACGAAACAATGACTACCTGAAGCGAGGAACAAAGACACAACATCAGCACAGATCAGGGACCAAACGAGCCCCACAGTGGCACTTCCTCACAACCACTAACCTGTACTCCCGTCATGCCCTGCGGCGGCGACCGCGTCCGTGATCCGCCGCAATACTTTTCGCCACTAGATGGCAGCACAGAGCGTAGAGGGTGGATAGGATAAAAGCCCTTTTTTTCCCCACACCTGAAAAACGCAATTTTTTAGCTCAGTCGGTTAGCGCGTGGTGCTCGTAAGTTGATGGTCACGGGTTCGATACCCGTCATTGGCCACACGGTTTTTTTTTTTTTTTTAACTTAACCCTAACTTAACTAAGACGAGATAAAGACTAGATAACGGTTACCACGATACAACGCTACCTTCTGTAAATGAATTTTTCATTCCAAAAATCCAGCGGCCTCCGCTCAACACGTGACATTTGGTGACACCGATCACAGTGACTGAAACACATTGAAAGCAACGTTTTCCAACCACTGTGTCGCTGGACACCGAGACGCGCTCAGGTGTGCCGTGTGAACTCTCCAATTTCGGTAGTGGGTGTGAGGACCCCGTTCCTCAGCCCGTCGGAGGACGTAGACGCCTCCGGTAGGAATGTCAAGGACATCGTTGGGATGGCGACGATGACAAATCACGCACTCCCAGTCGTCGCTCTCGGGCACCGCAGGACGAGGATGATGTCTCAAGCAAAGGACACTGTGGATGACAGAGAGGGCTGTGGACCCCACTGGACCGCGTGGGACACTATATTGAAAAAGACTTGATAAATGGTTGCCGATTGCTCCAATGCTACATCACTGGCCAGAGGTTGAGACGCAGTCAACACGTCAACTCATGAAATATGTGGTTTTTTTGGTGCTTCTATTTTCATGTCACCTCCGTGTATTGGCTACTTCAAAGAAGAACGTCATGCCGTTCTTAAAATTTCAGATGGAAGTGGCCATAACCTTCTCGGGTCAGCATGACAGTGACAACTCTGACTTTTGTTTTCATTGTCATTTTATTTTTGCACTGAGCAAAAATGAGACGTTATTTATTTGGGGGATTTTGTGCGGAGAAAAAGCACACAATCACTGCTTATGTTTTGGTTTTTGCACTTAGAGAAATGGACATGACACATCACAGATCATCGCATATTTTTTAAAACTTGACAAAAACTAGATAAAGACTAGATAACGGTTACCACGATACAACGCTACCTTCTGTAAATGAATTTTTCATTCCAAAAATCCAGCGGCCTCCGCTCAACACGTGACATTTGGTGACACCAATCACAGTTTTTATTTATTTATTTTTTATTGATTGAGTGATTTGTTTGACAGGGACAATGAAAGTCATCTTTCATAGTTACAACATGAAAGATGCAGCTCATGCGACACATACAGAGTGTGTAGCAGAGAATGCTCCTTTTCAACTCCTGCCCCTGGTTGAGCTTTTCCCTGTAGTACATACAAATGATACAGAATGAATGAAATACACAACCCTAAAATACATGTTTACAACAGTGGTCTCCACGCACACACGCACACACACTATACATTATTTACAGACTCAGAGGTGCGTACATCTTTGGTTTGTTTTAAGCCACAACTTTAGCTTTGATGTGAACTCCTTAAACTCTGGTCTATTTTTGAGGTCAGTGGGCAGTGGGTTCCACAGTTTGGCCGTCTTTATGGAGAAAGCAGACCGAATAAACCTGGTCCTCCTGTGGGGGGTCGCACAGTTCTTGTGGGAGGTGCTCCTGGTGACTCTATTGCTGTTTTGTCTAGGTTATGGATGCATTTGAATGTTAGCTTTACAGAGTATAGTTTAATGAAGTTTTCCAAATTTAGTCAATGATAGTTGTCGAGTATATTGCAGTGGTGATAACGGGTGTTTTTTTTTTGTCCATAATCTGTATTGCTTGATTTGGAATGTAGTGTCTTATTAGTTTGAAGCAGTTGAGATTACGATGAATAGTTTTGGATATTTTTCACATAGAGTGAATTCGAACACATTAAAACACATTAAAAGCAACGTTTTGCAACCACTGTTCCGCTGGACACCGAGACGCGCTCAGGTGTGCCGCGTGAACTCTCCAATTTCGGCAGTTGGGTGTGAGGACGCCGTCCCTCGGCCTGTCGGAGGACGTAGACGCCTCCGGTAGGAATGTCAAGGACATCCGTCGGATGGCGACGATGACAAATCACGCACTCCCAGTCGTCGCTCTCGGGCACCGCAGGACGAGGATGATTTGGACGCAGTCAACACGTCAAACTCCTGAAATCTGTCGGAGTTTGTGTGATGTCTGTGTGATGACGTGCTCGGCGCGGGTGCCGCAAACCGTCCGGATGAGTGGCGAGCGGCGGGAGCGTGCGCTTCGGCTTCTATGGTGACTTGAACGAGCCCATCCGTGACATTGCAACGGGACCGCACTCGTGATGTGTGTCACGTGCGCATGCGCGCCCAACCACGACCACATTATAAGTGCTCTCCAGCAGACGCGTGTCTGACTCATGGTTGCACACAGGTATCCGACACGCAGAACAAAACAACACGAAACAATGACTACCTGAAGCGAGGAACAAAGACACAACATCAGCACAGATCAGGGACCAAACGAGCCCCACAGTGGCACTTCCTCACAACCACTAACCTGTACTCCCGTCATGCCCTGCGGCGGCGACCGCGTCCGTGATCCGCCGCAATACTTTTCGCCACTAGATGGCAGCACAGAGCGTAGAGGGTGGATAGGATAAAAGCCCTTTTTTTCCCCACACCTGAAAAACGCAATTTTTTAGCTCAGTCGGTTAGCGCGTGGTGCTCGTAAGTTGATGGTCACGGGTTCGATACCCGTCATTGGCCACACGGTTTTTTTTTTTTTTTTAACTTAACCCTAACTTAACTAAGACGAGATAAAGACTAGATAACGGTTACCACGATACAACGCTACCTTCTGTAAATGAATTTTTCATTCCAAAAATCCAGCGGCCTCCGCTCAACACGTGACATTTGGTGACACCGATCACAGTGACTGAAACACATTGAAAGCAACGTTTTCCAACCACTGTGTCGCTGGACACCGAGACGCGCTCAGGTGTGCCGTGTGAACTCTCCAATTTCGGTAGTGGGTGTGAGGACCCCGTTCCTCAGCCCGTCGGAGGACGTAGACGCCTCCGGTAGGAATGTCAAGGACATCGTTGGGATGGCGACGATGACAAATCACGCACTCCCAGTCGTCGCTCTCGGGCACCGCAGGACGAGGATGATGTCTCAAGCAAAGGACACTGTGGATGACAGAGAGGGCTGTGGACCCCACTGGACCGCGTGGGACACTATATTGAAAAAGACTTGATAAATGGTTGCCGATTGCTCCAATGCTACATCACTGGCCAGAGGTTGAGACGCAGTCAACACGTCAACTCATGAAATATGTGGTTTTTTTGGTGCTTCTATTTTCATGTCACCTCCGTGTATTGGCTACTTCAAAGAAGAACGTCATGCCGTTCTTAAAATTTCAGATGGAAGTGGCCATAACCTTCTCGGGTCAGCATGACAGTGACAACTCTGACTTTTGTTTTCATTGTCATTTTATTTTTGCACTGAGCAAAAATGAGACGTTATTTATTTGGGGGATTTTGTGCGGAGAAAAAGCACACAATCACTGCTTATGTTTTGGTTTTTGCACTTAGAGAAATGGACATGACACATCACAGATCATCGCATATTTTTTAAAACTTGACAAAAACTAGATAAAGACTAGATAACGGTTACCACGATACAACGCTACCTTCTGTAAATGAATTTTTCATTCCAAAAATCCAGCGGCCTCCGCTCAACACGTGACATTTGGTGACACCAATCACAGTTTTTATTTATTTATTTTTTATTGATTGAGTGATTTGTTTGACAGGGACAATGAAAGTCATCTTTCATAGTTACAACATGAAAGATGCAGCTCATGCGACACATACAGAGTGTGTAGCAGAGAATGCTCCTTTTCAACTCCTGCCCCTGGTTGAGCTTTTCCCTGTAGTACATACAAATGATACAGAATGAATGAAATACACAACCCTAAAATACATGTTTACAACAGTGGTCTCCACGCACACACGCACACACACTATACATTATTTACAGACTCAGAGGTGCGTACATCTTTGGTTTGTTTTAAGCCACAACTTTAGCTTTGATGTGAACTCCTTAAACTCTGGTCTATTTTTGAGGTCAGTGGGCAGTGGGTTCCACAGTTTGGCCGTCTTTATGGAGAAAGCAGACCGAATAAACCTGGTCCTCCTGTGGGGGGGTCGCACAGTTCTTGTGGGAGGTGCTCCTGGTGACTCTATTGCTGTTTTGTCTAGGTTATGGATGCATTTGAATGTTAGCTTTACAGAGTATAGTTTAATGAAGTTTTCCAAATTTAGTCAATGATAGTTGTCGAGTATATTGCAGTGGTGATAACGGGTGTTTTTTTTTTGTCCATAATCTGTATTGCTTGATTTGGAATGTAGTGTCTTATTAGTTTGAAGCAGTTGAGATTACGATGAATAGTTTTGGATATTTTTCACATAGAGTGAATTCGAACACATTAAAACACATTAAAAGCAACGTTTTGCAACCACTGTTCCGCTGGACACCGAGACGCGCTCAGGTGTGCCGCGTGAACTCTCCAATTTCGGCAGTTGGGTGTGAGGACGCCGTCCCTCGGCCTGTCGGAGGACGTAGACGCCTCCGGTAGGAATGTCAAGGACATCCGTCGGATGGCGACGATGACAAATCACGCACTCCCAGTCGTCGCTCTCGGGCACCGCAGGACGAGGATGATTTGGACGCAGTCAACACGTCAAACTCCTGAAATGTGTCGGAGTTTGTGTGATGTCTGTGTGATGACGTGCTCGGCGCGGGTGCCGCAAACCGTCCGGATGAGTGGCGAGCGGCGGGAGCGTGCGCTTCGGCTTCTATGGTGACTTGAACGAGCCCATCCGTGACATTGCAACGGGACCGCACTCGTGATGTGTGTCACGTGCGCATGCGCGCCCAACCACGACCACATTATAAGTGCTCTCCAGCAGACGCGTGTCTGACTCATGGTTGCACACAGGTATCCGACACGCAGAACAAAACAACACGAAACAATGACTACCTGAAGCGAGGAACAAAGACACAACATCAGCACAGATCAGGGACCAAACGAGCCCCACAGTGGCACTTCCTCACAACCACTAACCTGTACTCCCGTCATGCCCTGCGGCGGCGACCGCGTCCGTGATCCGCCGCAATACTTTTCGCCACTAGATGGCAGCACAGAGCGTAGAGGGTGGATAGGATAAAAGCCCTTTTTTTCCCCACACCTGAAAAACGCAATTTTTTAGCTCAGTCGGTTAGCGCGTGGTGCTCGTAAGTTGATGGTCACGGGTTCGATACCCGTCATTGGCCACACGGTTTTTTTTTTTTTTTTAACTTAACCCTAACTTAACTAAGACGAGATAAAGACTAGATAACGGTTACCACGATACAACGCTACCTTCTGTAAATGAATTTTTCATTCCAAAAATCCAGCGGCCTCCGCTCAACACGTGACATTTGGTGACACCGATCACAGTGACTGAAACACATTGAAAGCAACGTTTTCCAACCACTGTGTCGCTGGACACCGAGACGCGCTCAGGTGTGCCGTGTGAACTCTCCAATTTCGGTAGTGGGTGTGAGGACCCCGTTCCTCAGCCCGTCGGAGGACGTAGACGCCTCCGGTAGGAATGTCAAGGACATCGTTGGGATGGCGACGATGACAAATCACGCACTCCCAGTCGTCGCTCTCGGGCACCGCAGGACGAGGATGATGTCTCAAGCAAAGGACACTGTGGATGACAGAGAGGGCTGTGGACCCCACTGGACCGCGTGGGACACTATATTGAAAAAGACTTGATAAATGGTTGCCGATTGCTCCAATGCTACATCACTGGCCAGAGGTTGAGACGCAGTCAACACGTCAACTCATGAAATATGTGGTTTTTTTGGTGCTTCTATTTTCATGTCACCTCCGTGTATTGGCTACTTCAAAGAAGAACGTCATGCCGTTCTTAAAATTTCAGATGGAAGTGGCCATAACCTTCTCGGGTCAGCATGACAGTGACAACTCTGACTTTTGTTTTCATTGTCATTTTATTTTTGCACTGAGCAAAAATGAGACGTTATTTATTTGGGGGATTTTGTGCGGAGAAAAAGCACACAATCACTGCTTATGTTTTGGTTTTTGCACTTAGAGAAATGGACATGACACATCACAGATCATCGCATATTTTTTAAAACTTGACAAAAACTAGATAAAGACTAGATAACGGTTACCACGATACAACGCTACCTTCTGTAAATGAATTTTTCATTCCAAAAATCCAGCGGCCTCCGCTCAACACGTGACATTTGGTGACACCAATCACAGTTTTTATTTATTTATTTTTTATTGATTGAGTGATTTGTTTGACAGGGACAATGAAAGTCATCTTTCATAGTTACAACATGAAAGATGCAGCTCATGCGACACATACAGAGTGTGTAGCAGAGAATGCTCCTTTTCAACTCCTGCCCCTGGTTGAGCTTTTCCCTGTAGTACATACAAATGATACAGAATGAATGAAATACACAACCCTAAAATACATGTTTACAACAGTGGTCTCCACGCACACACGCACACACACTATACATTATTTACAGACTCAGAGGTGCGTACATCTTTGGTTTGTTTTAAGCCACAACTTTAGCTTTGATGTGAACTCCTTAAACTCTGGTCTATTTTTGAGGTCAGTGGGCAGTGGGTTCCACAGTTTGGCCGTCTTTATGGAGAAAGCAGACCGAATAAACCTGGTCCTCCTGTGGGGGGGTCGCACAGTTCTTGTGGGAGGTGCTCCTGGTGACTCTATTGCTGTTTTGTCTAGGTTATGGATGCATTTGAATGTTAGCTTTACAGAGTATAGTTTAATGAAGTTTTCCAAATTTAGTCAATGATAGTTGTCGAGTATATTGCAGTGGTGATAACGGGTGTTTTTTTTTTGTCCATAATCTGTATTGCTTGATTTGGAATGTAGTGTCTTATTAGTTTGAAGCAGTTGAGATTACGATGAATAGTTTTGGATATTTTTCACATAGAGTGAATTCGAACACATTAAAACACATTAAAAGCAACGTTTTGCAACCACTGTTCCGCTGGACACCGAGACGCGCTCAGGTGTGCCGCGTGAACTCTCCAATTTCGGCAGTTGGGTGTGAGGACGCCGTCCCTCGGCCTGTCGGAGGACGTAGACGCCTCCGGTAGGAATGTCAAGGACATCCGTCGGATGGCGACGATGACAAATCACGCACTCCCAGTCGTCGCTCTCGGGCACCGCAGGACGAGGATGATTTGGACGCAGTCAACACGTCAAACTCCTGAAATCTGTCGGAGTTTGTGTGATGTCTGTGTGATGACGTGCTCGGCGCGGGTGCCGCAAACCGTCCGGATGAGTGGCGAGCGGCGGGAGCGTGCGCTTCGGCTTCTATGGTGACTTGAACGAGCCCATCCGTGACATTGCAACGGGACCGCACTCGTGATGTGTGTCACGTGCGCATGCGCGCCCAACCACGACCACATTATAAGTGCTCTCCAGCAGACGCGTGTCTGACTCATGGTTGCACACAGGTATCCGACACGCAGAACAAAACAACACGAAACAATGACTACCTGAAGCGAGGAACAAAGACACAACATCAGCACAGATCAGGGACCAAACGAGCCCCACAGTGGCACTTCCTCACAACCACTAACCTGTACTCCCGTCATGCCCTGCGGCGGCGACCGCGTCCGTGATCCGCCGCAATACTTTTCGCCACTAGATGGCAGCACAGAGCGTAGAGGGTGGATAGGATAAAAGCCCTTTTTTTCCCCACACCTGAAAAACGCAATTTTTTAGCTCAGTCGGTTAGCGCGTGGTGCTCGTAAGTTGATGGTCACGGGTTCGATACCCGTCATTGGCCACACGGTTTTTTTTTTTTTTTTAACTTAACCCTAACTTAACTAAGACGAGATAAAGACTAGATAACGGTTACCACGATACAACGCTACCTTCTGTAAATGAATTTTTCATTCCAAAAATCCAGCGGCCTCCGCTCAACACGTGACATTTGGTGACACCGATCACAGTGACTGAAACACATTGAAAGCAACGTTTTCCAACCACTGTGTCGCTGGACACCGAGACGCGCTCAGGTGTGCCGTGTGAACTCTCCAATTTCGGTAGTGGGTGTGAGGACCCCGTTCCTCAGCCCGTCGGAGGACGTAGACGCCTCCGGTAGGAATGTCAAGGACATCGTTGGGATGGCGACGATGACAAATCACGCACTCCCAGTCGTCGCTCTCGGGCACCGCAGGACGAGGATGATGTCTCAAGCAAAGGACACTGTGGATGACAGAGAGGGCTGTGGACCCCACTGGACCGCGTGGGACACTATATTGAAAAAGACTTGATAAATGGTTGCCGATTGCTCCAATGCTACATCACTGGCCAGAGGTTGAGACGCAGTCAACACGTCAACTCATGAAATATGTGGTTTTTTTGGTGCTTCTATTTTCATGTCACCTCCGTGTATTGGCTACTTCAAAGAAGAACGTCATGCCGTTCTTAAAATTTCAGATGGAAGTGGCCATAACCTTCTCGGGTCAGCATGACAGTGACAACTCTGACTTTTGTTTTCATTGTCATTTTATTTTTGCACTGAGCAAAAATGAGACGTTATTTATTTGGGGGATTTTGTGCGGAGAAAAAGCACACAATCACTGCTTATGTTTTGGTTTTTGCACTTAGAGAAATGGACATGACACATCACAGATCATCGCATATTTTTTAAAACTTGACAAAAACTAGATAAAGACTAGATAACGGTTACCACGATACAACGCTACCTTCTGTAAATGAATTTTTCATTCCAAAAATCCAGCGGCCTCCGCTCAACACGTGACATTTGGTGACACCAATCACAGTTTTTATTTATTTATTTTTTATTGATTGAGTGATTTGTTTGACAGGGACAATGAAAGTCATCTTTCATAGTTACAACATGAAAGATGCAGCTCATGCGACACATACAGAGTGTGTAGCAGAGAATGCTCCTTTTCAACTCCTGCCCCTGGTTGAGCTTTTCCCTGTAGTACATACAAATGATACAGAATGAATGAAATACACAACCCTAAAATACATGTTTACAACAGTGGTCTCCACGCACACACGCACACACACTATACATTATTTACAGACTCAGAGGTGCGTACATCTTTGGTTTGTTTTAAGCCACAACTTTAGCTTTGATGTGAACTCCTTAAACTCTGGTCTATTTTTGAGGTCAGTGGGCAGTGGGTTCCACAGTTTGGCCGTCTTTATGGAGAAAGCAGACCGAATAAACCTGGTCCTCCTGTGGGGGGTCGCACAGTTCTTGTGGGAGGTGCTCCTGGTGACTCTATTGCTGTTTTGTCTAGGTTATGGATGCATTTGAATGTTAGCTTTACAGAGTATAGTTTAATGAAGTTTTCCAAATTTAGTCAATGATAGTTGTCGAGTATATTGCAGTGGTGATAACGGGTGTTTTTTTTTTGTCCATAATCTGTATTGCTTGATTTGGAATGTAGTGTCTTATTAGTTTGAAGCAGTTGAGATTACGATGAATAGTTTTGGATATTTTTCACATAGAGTGAATTCGAACACATTAAAACACATTAAAAGCAACGTTTTGCAACCACTGTTCCGCTGGACACCGAGACGCGCTCAGGTGTGCCGCGTGAACTCTCCAATTTCGGCAGTTGGGTGTGAGGACGCCGTCCCTCGGCCTGTCGGAGGACGTAGACGCCTCCGGTAGGAATGTCAAGGACATCCGTCGGATGGCGACGATGACAAATCACGCACTCCCAGTCGTCGCTCTCGGGCACCGCAGGACGAGGATGATTTGGACGCAGTCAACACGTCAAACTCCTGAAATCTGTCGGAGTTTGTGTGATGTCTGTGTGATGACGTGCTCGGCGCGGGTGCCGCAAACCGTCCGGATGAGTGGCGAGCGGCGGGAGCGTGCGCTTCGGCTTCTATGGTGACTTGAACGAGCCCATCCGTGACATTGCAACGGGACCGCACTCGTGATGTGTGTCACGTGCGCATGCGCGCCCAACCACGACCACATTATAAGTGCTCTCCAGCAGACGCGTGTCTGACTCATGGTTGCACACAGGTATCCGACACGCAGAACAAAACAACACGAAACAATGACTACCTGAAGCGAGGAACAAAGACACAACATCAGCACAGATCAGGGACCAAACGAGCCCCACAGTGGCACTTCCTCACAACCACTAACCTGTACTCCCGTCATGCCCTGCGGCGGCGACCGCGTCCGTGATCCGCCGCAATACTTTTCGCCACTAGATGGCAGCACAGAGCGTAGAGGGTGGATAGGATAAAAGCCCTTTTTTTCCCCACACCTGAAAAACGCAATTTTTTAGCTCAGTCGGTTAGCGCGTGGTGCTCGTAAGTTGATGGTCACGGGTTCGATACCCGTCATTGGCCACACGGTTTTTTTTTTTTTTTTAACTTAACCCTAACTTAACTAAGACGAGATAAAGACTAGATAACGGTTACCACGATACAACGCTACCTTCTGTAAATGAATTTTTCATTCCAAAAATCCAGCGGCCTCCGCTCAACACGTGACATTTGGTGACACCGATCACAGTGACTGAAACACATTGAAAGCAACGTTTTCCAACCACTGTGTCGCTGGACACCGAGACGCGCTCAGGTGTGCCGTGTGAACTCTCCAATTTCGGTAGTGGGTGTGAGGACCCCGTTCCTCAGCCCGTCGGAGGACGTAGACGCCTCCGGTAGGAATGTCAAGGACATCGTTGGGATGGCGACGATGACAAATCACGCACTCCCAGTCGTCGCTCTCGGGCACCGCAGGACGAGGATGATGTCTCAAGCAAAGGACACTGTGGATGACAGAGAGGGCTGTGGACCCCACTGGACCGCGTGGGACACTATATTGAAAAAGACTTGATAAATGGTTGCCGATTGCTCCAATGCTACATCACTGGCCAGAGGTTGAGACGCAGTCAACACGTCAACTCATGAAATATGTGGTTTTTTTGGTGCTTCTATTTTCATGTCACCTCCGTGTATTGGCTACTTCAAAGAAGAACGTCATGCCGTTCTTAAAATTTCAGATGGAAGTGGCCATAACCTTCTCGGGTCAGCATGACAGTGACAACTCTGACTTTTGTTTTCATTGTCATTTTATTTTTGCACTGAGCAAAAATGAGACGTTATTTATTTGGGGGATTTTGTGCGGAGAAAAAGCACACAATCACTGCTTATGTTTTGGTTTTTGCACTTAGAGAAATGGACATGACACATCACAGATCATCGCATATTTTTTAAAACTTGACAAAAACTAGATAAAGACTAGATAACGGTTACCACGATACAACGCTACCTTCTGTAAATGAATTTTTCATTCCAAAAATCCAGCGGCCTCCGCTCAACACGTGACATTTGGTGACACCAATCACAGTTTTTATTTATTTATTTTTTATTGATTGAGTGATTTGTTTGACAGGGACAATGAAAGTCATCTTTCATAGTTACAACATGAAAGATGCAGCTCATGCGACACATACAGAGTGTGTAGCAGAGAATGCTCCTTTTCAACTCCTGCCCCTGGTTGAGCTTTTCCCTGTAGTACATACAAATGATACAGAATGAATGAAATACACAACCCTAAAATACATGTTTACAACAGTGGTCTCCACGCACACACGCACACACACTATACATTATTTACAGACTCAGAGGTGCGTACATCTTTGGTTTGTTTTAAGCCACAACTTTAGCTTTGATGTGAACTCCTTAAACTCTGGTCTATTTTTGAGGTCAGTGGGCAGTGGGTTCCACAGTTTGGCCGTCTTTATGGAGAAAGCAGACCGAATAAACCTGGTCCTCCTGTGGGGGGTCGCACAGTTCTTGTGGGAGGTGCTCCTGGTGACTCTATTGCTGTTTTGTCTAGGTTATGGATGCATTTGAATGTTAGCTTTACAGAGTATAGTTTAATGAAGTTTTCCAAATTTAGTCAATGATAGTTGTCGAGTATATTGCAGTGGTGATAACGGGTGTTTTTTTTTTGTCCATAATCTGTATTGCTTGATTTGGAATGTAGTGTCTTATTAGTTTGAAGCAGTTGAGATTACGATGAATAGTTTTGGATATTTTTCACATAGAGTGAATTCGAACACATTAAAACACATTAAAAGCAACGTTTTGCAACCACTGTTCCGCTGGACACCGAGACGCGCTCAGGTGTGCCGCGTGAACTCTCCAATTTCGGCAGTTGGGTGTGAGGACGCCGTCCCTCGGCCTGTCGGAGGACGTAGACGCCTCCGGTAGGAATGTCAAGGACATCCGTCGGATGGCGACGATGACAAATCACGCACTCCCAGTCGTCGCTCTCGGGCACCGCAGGACGAGGATGATTTGGACGCAGTCAACACGTCAAACTCCTGAAATCTGTCGGAGTTTGTGTGATGTCTGTGTGATGACGTGCTCGGCGCGGGTGCCGCAAACCGTCCGGATGAGTGGCGAGCGGCGGGAGCGTGCGCTTCGGCTTCTATGGTGACTTGAACGAGCCCATCCGTGACATTGCAACGGGACCGCACTCGTGATGTGTGTCACGTGCGCATGCGCGCCCAACCACGACCACATTATAAGTGCTCTCCAGCAGACGCGTGTCTGACTCATGGTTGCACACAGGTATCCGACACGCAGAACAAAACAACACGAAACAATGACTACCTGAAGCGAGGAACAAAGACACAACATCAGCACAGATCAGGGACCAAACGAGCCCCACAGTGGCACTTCCTCACAACCACTAACCTGTACTCCCGTCATGCCCTGCGGCGGCGACCGCGTCCGTGATCCGCCGCAATACTTTTCGCCACTAGATGGCAGCACAGAGCGTAGAGGGTGGATAGGATAAAAGCCCTTTTTTTCCCCACACCTGAAAAACGCAATTTTTTAGCTCAGTCGGTTAGCGCGTGGTGCTCGTAAGTTGATGGTCACGGGTTCGATACCCGTCATTGGCCACACGGTTTTTTTTTTTTTTTTAACTTAACCCTAACTTAACTAAGACGAGATAAAGACTAGATAACGGTTACCACGATACAACGCTACCTTCTGTAAATGAATTTTTCATTCCAAAAATCCAGCGGCCTCCGCTCAACACGTGACATTTGGTGACACCGATCACAGTGACTGAAACACATTGAAAGCAACGTTTTCCAACCACTGTGTCGCTGGACACCGAGACGCGCTCAGGTGTGCCGTGTGAACTCTCCAATTTCGGTAGTGGGTGTGAGGACCCCGTTCCTCAGCCCGTCGGAGGACGTAGACGCCTCCGGTAGGAATGTCAAGGACATCGTTGGGATGGCGACGATGACAAATCACGCACTCCCAGTCGTCGCTCTCGGGCACCGCAGGACGAGGATGATGTCTCAAGCAAAGGACACTGTGGATGACAGAGAGGGCTGTGGACCCCACTGGACCGCGTGGGACACTATATTGAAAAAGACTTGATAAATGGTTGCCGATTGCTCCAATGCTACATCACTGGCCAGAGGTTGAGACGCAGTCAACACGTCAACTCATGAAATATGTGGTTTTTTTGGTGCTTCTATTTTCATGTCACCTCCGTGTATTGGCTACTTCAAAGAAGAACGTCATGCCGTTCTTAAAATTTCAGATGGAAGTGGCCATAACCTTCTCGGGTCAGCATGACAGTGACAACTCTGACTTTTGTTTTCATTGTCATTTTATTTTTGCACTGAGCAAAAATGAGACGTTATTTATTTGGGGGATTTTGTGCGGAGAAAAAGCACACAATCACTGCTTATGTTTTGGTTTTTGCACTTAGAGAAATGGACATGACACATCACAGATCATCGCATATTTTTTAAAACTTGACAAAAACTAGATAAAGACTAGATAACGGTTACCACGATACAACGCTACCTTCTGTAAATGAATTTTTCATTCCAAAAATCCAGCGGCCTCCGCTCAACACGTGACATTTGGTGACACCAATCACAGTTTTTATTTATTTATTTTTTATTGATTGAGTGATTTGTTTGACAGGGACAATGAAAGTCATCTTTCATAGTTACAACATGAAAGATGCAGCTCATGCGACACATACAGAGTGTGTAGCAGAGAATGCTCCTTTTCAACTCCTGCCCCTGGTTGAGCTTTTCCCTGTAGTACATACAAATGATACAGAATGAATGAAATACACAACCCTAAAATACATGTTTACAACAGTGGTCTCCACGCACACACGCACACACACTATACATTATTTACAGACTCAGAGGTGCGTACATCTTTGGTTTGTTTTAAGCCACAACTTTAGCTTTGATGTGAACTCCTTAAACTCTGGTCTATTTTTGAGGTCAGTGGGCAGTGGGTTCCACAGTTTGGCCGTCTTTATGGAGAAAGCAGACCGAATAAACCTGGTCCTCCTGTGGGGGGTCGCACAGTTCTTGTGGGAGGTGCTCCTGGTGACTCTATTGCTGTTTTGTCTAGGTTATGGATGCATTTGAATGTTAGCTTTACAGAGTATAGTTTAATGAAGTTTTCCAAATTTAGTCAATGATAGTTGTCGAGTATATTGCAGTGGTGATAACGGGTGTTTTTTTTTTGTCCATAATCTGTATTGCTTGATTTGGAATGTAGTGTCTTATTAGTTTGAAGCAGTTGAGATTACGATGAATAGTTTTGGATATTTTTCACATAGAGTGAATTCGAACACATTAAAACACATTAAAAGCAACGTTTTCCAACCACTGTTCCGCTGGACACCGAGACGCGCTCAGGTGTGCCGCGTGAACTCTCCAATTTCGGCAGTTGGGTGTGAGGACGCCGTCCCTCGGCCTGTCGGAGGACGTAGACGCCTCCGGTAGGAATGTCAAGGACATCCGTCGGATGGCGACGATGACAAATCACGCACTCCCAGTCGTCGCTCTCGGGCACCGCAGGACGAGGATGATTTGGACGCAGTCAACACGTCAAACTCCTGAAATCTGTCGGAGTTTGTGTGATGTCTGTGTGATGACGTGCTCGGCGCGGGTGCCGCAAACCGTCCGGATGAGTGGCGAGCGGCGGGAGCGTGCGCTTCGGCTTCTATGGTGACTTGAACGAGCCCATCCGTGACATTGCAACGGGACCGCACTCGTGATGTGTGTCACGTGCGCATGCGCGCCCAACCACGACCACATTATAAGTGCTCTCCAGCAGACGCGTGTCTGACTCATGGTTGCACACAGGTATCCGACACGCAGAACAAAACAACACGAAACAATGACTACCTGAAGCGAGGAACAAAGACACAACATCAGCACAGATCAGGGACCAAACGAGCCCCACAGTGGCACTTCCTCACAACCACTAACCTGTACTCCCGTCATGCCCTGCGGCGGCGACCGCGTCCGTGATCCGCCGCAATACTTTTCGCCACTAGATGGCAGCACAGAGCGTAGAGGGTGGATAGGATAAAAGCCCTTTTTTTCCCCACACCTGAAAAACGCAATTTTTTAGCTCAGTCGGTTAGCGCGTGGTGCTCGTAAGTTGATGGTCACGGGTTCGATACCCGTCATTGGCCACACGGTTTTTTTTTTTTTTTTAACTTAACCCTAACTTAACTAAGACGAGATAAAGACTAGATAACGGTTACCACGATACAACGCTACCTTCTGTAAATGAATTTTTCATTCCAAAAATCCAGCGGCCTCCGCTCAACACGTGACATTTGGTGACACCGATCACAGTGACTGAAACACATTGAAAGCAACGTTTTCCAACCACTGTGTCGCTGGACACCGAGACGCGCTCAGGTGTGCCGTGTGAACTCTCCAATTTCGGTAGTGGGTGTGAGGACCCCGTTCCTCAGCCCGTCGGAGGACGTAGACGCCTCCGGTAGGAATGTCAAGGACATCGTTGGGATGGCGACGATGACAAATCACGCACTCCCAGTCGTCGCTCTCGGGCACCGCAGGACGAGGATGATGTCTCAAGCAAAGGACACTGTGGATGACAGAGAGGGCTGTGGACCCCACTGGACCGCGTGGGACACTATATTGAAAAAGACTTGATAAATGGTTGCCGATTGCTCCAATGCTACATCACTGGCCAGAGGTTGAGACGCAGTCAACACGTCAACTCATGAAATATGTGGTTTTTTTGGTGCTTCTATTTTCATGTCACCTCCGTGTATTGGCTACTTCAAAGAAGAACGTCATGCCGTTCTTAAAATTTCAGATGGAAGTGGCCATAACCTTCTCGGGTCAGCATGACAGTGACAACTCTGACTTTTGTTTTCATTGTCATTTTATTTTTGCACTGAGCAAAAATGAGACGTTATTTATTTGGGGGATTTTGTGCGGAGAAAAAGCACACAATCACTGCTTATGTTTTGGTTTTTGCACTTAGAGAAATGGACATGACACATCACAGATCATCGCATATTTTTTAAAACTTGACAAAAACTAGATAAAGACTAGATAACGGTTACCACGATACAACGCTACCTTCTGTAAATGAATTTTTCATTCCAAAAATCCAGCGGCCTCCGCTCAACACGTGACATTTGGTGACACCAATCACAGTTTTTATTTATTTATTTTTTATTGATTGAGTGATTTGTTTGACAGGGACAATGAAAGTCATCTTTCATAGTTACAACATGAAAGATGCAGCTCATGCGACACATACAGAGTGTGTAGCAGAGAATGCTCCTTTTCAACTCCTGCCCCTGGTTGAGCTTTTCCCTGTAGTACATACAAATGATACAGAATGAATGAAATACACAACCCTAAAATACATGTTTACAACAGTGGTCTCCACGCACACACGCACACACACTATACATTATTTACAGACTCAGAGGTGCGTACATCTTTGGTTTGTTTTAAGCCACAACTTTAGCTTTGATGTGAACTCCTTAAACTCTGGTCTATTTTTGAGGTCAGTGGGCAGTGGGTTCCACAGTTTGGCCGTCTTTATGGAGAAAGCAGACCGAATAAACCTGGTCCTCCTGTGGGGGGTCGCACAGTTCTTGTGGGAGGTGCTCCTGGTGACTCTATTGCTGTTTTGTCTAGGTTATGGATGCATTTGAATGTTAGCTTTACAGAGTATAGTTTAATGAAGTTTTCCAAATTTAGTCAATGATAGTTGTCGAGTATATTGCAGTGGTGATAACGGGTGTTTTTTTTTTGTCCATAATCTGTATTGCTTGATTTGGAATGTAGTGTCTTATTAGTTTGAAGCAGTTGAGATTACGATGAATAGTTTTGGATATTTTTCACATAGAGTGAATTCGAACACATTAAAACACATTAAAAGCAACGTTTTCCAACCACTGTTCCGCTGGACACCGAGACGCGCTCAGGTGTGCCGCGTGAACTCTCCAATTTCGGCAGTTGGGTGTGAGGACGCCGTCCCTCGGCCTGTCGGAGGACGTAGACGCCTCCGGTAGGAATGTCAAGGACATCCGTCGGATGGCGACGATGACAAATCACGCACTCCCAGTCGTCGCTCTCGGGCACCGCAGGACGAGGATGATTTGGACGCAGTCAACACGTCAAACTCCTGAAATCTGTCGGAGTTTGTGTGATGTCTGTGTGATGACGTGCTCGGCGCGGGTGCCGCAAACCGTCCGGATGAGTGGCGAGCGGCGCGAGCGTGCGCTTCGGCTTCTATGGTGACTTGAACGAGCCCATCCGTGACATTGCAACGGGACCGCACTCGTGATGTGTGTCACGTGCGCATGCGCGCCCAACCACGACCACATTATAAGTGCTCTCCAGCAGACGCGTGTCTGACTCATGGTTGCACACAGGTATCCGACACGCAGAACAAAACAACACGAAACAATGACTACCTGAAGCGAGGAACAAAGACACAACATCAGCACAGATCAGGGACCAAACGAGCCCCACAGTGGCACTTCCTCACAACCACTAACCTGTACTCCCGTCATGCCCTGCGGCGGCGACCGCGTCCGTGATCCGCCGCAATACTTTTCGCCACTAGATGGCAGCACAGAGCGTAGAGGGTGGATAGGATAAAAGCCCTTTTTTTCCCCACACCTGAAAAACGCAATTTTTTAGCTCAGTCGGTTAGCGCGTGGTGCTCGTAAGTTGATGGTCACGGGTTCGATACCCGTCATTGGCCACACGGTTTTTTTTTTTTTTTTAACTTAACCCTAACTTAACTAAGACGAGATAAAGACTAGATAACGGTTACCACGATACAACGCTACCTTCTGTAAATGAATTTTTCATTCCAAAAATCCAGCGGCCTCCGCTCAACACGTGACATTTGGTGACACCGATCACAGTGACTGAAACACATTGAAAGCAACGTTTTCCAACCACTGTGTCGCTGGACACCGAGACGCGCTCAGGTGTGCCGTGTGAACTCTCCAATTTCGGTAGTGGGTGTGAGGACCCCGTTCCTCAGCCCGTCGGAGGACGTAGACGCCTCCGGTAGGAATGTCAAGGACATCGTTGGGATGGCGACGATGACAAATCACGCACTCCCAGTCGTCGCTCTCGGGCACCGCAGGACGAGGATGATGTCTCAAGCAAAGGACACTGTGGATGACAGAGAGGGCTGTGGACCCCACTGGACCGCGTGGGACACTATATTGAAAAAGACTTGATAAATGGTTGCCGATTGCTCCAATGCTACATCACTGGCCAGAGGTTGAGACGCAGTCAACACGTCAACTCATGAAATATGTGGTTTTTTTGGTGCTTCTATTTTCATGTCACCTCCGTGTATTGGCTACTTCAAAGAAGAACGTCATGCCGTTCTTAAAATTTCAGATGGAAGTGGCCATAACCTTCTCGGGTCAGCATGACAGTGACAACTCTGACTTTTGTTTTCATTGTCATTTTATTTTTGCACTGAGCAAAAATGAGACGTTATTTATTTGGGGGATTTTGTGCGGAGAAAAAGCACACAATCACTGCTTATGTTTTGGTTTTTGCACTTAGAGAAATGGACATGACACATCACAGATCATCGCATATTTTTTAAAACTTGACAAAAACTAGATAAAGACTAGATAACGGTTACCACGATACAACGCTACCTTCTGTAAATGAATTTTTCATTCCAAAAATCCAGCGGCCTCCGCTCAACACGTGACATTTGGTGACACCAATCACAGTTTTTATTTATTTATTTTTTATTGATTGAGTGATTTGTTTGACAGGGACAATGAAAGTCATCTTTCATAGTTACAACATGAAAGATGCAGCTCATGCGACACATACAGAGTGTGTAGCAGAGAATGCTCCTTTTCAACTCCTGCCCCTGGTTGAGCTTTTCCCTGTAGTACATACAAATGATACAGAATGAATGAAATACACAACCCTAAAATACATGTTTACAACAGTGGTCTCCACGCACACACGCACACACACTATACATTATTTACAGACTCAGAGGTGCGTACATCTTTGGTTTGTTTTAAGCCACAACTTTAGCTTTGATGTGAACTCCTTAAACTCTGGTCTATTTTTGAGGTCAGTGGGCAGTGGGTTCCACAGTTTGGCCGTCTTTATGGAGAAAGCAGACCGAATAAACCTGGTCCTCCTGTGGGGGGTCGCACAGTTCTTGTGGGAGGTGCTCCTGGTGACTCTATTGCTGTTTTGTCTAGGTTATGGATGCATTTGAATGTTAGCTTTACAGAGTATAGTTTAATGAAGTTTTCCAAATTTAGTCAATGATAGTTGTCGAGTATATTGCAGTGGTGATAACGGGTGTTTTTTTTTTGTCCATAATCTGTATTGCTTGATTTGGAATGTAGTGTCTTATTAGTTTGAAGCAGTTGAGATTACGATGAATAGTTTTGGATATTTTTCACATAGAGTGAATTCGAACACATTAAAACACATTAAAAGCAACGTTTTGCAACCACTGTGCCGCTGGACACCGAGACGCGCTCAGGTGTGCCGCGTGAACTCTCCAATTTCGGCAGTTGGGTGTGAGGACGCCGTCCCTCGGCCTGTCGGAGGACGTAGACGCCTCCGGTAGGAATGTCAAGGACATCCGTCGGATGGCGACGATGACAAATCACGCACTCCCAGTCGTCGCTCTCGGGCACCGCAGGACGAGGATGATTTGGACGCAGTCAACACGTCAAACTCCTGAAATCTGTCGGAGTTTGTGTGATGTCTGTGTGATGACGTGCTCGGCGCGGGTGCCGCAAACCGTCCGGATGAGTGGCGAGCGGCGGGAGCGTGCGCTTCGGCTTCTATGGTGACTTGAACGAGCCCATCCGTGACATTGCAACGGGACCGCACTCGTGATGTGTGTCACGTGCGCATGCGCGCCCAACCACGACCACATTATAAGTGCTCTCCAGCAGACGCGTGTCTGACTCATGGTTGCACACAGGTATCCGACACGCAGAACAAAACAACACGAAACAATGACTACCTGAAGCGAGGAACAAAGACACAACATCAGCACAGATCAGGGACCAAACGAGCCCCACAGTGGCACTTCCTCACAACCACTAACCTGTACTCCCGTCATGCCCTGCGGCGGCGACCGCGTCCGTGATCCGCCGCAATACTTTTCGCCACTAGATGGCAGCACAGAGCGTAGAGGGTGGATAGGATAAAAGCCCTTTTTTTCCCCACACCTGAAAAACGCAATTTTTTAGCTCAGTCGGTTAGCGCGTGGTGCTCGTAAGTTGATGGTCACGGGTTCGATACCCGTCATTGGCCACACGGTTTTTTTTTTTTTTTTAACTTAACCCTAACTTAACTAAGACGAGATAAAGACTAGATAACGGTTACCACGATACAACGCTACCTTCTGTAAATGAATTTTTCATTCCAAAAATCCAGCGGCCTCCGCTCAACACGTGACATTTGGTGACACCGATCACAGTGACTGAAACACATTGAAAGCAACGTTTTCCAACCACTGTGTCGCTGGACACCGAGACGCGCTCAGGTGTGCCGTGTGAACTCTCCAATTTCGGTAGTGGGTGTGAGGACCCCGTTCCTCAGCCCGTCGGAGGACGTAGACGCCTCCGGTAGGAATGTCAAGGACATCGTTGGGATGGCGACGATGACAAATCACGCACTCCCAGTCGTCGCTCTCGGGCACCGCAGGACGAGGATGATGTCTCAAGCAAAGGACACTGTGGATGACAGAGAGGGCTGTGGACCCCACTGGACCGCGTGGGACACTATATTGAAAAAGACTTGATAAATGGTTGCCGATTGCTCCAATGCTACATCACTGGCCAGAGGTTGAGACGCAGTCAACACGTCAACTCATGAAATATGTGGTTTTTTTGGTGCTTCTATTTTCATGTCACCTCCGTGTATTGGCTACTTCAAAGAAGAACGTCATGCCGTTCTTAAAATTTCAGATGGAAGTGGCCATAACCTTCTCGGGTCAGCATGACAGTGACAACTCTGACTTTTGTTTTCATTGTCATTTTATTTTTGCACTGAGCAAAAATGAGACGTTATTTATTTGGGGGATTTTGTGCGGAGAAAAAGCACACAATCACTGCTTATGTTTTGGTTTTTGCACTTAGAGAAATGGACATGACACATCACAGATCATCGCATATTTTTTAAAACTTGACAAAAACTAGATAAAGACTAGATAACGGTTACCACGATACAACGCTACCTTCTGTAAATGAATTTTTCATTCCAAAAATCCAGCGGCCTCCGCTCAACACGTGACATTTGGTGACACCAATCACAGTTTTTATTTATTTATTTTTTATTGATTGAGTGATTTGTTTGACAGGGACAATGAAAGTCATCTTTCATAGTTACAACATGAAAGATGCAGCTCATGCGACACATACAGAGTGTGTAGCAGAGAATGCTCCTTTTCAACTCCTGCCCCTGGTTGAGCTTTTCCCTGTAGTACATACAAATGATACAGAATGAATGAAATACACAACCCTAAAATACATGTTTACAACAGTGGTCTCCACGCACACACGCACACACACTATACATTATTTACAGACTCAGAGGTGCGTACATCTTTGGTTTGTTTTAAGCCACAACTTTAGCTTTGATGTGAACTCCTTAAACTCTGGTCTATTTTTGAGGTCAGTGGGCAGTGGGTTCCACAGTTTGGCCGTCTTTATGGAGAAAGCAGACCGAATAAACCTGGTCCTCCTGTGGGGGGTCGCACAGTTCTTGTGGGAGGTGCTCCTGGTGACTCTATTGCTGTTTTGTCTAGGTTATGGATGCATTTGAATGTTAGCTTTACAGAGTATAGTTTAATGAAGTTTTCCAAATTTAGTCAATGATAGTTGTCGAGTATATTGCAGTGGTGATAACGGGTGTTTTTTTTTTGTCCATAATCTGTATTGCTTGATTTGGAATGTAGTGTCTTATTAGTTTGAAGCAGTTGAGATTACGATGAATAGTTTTGGATATTTTTCACATAGAGTGAATTCGAACACATTAAAACACATTAAAAGCAACGTTTTGCAACCACTGTTCCGCTGGACACCGAGACGCGCTCAGGTGTGCCGCGTGAACTCTCCAATTTCGGCAGTTGGGTGTGAGGACGCCGTCCCTCGGCCTGTCGGAGGACGTAGACGCCTCCGGTAGGAATGTCAAGGACATCCGTCGGATGGCGACGATGACAAATCACGCACTCCCAGTCGTCGCTCTCGGGCACCGCAGGACGAGGATGATTTGGACGCAGTCAACACGTCAAACTCCTGAAATCTGTCGGAGTTTGTGTGATGTCTGTGTGATGACGTGCTCGGCGCGGGTGCCGCAAACCGTCCGGATGAGTGGCGAGCGGCGGGAGCGTGCGCTTCGGCTTCTATGGTGACTTGAACGAGCCCATCCGTGACATTGCAACGGGACCGCACTCGTGATGTGTGTCACGTGCGCATGCGCGCCCAACCACGACCACATTATAAGTGCTCTCCAGCAGACGCGTGTCTGACTCATGGTTGCACACAGGTATCCGACACGCAGAACAAAACAACACGAAACAATGACTACCTGAAGCGAGGAACAAAGACACAACATCAGCACAGATCAGGGACCAAACGAGCCCCACAGTGGCACTTCCTCACAACCACTAACCTGTACTCCCGTCATGCCCTGCGGCGGCGACCGCGTCCGTGATCCGCCGCAATACTTTTCGCCACTAGATGGCAGCACAGAGCGTAGAGGGTGGATAGGATAAAAGCCCTTTTTTTCCCCACACCTGAAAAACGCAATTTTTTAGCTCAGTCGGTTAGCGCGTGGTGCTCGTAAGTTGATGGTCACGGGTTCGATACCCGTCATTGGCCACACGGTTTTTTTTTTTTTTTTAACTTAACCCTAACTTAACTAAGACGAGATAAAGACTAGATAACGGTTACCACGATACAACGCTACCTTCTGTAAATGAATTTTTCATTCCAAAAATCCAGCGGCCTCCGCTCAACACGTGACATTTGGTGACACCGATCACAGTGACTGAAACACATTGAAAGCAACGTTTTCCAACCACTGTGTCGCTGGACACCGAGACGCGCTCAGGTGTGCCGTGTGAACTCTCCAATTTCGGTAGTGGGTGTGAGGACCCCGTTCCTCAGCCCGTCGGAGGACGTAGACGCCTCCGGTAGGAATGTCAAGGACATCGTTGGGATGGCGACGATGACAAATCACGCACTCCCAGTCGTCGCTCTCGGGCACCGCAGGACGAGGATGATGTCTCAAGCAAAGGACACTGTGGATGACAGAGAGGGCTGTGGACCCCACTGGACCGCGTGGGACACTATATTGAAAAAGACTTGATAAATGGTTGCCGATTGCTCCAATGCTACATCACTGGCCAGAGGTTGAGACGCAGTCAACACGTCAACTCATGAAATATGTGGTTTTTTTGGTGCTTCTATTTTCATGTCACCTCCGTGTATTGGCTACTTCAAAGAAGAACGTCATGCCGTTCTTAAAATTTCAGATGGAAGTGGCCATAACCTTCTCGGGTCAGCATGACAGTGACAACTCTGACTTTTGTTTTCATTGTCATTTTATTTTTGCACTGAGCAAAAATGAGACGTTATTTATTTGGGGGATTTTGTGCGGAGAAAAAGCACACAATCACTGCTTATGTTTTGGTTTTTGCACTTAGAGAAATGGACATGACACATCACAGATCATCGCATATTTTTTAAAACTTGACAAAAACTAGATAAAGACTAGATAACGGTTACCACGATACAACGCTACCTTCTGTAAATGAATTTTTCATTCCAAAAATCCAGCGGCCTCCGCTCAACACGTGACATTTGGTGACACCAATCACAGTTTTTATTTATTTATTTTTTATTGATTGAGTGATTTGTTTGACAGGGACAATGAAAGTCATCTTTCATAGTTACAACATGAAAGATGCAGCTCATGCGACACATACAGAGTGTGTAGCAGAGAATGCTCCTTTTCAACTCCTGCCCCTGGTTGAGCTTTTCCCTGTAGTACATACAAATGATACAGAATGAATGAAATACACAACCCTAAAATACATGTTTACAACAGTGGTCTCCACGCACACACGCACACACACTATACATTATTTACAGACTCAGAGGTGCGTACATCTTTGGTTTGTTTTAAGCCACAACTTTAGCTTTGATGTGAACTCCTTAAACTCTGGTCTATTTTTGAGGTCAGTGGGCAGTGGGTTCCACAGTTTGGCCGTCTTTATGGAGAAAGCAGACCGAATAAACCTGGTCCTCCTGTGGGGGGTCGCACAGTTCTTGTGGGAGGTGCTCCTGGTGACTCTATTGCTGTTTTGTCTAGGTTATGGATGCATTTGAATGTTAGCTTTACAGAGTATAGTTTAATGAAGTTTTCCAAATTTAGTCAATGATAGTTGTCGAGTATATTGCAGTGGTGATAACGGGTGTTTTTTTTTTGTCCATAATCTGTATTGCTTGATTTGGAATGTAGTGTCTTATTAGTTTGAAGCAGTTGAGATTACGATGAATAGTTTTGGATATTTTTCACATAGAGTGAATTCGAACACATTAAAACACATTAAAAGCAACGTTTTGCAACCACTGTTCCGCTGGACACCGAGACGCGCTCAGGTGTGCCGCGTGAACTCTCCAATTTCGGCAGTTGGGTGTGAGGACGCCGTCCCTCGGCCTGTCGGAGGACGTAGACGCCTCCGGTAGGAATGTCAAGGACATCCGTCGGATGGCGACGATGACAAATCACGCACTCCCAGTCGTCGCTCTCGGGCACCGCAGGACGAGGATGATTTGGACGCAGTCAACACGTCAAACTCCTGAAATCTGTCGGAGTTTGTGTGATGTCTGTGTGATGACGTGCTCGGCGCGGGTGCCGCAAACCGTCCGGATGAGTGGCGAGCGGCGGGAGCGTGCGCTTCGGCTTCTATGGTGACTTGAACGAGCCCATCCGTGACATTGCAACGGGACCGCACTCGTGATGTGTGTCACGTGCGCATGCGCGCCCAACCACGACCACATTATAACTGCTCTCCAGCAGACGCGTGTCTGACTCATGGTTGCACACAGGTATCCGACACGCAGAACAAAACAACACGAAACAATGACTACCTGAAGCGAGGAACAAAGACACAACATCAGCACAGATCAGGGACCAAACGAGCCCCACAGTGGCACTTCCTCACAACCACTAACCTGTACTCCCGTCATGCCCTGCGGCGGCGACCGCGTCCGTGATCCGCCGCAATACTTTTCGCCACTAGATGGCAGCACAGAGCGTAGAGGGTGGATAGGATAAAAGCCCTTTTTTTCCCCACACCTGAAAAACGCAATTTTTTAGCTCAGTCGGTTAGCGCGTGGTGCTCGTAAGTTGATGGTCACGGGTTCGATACCCGTCATTGGCCACACGGTTTTTTTTTTTTTTTTAACTTAACCCTAACTTAACTAAGACGAGATAAAGACTAGATAACGGTTACCACGATACAACGCTACCTTCTGTAAATGAATTTTTCATTCCAAAAATCCAGCGGCCTCCGCTCAACACGTGACATTTGGTGACACCGATCACAGTGACTGAAACACATTGAAAGCAACGTTTTCCAACCACTGTGTCGCTGGACACCGAGACGCGCTCAGGTGTGCCGTGTGAACTCTCCAATTTCGGTAGTGGGTGTGAGGACCCCGTTCCTCAGCCCGTCGGAGGACGTAGACGCCTCCGGTAGGAATGTCAAGGACATCGTTGGGATGGCGACGATGACAAATCACGCACTCCCAGTCGTCGCTCTCGGGCACCGCAGGACGAGGATGATGTCTCAAGCAAAGGACACTGTGGATGACAGAGAGGGCTGTGGACCCCACTGGACCGCGTGGGACACTATATTGAAAAAGACTTGATAAATGGTTGCCGATTGCTCCAATGCTACATCACTGGCCAGAGGTTGAGACGCAGTCAACACGTCAACTCATGAAATATGTGGTTTTTTTGGTGCTTCTATTTTCATGTCACCTCCGTGTATTGGCTACTTCAAAGAAGAACGTCATGCCGTTCTTAAAATTTCAGATGGAAGTGGCCATAACCTTCTCGGGTCAGCATGACAGTGACAACTCTGACTTTTGTTTTCATTGTCATTTTATTTTTGCACTGAGCAAAAATGAGACGTTATTTATTTGGGGGATTTTGTGCGGAGAAAAAGCACACAATCACTGCTTATGTTTTGGTTTTTGCACTTAGAGAAATGGACATGACACATCACAGATCATCGCATATTTTTTAAAACTTGACAAAAACTAGATAAAGACTAGATAACGGTTACCACGATACAACGCTACCTTCTGTAAATGAATTTTTCATTCCAAAAATCCAGCGGCCTCCGCTCAACACGTGACATTTGGTGACACCAATCACAGTTTTTATTTATTTATTTTTTATTGATTGAGTGATTTGTTTGACAGGGACAATGAAAGTCATCTTTCATAGTTACAACATGAAAGATGCAGCTCATGCGACACATACAGAGTGTGTAGCAGAGAATGCTCCTTTTCAACTCCTGTCCCTGGTTGAGCTTTTCCCTGTAGTACATACAAATGATACAGAATGAATGAAATACACAACCCTAAAATACATGTTTACAACAGTGGTCTCCACGCACACACGCACACACACTATACATTATTTACAGACTCAGAGGTGCGTACATCTTTGGTTTGTTTTAAGCCACAACTTTAGCTTTGATGTGAACTCCTTAAACTCTGGTCTATTTTTGAGGTCAGTGGGCAGTGGGTTCCACAGTTTGGCCGTCTTTATGGAGAAAGCAGACCGAATAAACCTGGTCCTCCTGTGGGGGGTCGCACAGTTCTTGTGGGAGGTGCTCCTGGTGACTCTATTGCTGTTTTGTCTAGGTTATGGATGCATTTGAATGTTAGCTTTACAGAGTATAGTTTAATGAAGTTTTCCAAATTTAGTCAATGATAGTTGTCGAGTATATTGCAGTGGTGATAACGGGTGTTTTTTTTTTGTCCATAATCTGTATTGCTTGATTTGGAATGTAGTGTCTTATTAGTTTGAAGCAGTTGAGATTACGATGAATAGTTTTGGATATTTTTCACATAGAGTGAATTCGAACACATTAAAACACATTAAAAGCAACGTTTTGCAACCACTGTTCCGCTGGACACCGAGACGCGCTCAGGTGTGCCGCGTGAACTCTCCAATTTCGGCAGTTGGGTGTGAGGACGCCGTCCCTCGGCCTGTCGGAGGACGTAGACGCCTCCGGTAGGAATGTCAAGGACATCCGTCGGATGGCGACGATGACAAATCACGCACTCCCAGTCGTCGCTCTCGGGCACCGCAGGACGAGGATGATTTGGACGCAGTCAACACGTCAAACTCCTGAAATCTGTCGGAGTTTGTGTGATGTCTGTGTGATGACGTGCTCGGCGCGGGTGCCGCAAACCGTCCGGATGAGTGGCGAGCGGCGGGAGCGTGCGCTTCGGCTTCTATGGTGACTTGAACGAGCCCATCCGTGACATTGCAACGGGACCGCACTCGTGATGTGTGTCACGTGCGCATGCGCGCCCAACCACGACCACATTATAAGTGCTCTCCAGCAGACGCGTGTCTGACTCATGGTTGCACACAGGTGTCCGACACGCAGAACAAAACAACACGAAACAATGACTACCTGAAGCGAGGAACAAAGACACAACATCAGCACAGATCAGGGACCAAACGAGCCCCACAGTGGCACTTCCTCACAACCACTAACCTGTACTCCCGTCATGCCCTGCGGCGGCGACCGCGTCCGTGATCCGCCGCAATACTTTTCGCCACTAGATGGCAGCACAGAGCGTAGAGGGTGGATAGGATAAAAGCCCTTTTTTTCCCCACACCTGAAAAACGCAATTTTTTAGCTCAGTCGGTTAGCGCGTGGTGCTCGTAAGTTGATGGTCACGGGTTCGATACCCGTCATTGGCCACACGGTTTTTTTTTTTTTTTTAACTTAACCCTAACTTAACTAAGACGAGATAAAGACTAGATAACGGTTACCACGATACAACGCTACCTTCTGTAAATGAATTTTTCATTCCAAAAATCCAGCGGCCTCCGCTCAACACGTGACATTTGGTGACACCGATCACAGTGACTGAAACACATTGAAAGCAACGTTTTCCAACCACTGTGTCGCTGGACACCGAGACGCGCTCAGGTGTGCCGTGTGAACTCTCCAATTTCGGTAGTGGGTGTGAGGACCCCGTTCCTCAGCCCGTCGGAGGACGTAGACGCCTCCGGTAGGAATGTCAAGGACATCGTTGGGATGGCGACGATGACAAATCACGCACTCCCAGTCGTCGCTCTCGGGCACCGCAGGACGAGGATGATGTCTCAAGCAAAGGACACTGTGGATGACAGAGAGGGCTGTGGACCCCACTGGACCGCGTGGGACACTATATTGAAAAAGACTTGATAAATGGTTGCCGATTGCTCCAATGCTACATCACTGGCCAGAGGTTGAGACGCAGTCAACACGTCAACTCATGAAATATGTGGTTTTTTTGGTGCTTCTATTTTCATGTCACCTCCGTGTATTGGCTACTTCAAAGAAGAACGTCATGCCGTTCTTAAAATTTCAGATGGAAGTGGCCATAACCTTCTCGGGTCAGCATGACAGTGACAACTCTGACTTTTGTTTTCATTGTCATTTTATTTTTGCACTGAGCAAAAATGAGACGTTATTTATTTGGGGGATTTTGTGCGGAGAAAAAGCACACAATCACTGCTTATGTTTTGGTTTTTGCACTTAGAGAAATGGACATGACACATCACAGATCATCGCATATTTTTTAAAACTTGACAAAAACTAGATAAAGACTAGATAACGGTTACCACGATACAACGCTACCTTCTGTAAATGAATTTTTCATTCCAAAAATCCAGCGGCCTCCGCTCAACACGTGACATTTGGTGACACCAATCACAGTTTTTATTTATTTATTTTTTATTGATTGAGTGATTTGTTTGACAGGGACAATGAAAGTCATCTTTCATAGTTACAACATGAAAGATGCAGCTCATGCGACACATACAGAGTGTGTAGCAGAGAATGCTCCTTTTCAACTCCTGCCCCTGGTTGAGCTTTTCCCTGTAGTACATACAAATGATACAGAATGAATGAAATACACAACCCTAAAATACATGTTTACAACAGTGGTCTCCACGCACACACGCACACACACTATACATTATTTACAGACTCAGAGGTGCGTACATCTTTGGTTTGTTTTAAGCCACAACTTTAGCTTTGATGTGAACTCCTTAAACTCTGGTCTATTTTTGAGGTCAGTGGGCAGTGGGTTCCACAGTTTGGCCGTCTTTATGGAGAAAGCAGACCGAATAAACCTGGTCCTCCTGTGGGGGGTCGCACAGTTCTTGTGGGAGGTGCTCCTGGTGACTCTATTGCTGTTTTGTCTAGGTTATGGATGCATTTGAATGTTAGCTTTACAGAGTATAGTTTAATGAAGTTTTCCAAATTTAGTCAATGATAGTTGTCGAGTATATTGCAGTGGTGATAACGGGTGTTTTTTTTTTGTCCATAATCTGTATTGCTTGATTTGGAATGTAGTGTCTTATTAGTTTGAAGCAGTTGAGATTACGATGAATAGTTTTGGATATTTTTCACATAGAGTGAATTCGAACACATTAAAACACATTAAAAGCAACGTTTTGCAACCACTGTGCCGCTGGACACCGAGACGCGCTCAGGTGTGCCGCGTGAACTCTCCAATTTCGGCAGTTGGGTGTGAGGACGCCGTCCCTCGGCCTGTCGGAGGACGTAGACGCCTCCGGTAGGAATGTCAAGGACATCCGTCGGATGGCGACGATGACAAATCACGCACTCCCAGTCGTCGCTCTCGGGCACCGCAGGACGAGGATGATTTGGACGCAGTCAACACGTCAAACTCCTGAAATCTGTCGGAGTTTGTGTGATGTCTGTGTGATGACGTGCTCGGCGCGGGTGCCGCAAACCGTCCGGATGAGTGGCGAGCGGCGGGAGCGTGCGCTTCGGCTTCTATGGTGACTTGAACGAGCCCATCCGTGACATTGCAACGGGACCGCACTCGTGATGTGTGTCACGTGCGCATGCGCGCCCAACCACGACCACATTATAAGTGCTCTCCAGCAGACGCGTGTCTGACTCATGGTTGCACACAGGTATCCGACACGCAGAACAAAACAACACGAAACAATGACTACCTGAAGCGAGGAACAAAGACACAACATCAGCACAGATCAGGGACCAAACGAGCCCCACAGTGGCACTTCCTCACAACCACTAACCTGTACTCCCGTCATGCCCTGCGGCGGCGACCGCGTCCGTGATCCGCCGCAATACTTTTCGCCACTAGATGGCAGCACAGAGCGTAGAGGGTGGATAGGATAAAAGCCCTTTTTTTCCCCACACCTGAAAAACGCAATTTTTTAGCTCAGTCGGTTAGCGCGTGGTGCTCGTAAGTTGATGGTCACGGGTTCGATACCCGTCATTGGCCACACGGTTTTTTTTTTTTTTTTAACTTAACCCTAACTTAACTAAGACGAGATAAAGACTAGATAACGGTTACCACGATACAACGCTACCTTCTGTAAATGAATTTTTCATTCCAAAAATCCAGCGGCCTCCGCTCAACACGTGACATTTGGTGACACCGATCACAGTGACTGAAACACATTGAAAGCAACGTTTTCCAACCACTGTGTCGCTGGACACCGAGACGCGCTCAGGTGTGCCGTGTGAACTCTCCAATTTCGGTAGTGGGTGTGAGGACCCCGTTCCTCAGCCCGTCGGAGGACGTAGACGCCTCCGGTAGGAATGTCAAGGACATCGTTGGGATGGCGACGATGACAAATCACGCACTCCCAGTCGTCGCTCTCGGGCACCGCAGGACGAGGATGATGTCTCAAGCAAAGGACACTGTGGATGACAGAGAGGGCTGTGGACCCCACTGGACCGCGTGGGACACTATATTGAAAAAGACTTGATAAATGGTTGCCGATTGCTCCAATGCTACATCACTGGCCAGAGGTTGAGACGCAGTCAACACGTCAACTCATGAAATATGTGGTTTTTTTGGTGCTTCTATTTTCATGTCACCTCCGTGTATTGGCTACTTCAAAGAAGAACGTCATGCCGTTCTTAAAATTTCAGATGGAAGTGGCCATAACCTTCTCGGGTCAGCATGACAGTGACAACTCTGACTTTTGTTTTCATTGTCATTTTATTTTTGCACTGAGCAAAAATGAGACGTTATTTATTTGGGGGATTTTGTGCGGAGAAAAAGCACACAATCACTGCTTATGTTTTGGTTTTTGCACTTAGAGAAATGGACATGACACATCACAGATCATCGCATATTTTTTAAAACTTGACAAAAACTAGATAAAGACTAGATAACGGTTACCACGATACAACGCTACCTTCTGTAAATGAATTTTTCATTCCAAAAATCCAGCGGCCTCCGCTCAACACGTGACATTTGGTGACACCAATCACAGTTTTTATTTATTTATTTTTTATTGATTGAGTGATTTGTTTGACAGGGACAATGAAAGTCATCTTTCATAGTTACAACATGAAAGATGCAGCTCATGCGACACATACAGAGTGTGTAGCAGAGAATGCTCCTTTTCAACTCCTGCCCCTGGTTGAGCTTTTCCCTGTAGTACATACAAATGATACAGAATGAATGAAATACACAACCCTAAAATACATGTTTACAACAGTGGTCTCCACGCACACACGCACACACACTATACATTATTTACAGACTCAGAGGTGCGTACATCTTTGGTTTGTTTTAAGCCACAACTTTAGCTTTGATGTGAACTCCTTAAACTCTGGTCTATTTTTGAGGTCAGTGGGCAGTGGGTTCCACAGTTTGGCCGTCTTTATGGAGAAAGCAGACCGAATAAACCTGGTCCTCCTGTGGGGGGTCGCACAGTTCTTGTGGGAGGTGCTCCTGGTGACTCTATTGCTGTTTTGTCTAGGTTATGGATGCATTTGAATGTTAGCTTTACAGAGTATAGTTTAATGAAGTTTTCCAAATTTAGTCAATGATAGTTGTCGAGTATATTGCAGTGGTGATAACGGGTGTTTTTTTTTTGTCCATAATCTGTATTGCTTGATTTGGAATGTAGTGTCTTATTAGTTTGAAGCAGTTGAGATTACGATGAATAGTTTTGGATATTTTTCACATAGAGTGAATTCGAACACATTAAAACACATTAAAAGCAACGTTTTGCAACCACTGTTCCGCTGGACACCGAGACGCGCTCAGGTGTGCCGCGTGAACTCTCCAATTTCGGCAGTTGGGTGTGAGGACGCCGTCCCTCGGCCTGTCGGAGGACGTAGACGCCTCCGGTAGGAATGTCAAGGACATCCGTCGGATGGCGACGATGACAAATCACGCACTCCCAGTCGTCGCTCTCGGGCACCGCAGGACGAGGATGATTTGGACGCAGTCAACACGTCAAACTCCTGAAATCTGTCGGAGTTTGTGTGATGTCTGTGTGATGACGTGCTCGGCGCGGGTGCCGCAAACCGTCCGGATGAGTGGCGAGCGGCGGGAGCGTGCGCTTCGGCTTCTATGGTGACTTGAACGAGCCCATCCGTGACATTGCAACGGGACCGCACTCGTGATGTGTGTCACGTGCGCATGCGCGCCCAACCACGACCACATTATAAGTGCTCTCCAGCAGACGCGTGTCTGACTCATGGTTGCACACAGGTATCCGACACGCAGAACAAAACAACACGAAACAATGACTACCTGAAGCGAGGAACAAAGACACAACATCAGCACAGATCAGGGACCAAACGAGCCCCACAGTGGCACTTCCTCACAACCACTAACCTGTACTCCCGTCATGCCCTGCGGCGGCGACCGCGTCCGTGATCCGCCGCAATACTTTTCGCCACTAGATGGCAGCACAGAGCGTAGAGGGTGGATAGGATAAAAGCCCTTTTTTTCCCCACACCTGAAAAACGCAATTTTTTAGCTCAGTCGGTTAGCGCGTGGTGCTCGTAAGTTGATGGTCACGGGTTCGATACCCGTCATTGGCCACACGGTTTTTTTTTTTTTTTTAACTTAACCCTAACTTAACTAAGACGAGATAAAGACTAGATAACGGTTACCACGATACAACGCTACCTTCTGTAAATGAATTTTTCATTCCAAAAATCCAGCGGCCTCCGCTCAACACGTGACATTTGGTGACACCGATCACAGTGACTGAAACACATTGAAAGCAACGTTTTCCAACCACTGTGTCGCTGGACACCGAGACGCGCTCAGGTGTGCCGTGTGAACTCTCCAATTTCGGTAGTGGGTGTGAGGACCCCGTTCCTCAGCCCGTCGGAGGACGTAGACGCCTCCGGTAGGAATGTCAAGGACATCGTTGGGATGGCGACGATGACAAATCACGCACTCCCAGTCGTCGCTCTCGGGCACCGCAGGACGAGGATGATGTCTCAAGCAAAGGACACTGTGGATGACAGAGAGGGCTGTGGACCCCACTGGACCGCGTGGGACACTATATTGAAAAAGACTTGATAAATGGTTGCCGATTGCTCCAATGCTACATCACTGGCCAGAGGTTGAGACGCAGTCAACACGTCAACTCATGAAATATGTGGTTTTTTTGGTGCTTCTATTTTCATGTCACCTCCGTGTATTGGCTACTTCAAAGAAGAACGTCATGCCGTTCTTAAAATTTCAGATGGAAGTGGCCATAACCTTCTCGGGTCAGCATGACAGTGACAACTCTGACTTTTGTTTTCATTGTCATTTTATTTTTGCACTGAGCAAAAATGAGACGTTATTTATTTGGGGGATTTTGTGCGGAGAAAAAGCACACAATCACTGCTTATGTTTTGGTTTTTGCACTTAGAGAAATGGACATGACACATCACAGATCATCGCATATTTTTTAAAACTTGACAAAAACTAGATAAAGACTAGATAACGGTTACCACGATACAACGCTACCTTCTGTAAATGAATTTTTCATTCCAAAAATCCAGCGGCCTCCGCTCAACACGTGACATTTGGTGACACCAATCACAGTTTTTATTTATTTATTTTTTATTGATTGAGTGATTTGTTTGACAGGGACAATGAAAGTCATCTTTCATAGTTACAACATGAAAGATGCAGCTCATGCGACACATACAGAGTGTGTAGCAGAGAATGCTCCTTTTCAACTCCTGCCCCTGGTTGAGCTTTTCCCTGTAGTACATACAAATGATACAGAATGAATGAAATACACAACCCTAAAATACATGTTTACAACAGTGGTCTCCACGCACACACGCACACACACTATACATTATTTACAGACTCAGAGGTGCGTACATCTTTGGTTTGTTTTAAGCCACAACTTTAGCTTTGATGTGAACTCCTTAAACTCTGGTCTATTTTTGAGGTCAGTGGGCAGTGGGTTCCACAGTTTGGCCGTCTTTATGGAGAAAGCAGACCGAATAAACCTGGTCCTCCTGTGGGGGGTCGCACAGTTCTTGTGGGAGGTGCTCCTGGTGACTCTATTGCTGTTTTGTCTAGGTTATGGATGCATTTGAATGTTAGCTTTACAGAGTATAGTTTAATGAAGTTTTCCAAATTTAGTCAATGATAGTTGTCGAGTATATTGCAGTGGTGATAACGGGTGTTTTTTTTTTGTCCATAATCTGTATTGCTTGATTTGGAATGTAGTGTCTTATTAGTTTGAAGCAGTTGAGATTACGATGAATAGTTTTGGATATTTTTCACATAGAGTGAATTCGAACACATTAAAACACATTAAAAGCAACGTTTTGCAACCACTGTTCCGCTGGACACCGAGACGCGCTCAGGTGTGCCGCGTGAACTCTCCAATTTCGGCAGTTGGGTGTGAGGACGCCGTCCCTCGGCCTGTCGGAGGACGTAGACGCCTCCGGTAGGAATGTCAAGGACATCCGTCGGATGGCGACGATGACAAATCACGCACTCCCAGTCGTCGCTCTCGGGCACCGCAGGACGAGGATGATTTGGACGCAGTCAACACGTCAAACTCCTGAAATCTGTCGGAGTTTGTGTGATGTCTGTGTGATGACGTGCTCGGCGCGGGTGCCGCAAACCGTCCGGATGAGTGGCGAGCGGCGGGAGCGTGCGCTTCGGCTTCTATGGTGACTTGAACGAGCCCATCCGTGACATTGCAACGGGACCGCACTCGTGATGTGTGTCACGTGCGCATGCGCGCCCAACCACGACCACATTATAAGTGCTCTCCAGCAGACGCGTGTCTGACTCATGGTTGCACACAGGTATCCGACACGCAGAACAAAACAACACGAAACAATGACTACCTGAAGCGAGGAACAAAGACACAACATCAGCACAGATCAGGGACCAAACGAGCCCCACAGTGGCACTTCCTCACAACCACTAACCTGTACTCCCGTCATGCCCTGCGGCGGCGACCGCGTCCGTGATCCGCCGCAATACTTTTCGCCACTAGATGGCAGCACAGAGCGTAGAGGGTGGATAGGATAAAAGCCCTTTTTTTCCCCACACCTGAAAAACGCAATTTTTTAGCTCAGTCGGTTAGCGCGTGGTGCTCGTAAGTTGATGGTCACGGGTTCGATACCCGTCATTGGCCACACGGTTTTTTTTTTTTTTTTAACTTAACCCTAACTTAACTAAGACGAGATAAAGACTAGATAACGGTTACCACGATACAACGCTACCTTCTGTAAATGAATTTTTCATTCCAAAAATCCAGCGGCCTCCGCTCAACACGTGACATTTGGTGACACCGATCACAGTGACTGAAACACATTGAAAGCAACGTTTTCCAACCACTGTGTCGCTGGACACCGAGACGCGCTCAGGTGTGCCGTGTGAACTCTCCAATTTCGGTAGTGGGTGTGAGGACCCCGTTCCTCAGCCCGTCGGAGGACGTAGACGCCTCCGGTAGGAATGTCAAGGACATCGTTGGGATGGCGACGATGACAAATCACGCACTCCCAGTCGTCGCTCTCGGGCACCGCAGGACGAGGATGATGTCTCAAGCAAAGGACACTGTGGATGACAGAGAGGGCTGTGGACCCCACTGGACCGCGTGGGACACTATATTGAAAAAGACTTGATAAATGGTTGCCGATTGCTCCAATGCTACATCACTGGCCAGAGGTTGAGACGCAGTCAACACGTCAACTCATGAAATATGTGGTTTTTTTGGTGCTTCTATTTTCATGTCACCTCCGTGTATTGGCTACTTCAAAGAAGAACGTCATGCCGTTCTTAAAATTTCAGATGGAAGTGGCCATAACCTTCTCGGGTCAGCATGACAGTGACAACTCTGACTTTTGTTTTCATTGTCATTTTATTTTTGCACTGAGCAAAAATGAGACGTTATTTATTTGGGGGATTTTGTGCGGAGAAAAAGCACACAATCACTGCTTATGTTTTGGTTTTTGCACTTAGAGAAATGGACATGACACATCACAGATCATCGCATATTTTTTAAAACTTGACAAAAACTAGATAAAGACTAGATAACGGTTACCACGATACAACGCTACCTTCTGTAAATGAATTTTTCATTCCAAAAATCCAGCGGCCTCCGCTCAACACGTGACATTTGGTGACACCAATCACAGTTTTTATTTATTTATTTTTTATTGATTGAGTGATTTGTTTGACAGGGACAATGAAAGTCATCTTTCATAGTTACAACATGAAAGATGCAGCTCATGCGACACATACAGAGTGTGTAGCAGAGAATGCTCCTTTTCAACTCCTGCCCCTGGTTGAGCTTTTCCCTGTAGTACATACAAATGATACAGAATGAATGAAATACACAACCCTAAAATACATGTTTACAACAGTGGTCTCCACGCACACACGCACACACACTATACATTATTTACAGACTCAGAGGTGCGTACATCTTTGGTTTGTTTTAAGCCACAACTTTAGCTTTGATGTGAACTCCTTAAACTCTGGTCTATTTTTGAGGTCAGTGGGCAGTGGGTTCCACAGTTTGGCCGTCTTTATGGAGAAAGCAGACCGAATAAACCTGGTCCTCCTGTGGGGGGTCGCACAGTTCTTGTGGGAGGTGCTCCTGGTGACTCTATTGCTGTTTTGTCTAGGTTATGGATGCATTTGAATGTTAGCTTTACAGAGTATAGTTTAATGAAGTTTTCCAAATTTAGTCAATGATAGTTGTCGAGTATATTGCAGTGGTGATAACGGGTGTTTTTTTTTTGTCCATAATCTGTATTGCTTGATTTGGAATGTAGTGTCTTATTAGTTTGAAGCAGTTGAGATTACGATGAATAGTTTTGGATATTTTTCACATAGAGTGAATTCGAACACATTAAAACACATTAAAAGCAACGTTTTGCAACCACTGTTCCGCTGGACACCGAGACGCGCTCAGGTGTGCCGCGTGAACTCTCCAATTTCGGCAGTTGGGTGTGAGGACGCCGTCCCTCGGCCTGTCGGAGGACGTAGACGCCTCCGGTAGGAATGTCAAGGACATCCGTCGGATGGCGACGATGACAAATCACGCACTCCCAGTCGTCGCTCTCGGGCACCGCAGGACGAGGATGATTTGGACGCAGTCAACACGTCAAACTCCTGAAATCTGTCGGAGTTTGTGTGATGTCTGTGTGATGACGTGCTCGGCGCGGGTGCCGCAAACCGTCCGGATGAGTGGCGAGCGGCGCGAGCGTGCGCTTCGGCTTCTATGGTGACTTGAACGAGCCCATCCGTGACATTGCAACGGGACCGCACTCGTGATGTGTGTCACGTGCGCATGCGCGCCCAACCACGACCACATTATAAGTGCTCTCCAGCAGACGCGTGTCTGACTCATGGTTGCACACAGGTATCCGACACGCAGAACAAAACAACACGAAACAATGACTACCTGAAGCGAGGAACAAAGACACAACATCAGCACAGATCAGGGACCAAACGAGCCCCACAGTGGCACTTCCTCACAACCACTAACCTGTACTCCCGTCATGCCCTGCGGCGGCGACCGCGTCCGTGATCCGCCGCAATACTTTTCGCCACTAGATGGCAGCACAGAGCGTAGAGGGTGGATAGGATAAAAGCCCTTTTTTTCCCCACACCTGAAAAACGCAATTTTTTAGCTCAGTCGGTTAGCGCGTGGTGCTCGTAAGTTGATGGTCACGGGTTCGATACCCGTCATTGGCCACACGGTTTTTTTTTTTTTTTTTACTTAACCCTAACTTAACTAAGACGAGATAAAGACTAGATAACGGTTACCACGATACAACGCTACCTTCTGTAAATGAATTTTTCATTCCAAAAATCCAGCGGCCTCCGCTCAACACGTGACATTTGGTGACACCGATCACAGTGACTGAAACACATTGAAAGCAACGTTTTCCAACCACTGTGTCGCTGGACACCGAGACGCGCTCAGGTGTGCCGTGTGAACTCTCCAATTTCGGTAGTGGGTGTGAGGACCCCGTTCCTCAGCCCGTCGGAGGACGTAGACGCCTCCGGTAGGAATGTCAAGGACATCGTTGGGATGGCGACGATGACAAATCACGCACTCCCAGTCGTCGCTCTCGGGCACCGCAGGACGAGGATGATGTCTCAAGCAAAGGACACTGTGGATGACAGAGAGGGCTGTGGACCCCACTGGACCGCGTGGGACACTATATTGAAAAAGACTTGATAAATGGTTGCCGATTGCTCCAATGCTACATCACTGGCCAGAGGTTGAGACGCAGTCAACACGTCAACTCATGAAATATGTGGTTTTTTTGGTGCTTCTATTTTCATGTCACCTCCGTGTATTGGCTACTTCAAAGAAGAACGTCATGCCGTTCTTAAAATTTCAGATGGAAGTGGCCATAACCTTCTCGGGTCAGCATGACAGTGACAACTCTGACTTTTGTTTTCATTGTCATTTTATTTTTGCACTGAGCAAAAATGAGACGTTATTTATTTGGGGGATTTTGTGCGGAGAAAAAGCACACAATCACTGCTTATGTTTTGGTTTTTGCACTTAGAGAAATGGACATGACACATCACAGATCATCGCATATTTTTTAAAACTTGACAAAAACTAGATAAAGACTAGATAACGGTTACCACGATACAACGCTACCTTCTGTAAATGAATTTTTCATTCCAAAAATCCAGCGGCCTCCGCTCAACACGTGACATTTGGTGACACCAATCACAGTTTTTATTTATTTATTTTTTATTGATTGAGTGATTTGTTTGACAGGGACAATGAAAGTCATCTTTCATAGTTACAACATGAAAGATGCAGCTCATGCGACACATACAGAGTGTGTAGCAGAGAATGCTCCTTTTCAACTCCTGCCCCTGGTTGAGCTTTTCCCTGTAGTACATACAAATGATACAGAATGAATGAAATACACAACCCTAAAATACATGTTTACAACAGTGGTCTCCACGCACACACGCACACACACTATACATTATTTACAGACTCAGAGGTGCGTACATCTTTGGTTTGTTTTAAGCCACAACTTTAGCTTTGATGTGAACTCCTTAAACTCTGGTCTATTTTTGAGGTCAGTGGGCAGTGGGTTCCACAGTTTGGCCGTCTTTATGGAGAAAGCAGACCGAATAAACCTGGTCCTCCTGTGGGGGGTCGCACAGTTCTTGTGGGAGGTGCTCCTGGTGACTCTATTGCTGTTTTGTCTAGGTTATGGATGCATTTGAATGTTAGCTTTACAGAGTATAGTTTAATGAAGTTTTCCAAATTTAGTCAATGATAGTTGTCGAGTATATTGCAGTGGTGATAACGGGTGTTTTTTTTTTGTCCATAATCTGTATTGCTTGATTTGGAATGTAGTGTCTTATTAGTTTGAAGCAGTTGAGATTACGATGAATAGTTTTGGATATTTTTCACATAGAGTGAATTCGAACACATTAAAACACATTAAAAGCAACGTTTTGCAACCACTGTTCCGCTGGACACCGAGACGCGCTCAGGTGTGCCGCGTGAACTCTCCAATTTCGGCAGTTGGGTGTGAGGACGCCGTCCCTCGGCCTGTCGGAGGACGTAGACGCCTCCGGTAGGAATGTCAAGGACATCCGTCGGATGGCGACGATGACAAATCACGCACTCCCAGTCGTCGCTCTCGGGCACCGCAGGACGAGGATGATTTGGACGCAGTCAACACGTCAAACTCCTGAAATGTGTCGGAGTTTGTGTGATGTCTGTGTGATGACGTGCTCGGCGCGGGTGCCGCAAACCGTCCGGATGAGTGGCGAGCGGCGGGAGCGTGCGCTTCGGCTTCTATGGTGACTTGAACGAGCCCATCCGTGACATTGCAACGGGACCGCACTCGTGATGTGTGTCACGTGCGCATGCGCGCCCAACCACGACCACATTATAACTGCTCTCCAGCAGACGCGTGTCTGACTCATGGTTGCACACAGGTATCCGACACGCAGAACAAAACAACACGAAACAATGACTACCTGAAGCGAGGAACAAAGACACAACATCAGCACAGATCAGGGACCAAACGAGCCCCACAGTGGCACTTCCTCACAACCACTAACCTGTACTCCCGTCATGCCCTGCGGCGGCGACCGCGTCCGTGATCCGCCGCAATACTTTTCGCCACTAGATGGCAGCACAGAGCGTATAGGGTGGATAGGATAAAAGCCCTTTTTTTCCCCACACCTGAAAAACGCAATTTTTTAGCTCAGTCGGTTAGCGCGTGGTGCTCGTAAGTTGATGGTCACGGGTTCGATACCCGTCATTGGCCACACGGTTTTTTTTTTTTTTTTAACTTAACCCTAACTTAACTAAGACGAGATAAAGACTAGAAAACGGTTACCACGATACAACGCTACCTTCTGTAAATGAATTTTTCATTCCAAAAATCCAGCGGCCTCCGCTCAACACGTGACATTTGGTGACACCGATCACAGTGACTGAAACACATTGAAAGCAACGTTTTCCAACCACTGTGTCGCTGGACACCGAGACGCGCTCAGGTGTGCCGTGTGAACTCTCCAATTTCGGTAGTGGGTGTGAGGACCCCGTTCCTCAGCCCGTCGGAGGACGTAGACGCCTCCGGTAGGAATGTCAAGGACATCGTTGGGATGGCGACGATGACAAATCACGCACTCCCAGTCGTCGCTCTCGGGCACCGCAGGACGAGGATGATGTCTCAAGCAAAGGACACTGTGGATGACAGAGAGGGCTGTGGACCCCACTGGACCGCGTGGGACACTATATTGAAAAAGACTTGATAAATGGTTGCCGATTGCTCCAATGCTACATCACTGGCCAGAGGTTGAGACGCAGTCAACACGTCAACTCATGAAATATGTGGTTTTTTTGGTGCTTCTATTTTCATGTCACCTCCGTGTATTGGCTACTTCAAAGAAGAACGTCATGCCGTTCTTAAAATTTCAGATGGAAGTGGCCATAACCTTCTCGGGTCAGCATGACAGTGACAACTCTGACTTTTGTTTTCATTGTCATTTTATTTTTGCACTGAGCAAAAATGAGACGTTATTTATTTGGGGGATTTTGTGCGGAGAAAAAGCACACAATCACTGCTTATGTTTTGGTTTTTGCACTTAGAGAAATGGACATGACACATCACAGATCATCGCATATTTTTTAAAACTTGACAAAAACTAGATAAAGACTAGATAACGGTTACCACGATACAACGCTACCTTCTGTAAATGAATTTTTCATTCCAAAAATCCAGCGGCCTCCGCTCAACACGTGACATTTGGTGACACCAATCACAGTTTTTATTTATTTATTTTTTATTGATTGAGTGATTTGTTTGACAGGGACAATGAAAGTCATCTTTCATAGTTACAACATGAAAGATGCAGCTCATGCGACACATACAGAGTGTGTAGCAGAGAATGCTCCTTTTCAACTCCTGCCCCTGGTTGAGCTTTTCCCTGTAGTACATACAAATGATACAGAATGAATGAAATACACAACCCTAAAATACATGTTTACAACAGTGGTCTCCACGCACACACGCACACACACTATACATTATTTACAGACTCAGAGGTGCGTACATCTTTGGTTTGTTTTAAGCCACAACTTTAGCTTTGATGTGAACTCCTTAAACTCTGGTCTATTTTTGAGGTCAGTGGGCAGTGGGTTCCACAGTTTGGCCGTCTTTATGGAGAAAGCAGACCGAATAAACCTGGTCCTCCTGTGGGGGGTCGCACAGTTCTTGTGGGAGGTGCTCCTGGTGACTCTATTGCTGTTTTGTCTAGGTTATGGATGCATTTGAATGTTAGCTTTACAGAGTATAGTTTAATGAAGTTTTCCAAATTTAGTCAATGATAGTTGTCGAGTATATTGCAGTGGTGATAACGGGTGTTTTTTTTTTGTCCATAATCTGTATTGCTTGATTTGGAATGTAGTGTCTTATTAGTTTGAAGCAGTTGAGATTACGATGAATAGTTTTGGATATTTTTCACATAGAGTGAATTCGAACACATTAAAACACATTAAAAGCAACGTTTTGCAACCACTGTTCCGCTGGACACCGAGACGCGCTCAGGTGTGCCGCGTGAACTCTCCAATTTCGGCAGTTGGGTGTGAGGACGCCGTCCCTCGGCCTGTCGGAGGACGTAGACGCCTCCGGTAGGAATGTCAAGGACATCCGTCGGATGGCGACGATGACAAATCACGCACTCCCAGTCGTCGCTCTCGGGCACCGCAGGACGAGGATGATTTGGACGCAGTCAACACGTCAAACTCCTGAAATCTGTCGGAGTTTGTGTGATGTCTGTGTGATGACGTGCTCGGCGCGGGTGCCGCAAACCGTCCGGATGAGTGGCGAGCGGCGGGAGCGTGCGCTTCGGCTTCTATGGTGACTTGAACGAGCCCATCCGTGACATTGCAACGGGACCGCACTCGTGATGTGTGTCACGTGCGCATGCGCGCCCAACCACGACCACATTATAAGTGCTCTCCAGCAGACGCGTGTCTGACTCATGGTTGCACACAGGTATCCGACACGCAGAACAAAACAACACGAAACAATGACTACCTGAAGCGAGGAACAAAGACACAACATCAGCACAGATCAGGGACCAAACGAGCCCCACAGTGGCACTTCCTCACAACCACTAACCTGTACTCCCGTCATGCCCTGCGGCGGCGACCGCGTCCGTGATCCGCCGCAATACTTTTCGCCACTAGATGGCAGCACAGAGCGTAGAGGGTGGATAGGATAAAAGCCCTTTTTTTCCCCACACCTGAAAAACGCAATTTTTTAGCTCAGTCGGTTAGCGCGTGGTGCTCGTAAGTTGATGGTCACGGGTTCGATACCCGTCATTGGCCACACGGTTTTTTTTTTTTTTTTAACTTAACCCTAACTTAACTAAGACGAGATAAAGACTAGATAACGGTTACCACGATACAACGCTACCTTCTGTAAATGAATTTTTCATTCCAAAAATCCAGCGGCCTCCGCTCAACACGTGACATTTGGTGACACCGATCACAGTGACTGAAACACATTGAAAGCAACGTTTTCCAACCACTGTGTCGCTGGACACCGAGACGCGCTCAGGTGTGCCGTGTGAACTCTCCAATTTCGGTAGTGGGTGTGAGGACCCCGTTCCTCAGCCCGTCGGAGGACGTAGACGCCTCCGGTAGGAATGTCAAGGACATCGTTGGGATGGCGACGATGACAAATCACGCACTCCCAGTCGTCGCTCTCGGGCACCGCAGGACGAGGATGATGTCTCAAGCAAAGGACACTGTGGATGACAGAGAGGGCTGTGGACCCCACTGGACCGCGTGGGACACTATATTGAAAAAGACTTGATAAATGGTTGCCGATTGCTCCAATGCTACATCACTGGCCAGAGGTTGAGACGCAGTCAACACGTCAACTCATGAAATATGTGGTTTTTTTGGTGCTTCTATTTTCATGTCACCTCCGTGTATTGGCTACTTCAAAGAAGAACGTCATGCCGTTCTTAAAATTTCAGATGGAAGTGGCCATAACCTTCTCGGGTCAGCATGACAGTGACAACTCTGACTTTTGTTTTCATTGTCATTTTATTTTTGCACTGAGCAAAAATGAGACGTTATTTATTTGGGGGATTTTGTGCGGAGAAAAAGCACACAATCACTGCTTATGTTTTGGTTTTTGCACTTAGAGAAATGGACATGACACATCACAGATCATCGCATATTTTTTAAAACTTGACAAAAACTAGATAAAGACTAGATAACGGTTACCACGATACAACGCTACCTTCTGTAAATGAATTTTTCATTCCAAAAATCCAGCGGCCTCCGCTCAACACGTGACATTTGGTGACACCAATCACAGTTTTTATTTATTTATTTTTTATTGATTGAGTGATTTGTTTGACAGGGACAATGAAAGTCATCTTTCATAGTTACAACATGAAAGATGCAGCTCATGCGACACATACAGAGTGTGTAGCAGAGAATGCTCCTTTTCAACTCCTGCCCCTGGTTGAGCTTTTCCCTGTAGTACATACAAATGATACAGAATGAATGAAATACACAACCCTAAAATACATGTTTACAACAGTGGTCTCCACGCACACACGCACACACACTATACATTATTTACAGACTCAGAGGTGCGTACATCTTTGGTTTGTTTTAAGCCACAACTTTAGCTTTGATGTGAACTCCTTAAACTCTGGTCTATTTTTGAGGTCAGTGGGCAGTGGGTTCCACAGTTTGGCCGTCTTTATGGAGAAAGCAGACCGAATAAACCTGGTCCTCCTGTGGGGGGTCGCACAGTTCTTGTGGGAGGTGCTCCTGGTGACTCTATTGCTGTTTTGTCTAGGTTATGGATGCATTTGAATGTTAGCTTTACAGAGTATAGTTTAATGAAGTTTTCCAAATTTAGTCAATGATAGTTGTCGAGTATATTGCAGTGGTGATAACGGGTGTTTTTTTTTTGTCCATAATCTGTATTGCTTGATTTGGAATGTAGTGTCTTATTAGTTTGAAGCAGTTGAGATTACGATGAATAGTTTTGGATATTTTTCACATAGAGTGAATTCGAACACATTAAAACACATTAAAAGCAACGTTTTGCAACCACTGTTCCGCTGGACACCGAGACGCGCTCAGGTGTGCCGCGTGAACTCTCCAATTTCGGCAGTTGGGTGTGAGGACGCCGTCCCTCGGCCTGTCGGAGGACGTAGACGCCTCCGGTAGGAATGTCAAGGACATCCGTCGGATGGCGACGATGACAAATCACGCACTCCCAGTCGTCGCTCTCGGGCACCGCAGGACGAGGATGATTTGGACGCAGTCAACACGTCAAACTCCTGAAATCTGTCGGAGTTTGTGTGATGTCTGTGTGATGACGTGCTCGGCGCGGGTGCCGCAAACCGTCCGGATGAGTGGCGAGCGGCGGGAGCGTGCGCTTCGGCTTCTATGGTGACTTGAACGAGCCCATCCGTGACATTGCAACGGGACCGCACTCGTGATGTGTGTCACGTGCGCATGCGCGCCCAACCACGACCACATTATAAGTGCTCTCCAGCAGACGCGTGTCTGACTCATGGTTGCACACAGGTATCCGACACGCAGAACAAAACAACACGAAACAATGACTACCTGAAGCGAGGAACAAAGACACAACATCAGCACAGATCAGGGACCAAACGAGCCCCACAGTGGCACTTCCTCACAACCACTAACCTGTACTCCCGTCATGCCCTGCGGCGGCGACCGCGTCCGTGATCCGCCGCAATACTTTTCGCCACTAGATGGCAGCACAGAGCGTAGAGGGTGGATAGGATAAAAGCCCTTTTTTTCCCCACACCTGAAAAACGCAATTTTTTAGCTCAGTCGGTTAGCGCGTGGTGCTCGTAAGTTGATGGTCACGGGTTCGATACCCGTCATTGGCCACACGTTTTTTTTTTTTTTTTTAACTTAACCCTAACTTAACTAAGACGAGATAAAGACTAGATAACGGTTACCACGATACAACGCTACCTTCTGTAAATGAATTTTTCATTCCAAAAATCCAGCGGCCTCCGCTCAACACGTGACATTTGGTGACACCGATCACAGTGACTGAAACACATTGAAAGCAACGTTTTCCAACCACTGTGTCGCTGGACACCGAGACGCGCTCAGGTGTGCCGTGTGAACTCTCCAATTTCGGTAGTGGGTGTGAGGACCCCGTTCCTCAGCCCGTCGGAGGACGTAGACGCCTCCGGTAGGAATGTCAAGGACATCGTTGGGATGGCGACGATGACAAATCACGCACTCCCAGTCGTCGCTCTCGGGCACCGCAGGACGAGGATGATGTCTCAAGCAAAGGACACTGTGGATGACAGAGAGGGCTGTGGACCCCACTGGACCGCGTGGGACACTATATTGAAAAAGACTTGATAAATGGTTGCCGATTGCTCCAATGCTACATCACTGGCCAGAGGTTGAGACGCAGTCAACACGTCAACTCATGAAATATGTGGTTTTTTTGGTGCTTCTATTTTCATGTCACCTCCGTGTATTGGCTACTTCAAAGAAGAACGTCATGCCGTTCTTAAAATTTCAGATGGAAGTGGCCATAACCTTCTCGGGTCAGCATGACAGTGACAACTCTGACTTTTGTTTTCATTGTCATTTTATTTTTGCACTGAGCAAAAATGAGACGTTATTTATTTGGGGGATTTTGTGCGGAGAAAAAGCACACAATCACTGCTTATGTTTTGGTTTTTGCACTTAGAGAAATGGACATGACACATCACAGATCATCGCATATTTTTTAAAACTTGACAAAAACTAGATAAAGACTAGATAACGGTTACCACGATACAACGCTACCTTCTGTAAATGAATTTTTCATTCCAAAAATCCAGCGGCCTCCGCTCAACACGTGACATTTGGTGACACCAATCACAGTTTTTATTTATTTATTTTTTATTGATTGAGTGATTTGTTTGACAGGGACAATGAAAGTCATCTTTCATAGTTACAACATGAAAGATGCAGCTCATGCGACACATACAGAGTGTGTAGCAGAGAATGCTCCTTTTCAACTCCTGCCCCTGGTTGAGCTTTTCCCTGTAGTACATACAAATGATACAGAATGAATGAAATACACAACCCTAAAATACATGTTTACAACAGTGGTCTCCACGCACACACGCACACACACTATACATTATTTACAGACTCAGAGGTGCGTACATCTTTGGTTTGTTTTAAGCCACAACTTTAGCTTTGATGTGAACTCCTTAAACTCTGGTCTATTTTTGAGGTCAGTGGGCAGTGGGTTCCACAGTTTGGCCGTCTTTATGGAGAAAGCAGACCGAATAAACCTGGTCCTCCTGTGGGGGGTCGCACAGTTCTTGTGGGAGGTGCTCCTGGTGACTCTATTGCTGTTTTGTCTAGGTTATGGATGCATTTGAATGTTAGCTTTACAGAGTATAGTTTAATGAAGTTTTCCAAATTTAGTCAATGATAGTTGTCGAGTATATTGCAGTGGTGATAACGGGTGTTTTTGTCCATAATCTGTATTGCTTGATTTGGAATGTAGTGTCTTATTAGTTTGAAGCAGTTGAGATTACGATGAATAGTTTTGGATATTTTTCACATAGAGTGAATTCGAACACATTAAAACACATTAAAAGCAACGTTTTGCAACCACTGTTCCGCTGGACACCGAGACGCGCTCAGGTGTGCCGCGTGAACTCTCCAATTTCGGCAGTTGGGTGTGAGGACGCCGTCCCTCGGCCTGTCGGAGGACGTAGACGCCTCCGGTAGGAATGTCAAGGACATCCGTCGGATGGCGACGATGACAAATCACGCACTCCCAGTCGTCGCTCTCGGGCACCGCAGGACGAGGATGATTTGGACGCAGTCAACACGTCAAACTCCTGAAATCTGTCGGAGTTTGTGTGATGTCTGTGTGATGACGTGCTCGGCGCGGGTGCCGCAAACCGTCCGGATGAGTGGCGAGCGGCGGGAGCGTGCGCTTCGGCTTCTATGGTGACTTGAACGAGCCCATCCGTGACATTGCAACGGGACCGCACTCGTGATGTGTGTCACGTGCGCATGCGCGCCCAATCACGACCACATTATAAGTGCTCTCCAGCAGACGCGTGTCTGACTCATGGTTGCACACAGGTATCCGACACGCAGAACAAAACAACACGAAACAATGACTACCTGAAGCGAGGAACAAAGACACAACATCAGCACAGATCAGGGACCAAACGAGCCCCACAGTGGCACTTCCTCACAACCACTAACCTGTACTCCCGTCATGCCCTGCGGCGGCGACCGCGTCCGTGATCCGCCGCAATACTTTTCGCCACTAGATGGCAGCACAGAGCGTAGAGGGTGGATAGGATAAAAGCCCTTTTTTTCCCCACACCTGAAAAACGCAATTTTTTAGCTAAGTCGGTTAGCGCGTGGTGCTCGTAAGTTGATGGTCACGGGTTCGATACCCGTCATTGGCCACACGGTTTTTTTTTTTTTTTTAACTTAACCCTAACTTAACTAAGACGAGATAAAGACTAGATAACGGTTACCACGATACAACGCTACCTTCTGTAAATGAATTTTTCATTCCAAAAATCCAGCGGCCTCCGCTCAACACGTGACATTTGGTGACACCGATCACAGTGACTGAAACACATTGAAAGCAACGTTTTCCAACCACTGTGTCGCTGGACACCGAGACGCGCTCAGGTGTGCCGTGTGAACTCTCCAATTTCGGTAGTGGGTGTGAGGACCCCGTTCCTCAGCCCGTCGGAGGACGTAGACGCCTCCGGTAGGAATGTCAAGGACATCGTTGGGATGGCGACGATGACAAATCACGCACTCCCAGTCGTCGCTCTCGGGCACCGCAGGACGAGGATGATGTCTCAAGCAAAGGACACTGTGGATGACAGAGAGGGCTGTGGACCCCACTGGACCGCGTGGGACACTATATTGAAAAAGACTTGATAAATGGTTGCCGATTGCTCCAATGCTACATCACTGGCCAGAGGTTGAGACGCAGTCAACACGTCAACTCATGAAATATGTGGTTTTTTTGGTGCTTCTATTTTCATGTCACCTCCGTGTATTGGCTACTTCAAAGAAGAACGTCATGCCGTTCTTAAAATTTCAGATGGAAGTGGCCATAACCTTCTCGGGTCAGCATGACAGTGACAACTCTGACTTTTGTTTTCATTGTCATTTTATTTTTGCACTGAGCAAAAATGAGACGTTATTTATTTGGGGGATTTTGTGCGGAGAAAAAGCACACAATCACTGCTTATGTTTTGGTTTTTGCACTTAGAGAAATGGACATGACACATCACAGATCATCGCATATTTTTTAAAACTTGACAAAAACTAGATAAAGACTAGATAACGGTTACCACGATACAACGCTACCTTCTGTAAATGAATTTTTCATTCCAAAAATCCAGCGGCCTCCGCTCAACACGTGACATTTGGTGACACCAATCACAGTTTTTATTTATTTATTTTTTATTGATTGAGTGATTTGTTTGACAGGGACAATGAAAGTCATCTTTCATAGTTACAACATGAAAGATGCAGCTCATGCGACACATACAGAGTGTGTAGCAGAGAATGCTCCTTTTCAACTCCTGCCCCTGGTTGAGCTTTTCCCTGTAGTACATACAAATGATACAGAATGAATGAAATACACAACCCTAAAATACATGTTTACAACAGTGGTCTCCACGCACACACGCACACACACTATACATTATTTACAGACTCAGAGGTGCGTACATCTTTGGTTTGTTTTAAGCCACAACTTTAGCTTTGATGTGAACTCCTTAAACTCTGGTCTATTTTTGAGGTCAGTGGGCAGTGGGTTCCACAGTTTGGCCGTCTTTATGGAGAAAGCAGACCGAATAAACCTGGTCCTCCTGTGGGGGGTCGCACAGTTCTTGTGGGAGGTGCTCCTGGTGACTCTATTGCTGTTTTGTCTAGGTTATGGATGCATTTGAATGTTAGCTTTACAGAGTATAGTTTAATGAAGTTTTCCAAATTTAGTCAATGATAGTTGTCGAGTATATTGCAGTGGTGATAACGGGTGTTTTTTTTTTGTCCATAATCTGTATTGCTTGATTTGGAATGTAGTGTCTTATTAGTTTGAAGCAGTTGAGATTACGATGAATAGTTTTGGATATTTTTCACATAGAGTGAATTCGAACACATTAAAACACATTAAAAGCAACGTTTTGCAACCACTGTTCCGCTGGACACCGAGACGCGCTCAGGTGTGCCGCGTGAACTCTCCAATTTCGGCAGTTGGGTGTGAGGACGCCGTCCCTCGGCCTGTCGGAGGACGTAGACGCCTCCGGTAGGAATGTCAAGGACATCCGTCGGATGGCGACGATGACAAATCACGCACTCCCAGTCGTCGCTCTCGGGCACCGCAGGACGAGGATGATTTGGACGCAGTCAACACGTCAAACTCCTGAAATCTGTCGGAGTTTGTGTGATGTCTGTGTGATGACGTGCTCGGCGCGGGTGCCGCAAACCGTCCGGATGAGTGGCGAGCGGCGGGAGCGTGCGCTTCGGCTTCTATGGTGACTTGAACGAGCCCATCCGTGACATTGCAACGGGACCGCACTCGTGATGTGTGTCACGTGCGCATGCGCGCCCAACCACGACCACATTATAAGTGCTCTCCAGCAGACGCGTGTCTGACTCATGGTTGCACACAGGTATCCGACACGCAGAACAAAACAACACGAAACAATGACTACCTGAAGCGAGGAACAAAGACACAACATCAGCACAGATCAGGGACCAAACGAGCCCCACAGTGGCACTTCCTCACAACCACTAACCTGTACTCCCGTCATGCCCTGCGGCGGCGACCGCGTCCGTGATCCGCCGCAATACTTTTCGCCACTAGATGGCAGCACAGAGCGTAGAGGGTGGATAGGATAAAAGCCCTTTTTTTCCCCACACCTGAAAAACGCAATTTTTTAGCTCAGTCGGTTAGCGCGTGGTGCTCGTAAGTTGATGGTCACGGGTTCGATACCCGTCATTGGCCACACGGTTTTTTTTTTTTTTTTAACTTAACCCTAACTTAACTAAGACGAGATAAAGACTAGATAACGGTTACCACGATACAACGCTACCTTCTGTAAATGAATTTTTCATTCCAAAAATCCAGCGGCCTCCGCTCAACACGTGACATTTGGTGACACCAATCACAGTTTTTATTTATTTATTTTTTATTGATTGAGTGATTTGTTTGACAGGGACAATGAAAGTCATCTTTCATAGTTACAACATGAAAGATGCAGCTCATGCGACACATACAGAGTGTGTAGCAGAGAATGCTCCTTTTCAACTCCTGCCCCTGGTTGAGCTTTTCCCTGTAGTACATACAAATGATACAGAATGAATGAAATACACAACCCTAAAATACATGTTTACAACAGTGGTCTCCACGCACACACGCACACACACTATACATTATTTACAGACTCAGAGGTGCGTACATCTTTGGTTTGTTTTAAGCCACAACTTTAGCTTTGATGTGAACTCCTTAAACTCTGGTCTATTTTTGAGGTCAGTGGGCAGTGGGTTCCACAGTTTGGCCGTCTTTATGGAGAAAGCAGACCGAATAAACCTGGTCCTCCTGTGGGGGGTCGCACAGTTCTTGTGGGAGGTGCTCCTGGTGACTCTATTGCTGTTTTGTCTAGGTTATGGATGCATTTGAATGTTAGCTTTACAGAGTATAGTTTAATGAAGTTTTCCAAATTTAGTCAATGATAGTTGTCGAGTATATTGCAGTGGTGATAACGGGTGTTTTTTTTTTGTCCATAATCTGTATTGCTTGATTTGGAATGTAGTGTCTTATTAGTTTGAAGCAGTTGAGATTACGATGAATAGTTTTGGATATTTTTCACATAGAGTGAATTCGAACACATTAAAACACATTAAAAGCAACGTTTTGCAACCACTGTTCCGCTGGACACCGAGACGCGCTCAGGTGTGCCGCGTGAACTCTCCAATTTCGGCAGTTGGGTGTGAGGACGCCGTCCCTCGGCCTGTCGGAGGACGTAGACGCCTCCGGTAGGAATGTCAAGGACATCCGTCGGATGGCGACGATGACAAATCACGCACTCCCAGTCGTCGCTCTCGGGCACCGCAGGACGAGGATGATTTGGACGCAGTCAACACGTCAAACTCCTGAAATCTGTCGGAGTTTGTGTGATGTCTGTGTGATGACGTGCTCGGCGCGGGTGCCGCAAACCGTCCGGATGAGTGGCGAGCGGCGGGAGCGTGCGCTTCGGCTTCTATGGTGACTTGAACGAGCCCATCCGTGACATTGCAACGGGACCGCACTCGTGATGTGTGTCACGTGCGCATGCGCGCCCAACCACGACCACATTATAAGTGCTCTCCAGCAGACGCGTGTCTGACTCATGGTTGCACACAGGTATCCGACACGCAGAACAAAACAACACGAAACAATGACTACCTGAAGCGAGGAACAAAGACACAACATCAGCACAGATCAGGGACCAAACGAGCCCCACAGTGGCACTTCCTCACAACCACTAACCTGTACTCCCGTCATGCCCTGCGGCGGCGACCGCGTCCGTGATCCGCCGCAATACTTTTCGCCACTAGATGGCAGCACAGAGCGTAGAGGGTGGATAGGATAAAAGCCCTTTTTTTCCCCACACCTGAAAAACGCAATTTTTTAGCTCAGTCGGTTAGCGCGTGGTGCTCGTAAGTTGATGGTCACGGGTTCGATACCCGTCATTGGCCACACGGTTTTTTTTTTTTTTTTAACTTAACCCTAACTTAACTAAGACGAGATAAAGACTAGATAACGGTTACCACGATACAACGCTACCTTCTGTAAATGAATTTTTCATTCCAAAAATCCAGCGGCCTCCGCTCAACACGTGACATTTGGTGACACCGATCACAGTGACTGAAACACATTGAAAGCAACGTTTTCCAACCACTGTGTCGCTGGACACCGAGACGCGCTCAGGTGTGCCGTGTGAACTCTCCAATTTCGGTAGTGGGTGTGAGGACCCCGTTCCTCAGCCCGTCGGAGGACGTAGACGCCTCCGGTAGGAATGTCAAGGACATCGTTGGGATGGCGACGATGACAAATCACGCACTCCCAGTCGTCGCTCTCGGGCACCGCAGGACGAGGATGATGTCTCAAGCAAAGGACACTGTGGATGACAGAGAGGGCTGTGGACCCCACTGGACCGCGTGGGACACTATATTGAAAAAGACTTGATAAATGGTTGCCGATTGCTCCAATGCTACATCACTGGCCAGAGGTTGAGACGCAGTCAACACGTCAACTCATGAAATATGTGGTTTTTTTGGTGCTTCTATTTTCATGTCACCTCCGTGTATTGGCTACTTCAAAGAAGAACGTCATGCCGTTCTTAAAATTTCAGATGGAAGTGGCCATAACCTTCTCGGGTCAGCATGACAGTGACAACTCTGACTTTTGTTTTCATTGTCATTTTATTTTTGCACTGAGCAAAAATGAGACGTTATTTATTTGGGGGATTTTGTGCGGAGAAAAAGCACACAATCACTGCTTATGTTTTGGTTTTTGCACTTAGAGAAATGGACATGACACATCACAGATCATCGCATATTTTTTAAAACTTGACAAAAACTAGATAAAGACTAGATAACGGTTACCACGATACAACGCTACCTTCTGTAAATGAATTTTTCATTCCAAAAATCCAGCGGCCTCCGCTCAACACGTGACATTTGGTGACACCAATCACAGTTTTTATTTATTTATTTTTTATTGATTGAGTGATTTGTTTGACAGGGACAATGAAAGTCATCTTTCATAGTTACAACATGAAAGATGCAGCTCATGCGACACATACAGAGTGTGTAGCAGAGAATGCTCCTTTTCAACTCCTGCCCCTGGTTGAGCTTTTCCCTGTAGTACATACAAATGATACAGAATGAATGAAATACACAACCCTAAAATACATGTTTACAACAGTGGTCTCCACGCACACACGCACACACACTATACATTATTTACAGACTCAGAGGTGCGTACATCTTTGGTTTGTTTTAAGCCACAACTTTAGCTTTGATGTGAACTCCTTAAACTCTGGTCTATTTTTGAGGTCAGTGGGCAGTGGGTTCCACAGTTTGGCCGTCTTTATGGAGAAAGCAGACCGAATAAACCTGGTCCTCCTGTGGGGGGGTCGCACAGTTCTTGTGGGAGGTGCTCCTGGTGACTCTATTGCTGTTTTGTCTAGGTTATGGATGCATTTGAATGTTAGCTTTACAGAGTATAGTTTAATGAAGTTTTCCAAATTTAGTCAATGATAGTTGTCGAGTATATTGCAGTGGTGATAACGGGTGTTTTTTTTTTGTCCATAATCTGTATTGCTTGATTTGGAATGTAGTGTCTTATTAGTTTGAAGCAGTTGAGATTACGATGAATAGTTTTGGATATTTTTCACATAGAGTGAATTCGAACACATTAAAACACATTAAAAGCAACGTTTTGCAACCACTGTTCCGCTGGACACCGAGACGCGCTCAGGTGTGCCGCGTGAACTCTCCAATTTCGGCAGTTGGGTGTGAGGACGCCGTCCCTCGGCCTGTCGGAGGACGTAGACGCCTCCGGTAGGAATGTCAAGGACATCCGTCGGATGGCGACGATGACAAATCACGCACTCCCAGTCGTCGCTCTCGGGCACCGCAGGACGAGGATGATTTGGACGCAGTCAACACGTCAAACTCCTGAAATCTGTCGGAGTTTGTGTGATGTCTGTGTGATGACGTGCTCGGCGCGGGTGCCGCAAACCGTCCGGATGAGTGGCGAGCGGCGGGAGCGTGCGCTTCGGCTTCTATGGTGACTTGAACGAGCCCATCCGTGACATTGCAACGGGACCGCACTCGTGATGTGTGTCACGTGCGCATGCGCGCCCAACCACGACCACATTATAAGTGCTCTCCAGCAGACGCGTGTCTGACTCATGGTTGCACACAGGTATCCGACACGCAGAACAAAACAACACGAAACAATGACTACCTGAAGCGAGGAACAAAGACACAACATCAGCACAGATCAGGGACCAAACGAGCCCCACAGTGGCACTTCCTCACAACCACTAACCTGTACTCCCGTCATGCCCTGCGGCGGCGACCGCGTCCGTGATCCGCCGCAATACTTTTCGCCACTAGATGGCAGCACAGAGCGTAGAGGGTGGATAGGATAAAAGCCCTTTTTTTCCCCACACCTGAAAAACGCAATTTTTTAGCTCAGTCGGTTAGCGCGTGGTGCTCGTAAGTTGATGGTCACGGGTTCGATACCCGTCATTGGCCACACGGTTTTTTTTTTTTTTTTAACTTAACCCTAACTTAACTAAGACGAGATAAAGACTAGATAACGGTTACCACGATACAACGCTACCTTCTGTAAATGAATTTTTCATTCCAAAAATCCAGCGGCCTCCGCTCAACACGTGACATTTGGTGACACCGATCACAGTGACTGAAACACATTGAAAGCAACGTTTTCCAACCACTGTGTCGCTGGACACCGAGACGCGCTCAGGTGTGCCGTGTGAACTCTCCAATTTCGGTAGTGGGTGTGAGGACCCCGTTCCTCAGCCCGTCGGAGGACGTAGACGCCTCCGGTAGGAATGTCAAGGACATCGTTGGGATGGCGACGATGACAAATCACGCACTCCCAGTCGTCGCTCTCGGGCACCGCAGGACGAGGATGATGTCTCAAGCAAAGGACACTGTGGATGACAGAGAGGGCTGTGGACCCCACTGGACCGCGTGGGACACTATATTGAAAAAGACTTGATAAATGGTTGCCGATTGCTCCAATGCTACATCACTGGCCAGAGGTTGAGACGCAGTCAACACGTCAACTCATGAAATATGTGGTTTTTTTGGTGCTTCTATTTTCATGTCACCTCCGTGTATTGGCTACTTCAAAGAAGAACGTCATGCCGTTCTTAAAATTTCAGATGGAAGTGGCCATAACCTTCTCGGGTCAGCATGACAGTGACAACTCTGACTTTTGTTTTCATTGTCATTTTATTTTTGCACTGAGCAAAAATGAGACGTTATTTATTTGGGGGATTTTGTGCGGAGAAAAAGCACACAATCACTGCTTATGTTTTGGTTTTTGCACTTAGAGAAATGGACATGACACATCACAGATCATCGCATATTTTTTAAAACTTGACAAAAACTAGATAAAGACTAGATAACGGTTACCACGATACAACGCTACCTTCTGTAAATGAATTTTTCATTCCAAAAATCCAGCGGCCTCCGCTCAACACGTGACATTTGGTGACACCAATCACAGTTTTTATTTATTTATTTTTTATTGATTGAGTGATTTGTTTGACAGGGACAATGAAAGTCATCTTTCATAGTTACAACATGAAAGATGCAGCTCATGCGACACATACAGAGTGTGTAGCAGAGAATGCTCCTTTTCAACTCCTGCCCCTGGTTGAGCTTTTCCCTGTAGTACATACAAATGATACAGAATGAATGAAATACACAACCCTAAAATACATGTTTACAACAGTGGTCTCCACGCACACACGCACACACACTATACATTATTTACAGACTCAGAGGTGCGTACATCTTTGGTTTGTTTTAAGCCACAACTTTAGCTTTGATGTGAACTCCTTAAACTCTGGTCTATTTTTGAGGTCAGTGGGCAGTGGGTTCCACAGTTTGGCCGTCTTTATGGAGAAAGCAGACCGAATAAACCTGGTCCTCCTGTGGGGGGGTCGCACAGTTCTTGTGGGAGGTGCTCCTGGTGACTCTATTGCTGTTTTGTCTAGGTTATGGATGCATTTGAATGTTAGCTTTACAGAGTATAGTTTAATGAAGTTTTCCAAATTTAGTCAATGATAGTTGTCGAGTATATTGCAGTGGTGATAACGGGTGTTTTTTTTTTGTCCATAATCTGTATTGCTTGATTTGGAATGTAGTGTCTTATTAGTTTGAAGCAGTTGAGATTACGATGAATAGTTTTGGATATTTTTCACATAGAGTGAATTCGAACACATTAAAACACATTAAAAGCAACGTTTTGCAACCACTGTTCCGCTGGACACCGAGACGCGCTCAGGTGTGCCGCGTGAACTCTCCAATTTCGGCAGTTGGGTGTGAGGACGCCGTCCCTCGGCCTGTCGGAGGACGTAGACGCCTCCGGTAGGAATGTCAAGGACATCCGTCGGATGGCGACGATGACAAATCACGCACTCCCAGTCGTCGCTCTCGGGCACCGCAGGACGAGGATGATTTGGACGCAGTCAACACGTCAAACTCCTGAAATCTGTCGGAGTTTGTGTGATGTCTGTGTGATGACGTGCTCGGCGCGGGTGCCGCAAACCGTCCGGATGAGTGGCGAGCGGCGGGAGCGTGCGCTTCGGCTTCTATGGTGACTTGAACGAGCCCATCCGTGACATTGCAACGGGACCGCACTCGTGATGTGTGTCACGTGCGCATGCGCGCCCAACCACGACCACATTATAAGTGCTCTCCAGCAGACGCGTGTCTGACTCATGGTTGCACACAGGTATCCGACACGCAGAACAAAACAACACGAAACAATGACTACCTGAAGCGAGGAACAAAGACACAACATCAGCACAGATCAGGGACCAAACGAGCCCCACAGTGGCACTTCCTCACAACCACTAACCTGTACTCCCGTCATGCCCTGCGGCGGCGACCGCGTCCGTGATCCGCCGCAATACTTTTCGCCACTAGATGGCAGCACAGAGCGTAGAGGGTGGATAGGATAAAAGCCCTTTTTTTCCCCACACCTGAAAAACGCAATTTTTTAGCTCAGTCGGTTAGCGCGTGGTGCTCGTAAGTTGATGGTCACGGGTTCGATACCCGTCATTGGCCACACGGTTTTTTTTTTTTTTTTAACTTAACCCTAACTTAACTAAGACGAGATAAAGACTAGATAACGGTTACCACGATACAACGCTACCTTCTGTAAATGAATTTTTCATTCCAAAAATCCAGCGGCCTCCGCTCAACACGTGACATTTGGTGACACCGATCACAGTGACTGAAACACATTGAAAGCAACGTTTTCCAACCACTGTGTCGCTGGACACCGAGACGCGCTCAGGTGTGCCGTGTGAACTCTCCAATTTCGGTAGTGGGTGTGAGGACCCCGTTCCTCAGCCCGTCGGAGGACGTAGACGCCTCCGGTAGGAATGTCAAGGACATCGTTGGGATGGCGACGATGACAAATCACGCACTCCCAGTCGTCGCTCTCGGGCACCGCAGGACGAGGATGATGTCTCAAGCAAAGGACACTGTGGATGACAGAGAGGGCTGTGGACCCCACTGGACCGCGTGGGACACTATATTGAAAAAGACTTGATAAATGGTTGCCGATTGCTCCAATGCTACATCACTGGCCAGAGGTTGAGACGCAGTCAACACGTCAACTCATGAAATATGTGGTTTTTTTGGTGCTTCTATTTTCATGTCACCTCCGTGTATTGGCTACTTCAAAGAAGAACGTCATGCCGTTCTTAAAATTTCAGATGGAAGTGGCCATAACCTTCTCGGGTCAGCATGACAGTGACAACTCTGACTTTTGTTTTCATTGTCATTTTATTTTTGCACTGAGCAAAAATGAGACGTTATTTATTTGGGGGATTTTGTGCGGAGAAAAAGCACACAATCACTGCTTATGTTTTGGTTTTTGCACTTAGAGAAATGGACATGACACATCACAGATCATCGCATATTTTTTAAAACTTGACAAAAACTAGATAAAGACTAGATAACGGTTACCACGATACAACGCTACCTTCTGTAAATGAATTTTTCATTCCAAAAATCCAGCGGCCTCCGCTCAACACGTGACATTTGGTGACACCAATCACAGTTTTTATTTATTTATTTTTTATTGATTGAGTGATTTGTTTGACAGGGACAATGAAAGTCATCTTTCATAGTTACAACATGAAAGATGCAGCTCATGCGACACATACAGAGTGTGTAGCAGAGAATGCTCCTTTTCAACTCCTGCCCCTGGTTGAGCTTTTCCCTGTAGTACATACAAATGATACAGAATGAATGAAATACACAACCCTAAAATACATGTTTACAACAGTGGTCTCCACGCACACACGCACACACACTATACATTATTTACAGACTCAGAGGTGCGTACATCTTTGGTTTGTTTTAAGCCACAACTTTAGCTTTGATGTGAACTCCTTAAACTCTGGTCTATTTTTGAGGTCAGTGGGCAGTGGGTTCCACAGTTTGGCCGTCTTTATGGAGAAAGCAGACCGAATAAACCTGGTCCTCCTGTGGGGGGGTCGCACAGTTCTTGTGGGAGGTGCTCCTGGTGACTCTATTGCTGTTTTGTCTAGGTTATGGATGCATTTGAATGTTAGCTTTACAGAGTATAGTTTAATGAAGTTTTCCAAATTTAGTCAATGATAGTTGTCGAGTATATTGCAGTGGTGATAACGGGTGTTTTTTTTTTGTCCATAATCTGTATTGCTTGATTTGGAATGTAGTGTCTTATTAGTTTGAAGCAGTTGAGATTACGATGAATAGTTTTGGATATTTTTCACATAGAGTGAATTCGAACACATTAAAACACATTAAAAGCAACGTTTTGCAACCACTGTTCCGCTGGACACCGAGACGCGCTCAGGTGTGCCGCGTGAACTCTCCAATTTCGGCAGTTGGGTGTGAGGACGCCGTCCCTCGGCCTGTCGGAGGACGTAGACGCCTCCGGTAGGAATGTCAAGGACATCCGTCGGATGGCGACGATGACAAATCACGCACTCCCAGTCGTCGCTCTCGGGCACCGCAGGACGAGGATGATTTGGACGCAGTCAACACGTCAAACTCCTGAAATCTGTCGGAGTTTGTGTGATGTCTGTGTGATGACGTGCTCGGCGCGGGTGCCGCAAACCGTCCGGATGAGTGGCGAGCGGCGGGAGCGTGCGCTTCGGCTTCTATGGTGACTTGAACGAGCCCATCCGTGACATTGCAACGGGACCGCACTCGTGATGTGTGTCACGTGCGCATGCGCGCCCAACCACGACCACATTATAAGTGCTCTCCAGCAGACGCGTGTCTGACTCATGGTTGCACACAGGTATCCGACACGCAGAACAAAACAACACGAAACAATGACTACCTGAAGCGAGGAACAAAGACACAACATCAGCACAGATCAGGGACCAAACGAGCCCCACAGTGGCACTTCCTCACAACCACTAACCTGTACTCCCGTCATGCCCTGCGGCGGCGACCGCGTCCGTGATCCGCCGCAATACTTTTCGCCACTAGATGGCAGCACAGAGCGTAGAGGGTGGATAGGATAAAAGCCCTTTTTTTCCCCACACCTGAAAAACGCAATTTTTTAGCTCAGTCGGTTAGCGCGTGGTGCTCGTAAGTTGATGGTCACGGGTTCGATACCCGTCATTGGCCACACGGTTTTTTTTTTTTTTTTAACTTAACCCTAACTTAACTAAGACGAGATAAAGACTAGATAACGGTTACCACGATACAACGCTACCTTCTGTAAATGAATTTTTCATTCCAAAAATCCAGCGGCCTCCGCTCAACACGTGACATTTGGTGACACCGATCACAGTGACTGAAACACATTGAAAGCAACGTTTTCCAACCACTGTGTCGCTGGACACCGAGACGCGCTCAGGTGTGCCGTGTGAACTCTCCAATTTCGGTAGTGGGTGTGAGGACCCCGTTCCTCAGCCCGTCGGAGGACGTAGACGCCTCCGGTAGGAATGTCAAGGACATCGTTGGGATGGCGACGATGACAAATCACGCACTCCCAGTCGTCGCTCTCGGGCACCGCAGGACGAGGATGATGTCTCAAGCAAAGGACACTGTGGATGACAGAGAGGGCTGTGGACCCCACTGGACCGCGTGGGACACTATATTGAAAAAGACTTGATAAATGGTTGCCGATTGCTCCAATGCTACATCACTGGCCAGAGGTTGAGACGCAGTCAACACGTCAACTCATGAAATATGTGGTTTTTTTGGTGCTTCTATTTTCATGTCACCTCCGTGTATTGGCTACTTCAAAGAAGAACGTCATGCCGTTCTTAAAATTTCAGATGGAAGTGGCCATAACCTTCTCGGGTCAGCATGACAGTGACAACTCTGACTTTTGTTTTCATTGTCATTTTATTTTTGCACTGAGCAAAAATGAGACGTTATTTATTTGGGGGATTTTGTGCGGAGAAAAAGCACACAATCACTGCTTATGTTTTGGTTTTTGCACTTAGAGAAATGGACATGACACATCACAGATCATCGCATATTTTTTAAAACTTGACAAAAACTAGATAAAGACTAGATAACGGTTACCACGATACAACGCTACCTTCTGTAAATGAATTTTTCATTCCAAAAATCCAGCGGCCTCCGCTCAACACGTGACATTTGGTGACACCAATCACAGTTTTTATTTATTTATTTTTTATTGATTGAGTGATTTGTTTGACAGGGACAATGAAAGTCATCTTTCATAGTTACAACATGAAAGATGCAGCTCATGCGACACATACAGAGTGTGTAGCAGAGAATGCTCCTTTTCAACTCCTGCCCCTGGTTGAGCTTTTCCCTGTAGTACATACAAATGATACAGAATGAATGAAATACACAACCCTAAAATACATGTTTACAACAGTGGTCTCCACGCACACACGCACACACACTATACATTATTTACAGACTCAGAGGTGCGTACATCTTTGGTTTGTTTTAAGCCACAACTTTAGCTTTGATGTGAACTCCTTAAACTCTGGTCTATTTTTGAGGTCAGTGGGCAGTGGGTTCCACAGTTTGGCCGTCTTTATGGAGAAAGCAGACCGAATAAACCTGGTCCTCCTGTGGGGGGGTCGCACAGTTCTTGTGGGAGGTGCTCCTGGTGACTCTATTGCTGTTTTGTCTAGGTTATGGATGCATTTGAATGTTAGCTTTACAGAGTATAGTTTAATGAAGTTTTCCAAATTTAGTCAATGATAGTTGTCGAGTATATTGCAGTGGTGATAACGGGTGTTTTTTTTTTGTCCATAATCTGTATTGCTTGATTTGGAATGTAGTGTCTTATTAGTTTGAAGCAGTTGAGATTACGATGAATAGTTTTGGATATTTTTCACATAGAGTGAATTCGAACACATTAAAACACATTAAAAGCAACGTTTTGCAACCACTGTTCCGCTGGACACCGAGACGCGCTCAGGTGTGCCGCGTGAACTCTCCAATTTCGGCAGTTGGGTGTGAGGACGCCGTCCCTCGGCCTGTCGGAGGACGTAGACGCCTCCGGTAGGAATGTCAAGGACATCCGTCGGATGGCGACGATGACAAATCACGCACTCCCAGTCGTCGCTCTCGGGCACCGCAGGACGAGGATGATTTGGACGCAGTCAACACGTCAAACTCCTGAAATCTGTCGGAGTTTGTGTGATGTCTGTGTGATGACGTGCTCGGCGCGGGTGCCGCAAACCGTCCGGATGAGTGGCGAGCGGCGCGAGCGTGCGCTTCGGCTTCTATGGTGACTTGAACGAGCCCATCCGTGACATTGCAACGGGACCGCACTCGTGATGTGTGTCACGTGCGCATGCGCGCCCAACCACGACCACATTATAAGTGCTCTCCAGCAGACGCGTGTCTGACTCATGGTTGCACACAGGTATCCGACACGCAGAACAAAACAACACGAAACAATGACTACCTGAAGCGAGGAACAAAGACACAACATCAGCACAGATCAGGGACCAAACGAGCCCCACAGTGGCACTTCCTCACAACCACTAACCTGTACTCCCGTCATGCCCTGCGGCGGCGACCGCGTCCGTGATCCGCCGCAATACTTTTCGCCACTAGATGGCAGCACAGAGCGTAGAGGGTGGATAGGATAAAAGCCCTTTTTTTCCCGACACCTGAAAAACGCAATTTTTTAGCTCAGTCGGTTAGCGCGTGGTGCTCGTAAGTTGATGGTCACGGGTTCGATACCCGTCATTGGCCACACGGTTTTTTTTTTTTTTTTAACTTAACCCTAACTTAACTAAGACGAGATAAAGACTAGATAACGGTTACCACGATACAACGCTACCTTCTGTAAATGAATTTTTCATTCCAAAAATCCAGCGGCCTCCGCTCAACACGTGACATTTGGTGACACCGATCACAGTGACTGAAACACATTGAAAGCAACGTTTTCCAACCACTGTGTCGCTGGACACCGAGACGCGCTCAGGTGTGCCGTGTGAACTCTCCAATTTCGGTAGTGGGTGTGAGGACCCCGTTCCTCAGCCCGTCGGAGGACGTAGACGCCTCCGGTAGGAATGTCAAGGACATCCTTGGGATGGCGACGATGACAAATCACGCACTCCCAGTCGTCGCTCTCGGGCACCGCAGGACGAGGATGATGTCTCAAGCAAAGGACACTGTGGATGACAGAGAGGGCTGTGGACCCCACTGGACCGCGTGGGACACTATATTGAAAAAGACTTGATAAATGGTTGCCGATTGCTCCAATGCTACATCACTGGCCAGAGGTTGAGACGCAGTCAACACGTCAACTCATGAAATATGTGGTTTTTTTGGTGCTTCTATTTTCATGTCACCTCCGTGTATTGGCTACTTCAAAGAAGAACGTCATGCCGTTCTTAAAATTTCAGATGGAAGTGGCCATAACCTTCTCGGGTCAGCATGACAGTGACAACTCTGACTTTTGTTTTCATTGTCATTTTATTTTTGCACTGAGCAAAAATGAGACGTTATTTATTTGGGGGATTTTGTGCGGAGAAAAAGCACACAATCACTGCTTATGTTTTGGTTTTTGCACTTAGAGAAATGGACATGACACATCACAGATCATCGCATATTTTTTAAAACTTGACAAAAACTAGATAAAGACTAGATAACGGTTACCACGATACAACGCTACCTTCTGTAAATGAATTTTTCATTCCAAAAATCCAGCGGCCTCCGCTCAACACGTGACATTTGGTGACACCAATCACAGTTTTTATTTATTTATTTTTTATTGATTGAGTGATTTGTTTGACAGGGACAATGAAAGTCATCTTTCATAGTTACAACATGAAAGATGCAGCTCATGCGACACATACAGAGTGTGTAGCAGAGAATGCTCCTTTTCAACTCCTGCCCCTGGTTGAGCTTTTCCCTGTAGTACATACAAATGATACAGAATGAATGAAATACACAACCCTAAAATACATGTTTACAACAGTGGTCTCCACGCACACACGCACACACACTATACATTATTTACAGACTCAGAGGTGCGTACATCTTTGGTTTGTTTTAAGCCACAACTTTAGCTTTGATGTGAACTCCTTAAACTCTGGTCTATTTTTGAGGTCAGTGGGCAGTGGGTTCCACAGTTTGGCCGTCTTTATGGAGAAAGCAGACCGAATAAACCTGGTCCTCCTGTGGGGGGTCGCACAGTTCTTGTGGGAGGTGCTCCTGGTGACTCTATTGCTGTTTTGTCTAGGTTATGGATGCATTTGAATGTTAGCTTTACAGAGTATAGTTTAATGAAGTTTTCCAAATTTAGTCAATGATAGTTGTCGAGTATATTGCAGTGGTGATAACGGGTGTTTTTTTTTTGTCCATAATCTGTATTGCTTGATTTGGAATGTAGTGTCTTATTAGTTTGAAGCAGTTGAGATTACGATGAATAGTTTTGGATATTTTTCACATAGAGTGAATTCGAACACATTAAAACACATTAAAAGCAACGTTTTGCAACCACTGTTCCGCTGGACACCGAGACGCGCTCAGGTGTGCCGCGTGAACTCTCCAATTTCGGCAGTTGGGTGTGAGGACGCCGTCCCTCGGCCTGTCGGAGGACGTAGACGCCTCCGGTAGGAATGTCAAGGACATCCGTCGGATGGCGACGATGACAAATCACGCACTCCCAGTCGTCGCTCTCGGGCACCGCAGGACGAGGATGATTTGGACGCAGTCAACACGTCAAACTCCTGAAATCTGTCGGAGTTTGTGTGATGTCTGTGTGATGACGTGCTCGGCGCGGGTGCCGCAAACCGTCCGGATGAGTGGCGAGCGGCGCGAGCGTGCGCTTCGGCTTCTATGGTGACTTGAACGAGCCCATCCGTGACATTGCAACGGGACCGCACTCGTGATGTGTGTCACGTGCGCATGCGCGCCCAACCACGACCACATTATAAGTGCTCTCCAGCAGACGCGTGTCTGACTCATGGTTGCACACAGGTATCCGACACGCAGAACAAAACAACACGAAACAATGACTACCTGAAGCGAGGAACAAAGACACAACATCAGCACAGATCAGGGACCAAACGAGCCCCACAGTGGCACTTCCTCACAACCACTAACCTGTACTCCCGTCATGCCCTGCGGCGGCGACCGCGTCCGTGATCCGCCGCAATACTTTTCGCCACTAGATGGCAGCACAGAGCGTAGAGGGTGGATAGGATAAAAGCCCTTTTTTTCCCCACACCTGAAAAACGCAATTTTTTAGCTCAGTCGGTTAGCGCGTGGTGCTCGTAAGTTGATGGTCACGGGTTCGATACCCGTCATTGGCCACACGGTTTTTTTTTTTTTTTTAACTTAACCCTAACTTAACTAAGACGAGATAAAGACTAGATAACGGTTACCACGATACAACGCTACCTTCTGTAAATGAATTTTTCATTCCAAAAATCCAGCGGCCTCCGCTCAACACGTGACATTTGGTGACACCGATCACAGTGACTGAAACACATTGAAAGCAACGTTTTCCAACCACTGTGTCGCTGGACACCGAGACGCGCTCAGGTGTGCCGTGTGAACTCTCCAATTTCGGTAGTGGGTGTGAGGACCCCGTTCCTCAGCCCGTCGGAGGACGTAGACGCCTCCGGTAGGAATGTCAAGGACATCGTTGGGATGGCGACGATGACAAATCACGCACTCCCAGTCGTCGCTCTCGGGCACCGCAGGACGAGGATGATGTCTCAAGCAAAGGACACTGTGGATGACAGAGAGGGCTGTGGACCCCACTGGACCGCGTGGGACACTATATTGAAAAAGACTTGATAAATGGTTGCCGATTGCTCCAATGCTACATCACTGGCCAGAGGTTGAGACGCAGTCAACACGTCAACTCATGAAATATGTGGTTTTTTTGGTGCTTCTATTTTCATGTCACCTCCGTGTATTGGCTACTTCAAAGAAGAACGTCATGCCGTTCTTAAAATTTCAGATGGAAGTGGCCATAACCTTCTCGGGTCAGCATGACAGTGACAACTCTGACTTTTGTTTTCATTGTCATTTTATTTTTGCACTGAGCAAAAATGAGACGTTATTTATTTGGGGGATTTTGTGCGGAGAAAAAGCACACAATCACTGCTTATGTTTTGGTTTTTGCACTTAGAGAAATGGACATGACACATCACAGATCATCGCATATTTTTTAAAACTTGACAAAAACTAGATAAAGACTAGATAACGGTTACCACGATACAACGCTACCTTCTGTAAATGAATTTTTCATTCCAAAAATCCAGCGGCCTCCGCTCAACACGTGACATTTGGTGACACCAATCACAGTTTTTATTTATTTATTTTTTATTGATTGAGTGATTTGTTTGACAGGGACAATGAAAGTCATCTTTCATGGTTACAACATGAAAGATGCAGCTCATGCGACACATACAGAGTGTGTAGCAGAGAATGCTCCTTTTCAACTCCTGCCCCTGGTTGAGCTTTTCCCTGTAGTACATACAAATGATACAGAATGAATGAAATACACAACCCTAAAATACATGTTTACAACAGTGGTCTCCACGCACACACGCACACACACTATACATTATTTACAGACTCAGAGGTGCGTACATCTTTGGTTTGTTTTAAGCCACAACTTTAGCTTTGATGTGAACTCCTTAAACTCTGGTCTATTTTTGAGGTCAGTGGGCAGTGGGTTCCACAGTTTGGCCGTCTTTATGGAGAAAGCAGACCGAATAAACCTGGTCCTCCTGTGGGGGGTCGCACAGTTCTTGTGGGAGGTGCTCCTGGTGACTCTATTGCTGTTTTGTCTAGGTTATGGATGCATTTGAATGTTAGCTTTACAGAGTATAGTTTAATGAAGTTTTCCAAATTTAGTCAATGATAGTTGTCGAGTATATTGCAGTGGTGATAACGGGTGTTTTTTTTTTGTCCATAATCTGTATTGCTTGATTTGGAATGTAGTGTCTTATTAGTTTGAAGCAGTTGAGATTACGATGAATAGTTTTGGATATTTTTCACATAGAGTGAATTCGAACACATTAAAACACATTAAAAGCAACGTTTTGCAACCACTGTTCCGCTGGACACCGAGACGCGCTCAGGTGTGCCGCGTGAACTCTCCAATTTCGGCAGTTGGGTGTGAGGACGCCGTCCCTCGGCCTGTCGGAGGACGTAGACGCCTCCGGTAGGAATGTCAAGGACATCCGTCGGATGGCGACGATGACAAATCACGCACTCCCAGTCGTCGCTCTCGGGCACCGCAGGACGAGGATGATTTGGACGCAGTCAACACGTCAAACTCCTGAAATCTGTCGGAGTTTGTGTGATGTCTGTGTGATGACGTGCTCGGCGCGGGTGCCGCAAACCGTCCGGATGAGTGGCGAGCGGCGGGAGCGTGCGCTTCGGCTTCTATGGTGACTTGAACGAGCCCATCCGTGACATTGCAACGGGACCGCACTCGTGATGTGTGTCACGTGCGCATGCGCGCGCATGCGCGCCCAACCACGACCACATTATAAGTGCTCTCCAGCAGACGCGTGTCTGACTCACGGTTGCACACAGGTATCCGACACGCAGAACAAAACAACACGAAACAATGACTACCTGAAGCGAGGAACAAAGACACAACATCAGCACAGATCAGCGACCAAACGAGCCCCACAGTGGCACTTCCTCACAACCACTAACCTGTACTCCCGTCATGCCCTGCGGCGGCGACCGCGTCCGTGATCCGCCGCAATACTTTTCGCCACTAGATGGCAGCACAGAGCGTAGAGGGTGGATAGGATAAAAGCCCTTTTTTTCCCCACACCTGAAAAACGCAAATTTTTAGCTCAGTCGGTTAGCGCGTGGTGCTCGTAAGTTGATGGTCACGGGTTCGATACCCGTCATTGGCCACACGTTTTTTTTTTTTTTTTTAACTTAACCCTAACTTAACTAAGACGAGATAAAGACTAGATAACGGTTACCACGATACAACGCTACCTTCTGTAAATGAATTTTTCATTCCAAAAATCCAGCGGCCTCCGCTCAACACGTGACATTTGGTGACACCGATCACAGTGACTGAAACACATTGAAAGCAACGTTTTCCAACCACTGTGTCGCTGGACACCGAGACGCGCTCAGGTGTGCCGTGTGAACTCTCCAATTTCGGTAGTGGGTGTGAGGACCCCGTTCCTCAGCCCGTCGGAGGACGTAGACGCCTCCGGTAGGAATGTCAAGGACATCGTTGGGATGGCGACGATGACAAATCACGCACTCCCAGTCGTCGCTCTCGGGCACCGCAGGACGAGGATGATGTCTCAAGCAAAGGACACTGTGGATGACAGAGAGGGCTGTGGACCCCACTGGACCGCGTGGGACACTATATTGAAAAAGACTTGATAAATGGTTGCCGATTGCTCCAATGCTACATCACTGGCCAGAGGTTGAGACGCAGTCAACACGTCAACTCATGAAATATGTGGTTTTTTTGGTGCTTCTATTTTCATGTCACCTCCGTGTATTGGCTACTTCAAAGAAGAACGTCATGCCGTTCTTAAAATTTCAGATGGAAGTGGCCATAACCTTCTCGGGTCAGCATGACAATGACAACTCTGACCTTTGTTTTCATTGTCATTTTATTTTTGCACTGAGCAAAAATGAGACGTTATTTATTTGGGGGATTTTGTGCGGAGAAAAAGCACACAATCACTGCTTATGTTTTGGTTTTTGCACTTAGAGAAATGGACATGACACATCACAGATCATCGCATATTTTTTAAAACTTGACAAAAACTAGATAAAGACTAGATAACGGTTACCACGATACAACGCTACCTTCTGTAAATGAATTTTTCATTCCAAAAATCCAGCGGCCTCCGCTCAACACGTGACATTTGGTGACACCAATCACAGTTTTTATTTATTTATTTTTTATTGATTGAGTGATTTGTTTGACAGGGACAATGAAAGTCATCTTTCATAGTTACAACATGAAAGATGCAGCTCATGCGACACATACAGAGTGTGTAGCAGAGAATGCTCCTTTTCAACTCCTGCCCCTGGTTGAGCTTTTCCCTGTAGTACATACAAATGATACAGAATGAATGAAATACACAACCCTAAAATACATGTTTACAACAGTGGTCTCCACGCACACACGCACACACACTATACATTATTTACAGACTCAGAGGTGCGTACATCTTTGGTTTGTTTTAAGCCACAACTTTAGCTTTGATGTGAACTCCTTAAACTCTGGTCTATTTTTGAGGTCAGTGGGCAGTGGGTTCCACAGTTTGGCCGTCTTTATGGAGAAAGCAGACCGAATAAACCTGGTCCTCCTGTGGGGGGTCGCACAGTTCTTGTGGGAGGTGCTCCTGGTGACTCTATTGCTGTTTTGTCTAGGTTATGGATGCATTTGAATGTTAGCTTTACAGAGTATAGTTTAATGAAGTTTTCCAAATTTAGTCAATGATAGTTGTCGAGTATATTGCAGTGGTGATAACGGGTGTTTTTTTTTTGTCCATAATCTGTATTGCTTGATTTGGAATGTAGTGTCTTATTAGTTTGAAGCAGTTGAGATTACGATGAATAGTTTTGGATATTTTTCACATAGAGTGAATTCGAACACATTAAAACACATTAAAAGCAACGTTTTGCAACCACTGTGCCGCTGGACACCGAGACGCGAATTTGTATTGCTTGATTGTACAATGAACCAATGCACTTAGTGGCTGAGGGAGGTGCCTGGGTGCTGTCATTCAGCATGACATGTGGCAGAAGATCATCCATTGCATGTACAGCAAGGCCGCTTGATTTGGAATGTAGTGTCTTATTAGTTTGAAGCAGTTGAGATTACCATGAATAGTTTTGGATATTTTTCGCATAGAGTGAATTAAAACACATTAAAACACATTAAAAGCAACGTTTTGCAACCACTGTTCCGCTGGACACCGAGACGCGCTCAGGTGTGCCGCGTGAACTCTCCAATTTCGGCAGTTGGGTGTGAGGACGCCGTCCCTCGGCCTGTCGGAGGACGTAGACGCCTCCGGTAGGAATGTCAAGGACATCCGTCGGATGGCGACGATGACAAATCACGCACTCCCAGTCGTCGCTCTCGGGCACCGCAGGACGAGGATGATTTGGACGCAGTCAACACGTCAAACTCCTGAAATCTGTCGGAGTTTGTGTGATGTCTGTGTGATGACGTGCTCGGCGCGGGTGCCGCAAACCGTCCGGATGAGTGGCGAGCGGCGGGAGCGTGCGCTTCGGCTTCTATGGTGACTTGAACGAGCCCATCCGTGACATTGCAACGGGACCGCACTCGTGATGTGTGTCACGTGCGCATGCGCGCGCATGCGCGCCCAACCACGACCACATTATAAGTGCTCTCCAGCAGACGCGTGTCTGACTCACGGTTGCCCACAGGTATCCGACACGCAGAACAAAACAACACGAAACAATGACTACCTGAAGCGAGGAACAAAGACACAACATCAGCACAGATCAGCGACCAAACGAGCCCCACAGTGGCACTTCCTCACAACCACTAACCTGTACTCCCGTCATGCCCTGCGGCGGCGACCGCGTCCGTGATCCGCCGTAATACTTTTCGCCACTAGATGGCAGCACAGAGCGTATAGGGTGGATAGGATAAAAGCCCTTTTTTTCCCCACACCTGAAAAACGCAAATTTTTAGCTCAGTCGGTTAGCGCGTGGTGCTCGTAAGTTGATGGTCACGGGTTCGATACCCGTCATTGGCCACACGGTTTTTTTTTTTTTAACTTAACTTAACTAACCCTAACCCTAACTTAACTAAGACGAGATAAAGACTAGATAACGGTTACCACGATACAACGCTACCTTCTGTAAATGAATTTTTCATTCCAAAAATCCAGCGGCCTCCGCTCAACACGTGACATTTGGTGACACCGATCACAGTGACTGAAACACATTGAAAGCAACGTTTTCCAACCACTGTGTCGCTGGACACCGAGACGCGCTCAGGTGTGCCGTGTGAACTCTCCAATTTCGGTAGTGGGTGTGAGGACCCCGTTCCTCAGCCCGTCGGAGGACGTAGACGTCTCCGGTAGGAATGTCAAGGACATCGTTGGGATGGCGACGATGACAAATCACGCACTCCCAGTCGTCGCTCTCGGGCACCGCAGGACGAGGATGATGTCTCAAGCAAAGGACACTGTGGATGACAGAGAGGGCTGTGGACCCCACTGGACCGCGTGGGACACTATATTGAAAAAGACTTGATAAATGGTTGCCGATTGCTCCAATGCTACATCACTGGCCAGAGGTTGAGACGCAGTCAACACGTCAACTCATGAAATATGTGGTTTTTTTGGTGCTTCTATTTTCATGTCACCTCCGTGTATTGGCTACTTCAAAGAAGAACGTCATGCCGTTCTTAAAATTTCAGATGGAAGTGGCCATAACCTTCTCGGGTCAGCATGACAATGACAACTCTGACTTTTGTTTTCATTGTCATTTTATTTTTGCACTGAGCAAAAATGAGACGTTATTTATTTGGGGGATTTTGTGCGGAGAAAAAGCACACAATCACTGCTTATGTTTTGGTTTTTGCACTTAGAGAAATGGACAGTAGCTTCCTACTTTGGTTTTGCACTCAGGAAACAATTTTGCCATGTCCAGGTACCAAACACAGGGTTTTGTACACCATTACTCAATTGTGACTTTATTGTGTTTTATTGGAATATAAAACGAAGGTCCACATATGCGGACATCACTTTTCTCAGAAACTACATGGTTTGATGAGATCATTCTCTGTTTTAGACACTCATCAGGTCCCAATAAGGCCAAATAGCAAAGAGAGATTCAAATTGAATGCCATTTAAGAGTCTGGGTCCGAGGAGGTTCAATTGTAAACAATTAAACAGAGGAGTGTCGCACATCAAGGAGTCTGGAGCCAAACCGGAAGTGTGATGACGTGCTCGGCGCAGGTCACGCAAATGTCCGGAATAAGGTCAAAAAGGTGAGTGGCGAACGGCCGGAGCGGGCCGCTTCGGCTGTCATTGTGAGATGAACGAGTCCATTGATGACATTATAACAGGACTGGACTCGTGACGTGTGTGGGTCACGTGCGCACCCAAGCGTGACGACATTATAAGAGCCCTCTGCCCGACACGTGTCTGAGTCAGGGTCGGACCAAACCGTGACGACATTATAAGAGCCCTCTACCCGACGTGTTACTCTGTCACGGTCGCACACAAGTAGCCGACTAACAGAACAAAACAACACGAAATAATAACTATCTGAAGCGAGGAACAAAAACACAACACTAGCACCAATCAACGACCCAACGAGCCCCACAGTAGCCCCCACTGACCTCCTACAGCCCCTAACCTGAACTCCCATCATGCCCTGCGGCGACCAAGTCCGTGATGGCCACCATATCCTTTCGCCACTAGATGGTGGAAAGGATAAAAACCCTTTTTTTCCCCACACCTGAAAAACGCACTTTTTTGCTCAGTTGGTTAGCGCAAGGTGCTCGTAAGTTGAAGGTCGCTGGTTCGAACCCCGTTATGGGCCACATAGTTTTTTTTTTTAAAACTTGACTAAATATAGATAAAGACTAGATATTGGTTACCACAATACAACGCTACCTTCTGTAAATTAATTTTTCATTCAAAAAATCCAGCGGCTAACGTTGCTAACTAGTTAGCTTCCAGCCGGTTTCGCGATTCTTAAGCCGCATCTTGCTTAGGAAATGAAGGCATCTATTAAACCAGTGCTTCTCAAATGGTGGGGCGAGCCCCCCTGGGGGGGCGTGGTGGGGTGTCAGGGGGGGCGTGAGGCGAGTGCGACTTTCAGTATTAGTGTCTTTATTCATGCTTGAATGATAAAAAAAGGGCCTCCAGCTCATTTTATTAATTAATTTTGATAATCAGGCGATTGTATGCAGAATGCTGGTGCCAACAACTCATACAGTGGTTTATACAGATAAATAAATAAATATTATCAAGTTCTCAATGGTAGTACAATTCAGGGCCGGGGGGGCTGAAAAAAATTCTGTCCTCTAGGGCAGTGATTCCCAACCGGGGGTACACGGACCCCTAGGGGTACGCGAGGGTATTGCAGGGGGTACGCAGAAAGATTATAAATTAGCCTACAGTATCCACACACAAAAAAAAAAATTATACTATATTATATTTGTTAAAATGCCGACGGGATGACTGTTTTGATCTGTAGATAGTGGAAAGTTACTGAGTGCATTATGGGAAATGAAGTCTTTTTCTGTCTGTGTGAAGGTTTACCAATAGGAAACTAGTCTGCTCAGTGACGGAGATTACGTCACTGACGCCCCCTCTATCGGCGGCCAATGGGAAGAGGGGAGAGAGCGAAGCGCGGGTTTAACTTCTGCTTGCAGCAGAAGACGCTCTCTCTGTCCATTCCTCCTCGTACTGAGCTCACCTGTTTCATCCTTGGCTGTTTTCCTTCGCGTTTATCGGCTAAGTATAAGACAAATCTTTGTTAGCCCAGTATTTCTGTCTTTTGTAATAAATTACTGTTGATCCATTTTCAAGGTTTGTAGTACTCAGACTTACTGTTTTTTCTCCTTCTTCCCGGGAGATCAGTCCTCTCCTGCGTGCGAGGGAACACAACAGGACATATTGTATTATATCATGAATTTTAGTAAGGCCATACGTTTATTTTCCATGAGTAGCAGTTCGTCCACAGTGATTGTAACACTACAATGCACATACCATGAAAAGACTATAAAGTGGCGCGGTTTAAAAAAAAAAAAAAAAAAGGTTCACGTTCTTGCTGCGGGCGCGCACGATTCGCGAAGCTAGCTAACTCTAGCTGCATACCGACTGTAAACATGGATGCATGGCTAGGCAGGAGTAAACGTCCAGCTACCGCTACTGCTACCGCTACTGCTACTGCTACCACTACTGCTACTGCTACCGCTACTGCTACCGTCGCCTCGGACGCAGGCACAGGGGAGCCCAGTGAAAAAAGGAATTATGAAAGACTTATGAAAGACAAGCAAGCGCAAGTGTCTCATTAAAAGGTATGTTTTTACACTCACAATAATTGTTTTATTTAAATGAGCAGTTGGATAGATAGAAAGACAAAGGGTTAAATATAAGTACACATTAAGGCGAATAATCACACACGAGAGAGGGGGTACTTTTCACATGGAAACCAGCTCAAGGGGTACACTGGTCAAAAAAGGTTGGGAACCACTGCTCTAGGGGGGGCGTGACAGAAAATAATTGAGAACCACTGTATTAAACAAACCCAGCGACTAAAAACTACCCGAAACATGCTTTGTAAAGATATGCAGCATGTCCATGTCGGGAAACATTTAGCTGCTGCGGGAACAGAACTAACCTAAAGCTATTTGCTATTAGCAGACACAACAAAATCAATATGAAACAGCAGATTATTACAAAAGGCCAATCGAGTAGCAGGGTCAGGGTTAGATTTTAATTAATGCTCACTACCATCACCTTAGGCCCATACATTTGATGATGATAATGTAGTCTAGTCTATTCTAAAACGGAACAGTAAAGCATGAATGTAAAAACTAAAGTACAGCTACTTTATCTCTTATCATACTTTCTGTTGCACTAATAGTCTGTTGTATTGTATTTCCATTTGTAAAACATGTTTTCTAAAAAATCATGTACTCTCTCAGCCGCTGTCCGCTATGAGAGCAGTGTGCAGAGTAATGGTGTATAAATACTGTGGCCAACTGAACTAACTGCTCGTTTTTCAGGTGTGCAAAAAAAATAGCTTTTATTTTCTCAGACAGGCTTTGGTGGGTCGTTTATATTACGAGTTGTATTGATGTTTTAGTAAAGTTCCATCGAGATATGCAAAAGAAGGGATTTTTCAGTGTGACTTAATGATTCTTTAATCATTAAACTGGTGTTCAGATGGCAGAATAGAATATCGACTCAGAGCAATTCTTCCACGGCTCACCACAGTATTTATACACCATTACTCTGCACACTGCGCTGACAGCGGCTGTGAGAATACATTTTCTTTTAGAAAAAATGTGAAATCTGATAACTTCCCGCGGCACACCTGACTATCGACACAGTGGTTAAAAAACACTGATCTAATTAACATACTGTGTACATTCGTAGCTCATCGTCCAGAAGTGTAAATGCACTTGAACATCAGAACTTCAGGCGGTTGTCATTTGTCATAATGTAATTTTCTTCATCTTTCAGACAATTCTTCTTATCAAAAGAGAAAAAAATGAAAGCTGGACTCCAGTTTTTTATTGTCCATAGTTGGTTGTTGTTTAAATGAAGATGATTGAAGTTGAGGTTGAGCTCCACAATAAGAGTGGAGAAGAAGAAGAAGTCAAATCTAGTATGACATAATGCTGGACAGAGGCTCCCGAGGTGCTACAAGAGCTCCACATGGACTCTTTTGTTGTGTTGTTGATTTGTGCTTGTGTTGTGTTTTTGTTCCTCGGTTCAGATAGTTCATTATTTCACTTATTTATTCGCTGAGCACCAACGAAGAAGAACCCGCCAAACACCACCAACGAAGAAGAATCCCCAAACACCACCAACGAAGAAGAATCCCCAAACACCACCAACAAAGAAGAATCCCCAAACACCACCAACGAAGAAGAACCCGCCAAACACCACCAACGAAGAAGAATCCCCAAACACCACCAACGAAGAAGAATCCGCCAAACACCACCAACGAAGAAGAATCCGCCAAACACCACCAACGAAGAAGAATCCCCAAACCCCACCAACGAAGAAGAATCCGCCAAACACCACCAACGAAGAAGAACCCGCCAAACACCACCAACGAAGAAGAATCCCCAAACACCACCAACGAAGAAGAATCCCCAAACACCACCAACGAAGAAGAATCCGTGGAGCACCAACGAAGAAGAACCCGCCAAACACCACCAACGAAGAAGAATCCCCAAACACCACCAACGAAGAATAATCCCCAAACACCACCAACGAAGAAGAATCCCCAAACACCACCAACGAAGAAGAACCCGCCAAACACCACCAACGAAGAAGAATCCCCAAACACCACCAACGAAGAAGAATCCGCCAAACACCACCAACGAAGAAGAATCCGCCAAACACCACCAACGAAGAAGAATCCCCAAACACCACCAACGAAGAAGAATCCGCCAAACACCACCAACGAAGAAGAACCCGCCAAACACCACCAACGAAGAAGAATCCCCAAACACCACCAACGAAGAAGAATCCCCAAACACCACCAACGAAGAAGAATCCGCGGAGCACCAACGAAGAAGAACCCGCCAAACACCACCAACGAAGAAGAATCCCCAAACACCACCAACGAAGAATAATCCCCAAACACCACCAACGAAGAAGAATCCCCAAACACCACCAACGAAGAAGAATCCCCAAACACCACCAACGAAGAAGAATCCGCCAAACACCACCAACGAAGAAGAATCCGCCAAACACCACCAACGAAGAAGAATCCCCAAACAACACCAACGAAGAAGAACCCGCCAAACACCACCAACGAAGAAGAATCCCCAAACACCACCAACGAAGAAGAATCCCCAAACACCACCAACGAAGAAGAATCCCCAAACACCACCAACGAAGAAGAATCCCCAAACACCACCAACGAAGAAGAATCCCCAAACACCACCAACGAAGAAGAATCCCCAAACACCACCAACGAAGAAGAACCCGCCAAACACCACCAACGAAGAAGAATCCCCAAACACCACCAACGAAGAAGAATCGCCAAACACCACCAACGAAGAAGAATCCCCAAACACCACCAACGAAGAAGAATCCCCAAACACCACCAACGAAGAAGAACCCGCCAAACACCACCAACGAAGAAGAATCCCCAAACACCACCAACGAAGAAGAATCCCCAAACACCACCAACGAAGAAGAATCCGCGGAGCACCAACGAAGAAGAACCCGCCAAACACCACCAACGAAGAAGAATCCCCAAACACCACCAACGAAGAAGAATCCCCAAACACCACCAACGAAGAAGAATCTACCTGCAGCAAGCGTGGACGCGGTACGACGGCGGTCCAAAGTGTGTCTTCACTTCATTAAAATGAAGGAAAAGTGGGCTCGGTGCAACATTTGTAAACGTGTTAGATCACCAAAGGAGGCTGCAGGACGAACATGAGCAAAACCTACTGTTTGTCTCCGAGGAGGAAAAGCATCTTCTGAGTGCTGAATGACTTCAAATGAATGTTGTGGTTTTGATCAGAGCTGCCCCGACACTCACTCATCCTTGATGTGAGAACACGCTGGAACTCTCTGGACCTCATGCTGGAGACATTCAAAGAGCAGCACCCTGCAATTCAAGCAGCCAGCTTGGATCAGCAGCTGAGAGAATATATGGAAAGAGACAGGTCGAGATAGACGAGACACAGAAAACACCAGTACACAGTCAATATGAATTTAAAGGACAGTATCAAAGTGAATACAATGCATCACTAACCCTAACCCATGCTGATTGGTTAACACCACTAACCCTAACCCATTCTGATTGGTTAACACCACTAGCCCTAACCCATTCTGATTGGTTAATATCACTAACCCATTCTGACTGGTTAACACTACTAACCCATTCTGATTGGTTAACACCACTAACCCTAACCCATTCTGACTGGTTAACACCACTAGCCCTAACCCATTCTGATTGGTTAATATCACTAACCCATTCTGACTGGTTAACACCACTAGCCCTAACCCATTCTGACTGGTTAACACTACTAACCCATTCTGATTGGTTAACACCACTAGCCCTAACCCATTCTGATTGGTTAACACTACTAACCCATTCTGACTGGTTAACACCACTACCCGTAACCCATTCTGACTGGTTAACACTACTAACCCATTCTGATTGGTAAACACCACTAGCCCTAACCCATTCTGATGTGTTAATATCACTAACCCATTCTGACTGGTTAACACTACTAACCCATTCTGATTGGTAAACACCACTAGCCCTAACCCATTCTGATGTGTTAATATCACTAACCCATTCTGACTGGTTAACACTACTAACCCATTCTGATTGGTTAACACCACTAGCCCTAACCCATTCTGATTGGTTAATATCACTAACCATTCTGACTGGTTAGGGTTAGGGTTAGGGTCGACACCAATCCGATGTCCATACTTGTTGATATTCCAGGTTAATGCACAATCCAGATGAATTTCGTTCTGCGTGGAAACATCAGGGAGTGAAGGAGGGATTTGAATTCAGGTTAAATGTTAAACAGATGAAGAAAAAAAGGGAAATAAATGATCAGAATGTGTTTTAAAGTCGTTTCAGAAGTTTAGACTGTGTGACGATATCGAGTTTGGCCCAATGCAATAGTCTGGAAGTCCAATGTTCAATCCACACATCGATCCATTAATCCCAAATGATTTAGGTTATACGTGGCATCAAATCTAATTGAAGTTTTACCAGAGGAAATGAACACATTGTAGTGACTGCATTTACCACAACTACAGAAGCGACATAATTCACCTTAAGCCAGAGATGGCCTTGTTTATAACATGTGATTTACATGCAATGTTATTGCTTACTGCTAAACCGACAGGGTGGCATTTAAAGCAGTTTAGGTTCATGTTCATTATTGTATGTATGTCATTGGAAGTTGCGGTCCCTTTAAGGACCTGAAGCCTTGCGGGTTATGTTGTTTACGGCAGTCGCCATATTGGTTTTTTGCACTTTACGGTTCGAGAGTAAAAATAAACGATGCACACACTTGTGTGATCAAGGTTAGAAATTGTCGCCTCTCCGGTTCTTTTACAATTTCTACACTGGTGACCCCGAGTTTACTGGACGTATCCCAATTGCAACGATGACCGCGAATGCCGTTACACTTAAACTCCCCGAGTTCTGGGAAACGTCGGCTGCTGCATGGTTTGCACAGACAGAAGCGCAGTTTGCGCTACGGGACATCACCGCCGACAGTACGAGATACTATTACGTTGTGTCGGCCCTCGGAAGCTCCACGGCGTCGCGGGTGGTGAGTCTCCTTACACATCCTCCAGCGGATGGGAAATATGCAGCTCTGAAGACGCAATTACTGAAAACTTTTGAACTGTCTGATGCTGAGCGGGCAAACAGACTTTTCTCCCTGCATGGACTTGGTGACGGCAAACCTTCTGAACTGATGGACCGTATGCTTGATCTCCTGGGTGAGCACACCCCTGATTTTCTTTTTCTTCACCTGTTCCTACGGCAGCTGCCTCCCCAGGTGAGAGCTGCATTAGCCAACACTGCCATCACTGACTGTCGGAGACTGGCTGAGGAGGCAGACAAGTTTTTCCTGGCCAGTCAGCAGTACTGTGCAGCTGCGCTGCTCCCTGCAGGTCAGGCGACAGAGACGCTGGACGGACCCGTTCTCGTCGCAGCCGCAGCTCCCCGTCGGCAGCAACCGACAGGCTGGTGTTACTACCACGCTAAGTTTGGCCCCAAGGCTAAGCAGTGCTGTTCGCCATGCAGTTTTGTGGCAACGGGAAACGCCAAGGCCGGCGCTCACTAGTGGCCGTGAGCATTGGCCGTGACTGCAGGCTGCTTTTCATCCACGACTCCATCTCAGGTCGGCGTTTCCTCTGTGACACGGGGGCCCAGCGTGCTGCCTGCATCGCAGCTGGACATGGTTACAGACAGCCACGGCCCCCCCATGGCAGCTGCCAATGGCAGCCCAATCCGCACATATGGCACACGGCACATTGAACTCTGTTTCGGAGGACAGCGATTTGGCTGGGAGTTTGTGACGGCCAAGGTCGCTGTGCCTCTGTTAGGTGCTGATTTTCTATGCGCATATGGACTGTTGGTGGACGTGAAAAACCACCGTCTGATTGATGCCATCGCTTTTTGTTCCTATGCATGCACGCCAACTGAGCCTGGTGTCATTCAACTCTCAAGCATGCTCCCGGTCATGGACGACTACCAGCGCCTGCTTGCTGAGTTCCCAACACTCACCCAACCCACCTTCTGCTCGTCTGCTGCTAAGCACGGTGTGGAACACCACATTGCCACTACCGGTCCACCTGTCTTTGCACGTGCAAGGCGCCTAGACCCGTCAAAGCTCGCAGTAGCTAAGGCGGAATTCGAGAACATGGAGCGCCCGGGGATTGTTCGACGTTCTAACAGCTCTTGGTCCTCTCCCCTCCACATCGTTCCGAAGCCTGGGGGGGGCTGGCGTCCATGCGGAGATTACCGACGGCTGAATGACGCAACGACACCTGACCGCTATCCTGTTCCGCATGTGCAGGATTTTTCATCCCACCTGGCCGGGAAAGTGATTTTTTCCAAGGTGGACCTCATCCGTGGATACCATCAGGTACCTGTGCACCCACTCGACATTCCCAAAACAGCGGTGGTGACACCTTTTGGGTTGTTTGAGTTCCTGCGGATGCCGTTTGGACTTAAAAGTGCTGCCCAAACTTTCCAGCGCCTGATGGACTCTGTGCTACGGGACCTCCCTTTCGTTTTTGTCTACCTGGACGACATCCTGGTGGCAAGTTCATCCGCCTCCCAACACCTGACACATCTGCGAGCGCTGTTTGAACGACTCAGTCAGCACGGGCTCATCATCAACCCGGCTAAGTGCCAGTTTGGTCGCTCCACCATAGACTTTCTTGGCCACAGAGTCACACGTGATGGGGCCGTCCCTCTCCCATCCAAGGTGGAGGCTATTACAGCTTTCCCTCGCCCGCACACAGTCAAAGCTCTACAAGAGTTTCTAGGCATGGTGAATTTTTACCATCGTTTCATCCCTGGGGCAGCCCAAACCATGCGGCCCTTGTACGAGGCACTTAAAGGTAAGAAGCCAAAACACGCTCTGGACTGGACTGTGGACAGGGACCTGGCTTTTGCGGACACAAAGGCAGCACTAGCGAACGCTGCTTTACTCGCACACCCCTCCCCCACAGCTCCTATTGCGCTCACCACGGATGCTTCAGACTATGCGGTGGGTGCTGTGTACGAGCAGTGGGTAGGTAACGCCTGGCAGCCTCTTGCCTTTTTCAGCAGGCAGCTCCGCCCCAATGAGCAAAACTACAGCACTTTTGATCGAGAGCTGCTTGGCGTCTACCTAGCCACCCGTCATTTCCGTTCTCTGCTAGAAGGCCGCGAGTTCACGATTTTTGTCGATCACAAGCCACTGACTTTTGCAATGTCCAAGGTGGCCGACCCGTGGTCTGCCCGCCAGCAACGTCACCTGGCATACATATCTGAGTTCACAACGGACATTCGGCACGTCGCAGGGAAGCACAATCAAGTGGCCGATTGCCTCTCCCGAGCTGTTGTGGGTGCAGTCCACTTAGGCTTGGATTATGGCAGCATCGCAAAGGAGCAAGCCGCGGACGCGGACGTTCAGAGCCTCAGGATAGCCACTACGGGGATGCAATTGGAGGACGTGGTGTTCGGTGACAGCGGCACCACGTTGCTGTGCGACGTCTCCACAGGCACTCCTCGGCCAGTGGTGCCGGCTGGGTGGACGCGACCTGTTTTTGATGCTATCCACGGCCTCTCCCACCCAGGGACAAAGGCTTCGCAGAGGTTGGTGGCAGCTAAATTTGTGTGGCGGGGGCTCAAAAAGGACGTGAGAGACTGGGCCAGCACCTGTGTTGAATGCCAACGAGCCAAAGTTCACCGCCATACCAAAGGAGGAACGACGTTTTGACCATGTTAATGTCGATTTGGTCGGCCCTCTGCCCCCCTCTCAGGGGTACACACACTTGTTCACTATGGTGGACAGGACCACGAGGTGGGCTGAGGCTGTTCCACTATCATCAACGACCTCGGCTGACGTGGCACGCGCGTTCATTGGCACCTGGGTCGCTCGTTTTGGCACTCCATCGGACATTTCTTCTGATCGTGGTGCACAGTTCACCTCTGAACTGTGGAACACAGTTGCGGAGAGCTTGGGAGTGAAACTGCACCGCACCACATCGTATCACCCCCAGGGGAACGGGCTCTGTGAGCGGTTTCACAGGTCAATGAAGGCCTCTCTCAGGGCCAGCCTCAAGGACAGCAACTGGATCGACAGACTCCCATGGGTTCTACTGGGCATCAGGACGGCACCCAAAGAGGATCTGCAGTCGTCGTCCGCGGAGCTGGTTTATGGCCAGCCACTGTGGGTTCCCGGGGATTTTGTTCCTAACACCACAATCCCATGGTCAGCAGTGAGTCAGCGTTCAATGCTGTTGGACAGCGCCAAACGATTTTCACCTGTCCCCACTTCTTACCATGGCGTTCCACACTCACACGTGCCCAATGGCCTCCAGTCAGCTGACTACGTGTTCATCCGGATCGATGGACACAAAAGCCCCCTGCGTCCGCCCTACGAAGGCCCTTTTCGCGTTTTGGAGTCTGGTCACAAGCATTTCGTTGTGGACATGGGTGGTAAACCTGAGCGCGTTTCGGTGGATCGCCTCAAAGCGGCTCACTTGGACCCAGCTGGGCCTGTGGAACTCGCCCAGCCCCCACGACGGGGGCGTCCCCCAAAAAGGCCCTTTGCTGTCACAAAAACATTTCCTCAGGCTCCTTTTCCTGTTTCTCCTCCGCCGTACCTCGGTGGAATACCACAACCTACAGCTGTGGGTACCAGCCCCAAACTACATGTCCAACGCACCCGTTGTGGTCGGTTGATTCGTCCCCCTAACCGCTGACTGTTTTTCTCTGTTGTAGTGAATTCTGGGGGGACGTGTGTAGTGACTGCATTTACCACAACTACAGAAGCGACATAATTCACCTTAAGCCAGAGATGGCCTTGTTTATAACATGTGATTTACATGCAATGTTATTGCTTACTGCTAAACCGACAGGGTGGCATTTAAAGCAGTTTAGGTTCATGTTCATTATTGTATGTATGTCATTGGAAGTTGCGGTCCCTTTAAGGACCTGAAGCCTTGCGGGTTATGTTGTTTACGGCAGTCGCCATATTGGTTTTTTGCACTTTACGGTTCGAGAGTAAAAATAAACGATGCACACACTTGTGTGATCAAGGTTAGAAATTGTCGCCTCTCCGGTTCTTTTACAATTTCTACAACATCACATTTTATTTTAAAATCTAAATAAAGCAGAAACTCTCACTGGTAGAGAGAAAAAGTCCTGCTATAAAATGTGAAGTATCTTTATTTATTGCGTAAATAACATGGAACTTATAATGAAAATTGTTATTTCTAGACCAGAGTGCACGTGAAGCTGGAGCAGCTCATCAGCCGAGTGCTGGAAACAATCCTTCATAGCTGGAGGCAGCGGCTGGAAATAAAAGGCAAACAACGAGCCGGGAGACACCTGGGGTCCGTTTCACGAAGCAGGTTTAAGAAGCCATGAGCTTAACACCGAGCTCTGAATTGAGTTACACTGAGACAGAAAACGCGGAGTTTTCGGGTTTCACGATGCCGGATTTTGATCAGTTTGATGAACTCGGAGTAGTTTCACCTGGAGTCAAGCGCGTGCACCACGACTCCAAAAAGACTGCATCAATGGAGCCCCGATTCAACGAGTCACCATGACAACTGAGACGCGGAGGGCGGAGTTTTTGACGCCAGTGGAGAACTCGAGAACATGGAGCGCCCGGGGATTGTTCGACGTTCTAACAGCTCTTGGTCCTCTCCCCTCCACATCGTTCCGAAGCCTGGGGGGGGCTGGCGTCCATGCGGAGATTACCGACGGCTGAATGACGCAACGACACCTGACCGCTATCCTGTTCCGCATGTGCAGGATTTTTCATCCCACCTGGCCGGGAAAGTGATTTTTTCCAAGGTGGACCTCATCCGTGGATACCATCAGGTACCTGTGCACCCACTCGACATTCCCAAAACAGCGGTGGTGACACCTTTTGGGTTGTTTGAGTTCCTGCGGATGCCGTTTGGACTTAAAAGTGCTGCCCAAACTTTCCAGCGCCTGATGGACTCTGTGCTACGGGACCTCCCTTTCGTTTTTGTCTACCTGGACGACATCCTGGTGGCAAGTTCATCCGCCTCCCAACACCTGACACATCTGCGAGCGCTGTTTGAACGACTCAGTCAGCACGGGCTCATCATCAACCCGGCTAAGTGCCAGTTTGGTCGCTCCACCATAGACTTTCTTGGCCACAGAGTCACACGTGATGGGGCCGTCCCTCTCCCATCCAAGGTGGAGGCTATTACAGCTTTCCCTCGCCCGCACACAGTCAAAGCTCTACAAGAGTTTCTAGGCATGGTGAATTTTTACCATCGTTTCATCCCTGGGGCAGCCCAAACCATGCGGCCCTTGTACGAGGCACTTAAAGGTAAGAAGCCAAAACACGCTCTGGACTGGACTGTGGACAGGGACCTGGCTTTTGCGGACACAAAGGCAGCACTAGCGAACGCTGCTTTACTCGCACACCCCTCCCCCACAGCTCCTATTGCGCTCACCACGGATGCTTCAGACTATGCGGTGGGTGCTGTGTACGAGCAGTGGGTAGGTAACGCCTGGCAGCCTCTTGCCTTTTTCAGCAGGCAGCTCCGCCCCAATGAGCAAAACTACAGCACTTTTGATCGAGAGCTGCTTGGCGTCTACCTAGCCACCCGTCATTTCCGTTCTCTGCTAGAAGGCCGCGAGTTCACGATTTTTGTCGATCACAAGCCACTGACTTTTGCAATGTCCAAGGTGGCCGACCCGTGGTCTGCCCGCCAGCAACGTCACCTGGCATACATATCTGAGTTCACAACGGACATTCGGCACGTCGCAGGGAAGCACAATCAAGTGGCCGATTGCCTCTCCCGAGCTGTTGTGGGTGCAGTCCACTTAGGCTTGGATTATGGCAGCATCGCAAAGGAGCAAGCCGCGGACGCGGACGTTCAGAGCCTCAGGATAGCCACTACGGGGATGCAATTGGAGGACGTGGTGTTCGGTGACAGCGGCACCACGTTGCTGTGCGACGTCTCCACAGGCACTCCTCGGCCAGTGGTGCCGGCTGGGTGGACGCGACCTGTTTTTGATGCTATCCACGGCCTCTCCCACCCAGGGACAAAGGCTTCGCAGAGGTTGGTGGCAGCTAAATTTGTGTGGCGGGGGCTCAAAAAGGACGTGAGAGACTGGGCCAGCACCTGTGTTGAATGCCAACGAGCCAAAGTTCACCGCCATACCAAAGGAGGAACGACGTTTTGACCATGTTAATGTCGATTTGGTCGGCCCTCTGCCCCCCTCTCAGGGGTACACACACTTGTTCACTATGGTGGACAGGACCACGAGGTGGGCTGAGGCTGTTCCACTATCATCAACGACCTCGGCTGACGTGGCACGCGCGTTCATTGGCACCTGGGTCGCTCGTTTTGGCACTCCATCGGACATTTCTTCTGATCGTGGTGCACAGTTCACCTCTGAACTGTGGAACACAGTTGCGGAGAGCTTGGGAGTGAAACTGCACCGCACCACATCGTATCACCCCCAGGGGAACGGGCTCTGTGAGCGGTTTCACAGGTCAATGAAGGCCTCTCTCAGGGCCAGCCTCAAGGACAGCAACTGGATCGACAGACTCCCATGGGTTCTACTGGGCATCAGGACGGCACCCAAAGAGGATCTGCAGTCGTCGTCCGCGGAGCTGGTTTATGGCCAGCCACTGTGGGTTCCCGGGGATTTTGTTCCTAACACCACAATCCCATGGTCAGCAGTGAGTCAGCGTTCAATGCTGTTGGACAGCGCCAAACGATTTTCACCTGTCCCCACTTCTTACCATGGCGTTCCACACTCACACGTGCCCAATGGCCTCCAGTCAGCTGACTACGTGTTCATCCGGATCGATGGACACAAAAGCCCCCTGCGTCCGCCCTACGAAGGCCCTTTTCGCGTTTTGGAGTCTGGTCACAAGCATTTCGTTGTGGACATGGGTGGTAAACCTGAGCGCGTTTCGGTGGATCGCCTCAAAGCGGCTCACTTGGACCCAGCTGGGCCTGTGGAACTCGCCCAGCCCCCACGACGGGGGCGTCCCCCAAAAAGGCCCTTTGCTGTCACAAAAACATTTCCTCAGGCTCCTTTTCCTGTTTCTCCTCCGCCGTACCTCGGTGGAATACCACAACCTACAGCTGTGGGTACCAGCCCCAAACTACATGTCCAACGCACCCGTTGTGGTCGGTTGATTCGTCCCCCTAACCGCTGACTGTTTTTCTCTGTTGTAGTGAATTCTGGGGGGACGTGTGTAGTGACTGCATTTACCACAACTACAGAAGCGACATAATTCACCTTAAGCCAGAGATGGCCTTGTTTATAACATGTGATTTACATGCAATGTTATTGCTTACTGCTAAACCGACAGGGTGGCATTTAAAGCAGTTTAGGTTCATGTTCATTATTGTATGTATGTCATTGGAAGTTGCGGTCCCTTTAAGGACCTGAAGCCTTGCGGGTTATGTTGTTTACGGCAGTCGCCATATTGGTTTTTTGCACTTTACGGTTCGAGAGTAAAAATAAACGATGCACACACTTGTGTGATCAAGGTTAGAAATTGTCGCCTCTCCGGTTCTTTTACAATTTCTACAACATCACATTTTATTTTAAAATCTAAATAAAGCAGAAACTCTCACTGGTAGAGAGAAAAAGTCCTGCTATAAAATGTGAAGTATCTTTATTTATTGCGTAAATAACATGGAACTTATAATGAAAATTGTTATTTCTAGACCAGAGTGCACGTGAAGCTGGAGCAGCTCATCAGCCGAGTGCTGGAAACAATCCTTCATAGCTGGAGGCAGCGGCTGGAAATAAAAGGCAAACAACGAGCCGGGAGACACCTGGGGTCCGTTTCACGAAGCAGGTTTAAGAAGCCATGAGCTTAACACCGAGCTCTGAATTGAGTTACACTGAGACAGAAAACGCGGAGTTTTCGGGTTTCACGATGCCGGATTTTGATCAGTTTGATGAACTCGGAGTAGTTTCACCTGGAGTCAAGCGCGTGCACCACGACTCCAAAAAGACTGCATCAATGGAGCCCCGATTCAACGAGTCACCATGACAACTGAGACGCGGAGGGCGGAGTTTTTGACGCCAGTGGAGCAGGAAGTATTGATCCGATCATATGGCGAATATGAACATATTAAAAAAAAAAAAAATGCAACAGCACAGCAGCTGCTAAAGAGAGGGAGGCGGCGTGGAAGAAGATTGCTGCTCAAGTGAATGCGTAAGTTCAAACGTCTTTGTCATCGCAACATTATTGCAAGGGAATACTGCTTGATGGTAGCTTATTAATTTATTTCTTTTGGGTGCAATTCCGCGGGGGAGAAGCGCTCTTGGCAGCAGCTGAAAGTGAAATATAAAAACATTGTCCAATCGGGTAAGACCGCTGCTAATTTAATTGTTAATCAATACATTTCTTAACGTAATTTCGATCATGTGTGACATTGTACAGTAAATATCAAGTGGCCATTGGACTGTGCAGGTGTTTTATTCCAACATAATGCTGTTTTCAAACACATAAATGTCTTCTCACCCATATCATGTGCTGTCAAATAATTAAGGCTAAACTAAGACAGACTTTACTCAGCCAACAGAAAGAAGGCAGATGTAAAACGGGTGGTGGCCCAGCACCTCCACCTTTAACAGAGGCAGAGGAGCCCTAAGCCAGAATGTTGGGAGGCCAGTGGCTGAGGGAATCCCTGGAGGAGCTCCTCTTCAGAGCTCACCCCTCAAGATACCACTTCCTTCATAATATATAATATGCCGAGGCCTATATATCTCTTTAAGCCTCCTTTTGTTCATCTTTATTTCCCCATCATGTCTTTTTTTTGTCACCCAAACAGATTGTGATGGTGCTCTCTGCCTGCTGGACCCCCTCATGCCACAACAGACCTTGTAAGTAGGCAACACTCAGTAGGCAAAACTACACAAAATGGTAGTTTAAATATACTGAAACATATTCATCTATGATGAAGAGTACAGGAAACCCTGTCTGCTGCCTTTACAGAGGAGGATCCACAAAGGCCTATAGAGGTATGATAGTTCTCATCCCGTTTACATTTCTGAAACATTGTGGTGGAATAAAGAGTGATATTTTGTCTACACTGAAGTATTGACACAGTATTTTTAACAGGGCCTGGCTGGGCAGCAGCAGGAGGGTCCCTCAACATCCACTGCAAGGACTGACAGTGAGACAGATGTTCAGTAAACACCAGAGGTTCATTCTGTGGAATTCATGTCCAACTGTAATAATTGAGTCCTCCTTATGTCTTCCCGGTTATCTGTAAAACAGATCTATAGACTCCACCTGCTCCAGAAGATGGAAAACACTGGAGCACAAGTTAAGGGTGGGTGTACAGCCCCAGGTGAATTATGCTAACTACTAACTACATTAACTAAACTAGCGCTTGTATTTGTAGGAAATAAAAAAGACCAAATTAATTGTGCATCATGTCTTTATTTGGTGGTGGTGGTGGTGATCAGACCCCGAAGTGATGATGGCATATGGTGTCTCTGACAGCTCTGCCATTTACGAGGAAACGCAGCACAACACACAATATCTGCTATGACGTCAGGGCAAGGCTCAGCTGGTGATGTTGCTAATGTACAGAGCGATTAAACTGTGGATGTACATAATGGTCTCTGCAGTAAAACGTACCGCTCAAAAAGGAAGGTGTCTGGAAATGCCAGTACATCTATGCGCGGTCTGATGATGCGAATATTATCTGCGAATATTAAATTCTCGGCGAAGTAATGCTGCGCCTGGTGACTGAGGAGCTCAGTCACCAGGGAGGAGCTCGGAGTAGAGCTGCTGCTCCTCCACATCGTGAGGAGCCAGCTGAGGTGGCTCGGGCATCTATTTCGGATGCCCCCCGGACGCCTCCCGAGGGAGGTGTTCCGGGCATGTCCCTCCGGTAGGAGGCCTCGGGGCAGACCCAGGACACGCTGGAGGGACTATGTCTCTCGGCTGGCCTGGGAACGCCTTGGGGTGCCACCAGAAGAGCTGGAGGAAGTGTCTGGGGCGAGGGAAGTCTGGGCAACTCTGCTCAGACTGCTGCCTCCACGACCCGGCCCCGGATAAAGCGGTAGCCAATGGATGGATGGATGGATGGGTAATGCTGCGCCTTCATCAATCGGATCATTATCAAAAGCACATTCCATATTGAGGGAATAAAGTTGACGTCTAATTTGCCTCGGGAATAAGGCACTGCAGAACTGTTTCACCAAAACTCCCCCGCTGAATGAGGAAATGAAATCCTGTGTCCGTCTGAAAGGGGGCGGAGCCAGAGCAAAACTCCGTGTTCACTGACAAAAACCTGCTCCCGACCAGGTTAGTTCTAGAGCGTCTGTTGCCCCGGTAACTGACCGGGAGTTGACGTTACACCGCTTCGTGAAACAGGCTTGAGTTACCCCGCTTCCTCTGGTTTGAGTTATCTCCCGTCGTGAAACGGAAAATCCCGCATTTCCCTCAACTCGGTGTTCAATAACCTGGGGTAATCCTTAAACCTGCTTCGTGAAACGGACCCCAGGAAGCTCCGAACAGCTCCAAGCAAACTGGCTGATTCATAAACAAAACTCTACCACAGATGTGGATTATATGGCGTTTGAGTCCAGGTTTCAAATACACTTTATTCTCTGATGTAGCGCAACAAGGACACGACTTGTTTGTGAATATTTGTGTAATATTGACAGTATGTGGGACCAGTGAACCAGGTGTGAACCAGGTGTGAACCAGGTGTGAACCAGGTGTGAACCGCTCATTAAGCAGGTATCATTAGATCCAGATGAGTGTTATGGATATCAAAGTCAACTGACACATGATTTCTACCTTCTGTTGGGATCTGCAGGACCACAGAAAGTTTGTTCATTTCTGGGGAGAGACAATATTCATTTGTCATGAGACGCAGTCATGACATGAATTCTGACCCAGGAATGTGATGGCCTTTCACACCTAGAGTGGGGAAGGGGGGACATTCTCCAGGACCTTCCTCCCCCCCCTTTCTGCTCAAGACTCTTCCCCCATGCATTCAGCCAGTCACTGATTGGTTAAAGCTCTCAGGCTTTGACACCTCTGAATCCACACGTGGAACAAAGAGCCTGCGAAGCCAGGCTTCTTGCCCAGAGACTCTTGCAAAGCAAACTCCAAGGAGGTGGGTTGCTGCAGAGCAGCTCATCCAGTGTTAGCACACAGCTAACACGAGAGGCCGGCAACCAGAGGCCTCCACTCCTCAACTCATCTGCTGACCCACCACGAGGGTCAGACCTTCCCCTGATCCAGAGACCAGCACCCAGAGTCTGCTCTCCAGGGAAACCAACCGGTTCCTCCAGGACGGGACCAGGGACCCTCACAGAGCTTCTTTGTGTTTTTCCTGAACAAGCAGGAAAGCCATCACAGGCCTGAGCGATCAGCTCCTCAGTCTGAACAAAGGGACAGCCAGGCGCTGCAAAGAAGGACAGCTCCTGAAACACCAACTCCACCTTCTTCTTCTCAGCCTGCAGAACCAGCAACCACAGTTAGCAGGAGGTGCTAACTACAGGAGAAGGCACCAGCTTCCCTCCAGCACGACAACTGAACTCTTCCAAGGAAGTGGTAACAACTGGGCATTACCTGAGATTAGTTAAACTTGATGCTATGCATAGAACTGTTTAACTTTCATGAAGATGTGTTGATTCTGTTACAGTGATCGCGTTCTGTTGATGTTGATATTAGGCACCGTTATCAACTTGTAAACCACTGTTAGCTCTGCCACAGACACAGGGTCTGCATGCTAATCCGCTTTACTAACTTGTTAACTCGCAATCCTACACATATCACATCAAAGACAACATCACACAGTAACTGAACACCATCTGACGACTCCTGACGTTTTACAAGACAAATCGCATTCACATCAAGTCATTCTAGAAATGGTCCCTTAGCAGAGACACACAGAAGCAGATGCTGTGGCTAGCTTCTATTGTTCTTTTGCTATCAGCACATGGCCGAGCTGTAAAGGACAGACCTCCTGTTCTCTGACAACCTCCATTTGGAATGTAGTTTCTTGTGATCCGCCATCTTGTTTTGTAGTTCCATCACACGTCACACACACACACTCCCTCCAACTCTCTCTCTCTCTTTCTCTCTCCACACACACCCAGCTGTATATAGGTAGTTAGAATCTGTGTTTTATTTGTTTTCATTGTTAATAAATATATTTTTGGAATCATACTTGCTGTTTTATTAATGAGCACAAAGGTGAATGAAATGTCGACCTCTTCTGTGTTAAGAACTCCAAAATCCTTCAAGCTTTACTGTTAATTCTGGTAATTGTAATTAATCTAACTATTAATTCAAATTCCTGATTAACTGTTTAGTATATCTTATGAGACTGATATAACTGAATTGGCTATCATTTCCTGTTAAGACAGGTGGAGCTCCGAGGTATCTGATGCAGATCAGATTAAATTTCAACATTATTAATAACTATCTTTGATAATTATTAATCATTATCGATAGCCAACCAAAACATAAATAGTGATCCATATGAGGACATAATGGTCCCAACACTTCTCACCAACAAAGGTTGGTTCACTCATTCATTCAGATATTTATTTAGTTATTTATCAAAAATTGGCTGACAAGGTTAAGTTTTCGTCAGTATGTATTTATTTATTTATTGGTTTGAATGCATTTGACCAACTTTTCACAAAAAAAACGACTGTCCCGAATTGCATGAAATCTTCAGGGATAATTTTTCATCATCCAAGGACTAATCCCGTAGATTTTGGGACATTAATGGCTAAACGTTTACGAATAAATCCTGAAACAACAGTGATAATAAAAAAAGGCTCCTTCTGGGGGAGACCAAAGGAGATCAGCATCTGCTGCCATGGAGACGCTTCCTGCTCAGGGTTTCAGTGATGGAGCTACCTGACAGGCTTGTTAGCATCGATGTGAGCTAATGGCTCTCATGCTATCTTGGATCGACAGAGTGTAGCTCTAGTTTAACTTCATGATTTTACAAGCGTATTCATATGTTTCTGTATATTTCCACATCAATGATATAACTTCAAAAACAGAAACAATGCTAATATCTATGTAAATATCTGTGTAAACACATTTTTACACTTTTAAAGATTATATCTGCATGTGAATCAAGAATGTAAGGAGATATTCTCATTTTTGATTGATGCATTTTAGCTATGTGTGTTTTCTATTTATGTTTATATTTAAATTATGTGAGAGACCTGGCATGTCGGTGGCGTACGAAATACAAAATGGACCTGGCCTTTTGCGAGGTCCCTAACAAGAGATCTGATTGGTCAGGAGGCGGAGCTCTGACCTCATTTAGAGAACGTATCCTGCTCCGGAGCAAGTCAGACATCTCACGTCAGTTACCATGGTGATTTATCCTGGTGATAAGTGAGCGAGCGTGGTAGTACGGAAAACCCAGACTTAAACCTTGAAGTTACCTGGGTAAGTGGTAATCCAGCTTGGTAGTACAGGCCTGAGAGATGAAAGCCTGATGACATTCTTTCATGTGGCCTGATAAGCTCACAGCATGAGAAGATGAAAGCCTCATGACATCCTTTGATGTGGCCTGACACGATCACATCATGAGAAGGTGAAAGCCTTATGACGTCATATGTGTCTTTGATGTCACTACAGTATAAATAGATGCCAGCTCCTCGGAGGCACACAACTTCAACTCGAGCTGCGTATCAACAGTGCCTTTTGGAACAGCGACATTTAGTTTGAGTTCATTCTTTACATAGACATTTCAACTGCGAATATCGTGACAGCGAGAAGGACTTAACTCCTGCGTGAACAAGTGAGCAAGCTAGTATTTACAAACTACAACTTGGAGACACATTTCAGACAAGGCCCAAGGTGAAATTATTGGGTTGCGCAATCGCATCGCTGAACTCAAGCAGGTCGTCTTCAGCAATAAAACCTTTGTTGAGGAGGGCTTCCGGTTTGGCGACGAGATGGAGTAGTCGCATATTTCCAGGCTCCCACTAAAATCAATAATACTATTCTTTACAGTTCGACTGAGAGCACTAACTGCCGCTGACACTGCTGCTGACTTTGAATAATACTATTAACTCCTCGCGCTGAACAGGAATATGTCTAGCAGAGCCAAGAAAGAGGAGCAAAAAAAGGAGGATCCGGCTGCGAGTGCCATTATGGCTATGCTAACAACAATGCTAGCGGACCATAAGACGTCTCTTTCATCGGAATTTAACACCGCCTTTTCCAAACTGGAGAAGAAACTAGACAACATTCAGACCACACTTCTGGATCACCAGAAGCGTCTCTCCTCGCTGGAACTATCCGCCGACACGACAAGTCAAGACGTGCTCGCCATGGATACCAAGCTAACTTCCGTAGCTGAGGAAAATGCTAGGCTAAAAGTGAAACTTATAGATCTAGAAAGTAGAAGCCGCCGGAACAACATACGAATTGTTGGCTTACCCGAAAACATCGAAGGTCCACACCCAACAACATTCTTCTCTCAACTCCTGGTCGAGGTTTTTGGTGAACCTACGCTGACGTCGGCCCCGGAGCTGGACCGTGCTCACCGCTCGCTAACAGCTAAGCCAGGCCCCGGTGAGAGGCCTCGAGCCGTCGTGATTTGCTTCCACAGGTTCCAGATGAGGGAGCTGGTGGTGCGGGAAGCTCGGAAACTTAGAGGCAAACTGAAATACAAGGACTCCCCGATCCACATTTTTGAAGACTACTGCCCTGAAGTTCTGGAACAGCGGGCCGTGTACCGAGACGTTATGAGGGAGCTCTACAACCTCGGCCTCAGACCAGCCCTCCATTACCCGGCTAAGCTAATGGTTACGACCAAGGACGGAAAGAGACGGCGGCTTACATCTCTTGAAGATGCCCAGGACTTTGTTAAGTCCCAGAAGCGCAGCCAAGGTGCCACAAATGACTAAAATCGTTCGAAAGGGCTTTAATGTGAAATATGCTTGCTACATAATGCACAGTTACATTGCACTAGCTTGGCCCATTATAGCAGCGCTTATGGGCCATAGCCCGGTTATTGGCCTTATTAATCAGCATACGGACTGATAAAAGTTCACTGTATGTGAGCATTTGACATTGTGTTGACTGTTTTATTGGGGGCTTTTTTTACCTTTCTTCTTCTTCCCCAGGTTCATGAGGATTGTGTTTTACCATGTTTAGCTGTGGTTATATGGGGTCGGCTTGAAGTTTGATTATAAATATTACATTTGTTTTAAGCATACATGTGTATGTATGTATATATATATATATATATTTTTCTTTTTTTTTTCTCTCCTCTGGATCTTCGAACTTCTTTGAGCATTCTACATTCTAGGTTAATTTAATGAGTGTTAGTTGCAGTTTTGTACCACCTTAAAATGATCTGGCTCAGTTTGAGCTGAACTGTTGTTCTTAAGGGATGGAAATACCGGAAGCCAAAATGGATATTTCCATGCAGGCGCAAGGACAGCGTACTGCGGTGAAAAGGACACTAAAAGTTCAGTTTCGACATTGGGGTTTTCAGGTTTTGGGACCATGGTTTTGTAAGGGGTTGCCAGGTTTGATTTACCTGGCACTGCTGCCTATTGTTTTTGTGTGTGTGTGTCAGAGAGAGAATGTTGTGTTTTTATGTTTGTGTTTTTGGTTTGCTTGTTTCCTTGTTTTCTCCTATTATGCTTCTGTTCTCCCCCTCCCGTTACTAGTACTCTCTGCAGTTTCCAACAGCCACTCACCGGTCCTCCATCTGGTCTGCTTGTGCATACCAGCCCGCTCTGCTCTCCTAATTGGATGTGGTGAGATATGACCAGAACCAATAATGCACTTAGATTTATTTCATGGAATGTGAGAGGTGCGGGAAATGTTACCAAAAATGATAGGATTCTGACCCATCTTCAACATCTTAGAGGAGATATATTTTTCCTTCAGGAGACCCACCTTCGCAACAGAGAGGTTTCGCGACTTAAAAGGGGTTGGATTGGCCATATCTTCCACTCAAAATTCAACGAAAGGGCCAGGGGCACTGCTATCCTTATTCGTAAAAGCATTCCATTTGAGCTCGGCAAAACTGTAGCAGACCCAGCTGGCCGTTATGTTATTGTCTCCGGCAAGCTGTATGATACCTTGGTTATACTCGCTTGCGTCTATGGCCCCAATTGGGATGACAGCTCGTTCGTGACAAAATTATTTACTTCCTTTCCTAATATTGACAACCATTACATCATTATGGGCGGGGATTTTAACCTTATACAAGACCCTATACTGGACCGCTCATCTAATAAGTTGCTTCCCTTATCCAATTCAGCTAAAACATTAGATACCTTCACCAAACAGTTGGGGCTTATAGACCCTTGGAGACATACCTCTCCTACAACTAAACAGTTTTCCTATTTCTCCCATATACATCGCACTTACACTCGCATAGACTTTTTTCTCCTTGACAATAGATTACTCTCCAAAATTGATTCATGTAATTATCATAGCATCGTAATCTCAGATCACGCTCCCACATCAGTTGATATTAATATGTACACTCAAATCAGACCCTTTAAACAATGGCGATTCAACTCCACTCTACTGGCAGAAGAACAATACAAGCATTTCGTACATGATCAAATTAAAATTTTCTTTGAACTAAACGACTCACCAGAAATAAGCAGAGCAATATTATGGGAAGCATCTAAAGCTTATATGAGAGGTCAACTTATATCCTTTGTTTCAAACCAAAATAAAACAGAAACCACTCGCATTGCTGAATTGCTCCGAAGGATTAAAGATTTGGATGATGGGTATGCTTCCAATCCAGACCCAACCTTGTATAAAGATCGCCTTGGCTTACAAATAGAGTTTGACCTTATGTCTGTTAACAGAGCAAAATTACAAATACTCAAATCGAGACAACGCTTTTTTGAATCTGGGGAAAAAGCTGGGAAGCTCTTAGCCCACCGTATTCGGGAGGAAGCATCCTCCAGGCTTATTCTATCTATCCGATCTAATACGGGAGAACTACTTACTGATCCAACCAAGATTAACGAAACATTTGCTGCATTCTATACTACACTTTATACCTCAGACTGCCCCCCTCCTTCAAATGAACTGTTTGGTGATATGCCCTTTCCTCAAGTAGAACCTGAGGTTGCGAGGGGCTTGGGTCAACCCATTACTGTTGTTGAAATCACAGAAGCCATTAAATCATTGCAAAGCAGTAAATCACCTGGCCCAGATGGCTTCAGTGCAGAGTATTTTAAGACTTTTTCCAATGCTCTTGCTCCAGCTCTAAGAGACATGTATAATGAGGCATTTTTAAACCGCCGTCTCCCAGAATCCTTATCAAATGCCACTATTTCTCTTATCCTGAAAAAAGAGAAGGATCCCTTGCTCTGCAGCAGTTATAGACCAATTTCACTCCTAAATGTAGACCTAAAAATTCTCTCCAAGGTGCTCGCTCTCCGGCTCCAACGGGTGATGTCTTCCATCATCTCGCTGGACCAAACAGGTTTTATGTCTGGTCGGCAGTCCTCACATAATACCCGGCGCCTTCTAAACATCATCCATTCACCAAATCCCATGACGCCAGAAGTGGTGGTATCTCTTGATGCGGAGAAAGCCTTCGACCGGGTTGAATGGGAGTATTTATTTACGGTAATGGGTCGGTTCGGTCTTAGTAAAGATTTTATTCTCTGGGTTAAACTCTTATATTCGTCCCCAGTGGCTTCAGTGCGTACGAATAACACATTATCTCCCCCCATCTCTCTTAAAAGAGGCACTAGACAGGGATGCCCGCTGTCACCACTCCTGTTCGCTATCGCGATAGAACCCCTTGCTCTTTGGCTGCGTGCAGAAGAGGGCTTTCAAGGTATTACCAGATTGAATACTCAACACAAAACCTCGCTTTATGCAGATGATCTGCTCTTGTATATTTCAGACCCTGTTACCTCTCTCCCTGTGATTATCGACATTTTGGAGCGGTTTGGCATGTATTCAGGCTACAAAGTTAATTATCAAAAAAGTGAACTGTTTCCGGTTAACGCATTAGCTAAACAGCTCCCACGTTCTCTAACATCATTTAAATGGGCAGACAACGGGATCCGCTACCTGGGAATTTTTGTCACTCCAAATATGTCTGACATGCTCCGGGCAAATTTTTTACCTTTAATTGAAAAGATAGAGAAGGATTTTGCCCATTGGTCTGTTTTACCTCTATCTCTCGCTGGTCGGGTTAACTTGATCAAGATGATCATCCTTCCTAAACTTCTCTACCTTTTTCAACATGTCCCCATATTTATCACAAAATCATTTTTTGATAAATTAGATAAATCAATTTCCAAATTCCTATGGGGAACTAAACCGGCTCGAATACGCAAATCAATTCTACAATCCCCTAAATGTGAGGGAGGGCTTGCCCTCCCCAATTTTAGGCATTATTATTGGGCAGCTAACATACAGAAACTCCTATATTGGATGGTTGGAGGCTCTGAGCCCCTCCCAGCCTGGGTGCATCTTGAGACTGCAACCCCACACTTTTCACTACGTTCTGCCCTATGCTCATCACTCACTCTTCCTTTAAAACCTGTAGGTACTAGCCCCATTGCATCGATCTCCATGAGAATATGGAACCAGCTCAGGAAGTGTTTGGTCTTGCAGGGCCCCTCCATACTAAGCCCACTACTGAAAAACCACTTATTCAAACCTTCTTGTACTGACCCCGCATTTGCAATTTGGCACGATCGTGGTATTATTACCGTGAAAGACCTCTATAAAGATGGCATCTTTTTATCCTTCGCTGAACTCTCTTCTAAATATGACTTACCGAACTCCCACCTTTTTCGTTTTTTCCAGGCGAGAGATTTTGTAAAGAAGCAGTTCCCACACTTCCCAAATCGCCCTCCGGAAACTTTGATCGACACTTTGCTATCAATGGGCCCCAATCATAAAAAGTGCATCTCCGTACTATACACCTCCTTACGTTCAATTGCCCCAAACCCCTTATCATTAATTCGAGCTTCATGGGAGAGTGATTTAAATATGAATATAACCGAGCAACATTGGAACTCCGCCGTGAAGTTGGTCCATTCCTCCTCGATATGCGCCCGCCATGGCCTCATCCAATGCAAAATCCTCCACAAAGTTCACTATACCAATTCAAGACTATCTAAAATCTATCCCTCTGTTAGCAATATCTGCACTCGATGTAAACAATCTCCTGCTGATCATATTCATATGTTCTGGTCTTGCCCTAAGCTATGTTCTTTTTGGGAGAGTATTTTCAACACTATAGGAGGGGCATACGGTCAGACAATTCCTCCTAATCCGTTATCAGCTATATTCGGCCTCTCCCCTGACACCACATTTTCTAAGTCATTAAAACATTCTGTTGCCTTTACGACCTTGTTGGCCAGGCGACTCATTTTGTACAATTGGAAGTTGGCTCACCCCCCATCATATGCTCGTTGGATTAAAGAAGTCCTCTACAATCTAAAATTGGAAAAACTCCGGTTCTCGTTAAAGGGCTCTACTGAAACGTTTCAGAGTTTGTGGAATCCCTTTCTGTTGTACATCAAGTCTCTTGATTTATCCCCAGATCCTGATGAGGAATGATCTCTTCTATTTATTTATTTATATGTTTATTTTATTTATTTATTTATTAAAATTTTCCTCCCCCTTTTTTTTTTTTTTTTTTTTTTTTTTTTTTCCCCAATCTTTAATGTCTGTCTTTTACGTGGTATGAGTGTGTGTGCGAATGTCTATGTTTGTATCGTAGGTTTGTGCCATGTGTCCAAGGTTATATGACCTGAGTGGGGTGGGTGGGTGAAGGGAGGGGGGCATGAGGGGCTTTATTATTTTTGAAATGTACCATTTCATTTACATTTGTTTTGAAAAATGTCAATAAAAAGAGTTGGAATAAAACCTTTGTTGAGAACAAGAAAAAACAGGATGCCAAACAGGAGGAGGATCAGAGGGCGAGGGGAGATCTGGAAAAGACCGTCGGGACCCTTCGTGCTGCTAATGAGGCCCTGCTGATTAAGAATGAGGCCCTATGTGCTGAGAATGAGGCCTTCCGATCTGAGAAGGAGTCCCTCCACTGTCAGGAGAAGGATCTTCATGTTGTCAAGGAGACCCTCCACACTGACAATGAGGATCTCCACGATGAGAAGAACCTCCATGCTGAGAATGAGGTCCTCTGCTCTGAGGCCCTCCATGGTGAGAAGGAGTCCCCCCACTTTCAGAAGGAAAATCTCCATGTTGTCAAGGAGGCCATTGACACTGAAAATGAGATCCTCCACGATGAGAATGAGAATTTCCATACTGAGAACCTCAGTGCTGAGATTGAGGTCCTCCGTTCTGAGAATAAAACCCTCCGTGCTGAGAAAGAGATCCTCCAGGTTGAGAAGGAGTCCCTCCGTGATGAGAACGAGGCCCTTCGCAGTGAGAAGGAGGATTTCCATGTTGTCAAGGAGAACCTCGACAATGTGAATGGGGAACTCTATGTTGAGAAAGAGACCCTCCGCGCTGAGAATGAGATACTCCACGTTTAGGAGAAGAATGTCCATGTTGCCAAGGAGAACCTCAACAATGAGATTGACAGACTCAACACTGTGATTGAGGACCTCAATATTGAGAATGAAGCCCTCCTGTGTGAGAATGAGACCCTCCTGTCTAAGAATGAGGCCTTCCAGGTTGAGAATGATGACCTCAACATCGAGAATGATGACCTCAAGGTTGAGAAGAACCTCCACTTTGAGAAGGAGAATCTCCGTATTGTCAAAGAGTTCGTCGACTCTGAGACTCAGACCCTCAACGCTGAGATTGAGACCCTCCATACTGAGAATCAGACCCTCCATACTGAGAATGAGGCCCTCCAGGTTGAGAATGATGACCTCCGCATCGAGAAGGTTGAGAATGACCTCTACTTTCAGAAGGAGAATGACCGTATGTACAAAGAGTTCTCCGACTGAGGCAGGCCATCGACGCTGACCTTGACCTCCACAATGAAGACTAGTATTTGCCCTTCTTTATGTCGGCCTCAGCCAGTCTTTATGTGGGCCTCAGCCAGTCTTTATGTCAGCCTCAGCCAGTCTTTATGTGGCCTCAGCCGGTCTTTATGTGGGCCTCAGCCAGTCTTTATGTCAGCCTCAGCCAGTCTTTATGTGGGCCTCAGCCGGTCTTTATGTGGGCCTCAGCCGGTCTTTATGTCGGCCTCAGCCGGTCTTTATGTGGGCCTCAGCCGGTCTTTATGTCGGCCTCAGCCAGTCTTTATGTGGGCCTCAGCCAGTCTTTATGTGGGCTCAGCCAGTCTTTATGTGGGCCTCAACCAGTCTTTATGTCGGCCTCAGCCAGTCTTTATGTCGTTTCAGTCGTTCAGATCGTTTCAGTCGTTCATATCGTTTCAGTCGTTCAGATCGTTTCCGTCGTTCAGATCGTTTCAGTCGTTCAGATCGTTTCAGTCGTTCAGATCGTTTCAGTCGTTCAGTTCGTTTCCGTCGTTCAGATCGTTTCAGTCGTTCAGATCATTTCCGTCGTTCAGATCGTTTCAGTCGTTCAGATCGTTTCTGTCGTTCAGATTGTTTCAGTCGTTCAGATCGTTTCAGTCGTTCAGATCGTTTCTGTCGTTCAGTTCGTTTCCGTCGTTCAGATCGTTTCCGTCGTTCAGATCGTTTCCGTCGTTCAGTTCGTTGCCGTCGTTCAGATCGTTTCAGTCGTTCAGATCATTTCCGTCGTTCAGATCGTTTCCCTCATCAGCTCTTTTCCGTCGTTCAAATTGTTTCAGTCTTTCAGATCGTTTCAGTCGTTCAGTTTGTTTCCGTCGTTCAGATCGTTTCAGTCGTTCAGATCGTTTCAGTCGTTCAGTTTGTTTCAGTCGTTCAGATCGTTTCAGTCGTTCAGATCGTTTACCTCATCAGCTCTTTTCCGTCGTTCAGATTGTTTCAGTCGTTCAGATCGTTTCTGTCGTTCAGCTCGTTTCAGTCGTTCAGATCGTTTCAGTCGTTCAGATCGTTTCAGTTGTTCAGATCGTTTCAGTCGTTCAGCTCTTTTAAGTCGTTCAGATCGTTTCAGTCGTTCAGCTCGTTTCAGTCGTTCAGATCGTTTCCGTCGTTCAGATCGTTTCAGTCGTTCAGATCGTTTCCGTCGTTCAGATCGTTTCAGTCGTTCAGCTCATTTCAGTCATTCAGATCGTTTCCCTCATCAGCTCTTTTCAGTCGTTCAGATCGTTTCAGTCGTTCAGCTCGTTTCAGTCATTCAGATCGTTTCAGTCGTTCAGCTCGTTTCAGTCGTTCAGATCGTTTCACTCGTTCAGATCGTTTCAGTCGTTCAAATCGTTTCTGTCGTTCAGATCGTTTCCGTCGTTCAGGTCGTTTCAGTCGTTCAGTTCGTTTCCGTCGTTCAGATCGTTTCAGTCGTTCAGATCGTTTCACTCGTTCAGATCGTTTCCGTCGTTCAGATCATTTCAATCGTTCAGATCGTTTCCCTCATCAGCTCTTTTCAGTCGTTCAGATCGTTTCCGTCGTTCAGCTCTTTTCAGTCGTTCAGATCGTTTCAGTCGTTCAGTTCGTTTCAGTCGTTCAGATCGTTTCTGTCGTTCAGTTCGTTTCCGTCGTTCAGATCGTTTCCGTCGTTCAGATCGCTTACGTCGTTCAGATCGTTTCAGTCGTTCAGATCGTTTCCGTCGTTCAGATCGTTTCCGTCGTTCAGATCGTTTCCGTCGTTCAGATCGCTTACGTCGTTCAGATCGTTTCTGTCGTTCAGTTCGTTTCCGTCGTTCAGATCGTTTCCGTCGTTCAGATCGTTTCAGTCGTTCAGATCGTTTCTGTCGTTCAGTTCGTTTCCGTCGTTCAGATCGTTTCCGTCGTTCAGATCGTTTCAGTCGTTCAGATCGCTTACGTCGTTCAGATCGTTTCTGTCGTTCAGATCGTTTCAGTCGTTCATATCGTTTCCGTCGTTCAGATCGTTTCAGTCGTTCAGATCGTTTCCGTCGTTCAGTTCGTTTCCGTCGTTCAGATCGTTTCAGTCGTTCAGATCATTTCCGTCGTTCAGATCGTTTCAGTCGTTCAGATCGTTTCAGTCGTTCAGATCGTTTCAAACGTTCAGATCGTTTCAGTCGTTCAGATCGTTTCTGTCGTTCAGTTCGTTTCCGTCGTTCAGATCGTTTCCGTCGTTCAGATCGTTTCAGTCGTTCAGATCGCTTACGTCGTTCAGATCGTTTACGTCGTTCAGATCGTTTCACTCGTTCAGATCGTTTCCGTCGTTCAGTTCGTTTCCGTCGTTCAGATCGTTTCAGTCGTTCAGATCATTTCCGTCGTTCAGATCGTTTCCCTCATCAGCTCTTTTCCGTCGTTCAAATTGTTTCAGTCTTTCAGATCGTTTCAGTCGTTCAGTTTGTTTCCGTCGTTCAGATCGTTTCAGTCGTTCAGATCGTTTCAGTCGTTCAGTTTGTTTCAGTCGTTCAGATCGTTTCAGTCGTTCAGATCGTTTACCTCATCAGCTCTTTTCCGTCGTTCAGATCGTTTCAGTCGTTCAGATCGTTTCCGTCGTTCAGATCGTTTCAGTCGTTCAGATCGTTTCAGTCGTTCAGATCGTTTCCGTCGTTCAGATCGTTTCAGTCGTTCAGATCGTTTCAGTCGTTCAGATCATTTCCGTCGTTCAGATCGTTTCCGTCGTTCAGATCGTTTCCCTCATCAGCTCTTTTCTGTCGTTCAGATTGTTTCAGTCGTTCAGATCGTTTCACTCATCAGCTCTTTTCCGTCGTTCAAATTGTTTCAGTCTTTCAGATCGTTTCCGTCGTTCAGATCGTTTCCGTCGTTCAGATCGTTTCCGTCGTTCAGATCGTTTCAGTCGTCCAGATCGTTTCAGTCGTTCAGATCGTTTCCGTCGCTCAGATCGTTTCCGTCGTTCAAATTGTTTCAGTCTTTCAGATCGTTTCAGTCGTTCAGTTTGTTTCCGTCGTTCAGATCGTTTCAGTCGTTCAGATCGTTTCAGTCGTTCAGTTTGTTTCCGTCGTTCAGATCGTTTCAGTCGTTCAGATCGTTTCAGTCGTTCAGTTTGTTTCCGTCGTTCAGATCGTTTCAGTCGTTCAGATCGTTTCTGTCGTTCAGCTCGTTTCAGTCGTTCAGATCGTTTCAGTCGTTCAGATCGTTTCAGTTGTTCAGATCGTTTCAGTCGTTCAGCTCTTTTAAGTCGTTCAGATCGTTTCAGTCGTTCAGCTCGTTTCAGTCGTTCAGATCGTTTCCGTCGTTCAGATCGTTTCAGTCGTTCAGCTCGTTTCAGTCATTCAGATCGTTTCCCTCATCAGCTCTTTTCAGTCGTTCAGATCGTTTCAGTCGTTCAGCTCGTTTCAGTCATTCAGATCGTTTCAGTCGTTCAGCTCGTTTCAGTCGTTCAGATCGTTTCACTCGTTCAGATCGTTTCAGTCGTTCAAATCGTTTCTGTCGTTCAGATCGTTTCCGTCGTTCAGGTCGTTTCAGTCGTTCAGTTCGTTTCCGTCGTTCAGATCGTTTCAGTCGTTCAGATCGTTTGAGTCGTTCAGATCGTTTCACTCGTTCAGATCGTTTCCGTCGTTCAGATCATTTCAATCGTTCAGATCGTTTCCCTCATCAGCTCTTTTCAGTCGTTCAGATCGTTTCCGTCGTTCAGCTCTTTTCAGTCGTTCAGATCGTTTCAGTCGTTCAGTTCGTTTCAGTCGTTCAGATCGTTTCTGTCGTTCAGTTCGTTTCCGTCGTTCAGATCGTTTCCGTCGTTCAGATCGTTTCCGTCGTTCAGATCATTTCAGTCGTTCAGATCATTTCAGTCGTTCAGATCGTTTGAGTCGTTCAGATCGTTTCACTCGTTCAGATCGTTTCCGTCGTTCAGATCATTTCAATCGTTCAGATCGTTTCCCTCATCAGCTCTTTTCAGTCGTTCAGATCGTTTCCGTCGTTCAGCTCTTTTCAGTCGTTCAGATCGTTTCAGTCGTTCAGTTCGTTTCAGTCGTTCAGATCGTTTCTGTCGTTCAGTTCGTTTCCGTCGTTCAGATCGTTTCCGTCGTTCAGATCGTTTCCGTCGTTCAGATCGTTTCAGTCGTTCAGATCGTTTCCGTCGTTCAGATCGTTTCAGTCGTTCAGATCGTTTCAGTCGTTCAGATCGTTTCCGTCGTTCAGATCGCTTACGTCGTTCAGATCGTTTCTGTCGTTCAGTTCGTTTCCGTCGTTCAGATCGTTTCCGTCGTTCAGATCGTTTCAGTCGTTCAGATCGTTTCTGTCGTTCAGTTCGTTTCCGTCGTTCAGATCGTTTCCGTCGTTCAGATCGTTTCAGTCGTTCAGATCGTTTCCGTCGTTCAGTTCGTTTCCGTCGTTCAGATCGTTTCAGTCGTTCAGATCGTTTCCGTCGTTCAGATCGTTTCAGTCGTTCAGATCGTTTCAGACGTTCAGATCGTTTCAGTCGTTCAGATCGTTTCAAACGTTCAGATCGTTTCAGTCGTTCAGATCGTTTCTGTCGTTCAGTTCGTTTCCGTCGTTCAGATCGTTTCCGTCGTTCAGATCGTTTCAGTCGTTCAGATCGCTTACGTCGTTCAGATCGTTTACGTCGTTCAGATCGTTTACGTCGTTCAGATCGTTTCACTCGTTCAGATCGTTTCCGTCGTTCAGTTCGTTTCCGTCGTTCAGATCGTTTCAGTCGTTCAGTTCGTTTCCGTCGTTCAAATTGTTTCAGTCTTTCAGATCGTTTCAGTCGTTCAGTTTGTTTCCGTCGTTCAGATCGTTTCAGTCGTTCAGATCGTTTCAGTCGTTCAGTTTGTTTCAGTCGTTCAGATCGTTTCAGTCGTTCAGATCGTTTACCTCATCAGCTCTTTTCCGTCGTTCAGATCGTTTCCGTCGTTCAGATCGTTTCAGTCGTTCAGATCGTTTCAGTCGTTCAGATCATTTCCGTCGTTCAGATCGTTTCAGTCGTTTAGATCGTTTCCGTCGTTCAGATCGTTTCCCTCATCAGCTCTTTTCTGTCGTTCAGATTGTTTCAGTCGTTCAGATCGTTTCACTCATCAGCTCTTTTCCGTCGTTCAAATTGTTTCAGTCTTTCAGATCGTTTCCATCGTTCAGATCGTTTCCGTCGTTCAGATCGTTTCCGTCGTTCAGATCGTTTCAGTCGTCCAGATCGTTTCAGTCGTTCAGATCGTTTCCGTCGCTCAGATCGTTTCAGTCGTTCAGATCGTTTCCGTCGTTCAGATCGTTTCAGTCGTTCATCGTTTCCGTCGTTCAGTTCGTTTCAGTCGTTCAGATCGTTTCCCTCATCAGCTCTTTTCCGATGTTCAGATCGTTTCTGTCTTTCAGATCGTTTCAGTCGTTCAGATCGTTTCAGTCGTTCAGATCGTTTCCCTCATCAGCTCTTTTCCGTCGTTCAGATCGTTTCAGTCGTTCAGATCGTTTCAGTCGTTCAGTTTGTTTCAGTCGTTCAGATCGTTTCCTTCGTTCAGATCGTTTCAGTCGTTCAGATCGTTTCCGTCGTTCAGATCGTTTCAGTCGTTCAGATCGTTTCCGTCGTTCAGATCGTTTCAGTCGTTCAGATCGTTTCCTTCGTTCAGATCGTTTCAGTCGTTCAGATCGTTTCCGTCGTTCAGATCGTTTCCGTCGTTCAGATCGTTTCCGTCGTTCAGATCGTTTCAGTCGTTCTGATCGTTTCCGTCGTTCAGATCGTTTCAGTCGTTCAGATCGTTTCCTTCGTTCAGATCGTTTCAGTCGTTCAGATCGTTTCCGTCGTTCAGATCGTTTCCGTCGTTCAGATCGTTTTCCTCATCAGCTCTTTTCCGTCGTTCAGATCGTTTCAGTCGTTCAGTTCGTTTCCGTCGTTCAGATCGTTTCAGTCGTTCAGATCGTTTCCGTCGTTCAGATCGTTTCAGTCGTTCAGTTTGTTTCAGTCGTTCAGTTCGTTTCCGTCGTTCAGATCGTTTCAGTCGTTCAGATCGTTTCCGTCGTTCAGATCGTTTCAGTCGTTCAGTTTGTTTCAGTCGTTCAGATCGTTTCCCTCATCAGCTCTTTTCCGTCGTTCAGATCGTTTCAGTCTTTCAGATCGTTTCTGTCTTTCAGATCGTTTCAGTCGTTCAGATCGTTTCAGTCGTTCAGATCGTTTCCCTCATCAGCTCTTTTCAGTCGTTCAGATCGTTTCAGTCGTTCAGCTCGTTTCAGTCGTTCAGATCGTTTCAGTCGTTCAGCTCGTTTCAGTCGTTCAGATCGTTTCACTCGTTCAGATCGTTTCAGTCGTTCAAATCGTTTCTGTCGTTCAGATCGTTTCCGTCGTTCAGGTCGTTTCAGTCGTTCAGTTCGTTTCCGTCGTTCAGATCGTTTCAGTCGTTCAGATCGTTTGAGTCGTTCAGATCGTTTCACTCGTTCAGATCGTTTCCGTCGTTCAGATCATTTCAGTCGTTCAGATCGTTTCCCTCATCAGCTCTTTTCAGTCGTTCAGATCGTTTCCGTCGCTCAGATCGTTTCAGTCGTTCAGATCATTTCAGTCGTTCAGATCGTTTCAGTCGTTCAGATCGTTTCCGTCGTTCAGATCGTTTCAGTCGTTCAGTTTGTTTCAGTCGTTCAGATCGTTTCCCTCATCAGCTCTTTTCCGTCGTTCAGATCGTTTCAGTCGTTCAGTTCGTTTCCGTCGTGCAGATCGTTTCAGTCGTTCAGATCGTTTCAGTCTTTCAGATCGTTTCTGTCTTTCAGATCGTTTCAGTCGTTCAGATCGTTTCAGTCGTTCAGATCGTTTCCCTCATCAGCTCTTTTCCGTCGTTCAGATCGTTTCAGTCGTTCAGCTCTTTTAAGTCGTTCAGATCGTTTCAGTCGTTCAGATCGTTTCAGTCGTTCAGCTCGTTTCAGTCGTTCAGATCATTTCCGTCGTTCAGATCGTTTCCGTCGTTCAGATCGTTTCCGTCGTTCAGCTCGTTTCAGTCGTTCAGATCGTTTCCGTCGTTCAGATCGTTTCAGTCGTTCAGATCGTTTCCGTCGTTCAGATCGTTTCAGTCGTTCAGATCGTTTCCCTCATCAGCTCTTTTCAGTCGTTCAGATCGTTTCAGTCGTTCAGCTCGTTTCAGTCGTTCAGATCGTTTCAGTCGTTCAGCTCGTTTCAGTCGTTCAGATCGTTTCACTCGTTCAGATCGTTTCAGTCGTTCAAATCGTTTCTGTCGTTCAGATCGTTTCCGTCGTTCAGGTCGTTTCAGTCGTTCAGTTCGTTTCCGTCGTTCAGATCGTTTCAGTCGTTCAGATCGTTTGAGTCGTTCAGATCGTTTCACTCGTTCAGATCGTTTCCGTCGTTCAGATCATTTCAGTCGTTCAGATCGTTTCCCTCATCAGCTCTTTTCAGTCGTTCAGATCGTTTCCGTCGCTCAGATCGTTTCAGTCGTTCAGATCATTTCAGTCGTTCAGATCGTTTCAGTCGTTCAGATCGTTTCCGTCGTTCAGATCGTTTCAGTCGTTCAGTTTGTTTCAGTCGTTCAGATCGTTTCCCTCATCAGCTCTTTTCCGTCGTTCAGATCGTTTCAGTCGTTCAGTTCGTTTCCGTCGTGCAGATCGTTTCAGTCGTTCAGATCGTTTCAGTCTTTCAGATCGTTTCTGTCTTTCAGATCGTTTCAGTCGTTCAGATCGTTTCAGTTGTTCAGATCGTTTCCCTCATCAGCTCTTTTCCGTCGTTCAGATCGTTTCAGTCGTTCAGCTCTTTTAAGTCGTTCAGATCGTTTCAGTCGTTCAGATCGTTTCAGTCGTTCAGCTCGTTTCAGTCGTTCAGATCGTTTCCGTCGTTCAGATCGTTTCAGTCGTTCAGATCGTTTCCGTCGTTCAGATCGTTTCAGTCGTTCAGATCGTTTCCCTCATCAGCTCTTTTCAGTCGTTCAGATCGTTTCAGTCGTTCAGCTCGTTTCAGTCGTTCAGATCGTTTCAGTCGTTCAGCTCGTTTCAGTCGTTCAGATCGTTTCACTCGTTCAGATCGTTTCAGTCATTCAAATCGTTTCTGTCGTTCAGATCGTTTCCGTCGTTCAGGTCGTTTCAGTCGTTCAGTTCGTTTCCGTCGTTCAGATCGTTTCAGTCGTTCAGATCGTTTGAGTCGTTCAGATCGTTTCACTCGTTCAGATCGTTTCCGTCGTTCAGATCATTTCAGTCGTTCAGATCGTTTCTGTCGTTCAGATCGTTTCCGTCGTTCAGATCGTTTCAGTCGTTCAGATCGTTTCAGTCGTTCAGATCGTTTCTGTCGTTCAGATCGTTTCCGTCGTTCAGATCGTTTCAGTCGTTCAGATCGTTTCAGTCGTTCAGATCGTTTCTGTCGTTCAGATCGTTTCCGTCGTTCAGTTCGTTTCCGTCGTTCAGCTCGTTTCAGTCGTTCAGATCGTTTCAGTCGTTCAGTTCGTTTCCGTCGTTCAGATCGTTTCAGTCGTTCAGATCGTTTCAGTCGTTCAGATCGTTTCCCTTATCAGCTCTTTTCAGTCGTTCAGTTCGTTTCCGTCGTTCAGCTCTTTTCAGTCGTTCAGATCGTTTCCGTCGTTCAGATCGTTTCAGTCGTTCAGATCATTTCAGTCGTTCAGATCGTTTCTGTCGTTCAGATCGTTTCCGTCGTTCAGATCGTTTCAGTCGTTCAGATCGTTTCAGTCGTTCAGATCGTTTCTGTCGTTCAGATCGTTTCCGTCGTTCAGTTCGTTTCCGTCGTTCAGCTCGTTTCAGTCGTTCAGATCGTTTCAGTCGTTCAGTTCGTTTCCGTCGTTCAGATCGTTTCAGTCGTTCAGTTCGTTTTCCGTCGTTCAGATCGTTTCAGTCGTTCAGATCGTTTCCGTCGTTCAGATCGTTTCAGTCGTTCAGATCATTTCAGTCGTTCAGATCGTTTCCGTCGTTCAGATCGTTTGAGTCGTTCAGATCGTTTCACTCGTTCAGATCGTTTCCGTCGTTCAGATCATTTCAGTCGTTCAGATCGTTTCCGTCGTTCAGATCGTTTCAGTCGTTCAGATCATTTCAGTCGTTCAGATCGTTTCAGTCGTTCAGATCGTTTGAGTCGTTCAGATCGTTTCACTCGTTCAGATCGTTTCCGTCGTTCAGATCATTTCAGTCGTTCAGATCGTTTCTGTCGTTCAGATCGTTTCTGTCGTTCAGATCGTTTCCGTCGTTCAGATCGTTTCAGTCGTTCAGATCGTTTCAGTCGTTCAGATCGTTTCTGTCGTTCAGATCGTTTCCGTCGTTCAGTTCGTTTCCGTCGTTCAGCTCGTTTCAGTCGTTCAGATCGTTTCTGTCGTTCAGATCGTTTCTGTCGTTCAGATCGTTTCCGTCGTTCAGATCGTTTCAGTCGTTCAGATCGTTTCTGTCGTTCAGATCGTTTCCGTCGTTCAGTTCGTTTCCGTCGTTCAGCTCGTTTCAGTCGTTCAGATCGTTTCAGTCGTTCAGTTCGTTTCCGTCGTTCAGATCGTTTCAGTCGTTCAGATCGTTTCAGTCGTTCAGATCGTTTCCCTTATCAGCTCTTTTCAGTCGTTCAGTTCGTTTCCGTCGTTCAGCTCTTTTCAGTCGTTCAGATCGTTTCAGTCGTTCAGATCATTTCAGTCGTTCAGATCGTTTCTGTCGTTCAGATCGTTTCCGTCGTTCAGATCGTTTCAGTCGTTCAGATCGTTTCAGTCGTTCAGATCGTTTCTGTCGTTCAGATCGTTTCCGTCGTTCAGTTCGTTTCCGTCGTTCAGCTCGTTTCAGTCGTTCAGATCGTTTCAGTCGTTCAGTTCGTTTCCGTCGTTCAGATCGTTTCAGTCGTTCAGTTCGTTTTCCGTCGTTCAGATCGTTTCAGTCGTTCAGATCGTTTCCGTCGTTCAGATCGTTTCAGTCGTTCAGATCATTTCAGTCGTTCAGATCGTTTCCGTCGTTCAGATCGTTTCAGTCGTTCAGATCGTTTCCCTCATCAGCTCTTTTCTGTCGTTCAGATTGTTTCAGTCGTTTAGATCGTTTCAGTCGTTCAGTTCGTTTTAAACGTTCAGATCGTTTCAGTCGTTCAGATCGTTTCTGTCGTTCAGTTCGTTTCCGTCGTTCAGATCGTTTCCGTCGTTCAGATCGTTTCAGTCGTTCAGATCGCTTACGTCGTTCAGATCGTTTCAGTCGTTCAGATCGTTTCAGTCGTTCAGATCGTTTCCGTCGTTCAGTTCGTTTCCGTCGTTCAGATCGTTTCAGTCGTTCAGATCGCTTACGTCGTTCAGATCGTTTCAGTCGTTCAGATCGTTTCCGTCGTTCAGATCGTTTCCGTCGTTCAGTTCGTTTCCGTCGTTCAGATCGTTTCAGTCGTTCAGATCATTTCCGTCGTTCAGATCGTTTCCCTCATCAGCTCTTTTCCGTCGTTCAAATTGTTTCAGTCTTTCAGATCGTTTCAGTCGTTCAGTTTGTTTCCGTCGTTCAGATCGTTTCAGTCGTTCAGATCGTTTCAGTCGTTCAGTTTGTTTCAGTCGTTCAGATCGTTTCAGTCGTTCAGATCGTTTACCTCATCAGCTCTTTTCCGTCGTTCAGATCGTTTCAGTCGTTCAGATCGTTTCCGTCGTTCAGATCGTTTCCGTCGTTCAGATCGTTTCAGTCGTTCAGATCGTTTCCGTCGTTCAGATCGTTTCCGTCGTTCAGATCGTTTCAGTCGTTCAGATCATTTCCGTCGTTCAGATCGTTTCAGTCGTTCAGATCGTTTCCGTCGTTCAGATCGTTTCAGTCGTTCAGATCGTTTCCGTCGTTCAAATTGTTTCAGTCTTTCAGATCGTTTCAGTCGTTCAGATCGTTTCCGTCGCTCAGATCGTTTCAGTCGTTCAGATCGTTTCCGTCGTTCAGATCGTTTCAGTCGTTCATCGTTTCCGTCGTTCAGTTCGTTTCAGTCGTTCAGATCGTTTCCCTCATCAGCTCTTTTCCGATGTTCAGATCGTTTCCGTCGTTCAGATCGTTTCAGTCGTTCAGATCGCTTACGTCGTTCAGATCGTTTCAGTCGTTCAGATCGTTTCCGTCGTTCAGTTCGTTTCCGTCGTTCAGATCGTTTCAGTCGTTCAGATCATTTCCGTCGTTCAGATCGTTTCCCTCATCAGCTCTTTTCCGTCGTTCAAATTGTTTCAGTCTTTCAGATCGTTTCAGTCGTTCAGTTTGTTTCCGTCGTTCAGATCGTTTCAGTCGTTCAGATCGTTTCAGTCGTTCAGTTTGTTTCAGTCGTTCAGATCATTTCCGTCGTTCAGATCGTTTCCCTCATCAGCTCTTTTCCGTCGTTCAAATTGTTTCAGTCTTTCAGATCGTTTCAGTCGTTCAGTTTGTTTCCGTCGTTCAGATCGTTTCAGTCGTTCAGATCGTTTCAGTCGTTCAGTTTGTTTCAGTCGTTCAGATCGTTTCAGTCGTTCAGATCGTTTACCTCATCAGCTCTTTTCCGTCATTCAGATCGTTTCAGTCGTTCAGATCGTTTCCGTCGTTCAGATCGTTTCAGTCGTTCAGATCGTTTCAGTCGTTCAGATCGTTTCAGTCGTTCAGATCGTTTCAGTCGTTCAGCTCGTTTCAGTCGTTCAGATCGTTTCACTCGTTCAGATCGTTTTAGTCATTCAAATCGTTTCTGTCGTTCAGATCGTTTCCGTCGTTCAGGTCGTTTCAGTCGTTCAGTTCGTTTCCGTCGTTCAGATCGTTTCAGTCGTTCAGATCGTTTGAGTCGTTCAGATCGTTTCACTCGTTCAGATCGTTTCCGTCGTTCAGATCATTTCAGTCGTTCAGATCGTTTCCCTTATCAGCTCTTTTCAGTCGTTCAGTTCGTTTCCGTCGTTCAGCTCGTTTCAGTCGTTCAGATCGTTTCAGTCGTTCAGTTCGTTTCCGTCGTTCAGATCGTTTCAGTCGTTCAGTTCGTTTTCCGTCGTTCAGATCGTTTCAGTCGTTCAGATCGTTTCCGTCGTTCAGATCGTTTCAGTCGTTCAGATCATTTCAGTCGTTCAGATCATTTCCGTCGTTCAGATCGTTTCAGTCGTTCAGATCGTTTCCGTCGTTCAGATCGTTTCAGTCGTTCAGATCGTTTCCCTCATCAGCTCTTTTCTGTCGTTCAGATTGTTTCAGTCGTTCAGATCGTTTCAGTCGTTCAGTTCGTTTTAAACGTTCAGATCGTTTCAGTCGTTCAGATCGTTTCTGTCGTTCAGTTCGTTTCCGTCGTTCAGATCGTTTCCGTCGTTCAGATCGTTTCAGTCGTTCAGATCGCTTACGTCGTTCAGATCGTTTCAGTCGTTCAGATCGTTTCAGTCGTTCAGATCGTTTCCGTCGTTCAGTTCGTTTCCGTCGTTCAGATCGTTTCAGTCGTTCAGATCGCTTACGTCGTTCAGATCGTTTCAGTCGTTCAAATCGTTTCCATCGTTCAGATCATTTCAGTCGTTCAGATCGTTTCCGTCGTTCAGTTCGTTTCCGTCGTTCAGATCGTTTCAGTCGTTCAGATCGTTTCAGTCGTTCAGATCGTTTCCGTCGTTCAGTTCGTTTCTGTCGTTCAGATCGTTTCAGTCGTTCAGATCATTTCCGTCGTTCAGATCGTTTCCCTCATCAGCTCTTTTCCGTCGTTCAAATTGTTTCAGTCTTTCAGATCGTTTCCGTCGTTCAGCTCTTTTCCGTCGTTCAGATCGTTTTAGTCGTTCAGATCGTTTCCGTCGTTCAGATCGTTTCAGTCGTTCAGATCGTTTCAGTCGTTCAGATCATTTCCGTCGTTCAGATCGTTTCAGTCGTTCAGATCGTTTCCGTCGTTCAGATCGTTTCAGTCGTTCAGATCGTTTCACTCATCAGCTCTTTTCCGTCGTTCAAATTGTTTCAGTCTTTCAGATCGTTTCCGTCGTTCAGATCGTTTCAGTCGTTCAGATCGTTTCCGTCGTTCAGATCGTTTCAGTCGTTCAGATCGTTTCAGTCTTTCAGATCGTTTCCGTCGTTCAGATCGTTTCAGTCGTTCAGATCGTTTCCGTCGTTCAGATCGTTTCAGTCGTTCAGATCGTTTCAGTCGTTCAGATCGTTTCAGTCGTTCAGATCGTTTCCGTCGTTCAAATTGTTTCAGTCTTTCAGATCGTTTCAGTCGTTCAGATCGTTTCCGTCGCTCAGATCGTTTCAGTCGTTCAGATCGTTTCCGTCGTTCAGATCGTTTCAGTCGTTCATCGTTTCCGTCGTTCAGTTCGTTTCAGTCGTTCAGATCGTTTCCCTCATCAGCTCTTTTCCGATGTTCAGATCGTTTCTGTCGTTCAGATTGTTTCAGTCGTTCAGATCGTTTCAGTCGTTCAGTTCGTTTCAAACGTTCAGATCGTTTCTGTCGTTCAGTTCGTTTCCGTCGTTCAGATCGTTTCCGTCGTTCAGATCGTTTCAGTCGTTCAGATCGCTTACGTCGTTCAGATCGTTTCAGTCGTTCAGATCGTTTCCGTCGTTCAGTTCGTTTCCGTCGTTCAGATCGTTTCAGTCGTTCAGATCATTTCCGTCGTTCAGATCGTTTCCCTCATCAGCTCTTTTCCGTCGTTCAGATTGTTTCAGTCTTTCAGATCGTTTCAGTCGTTCAGTTTGTTTCCGTCGTTCAGATCGTTTCAGTCGTTCAGATCGTTTCAGTCGTTCAGTTTGTTTCAGTCGTTCAGATCGTTTCAGTCGTTCAGTTTGTTTCAGTCGTTCAGATCGTTTCAGTCGTTCAGATCGTTTACCTCATCAGCTCTTTTCCGTCGTTCAGATCGTTTCAGTCGTTCAGATCGTTTCCGTCGTTCAGATCATTTCAGTCGTTCAGATCGTTTCAGTCGTTCAGATCATTTCCGTCGTTCAGATCGTTTCAGTCGTTCAGATCGTTTCCGTCGTTCAGATCGTTTCAGTCGTTCAGATCGTTTCCCTCATCAGCTCTTTTCTGTCGTTCAGATTGTTTCAGTCGTTCAGATCGTTTCACTCATCAGCTCTTTTCCGTCGTTCAAATTGTTTCAGTCTTTCAGATCGTTTCCGTCGTTCAGATCGTTTCCGTCGTTCAGATCGTTTCCGTCGTTCAGATCGTTTCAGTCGTCCAGATCGTTTCAGTCGTTCAGATCGTTTCCGTCGCTCAGATCGTTTCAGTCGTTCAGATCGTTTCCGTCGTTCAGATCGTTTCCGTCGTTCATCGTTTCCGTCGTTCAGTTCGTTTCAGTCGTTCAGATCGTTTCCCTCATCAGCTCTTTTCCGATGTTCAGATCGTTTCTGTCTTTCAGATCGTTTCAGTCGTTCAGATCGTTTCAGTCGTTCAGATCGTTTCCCTCATCAGCTCTTTTCCGTCGCTCAGATCGTTTCAGTCGTTCAGTTTGTTTCAGTCGTTCAGATCGTTTCCTTCGTTCAGATCGTTTCAGTCGTTCAGATCGTTTCCGTCGTTCAGATCGTTTCAGTCGTTCAGATCGTTTCAGTCGTTCAGATCGTTTCCGTCGTTCAGATCGTTTCCGTCGTTCAGATCGTTTCCGTCGTTCAGATCGTTTTCCTCATCAGCTCTTTTCCGTCGTTCAGATCGTTTCAGTCGTTCAGTTCGTTTCCGTCGTTCAGATCGTTTCAGTCGTTCAGATCGTTTCCGTCGTTCAGATCGTTTCAGTCGTTCAGTTTGTTTCAGTCGTTCAGATCGTTTCCCTCATCAGCTCTTTTCCGTCGTTCAGATCGTTTCAGTCGTTCAGTTCGTTTCCGTCGTGCAGATCGTTTCAGTCGTTCAGCTCGTTTCAGTCGTTCAGATCGTTTCCGTCGTTCAGATCTTTTCAGTCGTTCAGATCGTTTCCCTCATCAGCTCTTTTCAGTCGTTCAGATCGTTTCAGTCGTTCAGCTCGTTTCAGTCGTTCAGATCGTTTCAGTCGTTCAGCTCGTTTCAGTCGTTCAGATCGTTTCACTCGTTCAGATCGTTTCAGTCGTTCAAATCGTTTCTGTCGTTCAGATCGTTTCCGTCGTTCAGGTCGTTTCAGTCGTTCAGTTCGTTTCCGTCGTTCAGATCGTTTCAGTCGTTCAGATCGTTTGAGTCGTTCAGATCGTTTCACTCGTTCAGATCGTTTCCGTCGTTCAGATCGTTTCAGTCGTTCATCTCGTTTCCGTCGTTCAGATCGTTTCAGTCGTTCAGTTCGTTTCCGTCGTTCAGATCGTTTCAGTCGTTCAGATCGTTTCACTCGTTCAGATCGTTTCCGTCGTTCAGATCGTTTGAGTCGTTCAGATCTTTTCAGTCGTTCAGATCGTTTCCCTCATCAGCTCTTTTCAGTCGTTCAGATCGTTTCCGTCGTTCAGCTCTTTTCAGTCGTTCAGTTCGTTTCCGTCGTTCAGCTCTTTTCAGTCGTTCAGTTCGTTTCCCTCATCAGCTCTTTTCAGTCGTTCAGATCGTTTCCGTCGTTCAGCTCTTTTCAGTCGTTCAGTTCGTTTCCGTCGTTCAGCTCTTTTCAGTCGTTCAGTTCGTTTCCGTCGTTCAGATCGTTTCAGTCGTTCAGATCGTTTCACTCGTTCAGATCGTTTCCGTCGTTCAGATCGTTTGAGTCGTTCAGATCGTTTCACTCGTTCAGATCGTTTCCGTCGTTCAGATCGTTTCAGTCGTTCAGATCGTTTCCCTCATCAGCTCTTTTCCGTCGTTCAGATCGTTTCCGTCGTTCAGCTCTTTTCAGTCGTTCAGTTCGTTTCCGTCGTTCAGCTCTTTTCAGTCGTTCAGTTCGTTTCCGTCGTTCAGATCGTTTCAGTCGTTCAGATCGTTTCACTCGTTCAGATCGTTTCCGTCGTTCAGATCGTTTGAGTCGTTCAGATCGTTTCACTCGTTCAGATCGTTTCCGTCGTTCAGATCGTTTCAGTCGTTCAGATCGTTTCCCTCATCAGCTCTTTTCCGTCGTTCAAATTGTTTCAGTCTTTCAGATCGTTTCCGTCGTTCAGATCGTTTCCGTCGTTCAGATCGTTTCCGTCGTTCAGATCGTTTCAGTCGTCCAGATCGTTTCAGTCGTTCAGATCGTTTCAGTCGTTCAGATCGTTTCAGTCGTTCAGATCGTTTCCTTCGTTCAGATCGTTTCAGTCGTTCAGATCGTTTCCGTCGTTCAGATCGTTTCAGTCGTTCAGATCGTTTCCTTCGTTCAGATCGTTTCAGTCGTTCAGATCGTTTCCGTCGTTCAGATCGTTTCCGTCGTTCAGATCGTTTCCGATGTTCAGATCGTTTCTGTCTTTCAGATCGTTTCAGTCGTTCAGATCGTTTCAGTCGTTCAGATCGTTTCCCTCATCAGCTCTTTTCCGTCGTTCAGATCGTTTCCTTCGTTCAGATCGTTTCAGTCGTTCAGATCGTTTCCGTCGTTCAGATCGTTTCAGTCGTTCAGATCGTTTCCGTCGTTCAGATCGTTTCAGTCGTTCAGCTCTTTTCCGTCGTTCAGATCGTTTCAGTCGTTCAGATCGTTTCAGTCGTTCAGTTTGTTTCAGTCGTTCAGATCGTTTCCCTCATCAGCTCTTTTCCGTCGTTCAGATCGTTTCAGTCGTTCAGATCGTTTCACTCGTTCAGATCGTTTCAGTCGTTCAAATCGTTTCTGTCGTTCAGATCGTTTCAGTCGTTCAAATCGTTTCTGTCGTTCAGGTCGTTTCAGTCGTTCAGTTCGTTTCCGTCGTTCAGATCGTTTCAGTCGTTCAGATCGTTTGAGTCGTTCAGATCGTTTCACTCGTTCAGATCGTTTGAGTCGTTCAGCTCTTTTCAGTCGTTCAGTTCGTTTCCGTCGCTCAGATCGTTTCAGTCGTTCAGATCATTTCAGTCGTTCAGATCGTTTCTGTCGTTCAGATCGTTTCTGTCGTTCAGATCGTTTCCGTCGTTCAGGTCGTTTCCGTCGTTCAGATCGTTTCAGTCGTTCAGATCGTTTCAGTCGTTCAGATCGTTTCAGTTGTTCAGATCGTTTCAGTCGTTCAGTTCGTTTTCCGTCGTTCAGATCGTTTCAGTCGTTCAGTTCGTTTCCGTCGTTCAGATCGTTTCAGTCGTCCAGATCGTTTCAAGTCCTTAAAGATCGTTTCAGTCGTTCAGATCGTTTCCGTCGTTCAGATCGTTTCCGTCGTTCAGATCGTTTCAGTCGTTCAGATCGTTTCAGTCCTTCAAATCGTTTCCCTCATCAGCTCGTTTCCGTCGTTCAGATCGTTTCTGTCGTTCAGATCGTTTCAGTCGTTCAGATCGTTTCCGTCGTTCAGATCGTTTCCGTCGTTCAGATCGTTTCAGTCGTTCAGATCGTTTCAGTCGTTCAGATCGTTTCCTTCGTTCAGATCGTTTCCGTCGTTCAGATCGTTTCAGTCGTTCAGATCGTTTCAGTCCTTCAAATCGTTTCCCTCATCAGCTCGTTTCCGTCGTTCAGATTGTTTAAGTCGTTCAGATCGTTTCCGTCGCTCAGATCGTTTCCGTCGTTCAGATCATTTTAGTCGTTCAGATCGTTTCAGTCGTTCAGATCGTTTCTGTCGTTCAGATCGTTTCCGTCGTTCAGGTCGTTTCTATCGTTCAGCTCTTTTAAGTCGTTCAGATCGTTTCCGTCGTTCAGATCGTTTCTGTCGTTGAGATCGTTTCAGTCGTTCAGTTCGTTTCCGTCGCTCAGATCGTTTCTGTCGTTCAGATCGTTTCCGTCGTTCAGGTCGTTTCTGTCGTTCAGATCGTTTCCGTCGCTCAGATCATTTCAGTCGTTCAGATCGTTTCCGTCGTTCAGATCGTTTCAGTCGTTCAGATCGTTTCCCTCATCAGCTCTTTTCTGTCGTTCAGATTGTTTCAGTCGTTCAGATCGTTTCAGTCGTTCAGTTCGTTTTAAACGTTCAGATCGTTTCAGTCGTTCAGATCGTTTCTGTCGTTCAGTTCGTTTCCGTCGTTCAGATCGTTTCCGTCGTTCAGATCGTTTCAGTCGTTCAGATCGCTTACGTCGTTCAGATCGTTTCAGTCGTTCAGATCGTTTCAGTCGTTCAGATCGTTTCAGTCGTTCAGATCGTTTCAGTCGTTCAGATCGTTTCCGTCGTTCAGTTCGTTTCCGTCGTTCAGATCGTTTCAGTCGTTCAGATCGCTTACGTCGTTCAGATCGTTTCAGTCGTTCAGATCGTTTCCGTCGTTCAGATCGTTTCCGTCGTTCAGTTCGTTTCCGTCGTTCAGATCGTTTCCCTCATCAGCTCTTTTCCGTCGTTCAAATTGTTTCAGTCTTTCAGATCGTTTCAGTCGTTCAGTTTGTTTCCGTCGTTCAGATCGTTTCAGTCGTTCAGATCGTTTCAGTCGTTCAGTTTGTTTCAGTCGTTCAGATCGTTTCAGTCGTTCAGATCGTTTACCTCATCAGCTCTTTTCAGTCGTTCAGATCGTTTCCGTCGTTCAGATCATTTCCGTCGTTCAGATCGTTTCAGTCGTTCAGATCGTTTCCGTCGTTCAGATCGTTTCAGTCGTTCAGATCGTTTCAGTCGTTCAGATCATTTCCGTCGTTCAGATCGTTTCAGTCGTTCAGATCGTTTCCGTCGTTCAGATCGTTTCAGTCGTTCAGATCGTTTCACTCATCAGCTCTTTTCCGTCGTTCAAATTGTTTCAGTCTTTCAGATCGTTTCCGTCGTTCAGATCGTTTCAGTCGTTCAGATCGTTTCAGTCGTTCAAATCGTTTCTGTCGTTCAGGTCGTTTCAGTCGTTCAGTTCGTTTCCGTCGTTCAGATCGTTTCAGTCGTTCAGATCGTTTGAGTCGTTCAGATCGTTTCACTCGTTCAGATCGTTTGAGTCGTTCAGCTCTTTTCAGTCGTTCAGTTCGTTTCCGTCGCTCAGATCGTTTCAGTCGTTCAGATCATTTCAGTCGTTCAGATCGTTTCTGTCGTTCAGATCGTTTCTGTCGTTCAGATCGTTTCCGTCGTTCAGGTCGTTTCCGTCGTTCAGATCGTTTCAGTCGTTCAGATCGTTTCAGTCGTTCAGATCGTTTCAGTTGTTCAGATCGTTTCAGTCGTTCAGTTCGTTTTCCGTCGTTCAGATCGTTTCAGTCGTTCAGTTCGTTTCCGTCGTTCAGATCGTTTCAGTCGTCCAGATCGTTTCAAGTCCTTAAAGATCGTTTCAGTCGTTCAGATCGTTTCCGTCGTTCAGATCGTTTCCGTCGTTCAGATCGTTTCAGTCGTTCAGATCGTTTCAGTCCTTCAAATCGTTTCCCTCATCAGCTCGTTTCCGTCGTTCAGATCGTTTCTGTCGTTCAGATCGTTTCAGTCGTTCAGATCGTTTCCGTCGTTCAGATCGTTTCCGTCGTTCAGATCGTTTCAGTCGTTCAGATCGTTTCAGTCGTTCAGATCGTTTCCTTCGTTCAGATCGTTTCCGTCGTTCAGATCGTTTCAGTCGTTCAGATCGTTTCAGTCCTTCAAATCGTTTCCCTCATCAGCTCGTTTCCGTCGTTCAGATCGTTTAAGTCGTTCAGATCGTTTCCGTCGCTCAGATCGTTTCCGTCGTTCAGATCATTTTAGTCGTTCAGATCGTTTCAGTCGTTCAGATCGTTTCTGTCGTTCAGATCGTTTCCGTCGTTCAGGTCGTTTCTATCGTTCAGCTCTTTTAAGTCGTTCAGATCGTTTCCGTCGTTCAGATCGTTTCTGTCGTTGAGATCGTTTCAGTCGTTCAGTTCGTTTCCGTCGCTCAGATCGTTTCTGTCGTTCAGATCGTTTCCGTCGTTCAGGTCGTTTCTGTCGTTCAGATCGTTTCCGTCGCTCAGATCATTTCAGTCGTTCAGATCGTTTCCGTCGTTCAGATCGTTTCAGTCGTTCAGATCGTTTCCCTCATCAGCTCTTTTCTGTCGTTCAGATTGTTTCAGTCGTTCAGATCGTTTCAGTCGTTCAGTTCGTTTTAAACGTTCAGATCGTTTCAGTCGTTCAGATCGTTTCTGTCGTTCAGTTCGTTTCCGTCGTTCAGATCGTTTCCGTAGTTCAGATCGTTTCAGTCGTTCAGATCGCTTACGTCGTTCAGATCGTTTCAGTCGTTCAGATCGTTTCAGTCGTTCAGATCGTTTCAGTCGTTCAGATCGTTTCAGTCGTTCAGATCGTTTCCGTCGTTCAGTTCGTTTCCGTCGTTCAGATCGTTTCAGTCGTTCAGATCGCTTACGTCGTTCAGATCGTTTCAGTCGTTCAGATCGTTTCCGTCGTTCAGATCGTTTCCGTCGTTCAGTTCGTTTCCGTCGTTCAGATCGTTTCCCTCATCAGCTCTTTTCCGTCGTTCAAATTGTTTCAGTCTTTCAGATCGTTTCAGTCGTTCAGTTTGTTTCCGTCGTTCAGATCGTTTCAGTCGTTCAGATCGTTTCAGTCGTTCAGTTTGTTTCAGTCGTTCAGATCGTTTCAGTCGTTCAGATCGTTTACCTCATCAGCTCTTTTCAGTCGTTCAGATCGTTTCCGTCGTTCAGATCGTTTCCGTCGTTCAGATCGTTTCAGTCGTTCAGATCGTTTCAGTCGTTCAGATCATTTCCGTCGTTCAGATCGTTTCAGTCGTTCAGATCGTTTCCGTCGTTCAGATCGTTTCAGTCGTTCAGATCGTTTCACTCATCAGCTCTTTTCCGTCGTTCAAATTGTTTCAGTCTTTCAGATCGTTTCCGTCGTTCAGATCGTTTCAGTCGTTCAGATCGTTTCCGTCGTTCAGATCGTTTCAGTCGTTCAGATCGTTTCCGTCGTTCAAATTGTTTCAGTCTTTCAGATCGTTTCAGTCGTTCAGATCGCTTACGTCGTTCAGATCGTTTCAGTCGTTCAGATCGTTTCCGTCGTTCAGTTCGTTTCCGTCGTTCAGATCGTTTCAGTCGTTCAGATCATTTCCGTCGTTCAGATCGTTTCCCTCATCAGCTCTTTTCCGTCGTTCAAATTGTTTCAGTCTTTCAGATCGTTTCAGTCGTTCAGTTTGTTTCCTTCGTTCAGATCGTTTCAGTCGTTCAGATCATTTCAGTCGTTCAGTTCGTTTCCGTCGTTCAGATCGTTTCAGTCGTTCAGATCGTTTCAGTCGTTCAGTTTGTTTCAGTCGTTCAGATCGTTTCAGTCGTTCAGATCGTTTACCTCATCAGCTCTTTTCCGTCGTTCAGATCGTTTCAGTCGTTCAGATCGTTTCCGTCGTTCAGATCGTTTCAGTCGTTCAGATCGTTTCCTTCGTTCAGATCGTTTCAGTCGTTCAGATCATTTCAGTCGTTCAGTTCGTTTCCGTCGTTCAGATCGTTTCAGTCGTTCAGATCGTTTCAGTCGTTCAGTTTGTTTCAGTCGTTCAGATCGTTTCAGTCGTTCAGATCGTTTACCTCATCAGCTCTTTTCCGTCGTTCAGATCGTTTCAGTCGTTCAGATCGTTTCCGTCGTTCAGATCGTTTCAGTCGTTCAGATCGTTTCAGTCGTTCAGATCGTTTCCGTCGTTCAGATCGTTTCAGTCGTTCAGATCGTTTCCCTCATCAGCTCTTTTCAGTCGTTCAGATCGTTTCAGTCGTTCAGCTCGTTTCAGTCGTTCAGATCGTTTCAGTCGTTCAGCTCGTTTCAGTCGTTCAGATCGTTTCACTCGTTCAGATCGTTTCAGTCATTCAAATCGTTTCTGTCGTTCAGATCGTTTCCGTCGTTCAGGTCGTTTCAGTCGTTCAGTTCGTTTCCGTCGTTCAGATCGTTTCAGTCGTTCAGATCGTTTGAGTCGTTCAGATCGTTTCACTCGTTCAGATCGTTTCCGTCGTTCAGATCATTTCAGTCGTTCAGATCGTTTCCCTTATCAGCTCTTTTCAGTCGTTCAGTTCGTTTCCGTCGTTCAGCTCTTTTCAGTCGTTCAGATCGTTTCAGTCGTTCAGATCATTTCAGTCGTTCAGATCGTTTCTGTCGTTCAGATCGTTTCTGTCGTTCAGATCGTTTCCGTCGTTCAGATCGTTTCAGTCGTTCAGATCGTTTCAGTCGTTCAGATCGTTTCTGTCGTTCAGATCGTTTCCGTCGTTCAGTTCGTTTCCGTCGTTCAGCTCGTTTCAGTCGTTCAGATCGTTTCAGTCGTTCAGTTCGTTTCCGTCGTTCATCTCGTTTCAGTCGTTCAGATCATTTCAGTCGTTCAGCTCGTTTCAGTCGTTCAGATCATTTCAGTCGTTCATCTCGTTTCAGTCGTTCAGATCATTTCAGTCGTTCATCTCGTTTCAGTCGTTCAGATCATTTCAGTCGTTCAGATCGTTTCAGTCGTTCAGATCATTTCAGTCGTTCAGCTCGTTTCAGTCGTTCAGATCGTTTCAGTCGTTCAGTTCGTTTTCCGTCGTTCAGATCGTTTCAGTCATTCAGATCGTTTCCGTCGTTCAGATCGTTTCAGTCGTTCAGATCATTTCAGTCGTTCAGATCATTTCCGTCGTTCAGATCGTTTCAGTCGTTCAGATCGTTTCCGTCGTTCAGATCGTTTCAGTCGTTCAGATCGTTTCCCTCATCAGCTCTTTTCTGTCGTTCAGATTGTTTCAGTCGTTCAGATCGTTTCAGTCGTTCAGTTCGTTTTAAACGTTCAGATCGTTTCAGTCGTTCAGATCGTTTCTGTCGTTCAGTTCGTTTCCGTCGTTCAGATCGTTTCCGTCGTTCAGATCGTTTCAGTCGTTCAGATCGCTTACGTCGTTCAGATCGTTTCAGTCGTTCAGATCGTTTCAGTCGTTCAGATCGTTTCCGTCGTTCAGTTCGTTTCCGTCGTTCAGATCGTTTCAGTCGTTCAGATCGCTTACGTCGTTCAGATCGTTTCAGTCGTTCAGATCGTTTCCGTCGTTCAGATCATTTCAGTCGTTCAGATCGTTTCCGTCGTTCAGTTCGTTTCCGTCGTTCAGATCGTTTCAGTCGTTCAGATCGTTTCAGTCGTTCAGATCGTTTCCGTCGTTCAGTTCGTTTCTGTCGTTCAGATCGTTTCAGTCGTTCAGATCATTTCCGTCGTTCAGATCGTTTCCCTCATCAGCTCTTTTCCGTCGTTCAAATTGTTTCAGTCTTTCAGATCGTTTCAGTCGTTCAGTTTGTTTCCGTCGTTCAGATCGTTTCAGTCGTTCAGATCGTTTCAGTCGTTCAGTTTGTTTCAGTCGTTCAGATCGTTTCAGTCGTTCAGATCGTTTACCTCATCAGCTCTTTTCCGTCGTTCAGATCGTTTCAGTCGTTCAGATCGTTTCCGTCGTTCAGATCGTTTCAGTCGTTCAGATCGTTTCAGTCGTTCAGATCATTTCCGTCGTTCAGATCGTTTCAGTCGTTCAGATCGTTTCCGTCGTTCAGATCGTTTCAGTCGTTCAGATCGTTTCACTCATCAGCTCTTTTCCGTCGTTCAAATTGTTTCAGTCTTTCAGATCGTTTCCGTCGTTCAGATCGTTTCAGTCGTTCAGATCGTTTCCGTCGTTCAGATCGTTTCAGTCGTTCAGATCGTTTCAGTCTTTCAGATCGTTTCCGTCGTTCAGATCGTTTCAGTCGTTCAGATCGTTTCCGTCGTTCAGATCGTTTCAGTCGTTCAGATCGTTTCAGTCGTTCAGATCGTTTCAGTCGTTCAGATCGTTTCCGTCGTTCAAATTGTTTCAGTCTTTCAGATCGTTTCAGTCGCTCAGATCGTTTCAGTCGTTCAGATCGTTTCCGTCGTTCAGATCGTTTCAGTCGTTCATCGTTTCCGTCGTTCAGTTCGTTTCAGTCGTTCAGATCGTTTCCCTCATCAGCTCTTTTCCGATGTTCAGATCGTTTCTGTCGTTCAGATTGTTTCAGTCGTTCAGATCGTTTCAGTCGTTCAGTTCGTTTCAAACGTTCAGATCGTTTCTGTCGTTCAGTTCGTTTCCGTCGTTCAGATCGTTTCCGTCGTTCAGATCGTTTCAGTCGTTCAGATCGCTTACGTCGTTCAGATCGTTTCAGTCGTTCAGATCGTTTCCGTCGTTCAGTTCGTTTCCGTCGTTCAGATCGTTTCAGTCGTTCAGATCATTTCCGTCGTTCAGATCGTTTCCCTCATCAGCTCTTTTCCGTCGTTCAGATTGTTTCAGTCTTTCAGATCGTTTCAGTCGTTCAGTTTGTTTCCGTCGTTCAGATCGTTTCAGTCGTTCAGATCGTTTCAGTCGTTCAGTTTGTTTCAGTCGTTCAGATCGTTTCAGTCGTTCAGATCGTTTACCTCATCAGCTCTTTTCCGTCGTTCAGATCGTTTCAGTCGTTCAGATCGTTTCCGTCGTTCAGATCGTTTCCGTCGTTCAGATCGTTTCCGTCGTTCAGATCGTTTCAGTCGTCCAGATCGTTTCAGTCGTTCAGATCGTTTCCGTCGCTCAGATCGTTTCAGTCGTTCAGATCGTTTCCGTCGTTCAGATCGTTTCAGTCGTTCATCGTTTCCGTCGTTCAGTTCGTTTCAGTCGTTCAGATCGTTTCCCTCATCAGCTCTTTTCCGTCGCTCAGATCGTTTCAGTCGTTCAGATCGTTTCAGTCGTTCAGTTTGTTTCAGTCGTTCAGATCGTTTCCTTCGTTCAGATCGTTTCAGTCGTTCAGATCGTTTCCGTCGTTCAGATCGTTTCAGTCGTTCAGATCGTTTCAGTCGTTCAGATCGTTTCCGTCGTTCAGATCGTTTCCGTCGTTCAGATCGTTTCCGTCGTTCAGATCGTTTTCCTCATCAGCTCTTTTCCGTCGTTCAGATCGTTTCAGTCGTTCAGTTCGTTTCCGTCGTTCAGATCGTTTCAGTCGTTCAGATCGTTTCCGTCGTTCAGATCGTTTCAGTCGTTCAGTTTGTTTCAGTCGTTCAGATCGTTTCCCTCATCAGCTCTTTTCCGTCGTTCAGATCGTTTCAGTCGTTCAGTTCGTTTCCGTCGTGCAGATCGTTTCAGTCGTTCAGATCGTTTCCGTCGTTCAGATCTTTTCAGTCGTTCAGATCGTTTCCCTCATCAGCTCTTTTCAGTCGTTCAGATCGTTTCAGTCGTTCAGCTCGTTTCAGTCGTTCAGATCGTTTCAGTCGTTCAGATCGTTTCCGTCGTTCAGGTCGTTTCAGTCGTTCAGTTCGTTTCCGTCGTTCAGATCGTTTCAGTCGTTCAGATCGTTTCAGTCGTTCAGATCGTTTGAGTCGTTCAGATCGTTTCACTCGTTCAGATCGTTTCCGTCGTTCAGATCGTTTCAGTCGTTCATCTCGTTTCCCTCATCAGCTCTTTTCAGTCGTTCAGATCGTTTCCGTCGTTCAGCTCTTTTCAGTCGTTCAGTTCGTTTCCGTCGTTCAGCTCTTTTCAGTCGTTCAGTTCGTTTCCGTCGTTCAGATCGTTTCAGTCGTTCAGATCGTTTCCCTCATCAGCTCTTTTCAGTCGTTCAGATCGTTTCCGTCGTTCAGCTCTTTTCAGTCGTTCAGTTCGTTTCCGTCGTTCAGATCGTTTCAGTCGTTCAGATCATTTCAGTCGTTCAGATCGTTTCTGTCGTTCATATCGTTTCTGTCGTTCAGATCGTTTCCGTCGTTCAGATCGTTTCAGTCGTTCAGATCGTTTCAGTCGTTCAGATCGTTTCTGTCGTTCAGATCGTTTCCGTCGTTCAGTTCGTTTCCGTCGTTCAGCTCGTTTCAGTCGTTCAGATCGTTTCAGTCGTTCAGTTCGTTTTCCGTCGTTCAGATCGTTTCCGTCGTTCAGATCGTTTCCGTCGTTCAGATCGTTTCAGTCGTTCAGATCGTTTCCCTCATCAGCTCTTTTCTGTCGTTCAGATTGTTTCAGTCGTTCAGATCGTTTCACTCATCAGCTCTTTTCCGTCGTTCAAATTGTTTCAGTCTTTCAGATCGTTTCCGTCGTTCAGATCGTTTCCGTCGTTCAGATCGTTTCCGTCGTTCAGATCGTTTCAGTCGTTCAGATCGTTTCAGTCGTTCAGATCGTTTCCCTCATCAGCTCTTTTCCGTCGTTCAGATCGTTTCCTTCGTTCAGATCGTTTCCGTCGTTCAGATCGTTTCCGTCGTTCAGATCGTTTTCCTCATCAGCTCTTTTCCGTCGTTCAGATCGTTTCAGTCGTTCAGTTCGTTTCCGTCGTTCAGATCGTTTCAGTCGTTCAGATCGTTTCCGTCGTTCAGTTTGTTTCAGTCGTTCAGATCGTTTCCCTCATCAGCTCTTTTCCGTCGTTCAGATCGTTTCAGTCGTTCAGATCGTTTCAGTCGTTCAGATCGTTTCAGTCGTTCAGCTCGTTTCAGTCGTTCAGTTCGTTTCCGTCGTGCAGATCGTTTCAGTCGTTCAGATCGTTTCCGTCGTTCAGATCTTTTCAGTCGTTCAGATCGTTTCCCTCATCAGCTCTTTTCAGTCGTTCAGATCGTTTCAGTCGTTCAGCTCGTTTCAGTCGTTCAGATCGTTTCAGTCGTTCAGCTCGTTTCAGTCGTTCAGATCGTTTCACTCGTTCAGATCGTTTCAGTCGTTCAAATCGTTTCTGTCGTTCAGATCGTTTCCGTCGTTCAGGTCGTTTCAGTCGTTCAGTTCGTTTCCGTCGTTCAGATCGTTTCAGTCGTTCAGATCGTTTCAGTCGTTCAGATCGTTTGAGTCGTTCAGATCGTTTCACTCGTTCAGATCGTTTCCGTCGTTCAGATCGTTTCAGTCGTTCATCTCGTTTCCCTCATCAGCTCTTTTCAGTCGTTCAGATCGTTTCCGTCGTTCAGCTCTTTTCAGTCGTTCAGTTCGTTTCCGTCGTTCAGCTCTTTTCAGTCGTTCAGTTCGTTTCCGTCGTTCAGATCGTTTCAGTCGTTCAGATCGTTTCCCTCATCAGCTCTTTTCAGTCGTTCAGATCGTTTCAGTCGTTCAGCTCTTTTCAGTCGTTCAGTTCGTTTCCGTCGTTCAGATCGTTTCAGTCGTTCAGATCATTTCAGTCGTTCAGATCGTTTCTGTCGTTCAGATCGTTTCTGTCGTTCAGATCGTTTCCGTCGTTCAGATCGTTTCAGTCGTTCAGATCGTTTCAGTCGTTCAGATCGTTTCTGTCGTTCAGATCGTTTCCGTCGTTCAGTTCGTTTCCGTCGTTCAGCTCGTTTCAGTCGTTCAGATCGTTTCAGTCGTTCAGTTCGTTTTCCGTCGTTCAGATCGTTTCCGTCGTTCAGATCGTTTCCGTCGTTCAGATCGTTTCAGTCGTTCAGATCGTTTCCCTCATCAGCTCTTTTCTGTCGTTCAGATTGTTTCAGTCGTTCAGATCGTTTCACTCATCAGCTCTTTTCCGTCGTTCAAATTGTTTCAGTCTTTCAGATCGTTTCCGTCGTTCAGATCGTTTCCGTCGTTCAGATCGTTTCCGTCGTTCAGATCGTTTCAGTCGTTCAGATCGTTTCAGTCGTTCAGATCGTTTCCCTCATCAGCTCTTTTCCGTCGTTCAGATCGTTTCCTTCGTTCAGATCGTTTCCGTCGTTCAGATCGTTTCCGTCGTTCAGATCGTTTTCCTCATCAGCTCTTTTCCGTCGTTCAGATCGTTTCAGTCGTTCAGTTCGTTTCCGTCGTTCAGATCGTTTCAGTCGTTCAGATCGTTTCCGTCGTTCAGTTTGTTTCAGTCGTTCAGATCGTTTCCCTCATCAGCTCTTTTCCGTCGTTCAGATCGTTTCAGTCGTTCAGATCGTTTCAGTCGTTCAGTTTGTTTCAGTCGTTCAGATCGTTTCCCTCATCAGCTCTTTTCCGTCGTTCAGATCGTTTCAGTCGTTCAGTTCGTTTCCGTCGTGCAGATCGTTTCAGTCGTTCAGATCGTTTCAGTCTTTCAGATCGTTTCTGTCTTTCAGATCGTTTCAGTCGTTCAGATCGTTTCAGTTGTTCAGATCGTTTCCCTCATCAGCTCTTTTCCGTCGTTCAGATCGTTTCAGTCGTTCAGATCGTTTCAGTCGTTCAGATCGTTTCCGTCGTTCAGATCGTTTCAGTCTTTCAGATCGTTTCCGTCGTTCAGATCGTTTCCGTCGTTCAGATCGTTTCCGTCGTTCAGATCGTTTCAGTCGTTCAGCTCGTTTCAGTCGTTCAGATCGTTTCCGTCGTTCAGATCGTTTCAGTCTTTCAGATCGTTTCCGTCGTTCAGATCGTTTCCGTCGTTCAGATCGTTTCAGTCTTTCAGATCGTTTCCGTCGTTCAGCTCGTTTCAGTCGTTCAGATCGTTTCCGTCGTTCAGATCGTTTCAGTCTTTCAGATCGTTTCCGTCGTTCAGTTCGTTTCCGTCGTTCAGATCGTTTCAGTCGTCCAGATCGTTTCAGTCGTTCAGATCGTTTCCGTCGCTCAGATCGTTTCAGTCGTTCAGATCGTTTCCGTCGTTCAGATCGTTTCAGTCGTTCATCGTTTCCGTCGTTCAGATCGTTTCAGTCGTTCAGATCGTTTCCCTCATCAGCTCTTTTCCGTCGTTCAGATCGTTTCCTTCGTTCAGATCGTTTCAGTCGTTCAGATCGTTTCCGTCGTTCAGATCGTTTCAGTCGTTCAGATCGTTTCCTTCGTTCAGATCGTTTCAGTCGTTCAGATCGTTTCCGTCGTTCAGATCGTTTCCGTCGTTCAGATCGTTTCCGTCGTTCAGATCGTTTTCCTCATCAGCTCTTTTCCGTCGTTCAGATCGTTTCAGTCGTTCAGATCGTTTCAGTCTTTCAGATCGTTTCTGTCTTTCAGATCGTTTCAGTCGTTCAGATCGTTTCACTCGTTCAGATCGTTTCAGTCGTTCAAATCGTTTCTGTCGTTCAGATCGTTTCCGTCGTTCAGGTCGTTTCAGTCGTTCAGTTCGTTTCCGTCGTTCAGATCGTTTCAGTCGTTCAGATCGTTTGAGTCGTTCAGATCGTTTCACTCGTTCAGATCGTTTGAGTCGTTCAGTTCGTTTCTGTCGTTCAGATCGTTTCTGTCGTTCAGATCGTTTCCGTCGTTCAGGTCGTTTCCGTCGTTCAGATCGTTTCAGTCGTTCAGATCGTTTCAGTCGTTCAGATCGTTTCAGTTGTTCAGATCGTTTCAGTCGTTCAGTTCGTTTTCCGTCGTTCAGATCGTTTCAGTCGTTCAGTTCGTTTCCGTCGTTCAGATCGTTTCAGTCGTCCAGATCGTTTCAAGTCCTTAAAGATCGTTTCAGTCGTTCAGATCGTTTCTGTCGTTCAGATCGTTTCAGTCGTTCAGATCGTTTCTGTCGTTCAGATCGTTTCCGTCGTTCAGATCGTTTCTGTCGTTCAGATCGTTTCAGTCGTTCAGATCGTTTCTGTCGTTCAGATCTTTTCAGTCGTTCAGTTCGTTTCCGTCGTTCAGTTCGTTTCTGTCGTTCAGATCGTTTCCGTCGTTCAGTTCGTTTCCGTCGTTCAGATCGTTTCCGTCATTCAGATCGTTTCAGTCGTTCAGATCGTTTCAGTCCTTCAAATCGTTTCCCTCATCAGCTCGTTTCCGTCGTTCAGATCGTTTCTGTCGTTCAGATCGTTTCAGTCGTTCAGATCGTTTCCGTCGTTCAGATCGTTTCCGTCGTTCAGATCGTTTCAGTCGTTCAGATCGTTTCAGTCCTTCAAATCGTTTCCCTCATCAGCTCGTTTCCGTCGTTCAGATCGTTTAAGTCGTTCAGATCGTTTCCGTAGCTCAGATCGTTTCCGTCGTTCAGATCATTTTAGTCGTTCAGATCATTTCAGTCGTTCAGATCGTTTCTGTCGTTCAGATCGTTTCCGTCGTTCAGGTCGTTTCTATCGTTCAGCTCTTTTAAGTCGTTCAGATCGTTTCCGTCGTTCAGATCGTTTCCGTCGTTCAGATCGTTTCAGTCGTTCAGTTCGTTTCCGTCGCTTAGATCGTTTCTGTCGTTCAGATCGTTTCCGTCGTTCAGGTCGTTTCAGTCGTTCAGTTCGTTTCCGTCGCTCAGATCGTTTCTGTCATTCAGATCGTTTCCGTCGCTCAGATCATTTCAGTCGTTCAGATCGTTTCCGTCGTTCAGATCGTTTCTGTCGTTCAGATCGTTTCCGTCGTTCAGATCGTTTCTGTCCTTCAGATCGTTTCAGTCCTTCAAATCGTTTCCCTCATCAGCTCGTTTCCGTCGTTCAGATCGTTTCTGTCGTTCAGATCGTTTCTGTCGTTCAGATCGTTTCCGTCGTTCAGATCGTTGAAGTCGTTCAGATCGTTTCCGTCGTTCAGATCGTTTCCGTCGTTCAAATCGTTTCTGTCGTTCAGGTCGTTTCAGTCGTTCAGATCGTTTCCTTCGTTCAGATCGTTTCAGTCGTTCAGATCGTTTCCGTCGTTCAGATCGTTTCCGTCGTTCAGATCGTTTCCGTCGTTCAGATCGTTTTCCTCATCAGCTCTTTTCCGTCGTTCAGATCGTTTCAGTCGTTCAGTTCGTTTCCGTCGTTCAGATCGTTTCAGTCGTTCAGATCGTTTCCGTCGTTCAGTTTGTTTCAGTCGTTCAGATCGTTTCCCTCATCAGCTCTTTTCCGTCGTTCAGATCGTTTCAGTCGTTCAGATCGTTTCAGTCGTTCAGTTTGTTTCAGTCGTTCAGATCGTTTCCCTCATCAGCTCTTTTCCGTCGTTCAGATCGTTTCAGTCGTTCAGTTCGTTTCCGTCGTGCAGATCGTTTCAGTCGTTCAGATCGTTTCAGTCTTTCAGATCGTTTCTGTCTTTCAGATCGTTTCAGTCGTTCAGATCGTTTCAGTTGTTCAGATCGTTTCCCTCATCAGCTCTTTTCCGTCGTTCAGATCGTTTCAGTCGTTCAGCTCTTTTAAGTCGTTCAGATCGTTTCAGTCGTTCAGATCGTTTCAGTCGTTCAGCTCGTTTCAGTCGTTCAGATCGTTTCCGTCGTTCAGATCGTTTCAGTCGTTCAGATCGTTTCCGTCGTTCAGATCGTTTCAGTCGTTCAGATCGTTTCCCTCATCAGCTCTTTTCAGTCGTTCAGATCGTTTCAGTCGTTCAGCTCGTTTCAGTCGTTCAGATCGTTTCAGTCGTTCAGCTCGTTTCAGTCGTTCAGATCGTTTCACTCGTTCAGATCGTTTCAGTCGTTCAAATCGTTTCTGTCGTTCAGATCGTTTCCGTCGTTCAGGTCGTTTTCCTCATCAGCTCTTTTCCGTCGTTCAGATCGTTTCAGTCGTTCAGATCGTTTCAGTCGTTCAGTTTGTTTCAGTCGTTCAGATCGTTTCCCTCATCAGCTCTTTTCCGTCGTTCAGATCGTTTCAGTCGTTCAGTTCGTTTCCGTCGTGCAGATCGTTTCAGTCGTTCAGATCGTTTCAGTCTTTCAGATCGTTTCTGTCTTTCAGATCGTTTCAGTCGTTCAGATCGTTTCAGTTGTTCAGATCGTTTCCCTCATCAGCTCTTTTCCGTCGTTCAGATCGTTTCAGTCGTTCAGCTCTTTTAAGTCGTTCAGATCGTTTCAGTCGTTCAGATCGTTTCAGTCGTTCAGCTCGTTTCAGTCGTTCAGATCGTTTCCGTCGTTCAGATCGTTTCAGTCGTTCAGATCGTTTCCGTCGTTCAGATCGTTTCAGTCGTTCAGATCGTTTCCCTCATCAGCTCTTTTCAGTCGTTCAGATCGTTTCAGTCGTTCAGCTCGTTTCAGTCGTTCAGATCGTTTCAGTCGTTCAGCTCGTTTCAGTCGTTCAGATCGTTTCACTCGTTCAGATCGTTTCAGTCGTTCAAATCGTTTCTGTCGTTCAGATCGTTTCCGTCGTTCAGGTCGTTTCAGTCGTTCAGTTCGTTTCCGTCGTTCAGATCGTTTCAGTCGTTCAGATCGTTTCAGTCGTTCAGATCGTTTCAGTCGTTCAGATCGTTTCCGTCGTTCAGATCGTTTCCGTCGTTCAGATCGTTTCCGTCGTTCAGATCATTTCAGTCGTTCAGATCGTTTCCCTCATCAGCTCTTTTCAGTCGTTCAGATCGTTTCCGTCGTTCAGCTCTTTTCAGTCGTTCAGTTCGTTTCCGTCGTTCAGATCATTTCAGTCGTTCAGATCGTTTCTGTCGTTCAGATCGTTTCTGTCGTTCAGATCGTTTCAGTCGTTCAGTTCGTTTCAGTCGTTCAGATCGTTTCAGTCGTTCAGGTCGTTTCCGTCGTTCAGGTCGTTTCCCTCATCAGCTCTTTTCAGTCGTTCAGATCGTTTCCGTCGTTCAGCTCTTTTCAGTCGTTCAGGTCGTTTCCGTCGTTCAGGTCGTTTCCGTCGTTCAGATCGTTTCAGTCGTTCAGATCGTTTCCGTCGTTCAGATCGTTTCAGTCGTTCAGATCGTTTCCGTCGTTCAGATCGTTTCAGTCGTTCAGATCGTTTCCGTCGTTCAGATCATTTCTGTCGTTCAGATCGTTTCAGTCGTTCAGATCGTTTCTGTCGTTCAGATCGTTTCCGTCGTTCAGATCGTTTCAGTCGTTCAGATCGTTTCAGTCGTTCAGATCATTTCTGTCGTTCAGATCGTTTCCGTCGTTCAGATCGTTTCAGTCGTTCAGATCGTTTCCGTCGTTCAGATCATTTCTGTCGTTCAGATCGTTTCAGTCGTTCAGATCGTTTCTGTCGTTCAGATCGTTTCCGTCGTTCAGATCGTTTCCGTCGTTCAGATCGTTTCAGTCGTTCAGATCGTTTCCGTCGTTCAGATCGTTTCCGTCGTTCAGATCGTTTCAGTCGTTCAGATCGTTTCCGTCGTTCAGATCGTTTCAGTCGTTCAGATCGTTTCCCTCATCAGCTCTTTTCAGTCGTTCAGATCGTTTCAGTCGTTCAGCTCGTTTCAGTCGTTCAGATCGTTTCAGTCGTTCAGCTCGTTTCAGTCGTTCAGATCGTTTCACTCGTTCAGATCGTTTCAGTCGTTCAAATCGTTTCTGTCGTTCAGATCGTTTCCGTCGTTCAGGTCGTTTTCCTCATCAGCTCTTTTCCGTCGTTCAGATCGTTTCAGTCGTTCAGATCGTTTCAGTCGTTCAGTTTGTTTCAGTCGTTCAGATCGTTTCCCTCATCAGCTCTTTTCCGTCGTTCAGATCGTTTCAGTCGTTCAGTTCGTTTCCGTCGTGCAGATCGTTTCAGTCGTTCAGATCGTTTCAGTCTTTCAGATCGTTTCTGTCTTTCAGATCGTTTCAGTCGTTCAGATCGTTTCAGTTGTTCAGATCGTTTCCCTCATCAGCTCTTTTCCGTCGTTCAGATCGTTTCAGTCGTTCAGCTCTTTTAAGTCGTTCAGATCGTTTCAGTCGTTCAGATCGTTTCAGTCGTTCAGCTCGTTTCAGTCGTTCAGTTCGTTTCAGTCGTTCAGATCGTTTCAGTCGTTCAGGTCGTTTCCGTCGTTCAGGTCGTTTCCCTCATCAGCTCTTTTCAGTCGTTCAGATCGTTTCCGTCGTTCAGCTCTTTTCAGTCGTTCAGGTCGTTTCCGTCGTTCAGGTCGTTTCCGTCGTTCAGATCGTTTCAGTCGTTCAGATCGTTTCCGTCGTTCAGATCGTTTCAGTCGTTCAGATCGTTTCCGTCGTTCAGATCGTTTCAGTCGTTCAGATCGTTTCCGTCGTTCAGATCATTTCTGTCGTTCAGATCGTTTCAGTCGTTCAGATCGTTTCTGTCGTTCAGATCGTTTCCGTCGTTCAGATCGTTTCAGTCGTTCAGATCGTTTCAGTCGTTCAGATCATTTCTGTCGTTCAGATCGTTTCCGTCGTTCAGATCGTTTCAGTCGTTCAGATCGTTTCCGTCGTTCAGATCATTTCTGTCGTTCAGATCGTTTCAGTCGTTCAGATCGTTTCTGTCGTTCAGATCGTTTCCGTCGTTCAGATCGTTTCCGTCGTTCAGATCGTTTCAGTCGTTCAGATCGTTTCCGTCGTTCAGATCGTTTCCGTCGTTCAGATCGTTTCAGTCGTTCAGATCGTTTCCGTCGTTCAGATCGTTTCAGTCGTTCAGATCGTTTCCCTCATCAGCTCTTTTCAGTCGTTCAGATCGTTTCAGTCGTTCAGCTCGTTTCAGTCGTTCAGATCGTTTCAGTCGTTCAGCTCGTTTCAGTCGTTCAGATCGTTTCACTCGTTCAGATCGTTTCAGTCGTTCAAATCGTTTCTGTCGTTCAGATCGTTTCCGTCGTTCAGGTCGTTTCAGTCGTTCAGTTCGTTTCCGTCGTTCAGATCGTTTCAGTCGTTCAGATCGTTTCAGTCGTTCAGATCGTTTCAGTCGTTCAGATCGTTTCCGTCGTTCAGATCGTTTCCGTCGTTCAGATCGTTTCCGTCGTTCAGATCATTTCAGTCGTTCAGATCGTTTCCCTCATCAGCTCTTTTCAGTCGTTCAGATCGTTTCCGTCATTCAGCTCTTTTCAGTCGTTCAGTTCGTTTCCGTCGTTCAGATCATTTCAGTCGTTCAGATCGTTTCTGTTGTTCAGATCGTTTCTGTCGTTCAGATCGTTTCAGTCGTTCAGTTCGTTTCAGTCGTTCAGATCGTTTCAGTCGTTCAGGTCGTTTCCGTCGTTCAGGTCGTTTCCCTCATCAGCTCTTTTCAGTCGTTCAGATCGTTTCCGTCGTTCAGCTCTTTTCAGTCGTTCAGGTCGTTTCCGTCGTTCAGGTCGTTTCCGTCGTTCAGATCGTTTCAGTCGTTCAGATCGTTTCCGTCGTTCAGATCGTTTCAGTCGTTCAGATCGTTTCCGTCGTTCAGATCGTTTCAGTCGTTCAGATCGTTTCCGTCGTTCAGATCGTTTCTGTCGTTCAGATCGTTTCAGTCGTTCAGATCGTTTCTGTCGTTCAGATCGTTTCCGTCGTTCAGATCGTTTCAGTCGTTCAGATCGTTTCAGTCCTTCAAATCGTTTCCCTCATCAGCTCGTTTCCGTCGTTCAGATCGTTTCAGTCGTTCAGATCGTTTCAGTCCTTCAAATCGTTTCCCTCATCAGATCTTTTCCGTCGTTCAGATCGTTTCTGTCGTTCAGATCGTTTCAGTCGTTCAGTTCGTTTCCGTCGCTCAGATCGTTTCTGTCGTTCAGATCGTTTCCGTCGTTCAGATCGTTTCTGTCGTTCAGATCGTTTCTGTCGTTCAGATCGTTTCAGTCGTTCAGTTCGTTTCCGTCGCTCAGATCGTTTCTGTCGTTCAGTTCGTTTCTGTCGTTCAGATCGTTTCCGTCGTTCAGGTCGTTTCAGTCGTTCAGTTCGTTTCTGTCGTTCAGCTCTTTTAAGTCGTTCAGATCGTTTCCGTCGTTCAGATCGTTTCCGTCGTTCAGATCGTTTCCGTCGTTCAGATCGTTTCTGTCCTTCAGATCGTTTTAGTCCTTCAAATCGTTTCCCTCATCAGCTCGTTTCCGTCGTTCAGATCGTTTCTGTCGTTCAGATCGTTTCTGTCGTTCAGATCGTTTCCGTCGTTCAGATCGTTGAAGTCGTTCAGATCGTTTCCGTCGTTCAGATCGTTTCCGTCGTTCAGATCGTTTCCGTCGTTCAAATCGTTTCTGTCGTTCAGGTCGTTTCAGTCGTTCAGTTCGTTTCCATCGTTCAGATTGTTTCAGTCGTTCAGTTCGTTTCCGTCGTTCAGATCGTTTCCGTCGTTCAGATCGTTTCAGTCCTTAAAGATCGTTTCAGTCGTTCAGCTCTTTTCAGTCGTTCAGCTCGTTTCCGTCGTTCAGGTCGTTTCAGTCGTTCAGATCGTTTCTGTCCTTCAGATCGTTTTAGTCCTTCAAATCGTTTCCCTCATCAGCTCGTTTCCGTCGTTCAGATCGTTTCTGTCGTTCAGATCGTTTCCGTCGTTCAGATCGTTGAAGTCGTTCAGATCGTTTCCGTCGTTCAGATCGTTTCCGTCGTTCAGATCGTTTCCGTCGTTCAAATCGTTTCTGTCGTTCAGGTCGTTTCAGTCGTTCAGTTCGTTTCCATCGTTCAGATTGTTTCAGTCGTTCAGTTCGTTTCCGTCGTTCAGATCGTTTCCGTCGTTCAGATCGTTTCAGTCCTTAAAGATCGTTTCAGTCGTTCAGCTCTTTTCAGTCGTTCAGCTCGTTTCCGTCGTTCAGATCGTTTCAGTCGTTCAGATCGTTTCCGTCGTTCAGGTCGTTTCCATCGTTCAGCTCTTTTAAGTCGTTCAGATCGTTTCCGTCGTTCAGATCGTTTCTGTCGTTCAGATCGTTTCCGTCCTTAAAGATCGTTTCAGTCGTTCAGCTCTTTTCAGTCGTTCAGCTCGTTTCCGTCGTTCAGATCGTTTCAGTCGTTCAGATCGTTTCCGTCGTTCAGGTCGTTTCCATCGTTCAGCTCTTTTAAGTCGTTCAGATCGTTTCCGTCGTTCAGATCGTTTCCGTCGTTCAGGTCGTTTCCATCGTTCAGCTCTTTTAAGTCGTTCAGATCGTTTCCGTCGTTCAGATCGTTTCTGTCGTTCAGATCGTTTCAGTCGTTCAGTTCGTTTCCGTCGCTCAGATCGTTTCCGTCGCTCAGATCATTTCAGTCGTTCAGATCGTTTCTGTCGTTCAGATCGTTTCTGTCGTTCAGGTCGTTTACATCGTTCAGCTCTTTTAAGTCGTTCAGATCGTTTCCGTCGTTCAGATCGTTTCCGTCGTTCAGGTCGTTTCAGTCGTTCAGTTCGTTTCCATCGTTCAGATTGTTTCAGTCGTTCAGTTCGTTTCCGTCGTTCAGATCGTTTCCGTCGTTCAGATCGTTTCAGTCCTTAAAGATCGTTTCAGTCGTTCAGCTCTTTTCAGTCGTTCAGCTCGTTTCCGTCGTTCAGATCGTTTCAGTCGTTCAGATCGTTTCCGTCGTTCAGGTCGTTTCCATCGTTCAGCTCTTTTAAGTCGTTCAGATCGTTTCCGTCGTTCAGATCGTTTCTGTCGTTCAGATCGTTTCCGTCCTTAAAGATCGTTTCAGTCGTTCAGCTCTTTTCAGTCGTTCAGCTCGTTTCCGTCGTTCAGATCGTTTCAGTCGTTCAGATCGTTTCCGTCGTTCAGGTCGTTTCCATCGTTCAGCTCTTTTAAGTCGTTCAGATCGTTTCCGTCGTTCAGATCGTTTCCGTCGTTCAGGTCGTTTCCATCGTTCAGCTCTTTTAAGTCGTTCAGATCGTTTCCGTCGTTCAGATCGTTTCTGTCGTTCAGATCGTTTCAGTCGTTCAGTTCGTTTCCGTCGCTCAGATCGTTTCCGTCGCTCAGATCATTTCAGTCGTTCAGATCGTTTCTGTCGTTCAGATCGTTTCTGTCGTTCAGGTCGTTTACATCGTTCAGCTCTTTTAAGTCGTTCAGATCGTTTCCGTCGTTCAGATCGTTTCCGTCGTTCAGATCGTTTCCGTCGTTCAGGTCGTTTCCATCGTTCAGCTCTTTTAAGTCGTTCAGATCGTTTCCGTCGTTCAGATCGTTTCCGTCGTTCAGATCGTTTCTGTCCTTCAGATCGTTTCAGTCCTTCAAATCGTTTCCCTCATCAGCTCGTTTCCGTCGTTCAGATCGTTTCTGTCGTTCAGATCGTTTCTGTCGTTCAGATCGTTTCCGTCGTTCAGATCGTTTCCGTCGTTCAGATCGTTTCTGTCCTTCAGATCGTTTCAGTCCTTCAAATCGTTTCCCTCATCAGCTCGTTTCCGTCGTTCAGATCGTTTCTGTCATTCAGGTCGTTTCAGTCGTTCAGTTCGTTTCCGTCGTTCAGATCGTTTCAGTCGTTCAGTTCGTTTCCGTCGTTCAGATCGTTTCCGTCGTTCAGACCGTTTCAGTCCTTAAAGATCGTTTCAGTCGTTCAGCTCTTTTCAGTCGTTCAGCTCGTTTCCGTCGTTCAGATCGGCTCGGCAACTCTGCTCAGACTGCTGCCTCCGCGACCCGGCCCCGGATAAAGCGGTAGCCAATGGATGGATGGATGGATGGGTAATGCTGCGCCTTCATCAATCGGATCATTATCAAAAGCACATTCCATATTGAGGGAATAAAGTTGACGTCTAATTTGCCTCGGGAATAAGGCACTGCAGAACTGTTTCACCAAAACTCCCCCGCTGAATGAGGAAATGAAATCCTGTGTCCGTCTGAAAGGGGGCGGAGCCAGAGCAAAACTCCGTGTTCACTGACAAAAACCTGCTCCCGACCAGGTTAGTTCTAGAGCGTCTGTTGCCCCGGTAACTGACCGGGAGTTGACGTTACACCGCTTCGTGAAACAGGCTTGAGTTACCCCGCTTCCTCTGGTTTGAGTTATCTCCCGTCGTGAAACGGAAAATCCCGCATTTCCCTCAACTCGGTGTTCAATAACCTGGGGTAATCCTTAAACCTGCTTCGTGAAACGGACCCCAGGAGGCTCCGAACAGCTCCAAGCAAACTGGCTGATTCATAAACAAAACTCTACCACAGATGTGGATTATATGGCGTTTGAGTCCAGGTTTCAAATACACTTTATTCTCTGATGTAGCGCAACAAGGACACGACTTGTTTGTGAATATTTGTGTAATATTGACAGTATGTGGGACCAGTGAACCAGGTGTGAACCAGGTGTGAACCAGGTGTGAACCAGGTGTGAACCGCTCATTAAGCAGGTATCATTAGATCCAGATGAGTGTTATGGATATCAAAGTCAACTGACACATGATTTCTACCTTCTGTTGGGATCTGCAGGACCACAGAAAGTTTGTTCATTTCTGGGGAGAGACAATATTCATTTGTCATGAGACGCAGTCATGACATGAATTCTGACCCAGGAATGTGATGGCCTTTCACACCTAGAGTGGGGAAGGGGGGACATTCTCCAGGACCTTCCTCCCCCCCCTTTCTGCTCAAGACTCTTCCCCCATGCATTCAGCCAGTCACTGATTGGTTAAAGCTCTCAGGCTTTGACACCTCTGAATCCACACGTGGAACAAAGAGCCTGCGAAGCCAGGCTTCTTGCCCAGAGACTCTTGCAAAGCAAACTCCAAGGAGGTGGGTTGCTGCAGAGCAGCTCATCCAGTGTTAGCACACAGCTAACACGAGAGGCCGGCAACCAGAGGCCTCCACTCCTCAACTCATCTGCTGACCCACCACGAGGGTCAGACCTTCCCCTGATCCAGAGACCAGCACCCAGAGTCTGCTCTCCAGGGAAACCAACCGGTTCCTCCAGGACGGGACCAGGGACCCTCACAGAGCTTCTTTGTGTTTTTCCTGAACAAGCAGGAAAGCCATCACAGGCCTGAGCGATCAGCTCCTCAGTCTGAACAAAGGGACAGCCAGGCGCTGCAAAGAAGGACAGCTCCTGAAACACCAACTCCACCTTCTTCTTCTCAGCCTGCAGAACCAGCAACCACAGTTAGCAGGAGGTGCTAACTACAGGAGAAGGCACCAGCTTCCCTCCAGCACGACAACTGAACTCTTCCAAGGAAGTGGTAACAACTGGGCATTACCTGAGATTAGTTAAACTTGATGCTATGCATAGAACTGTTTAACTTTCATGAAGATGTGTTGATTCTGTTACAGTGATCGCGTTCTGTTGATGTTGATATTAGGCACCGTTATCAACTTGTAAACCACTGTTAGCTCTGCCACAGACACAGGGTCTGCATGCTAATCCGCTTTACTAACTTGTTAACTCGCAATCCTACACATATCACATCAAAGACAACATCACACAGTAACTGAACACCATCTGACGACTCCTGACGTTTTACAAGACAAATCGCATTCACATCAAGTCATTCTAGAAATGGTCCCTTAGCAGAGACACACAGAAGCAGATGCTGTGGCTAGCTTCTATTGTTCTTTTGCTATCAGCACATGGCCGAGCTGTAAAGGACAGACCTCCTGTTCTCTGACAACCTCCATTTGGAATGTAGTTTCTTGTGATCCGCCATCTTGTTTTGTAGTTCCATCACACGTCACACACACACACTCCCTCCAACTCTCTCTCTCTCTTTCTCTCTCCACACACACCCAGCTGTATATAGGTAGTTAGAATCTGTGTTTTATTTGTTTTCATTGTTAATAAATATATTTTTGGAATCATACTTGCTGTTTTATTAATGAGCACAAAGGTGAATGAAATGTCGACCTCTTCTGTGTTAAGAACTCCAAAATCCTTCAAGCTTTACTGTTAATTCTGGTAATTGTAATTAATCTAACTATTAATTCAAATTCCTGATTAACTGTTTAGTATATCTTATGAGACTGATATAACTGAATTGGCTATCATTTCCTGTTAAGACAGGTGGAGCTCCGAGGTATCTGATGCAGATCAGATTAAATTTCAACATTATTAATAACTATCTTTGATAATTATTAATCATTATCGATAGCCAACCAAAACATAAATAGTGATCCATATGAGGACATAATGGTCCCAACACTTCTCACCAACAAAGGTTGGTTCACTCATTCATTCAGATATTTATTTAGTTATTTATCAAAAATTGGCTGACAAGGTTAAGTTTTCGTCAGTATGTATTTATTTATTTATTGGTTTGAATGCATTTGACCAACTTTTCACAAAAAAAACGACTGTCCCGAATTGCATGAAATCTTCAGGGATAATTTTTCATCATCCAAGGACTAATCCCGTAGATTTTGGGACGTTAATGGCTAAACGTTTACGAATAAATCCTGAAACAACAGTGATAATAAAAAAAGGCTCCTTCTGGGGGAGACCAAAGGAGATCAGCATCTGCTGCCATGGAGACGCTTCCTGCTCAGGGTTTCAGTGATGGAGCTACCTGACAGGCTTGTTAGCATCGATGTGAGCTAATGGCTCTCATGCTATCTTGGATCGACAGAGTGTAGCTCTAGTTTAACTTCATGATTTTACAAGCGTATTCATATGTTTCTGTATATTTCCACATCAATGATATAACTTCAAAAACAGAAACAATGCTAATATCTATGTAAATATCTGTGTAAACACATTTTTACACTTTTAAAGATTATATCTGCATGTGAATCAAGAATGTAAGGAGATATTCTCATTTTTGATTGATGCATTTTAGCTATGTGTGTTTTCTATTTATGTTTATATTTAAATTATGTGAGAGACCTGGCATGTCGGTGGCGTACGAAATACAAAATGGACCTGGCCTTTTGCGAGGTCCCTAACAAGAGATCTGATTGGTCAGGAGGCGGAGCTCTGACCTCATTTAGAGAACGTATCCTGCTCCGGAGCAAGTCAGACATCTCACGTCAGTTACCATGGTGATTTATCCTGGTGATAAGTGAGCGAGCGTGGTAGTACGGAAAACCCAGACTTAAACCTTGAAGTTACCTGGGTAAGTGGTAATCCAGCTTGGTAGTACAGGCCTGAGAGATGAAAGCCTGATGACATTCTTTCATGTGGCCTGATAAGCTCACAGCATGAGAAGATGAAAGCCTCATGACATCCTTTGATGTGGCCTGACACGATCACATCATGAGAAGGTGAAAGCCTTATGACGTCATATGTGTCTTTGATGTCACTACAGTATAAATAGATGCCAGCTCCTCGGAGGCACACAACTTCAACTCGAGCTGCGTATCAACAGTGCCTTTTGGAACAGCGACATTTAGTTTGAGTTCATTCTTTACATAGACATTTCAACTGCGAATATCGTGACAGCGAGAAGGACTTAACTCCTGCGTGAACAAGTGAGCAAGCTAGTATTTACAAACTACAACTTGGAGACACATTTCAGACAAGGCCCAAGGTGAAATTATTGGGTTGCGCAATCGCATCGCTGAACTCAAGCAGGTCGTCTTCAGCAATAAAACCTTTGTTGAGAACAAGAAAAAACAGGATGCCAAACAGGAGGAGGATCAGAGGGCGAGGGGAGATCTGGAAAAGACCGTCGGGACCCTTCGTGCTGCTAATGAGGCCCTGCTGATTAAGAATGAGGCCCTATGTGCTGAGAATGAGGCCTTCCGATCTGAGAAGGAGTCCCTCCACTGTCAGGAGAAGGATCTTCATGTTGTCAAGGAGACCCTCCACACTGACAATGAGGATCTCCACGATGAGAAGAACCTCCATGCTGAGAATGAGGTCCTCTGCTCTGAGGCCCTCCATGGTGAGAAGGAGTCCCCCCACTTTCAGAAGGAAAATCTCCATGTTGTCAAGGAGGCCATTGACACTGAAAATGAGATCCTCCACGATGAGAATGAGAATTTCCATACTGAGAACCTCAGTGCTGAGATTGAGGTCCTCCGTTCTGAGAATAAAACCCTCCGTGCTGATAAAGAGATCCTCCAGGTTGAGAAGGAGTCCCTCCGTGATGAGAACGAGGCCCTTCGCAGTGAGAAGGAGGATTTCCATGTTGTCAAGGAGAACCTCGACAATGTGAATGGGGAACTCTATGTTGAGAAAGAGACCCTCCGCGCTGAGAATGAGATACTCCACGTTTAGGAGAAGAATGTCCATGTTGCCAAGGAGAACCTCAACAATGAGATTGACAGACTCAACACTGTGATTGAGGACCTCAATATTGAGAATGAAGCCCTCCTGTGTGAGAATGAGACCCTCCTGTCTAAGAATGAGGCCTTCCAGGTTGAGAATGATGACCTCAACATCGAGAATGATGACCTCAAGGTTGAGAAGAACCTCCACTTTGAGAAGGAGAATCTCCGTATTGTCAAAGAGTTCGTCGACTCTGAGACTCAGACCCTCAACGCTGAGATTGAGATCCTCCATACTGAGAATCAGACCCTCCATACTGAGAATGAGGCCCTCCAGGTTGAGAATGATGACCTCCGCATCGAGAAGGTTGAGAATGACCTCTACTTTCAGAAGGAGAATGACCGTATGTACAAAGAGTTCTCCGACTGAGGCAGGCCATCGACGCTGACCTTGACCTCCACAATGAAGACTAGTATTTGCCCTTCTTTATGTCGGCCTCAGCCAGTCTTTATGTCGGCCTCAGCCAGTCTTTATGTGGGCCTCAGCCAGTCTTTATGTCAGCCTCAGCCAGTCTTTATGTGGCCTCAGCCGGTCTTTATGTGGGCCTCAGCCAGTCTTTATGTCAGCCTCAGCCAGTCTTTATGTGGGCCTCAGCCGGTCTTTATGTGGGCCTCAGCCGGTCTTTATGTCGGCCTCAGCCGGTCTTTATGTGGGCCTCAGCCGGTCTTTATGTCGGCCTCAGCCAGTCTTTATGTGGGCCTCAGCCAGTCTTTATGTGGGCTCAGCCAGTCTTTATGTGGGCCTCAGCCAGTCTTTATGTTGGCCTCAGCCGGTCTTTATGTGGGCCTCAGCCGGTCTTTATGTCGGCCTCAGCCAGTCTTTATGTGGGCCTCAGCCAGTCTTTATGTGGGTCTCAGCCATTCTTTATGTGGGCTCAGCCAGTCTTTATGTCGGCCTCAGCCCGTCTTTATGTGGGCCTCAGCCAGTCTTTATGTGGGCCTCAGCCAGTCTTTATGTGGGCCTCAACCAGTCTTTATGTCGGCCTCAGCCAGTCTTTTTGTGGGCCTCAGCCATTCTTCATGTCGGCCTCAGCCAGTCTTTATGTGGGCTCAGCCAGTCTTTATGTGGGCCTCAGCCGGTCTTTATGTCGGCCTCAGCCGGTCTTTATGTGGGCCTCAGCCGGTCTTTATGTGGGCCTCAGCCGGTCTTTATGTTGGCCTCAGCCGGTCTTTATGTGGGCCTCAGCCGGTCTTTATGTTGGCCTCAGCCGGTCTTTATGTGGGCCTCAGCCAGTCTTTATGTCAGCCTCAGCCAGTCTTTATGTGGCCTCAGCCGGTCTTTATGTCGGCCTCAGCCAGTCTTTATGTGGGCCTCAGCCGGTCTTTATGTGGGCTCAGCCAGTCTTAATGTCGGCCTCAGCCAGTCTTTATGTGGGCCTCAGCCAGTCTTTATGTCAGCCTCAGCCAGTCTTTATGTTGGCCTCAGCCATTCTTTATGTGGGCTCAGCCAGTCTTTATGTTGGCCTCAGCCGGTCTTTATGTGGGCCTCAGCCATTCTTTATGTGGGCCTCAGCCAGTCTTTATGTGGGCCTCAGCCAGTCTTTATGTGGGCCTCAGCCAGTCTTTATGTGGGCCTCAACCAGTCTTTATGTCGGCCTCAGCCAGTCTTTTTGTGGGCCTCAGCCATTCTTCATGTCGGCCTCAGCCAGTCTTTATGTGGGCCTCAGCCGGTCTTTATGTGGGCCTCAGCCGGTCTTTATGTCAGCCTCAGCCGGTCTTTATGTTGGCCTCAGCCGGTCTTTATGTGGGCCTCAGCCGGTCTTTATGTGGGCCTCAACCAGTCTTTATGTGGGCTCAGCCAGTCTTTATGTCAGCCTCAGCCGGTCTTTATGTGGGCTCAGCCAGTCTTTTTGTGGGCCTCAGCCGGTCTTTATGTCGGCCTCAGCCGGTCTTTATGTGGGCCTCAGCCGGTCTTTATGTTGGCCTCAGCCGGTCTTTATGTGGGCCTCAGCCGGTCTTTATGTCGGCCTCAGCCAGTCTTTATGTGGGCTCAGCCAGTCTTTATGTGGGCCTCAGCCGGTCTGCATTTTTTTAAGGCAGAAAAGATGTGTGGGAGTATTGTGTGGTTGTTCTTTTTTAAAGCACGAATCTTAAAGTAAGGCCTCCGAGACGATTGATCGGGAGGAATTTACAATGCTCCAGAAACTAAACTGGTGTGTTTGTTTCCATCTGGCAGAGCGCCTCCAGGAGGCCACCTGCATTTGAAGATGGCTGCCGAGGACGGGAGTGGTTTGTTGAGCTCCACTCTTGGTCTCTCTATCTTAAATTCTGTTTTATTGTTATCATGTATCTGGATATGCAACTTTTCACTGCAAATGGGTACACAAGCCTGCACAACAAAGTGTGAACAAAACAAACTCTATATGTTTGGTCATGGACAAAGCGTTTTGTACTCCATCTGGTCTTCAACTCATTGGACTAAAGGCAGGAGCAAAGCCCACAGTATGACACCAAAGCATGACCGTATGTATGCGTCCAAAGTCCTGATTGTGCTCATTCTCATGGCGGGGGATATACATCTTAACCCCGGACCTGGACCAACCTTGGAGCAGCGGACCTGTGCCACTGTGGGGCCCGTTACCGATGGAGGAGAAGCGCTGTCACCGCCCCTGTGCGCACCTGAGCTCGAAGCGCACCGCCCGGTCCTGCTGCTGGCACAGCGCCAGGAGCTGCCTGTGCACCCGGAACAGCGTCGGACCGACGAGCGCTCCGCTCAGGAACCGAGCCGCCTGCGTTCGTCTGACCACAGCTCTGCCGGTGAGTGCCCTTGCACGGCGCATCCATGCGCGGACACGGAGACAGCGCGGATGACATCCATGGCACAAGATACTGCTGTGCGCGCCGACTCACGCGCGGTTGAAGCGAGGCAGACACGTGCTAACAGGCGAGCAGGCCGAGAGCGCGCGGTGCACACGGGTCGCGCTGATCAAAAACAAAATCGACATCTCTTCTTTCAAACTGCTAATCATGCCCGAGTGCTGTGGGAACCAGCATGCAAACCAAAAGGAATAATGGGTGGGCATCTGAACATTCGAAGCATAATCTCCAAAAGAGATCAAATCTCCATACTTCTCCTGGACTCCAATCTAGACTTCATGTGCTTTACGGAATCATGACTCCACAGCAATATACCAACAAATATGATTGACATTCCAGGATATCAATGCTTTAGAAAAGACAGGAACTCTGGGAAGGGAGGAGGTGTGCTCATCTACATAAAAGACCAATTTAAATGCAATTTCATTGAACTGGACACTACCCTTGAATGTTTAGCATTGAATATAACTCTGTCTCCAACAATGAATTTCAATATTGTTGTCCTCTATAATCCACCTTCTCATACTACTGCCTTTTATGAGGAATTTGGTCTTGTAGTTAAAAAACTGGACTCATACCGAGAGACTTTATGGTATGGTGACTTCAATATAAATTGGTCGGACAATTGTGTTGAGCAAAAATTGAAAACACTAATGAGTAAATCCTATTGCCACCAAATGATTAAGGGACCGACTAGGATCACCAGGCAGACCAAGACTCTCATTGACATGGTATTTACTAACAAACCTGAGCGTATCACAAGGACCTATAATTTAGTAACTGGACTTTCTGACCATAATATGACTCTGACAGTTAGAAAGCTGACTAAAACTAGGTTTAAATACTTTGGCAAACCTGATCACACAAATGAAAAAGTAAAACTGGTCATTCCAAAAACCAGAGCCGGGCAGTTCGAAAGAGAAATAAAACATTTGGATTGGGAGCAGATGATGTCTATGGAGAATGTAGATGATGCTTGTAACTATATGACTAAATCTATTGCAAAATTAATGGAGACATATATGCAACAAAAAAAGTGCAGACAAAAAGATTACACCATTCCATGGCTCAATAGCGAATTAAGAAAACTGATGAAATCTCGAGACCTAGCTCTCAAAAAATCCTTAAATACAAAACTTGACACAGACAATCAAATATACAGAAGTTTACGAAATAAAGTATTGAAAGAACTGCGTAAAGCACAAGCCTCTTACTACACTGAGCTCATTGGCAATTCCAGAGGGAATAATAACTCCCTTTGGAAACATTTAAACAATCTGACTAATAAAAAAACAAAGCAGAATAAAATTAGGGAAATCACAATTAATGGCAACAGTATTACTAACACAGCCACCATTGCCAATGAATTCAATAGCCACTTTGTCCAATCAATAAAAGAAAAAACAAGTAATTTTGAGGATCGCAAAAATTCAGATGTAGGCCAAACAGTAGATGCAGAGTGTTTCCAAATTTTAGAAATTGATGAAAAAACAACCGCAAAAATTATAACAAATTTATCAAACTCCAAATCAAATGACATATATAATATGAACACTTGCTTCCTAAAAAGTTATCGGAGTGCACTAATTAAGCCCCTGACACATCTTATCAATCTCTCGATTAGAACTTGTACATTCCCAGATATGTGGAAAAAAGCGGTTATTGTCCCAATATTCAAATCAGGAGCCCAGGACTGCACGTCTAATTACAGACCCATATCTATTTTACCGATCATGTCAAAAATTATTGAAAAAACTGTAGCCACACAGCTGACTGACCACCTGGAGGCCCACCACCTTCTACACCCGCAGCAGTTTGGCTTTCGGCCAGGTTACTCCACCGAAATAGCCAACTGCTGCTTTATTGAAAATCTGAAAATGTCCATGGACAAGGGAGAAGTGGTGGGGGCAGTCTTTTTAGATTTGAAAAGGGCCTTTGAAACTGTAAACCACAATCTGCTCCTGTCTAAAATGTCCTCTTTTAACATCTCACCAGAAGCAATACAGTGGTTCACATCCTACCTCCATAACAGATCACAATGTGTTAAAATAGTCAATAACAAATCCGCACTTTTAAACACACAAATGGGCATTCCACAGGGCTCCATAATAGGACCTTTGCTTTTCAGTCTCTTTATAAATGACCTACCATCGTCCTGCCCAGGTGTCAGGTGCCAGCTCTATGCGGACGATGCCGTTTTCTATGCGTCCGCACAGACACCAGAGCAGGCGGCAGACATTTTATCTGCATGTATGGCTGAGGTGAGCTAGTGGCTCAGTCAAAATCACCTGGTCTGAAATCTCAGCAAAACAGTGTCCATGTGCTTTTCCATTAAAAAAATGACTCCAAATTTTCAAATCATATTACAAAATGAACAAATCGAAATAGTAACAACATTCAATTACCTAGGGTTGGTTTAGACCCACAACTAAAATTTGATAAACATATACAAAAAATATTCAAAACTATTCATGGTAATCTCAACTGCTTCAAACTAATAAGACACTACATTCCAAATCAAGCGGCCTTGCTGTACATGCAATGGATGATCTTCTGCCACATGTCATGCTGAATGACAGCACCCAGGCACCTCCCTCAGCCACTAAGTGCATTGGTTCATTGTACAATCAAGCAATACAAATTATGGACAAAAAACCAATCCGCTATCACCATTGCAATATACTCAACAATTATCATTTACTAAATTTAGAAAACTTTATAAAACTATATTCTTTAAAGCTGACATTCAAATGCATCCATAACCTCGCACCAGAGCCACTAAGTTCATTCATACAGAGACAAAACAGCAATAGAGTCACCAGGAGCACCTCCCACAAGAACTGTGCGACCCCCCCACAGGAGGACCAGGTTTATTCGGTCTGCTTTCTCCATAAAGACGGCCAAACTGTGGAACCCACTGCCCACTGACCTCAAAAATAGACCAGAGTTTAAGGAGTTCACATCAAAGCTAAAGTTGTGGCTTAAAACAAACCAAAGATGTACGCACCTCTGAGTCTGTAAATAATGTATAGTGTGTGTGCGTGTGTGCGTGGAGACCACTGTTGTAAACATGTATTTTAGGGTTGTGTATTTCATTCATTCTGTATCATTTGTATGTACTACAGGGAAAAGCTCAACCAGGGACAGGAGTTGAAAAGGAGCATTCTCTGCTACACACTCTGTATGTGTCGCATGAGCTGCATCTTTCATGTTGTAACTATGTATGACCACATTGTCCCTGTCAAATAAATAAATAAATAAATAAATAAAATATGTCGGCCTCAGACGGTCTTTATGTGGGCCTCAGCCAGTTTTTATGTCGGCCTCAGCCGGTCTTTATGTGGGTCTCAGCCAGTCTTTATGTTGGCCTCAGCCGGTCTTTATGTGGGCCTCAGCCGGTCTTTATGTGGGCCTCAGCCGGTCTTTATGTGGGCCTCAGCCGGTCTTTATGTGGGCCTCAGCCGGTCTTTATGTGGGCCTCATCCGGTCTTTATGTGGGCCTCAGCCGGTCTTTATGTGGGCTCAGCCAGTCTTTATGTGGGCCTCAACCAGTCTTTATGTGGGCCTCAGCCAGTCTTTATGTGGGCCTCAGCCAGTCTTTATGTGGGCCTCAGCCGGTCTTTATGTGGGCCTCAGCCAGTCCTTTATGTGGGCCTCAGCCGGTCTTTATGTGGGCCTCAGCCAGTCTTTATGTGGGCCTCAGCCAGTCTTTATGTTGGCCTCAGCCGGTCTTTATGTGGGCCTCAACCATTCTTTATGTGGGCCTCAGCCAGTCTTTATGTGTACCAACGAGTAAACGATGCATTGCTTCTGTTGATAGTTTGAAAACGACTTTGAGGTGTTTATATAGCCCGTGTCCTCCATGTCTTCATATCACCTTAGTCCTCAGTGTCCTCCATGTCTCCATATCACCTTAGTCCTCAGTGTCCTCCATGTCTCCATATCACCTTAGTCCTCAGTGTCCTCCATGTCTCCATATCACCTTAGTCCTCGGTGTCCTCCATGTCTTCATATCACCTTAGTCCTCAGTGTCCTCCACGTCTTCATATCACCTTAGTCCTCAGTGTCCTCCATGTCTCCATATCACCTTAGTCCTCCATGTCTCCATTTAACCTTAGTCCTCAGTGTCCTCCATGTCTTCATATCACCTTAGTCCTTAGTGTCCTCCATGTCTCCATATCACCTTAGCCCTCAGTGTCCTCCATGTCTTCATATCACCTTAGTCCTCCATGTCTCCATATCACCTTAGTCCTCAGTGTCCTCCATGGCTTCATATCACCTTAGTCCTCGGTGTCCTCCATGTCTTCATATCACCTTAGTCCTCCGTGTCCTCCATGTCTTCATATCACCTTAGTCCTCGGTGTCCTCCATGTCTTCATATCACCTTAGTCCTCCATGTCTCCATATCACCTTAGTCCTCAGTGTCCTCCGTGTCTCCATATCACCTTAGTCCTCAGTGTCCTCCATGTCTCCATATCACCTTAGTCCTCAGTGTCCTCCATGTCTTCATATCACCTTAGTCCTCAGTGTCCTCCATGTCTTCATATCACCTTAGTCCTCAGTGTCCTCCATGTCTTCATATCACCTTAGTCCTCGGTGTCCTCCACGTCTTCATATCACCTTTGTCCTCGGTGTCCTCCATGTCTTCATATCACCTTAGTCCTCAATGTCCTCCGTGTCTTCATATCACCTTAGTCCTCAGTGTCCTCCATGTCTCCATATCACCTTAGTCCTCAGTGTCCTCCACGTCTTCATATCACCTTAGTCCTCAGTGTCCTCCATGTCTTCATGTCACCTTAGTCCTCAGTGTCCTCCATGTCTTCATATCACCTTAGTCCTCAGTGTCCTCCACGTCTTCATATCACCTTTGTCCTCGGTGTCCTCCATGTCTTCATATCACCTTAGTCCTCAATGTCCTCCGTGTCTTCATATCACCTTAGTCCTCAGTGTCCTCCATGTCTCCATATCACCTTAGTCCTCAGTGTCCTCCACGTCTTCATATCACCTTAGTCCTCAGTGTCCTCCATGTCTTCATATCACCTTAGTCCTCGGTGTCCTCCATGTCTTCATATCACCTTAGTCCTCAGTGTCCTCCATGTCTTCATGTCACCTTAGTCCTCAGTGTCCTCCATGTCTTCATATCACCTTAGTCCTCAGTGTCCTCCACGTCTTCATATCACCTTAGTCCTCAGTGTCCTCCATGTCTTCATGTCACCAGGCATGTCTTCATTTATGTGTGTGTGTCTGCATGTGTTCATTTAATCTATTTTGTCTTTGCAGTTTTTAATTCTTGTTAAAGCACTTTGTGTTACTTCACTGTATAAAAAGTGTTCTATAAATAAAGATTGATTGATTGATCATTCGTCAAAATATTATCAAATAGCGTCGCACATGTGCTGGTCACTCTAGTGGGCTGGGAAATGCCCATCTGTAAATCGAGTTGTATAGAGTTATGTATATTTGCTCTTCCTGCTGTTCGCGTCAATTCGCTTCATATATATATATATATATATATATATATATATATATATATATATATATATATATATATATATATATATATATATATATATATATCGGAAAAGGACGTCAAGCTAGCCCCCAGTCTATTTAGCGGTGCGCCTATACTCTATGTCAGGGGGGTCAAACTCATTTCAGTTGAGGGGCCACATCAACCTAAGTCAAACATCACATGTTAAACTGCAGATATGGACAAATGCAAAGTCTTTCCTTCTTTTGATCCTTTTGTAACTGCAAGAATTTGACAGTCTGTTCTGAAATATAAATATTGAAGGAAATCAGATATTATTATATTTGCAAAAAACCCCTCAGTCAGCTGTATCTGGTGTCATGATCCTGCCTTCTCTCCTCCCCTGCTGTGCTCCCCTTAGCTCCGCCCCTGTGTTCCCCTTAGCTCCGCCCCTGTGTTCCCCTTAGCCCCTGAGCAGTTTTACTCGTTTCAGACCTGTCTTGAGCAAATCTTGGATGTGACACCAAGTTTGGAAAATCAACGTTCAATCAAATGAAACAAAGACAATTAAGACAAAATTTCTTTACAAAATCCTCTTTTGAACTGAAGAGCCACGGGTTTGAAAAAGCCTGCGTTCTCCCCGAAGGCCACTGGGAGTCGCTGTCTCGCCTCTGTGAGTCGTGCAGCGGCAGCAGTCCGGTCTGAGGCCAAAACTCCAGCAGCTGCTCTCCGTCTCTTTACTGGTGTCAAGCCAGCCCTCACTTCGGAAAACAACGTCAAGCCAGCCCCCACTCAATTTAGCGGTGCGCGTGTACACTATGCGTTACCGTAAGAGCAAACTCAGACCTATTTCAAAATAAAAGTGACGTTTAGATGAACGAGATTCATTCAGATAGTTGATGAAACACAAATTAATACTATAACTAATAACAACAAAGAAAATTAATTAATTATCGTTGATACAAACTAATAAAATGACATATCAATAAAACTATTGCCCACTGAAGCCAAAAAAACTTTTTTTATTAGTATTAATGTTATTATAATACTATAGATATAAATCCACTCTGATCACGTTATTAAAATTAAAGGCCCAATAGAACAGTAGGTCTTGGAGAAATTCAGACTCATTTAACATCAGATTGATAGTAGACCTGATAAGGTGTATAAAATAAGAGCCCTCTGACAGCTTATCTGGGCTTGAATGACTCTGATTTCAGACTGATTTTAAATGGAAGTTCCCTGTTGTCATCAAACCAATCCACATCAAAATGATAGCAGGACACCCCAGGATGCCACATACCAAGTATCAGCCAGATCTGATGTGGAATTTCAAAATAAGAGCCTTCTGACGTTGCTCATCTGAGCACCTATCACACCAACTTTGAAGTGATATTAAATGGAATTTCCACGTTCTCATTGAACCATTTGAATTCAGACTGATAGTAGGACACCCCAGGATGCCACTCACCAAGTGTCAGCCAGATCTGATGTGGAATTTCAAAATAACAGTGTACTGAAATAGCACATCTGAGCACCAATCACTATCTTAGTCTGATATCCATCTATCCATCCATCCATTTTCTGCCGCTTATCCGGGGCCGGGTCGTGGAGGCAGCAGTCTGAGCAGAGTTGTCCAGACTTCCCTCACCCCAGACTCTTCCTCCAGCTCTTCTGGTGGCATCCCAAGGTGTTCCCAGGCCAGCCGAGAGACATTATCCCTCCAGTGTGTCCTGGGTCTGGCACAAGGCCTCCTACCGGAGGGACATGACCAGAACACCTCCCTCGGGATAGGGAGGCGTCCGGGGGGCATCCGAAACAGGTGCTCGAGCCACCTCAGCTGGCTCCTCTCGATGTGGAGGAGCAGCGGCTCTACTCCGAGCTCCTCCCTGGTGGCTGAGCTCCTCACCCTATCTCTAAGGGTGACTGAGCTGCTCCCCCTATCTCTAAGGGTGACTGAGCTGCTCCCCCTATCTCTAAGGGTGACTGAGCTCCTCCCCCTATCTCTAAGGGTGACTGAGCTCCTCACCCTATCTCTAAGGGTGACTGAGCTCCTCCCCCTATCTCTAAGGGTGACTGAGCTCCTCACCCTATCTCTAAGGGTGACTGAGCTCCTCACCCTATATCTAAGGGTGACTGAGCTCCTCACCCTATCTCTAAGGGTGACTGAGCTCCTCACCCTATCTCTAAGGGTTAGGAGCTCCTCACCCTATCTCTAAGGGTGACTGAGCTCCTCACCCTATCTCTAAGGGTGACTGAGCTCCTCCCCCTATCTCTAAGGGTGACTGAGCTCCTCACCCTATCTCTAAGGGTGACTGAGCTCCTCCCCCTATCTCTAAGGGTGACTGAGCTCCTCACCCTATCTCTAAGGGTGACTGAGCTCCTCCCCCTATCTCTAAGGGTGACTGAGCTCCTCCCCCTATCTCTAAGGGTGACTGAGCTCCTCACCCTATCTCTAAGGGTGACTGAGCTCCTCCCCCTATCTCTAAGGGTGACTGAGCTCCTCACCCTATCTCTAAGGGTGACTGAGCTCCTCCCCCTATCTCTAAGGGTGACTGAGCTCCTCACCCTATATCTAAGGGTGACTGAGCTCCTCACCCTATCTCTAAGGGTGACTGAGCTCCTCACCCTATATCTAAGGGTGACTGAGCTCCTCCCCCTATCTCTAAGTGTGACTGAGCTCCTCCCCCTATCTCTAAGGGTGACTGAGCTCCTCCCCCTATCTCTAAGGGTGACTGAGCTCCTCCCCCTATCTCTAAGGGTGACTGAGCTCCTCCCCCTATCTCTAAGGGTGACTGAGCTCCTCACCCTATCTCTAAGGGTGAGGACCTCCTCACCCTATCTCTAAGGGTGACTGAGCTCCTCACCCTATCTCTAAGGGTACGCCCAGCCACCCTATGGAGAAAGCTCATTTCAGCCGCTTGTATCCGGGATCTCGTTCTTTCCCCAAACTGGACCCCCTCCGGCCCCTGGCGGTGCCTAGAAATTCTGTCCATATAGGTAATGAACAGAACCGGTGATAAAGGACACCCCTGCCGGAGGCCAACGTGCACTGGGAACAGGTCCGACTTACTGCCGGCAATGCGAACCAAACTCCTGCTCTGGGAATACAAAGACCGAACAGCCCTCAACAAGGGACCCCGGACTCCATACTCCCGGAGCACCCCCCCACAGTACATCTCGGGGGACACGGTCGAACGCCTTCTCCAGATCCACACAACACATGTGGACTGGTTGGGCGAACTCCCACGAACCCTCAAGCACCTGGTGGAGGGTATAGAGCTGGTCCAGTGTTCCACCATCAGGAGAACCAGGTGGAGGGTATAGAGCTGGTCCAGTGTTCCACCATCAGGAGAACCTGGTGGAGGGTATAGAGCTGGTCCAGTGTTCCACCATCAGGAGAACCAGGTGGAGGGTATAGAGCTGGTCCAGTGTTCCACCATCAGGAGAACCTGGTGGAGGGTATAGAGCTGGTCCAGTGTTCCACCATCAGGAACTCCTGGTGGAGGGTATAGAGCTGGTCCAGTGTTCCACCATCAGGAGCACCTGGTGGAGGGTATAGAGCTGGTCCAGTGTTCCACCATCAGGAGAACCTGGTGGAGGGTATAGAGCTGGTCCAGTGTTCCACCATCAGGAGCTCCTGGTGGAGGGTATAGAGCTGGTCCAGTGTTCCACTATCAGGAGCACCTGGTGGAGGGTATAGAGCTGGTCCAGTGTTCCACCATCAGGAGAACCTGGTGGAGGGTGTAGAGCTGGTCCAGTGTTCCACCATCAGGAGCTCCTGGTGGAGGGTATAGAGCTGGTCCAGTGTTCCACCATCAGGAGAACCTGGTGGAGGGTCTAGTGCTGGTCCAGTGTTCCACCATCAGGAGAACCTGGTGGAGGAACACTGGTTTTCGCCCTGGTCGTGGAACACTGGACCAGCACTAGACCTAGTGCTGGTCCAGTGTTCCACGACCAGGTCTAGTGCTGGTCCAGTGTTCCACGACCAGGGCGAAAACCGCATTGTTCCTCTTGGATCCGAGGTTGGACTAACGGCCGGACCCTCCTCTCCAGTATCCTGGAATAGACTTTCCCGGGGAGGCTGAGGAGTGTGATCCCTCTGTAGTTGGAACACACCCTCCGATCCCCCTACTTGAAGAGAGGGACCACCACCCCTTAAAACTTTAATCTACACGATAAATGATTTTGAATCAACTTGTGCTGGTTGATAGAAATGTCAGGATATTGACTCATTTCAGCAGATCCATTCAATCTCCATCCAACAGTTTTTGGTTTTGTTGTGTTATAGCAATGGAGGACTTCCCACTGTGACCAGGTACCGTGCTGACACAGGACCCTGCTCCATCTGTTGGTCGTGACGCAGTGGCGCTTTGGGCAGGTGGAGGTTTGGCTTCCCGCTGAGATGCGGGACGAGGTCTTCCAAGGACCTGGCGGGATGCTGCTGCTGCTAGAAATTATGTCAATCAATCAATCAACTGGATTGTTGTACTGATGTACAGCAGTGGTGGGCACAGACCTTTTGTACTTGAATGACACCAAGACAGAATGCATCTTGTCTGGCACATCACCGATGGCCAATGTTTTTAAAACACACTCTGGTGCTCTGGCCCCTATTTTAAACCACTTGTTACACATCTTGGGGGAACGTTCGACAACGGTCTTCAATTTGATCAACAGGTTAGTTGTGTTGTCAAAGCTGCTATCTCCTCGTCTTCTGGACAAAGTAAAGCCATTCCTGAACATCTTGAGAAGGCCAGACCTCTTTTATAAGCTCCAGACTGGACTGTAAGGTCCTTTATGTGGGCCTCAGCCAGTCTCTATGTCGGCCTCAGCCGGTCTTTATGTGGGCCTCAGCCAGTCTTTATGTGGGCCTCAGCCAGTCTCTATATCGGCCTCAGCCGGTCTTTATGTGGGCCTCAGCCAGTCTTTATGTCGGCCTCAGCCAGTCTTCATGTCGGTCTCAGCCAGTCTTTATGTGGGCCTCAGCCAGTCTCTATGTCGGCCTCAGCCAGTCTCTATGTCGGCCTCAGCCGGTCTTTATGTGGGCCTCAGCCAGTCTCTATGTGGGCCTCAGCCAGTCTTTATGTCGGCCTCAGCCGGTCTTTATGTCGGCCTCAGCCAGTCTATATGTGGGCCTCAGCCAGTCTTTATGTGGGCCTCAGCCAGTCTCTATATCGGCCTCAGCCAGTCTTTATGTGGGCCTCAGCCAGTTTTATGTGGGCCTCAGCCAGTCTCTATGTCGGCCTCAGCCAGTCTTTATGGCGGTCTCAGCCGGTCTTTATGTGGGCCTTAGCCAGTCTCTATGTCGGCCTCAGCAGGTCTATATGTGGGCCTCAGCCATTCTTTATGTGGGCCTCAGCCAGTCTCTATATCGGCCTCAGCCAGTCTTTATGTGGGCCTCAGCCAGTCTTTATGTGGGCCTCAGCCAGTTTTATGTGGGCCTCAGCCAGTCTCTATGTCGGCCTCAGCCAGTCTTTATGTCGGTCTCAGCCGGTCTTTATGTGGGCCTTAGCCAGTCTTTATGTGGGCCTCAGCCAGTCTTTATGTGGGCCTCAGCCAGTCTCTATGTCGGCCTCAGCCAGTCTTTATGTCGGTCTCAGCCAGTCTTTATGTCGGCCTCAGCCGGTCTTTATGTGGGCCTCAGCCAGTCTTTATGTGGGCCTCAGCCAGTCTCTATATCGGCCTCAGCCAGTCTTTATGTGGGCCTCAGCCAGTTTTATGTGGGCCTCAGCCAGTCTTTATGTGGGCCTCAGCCAGTCTCTATATCAGCCTTGAGCCAGTCTTTATGTGGGCCTCAGCCAGTCTTTAGGTGGGCCTCAGCCAGTCTCTATATCAGCCTCAGCCAGTCTTTATGTGGGCCTCAGCTAGTTTTATGTGGGCCTCAGCCAGTCTCTATGTCGGCCTCAGCCAGTCTTTATGTGGGCCTCAGCCAGTCTCTATGTCGGCCTCAGCCAGTCTTTATGTGGGCCTCAGCCAGTCTTTATGTGGGTATCAGCCAGTCTTTATGTGGGCCTCAGCCAGTCTTTATGTGGGCCTCAGCCAGTCTCTATGTCGGCCTCAGCCAGTCTTTATGTGGGCCTCAGCCAGTCTTTATGTTGGTCTCAGCCAGTATTTATGTGGGTCTCAGCCAGTCTTTATGTGGGCCTCAGCCAGTCTCTATGTCGGCCTCAGCCAGTCTTTATGTGGGCCTCAGCCAGTCTTTATGTCGGCCTCAGCCAGTCTTTATGTGGGGCTCAGCCAGTCTTTATGTGGGCCTCAGCCAGTCTCTATATCAGCCTTGAGCCAGTCTTTATGTGGGCCTCAGCCAGTCTTTAGGTGGGCCTCAGCCAGTCTCTATATCAGCCTCAGCCAGTCTTTATGTGGGCCTCAGCCAGTTTTATGTGGGCCTCAGCCAGTCTCTATGTCGGCCTCAGCCAGTCTTTATGTGGGCCTCAGCCAGTCTCTATGTCGGCCTCAGCCAGTCTTTATGTGGGCCTCAGCCAGTCTTTATGTGGGTATCAGCCAGTCTTTATGTGGGCCTCAGCCAGTCTTTATGTGGGCCTCAGCCAGTCTCTATGTCGGCCTCAGCCAGTCTTTATGTGGGCCTCAGCCAGTCTTTATGTTGGTCTCAGCCAGTCTTTATGTGGGCCTCAGCCAGTCTCTATGTCGGCCTCAGCCAGTCTTTATGTGGGCCTCAGCCAGTCTTTATGTCGGCCTCAGCCAGTCTTTATGTGGGGCTCAGCCAGTCTTTATGTGGGCCTCAGCCAGTCTCTATATCGGTCTCAGCCAGTCTTTATGTGGGCCTCAGCCAGTCTTTATGTCGTTTCAGTCGTTCATATCGTTTCAGTCGTTCAGATCGTTTCCGTCGTTCAGATCGTTTCAGTCGTTCAGATCGTTTCAGTCGTTCAGTTCGTTTCCGTCGTTCAGATCGTTTCCGTCGTTCAGTTCGTTTCCGTCGTTCAGATCGTTTCAGTCGTTCAGATCATTTCCGTCGTTCAGATCGTTTCAGTCGTTCAGATCGTTTCAGTCGTTGAGATCGTTTCAGTCGTTCAGATCGTTTCCCTCATCAGCTCTTTTCTGTCGTTCAGATTGTTTCAGTCGTTCAGATCGTTTCTGTCGTTCAGTTCGTTTCCGTCGTTCAGATCGTTTCCGTCGTTCAGATCGTTTCAGTCGTTCAGATCGTTTCCGTCGTTCAGTTCGTTTCCGTCGTTCAGATCGTTTCAGTCGTTCAGATCATTTCCGTCGTTCAGATCGTTTCCCTCATCAGCTCTTTTCCGTCGTTCAAATTGTTTCAGTCTTTCAGATCGTTTCAGTCGTTCAGTTTGTTTCCGTCGTTCAGATCGTTTCAGTCGTTCAGATCGTTTACCTCATCAGCTCTTTTCCGTCGTTCAGATCGTTTCAGTCGTTCAGATCGTTTCTGTCGTTCAGCTCTTTTAAGTCGTTCAGATCGTTTCAGTCGTTCAGATCGTTTCCGTCGTTCAGATCGTTTCAGTCGTTCAGATCGTTTCAGTCGTTCAGATCATTTCCGTCGTTCAGATCGTTTCAGTCGTTCAGATCGTTTCCGTCGTTCAGATCGTTTCAGTCGTTCAGATCGTTTCCCTCATCAGCTCTTTTCTGTCGTTCAGATTGTTTCAGTCGTTCAGATCGTTTCACTCATCAGCTCTTTTCCGTCGTTCAAATTGTTTCAGTCTTTCAGATCGTTTCCGTCGTTCAGATCGTTTCCGTCGTTCAGATCGTTTCCGTCGTTCAGATCGTTTCAGTCGTCCATATCGTTTCAGTCGTTCAGATCGTTTCCGTCGCTCAGATCGTTTCAGTCGTTCAGATCGTTTCCGTCGTTCAGATCGTTTCAGTCGTTCATCGTTTCCGTCGTTCAGTTCGTTTCAGTCGTTCAGATCGTTTCCCTCATCAGCTCTTTTCCGATGTTCAGATCGTTTCAGTCTTTCAGATCGTTTCCGTCGTTCAGATCGTTTCCGTCGTTCAGATCGTTTCCGTCGTTCAGATCGTTTCAGTCGTCCATATCGTTTCAGTCGTTCAGATCGTTTCCGTCGCTCAGATCGTTTAAGTCGTTCAGATCGTTTCCGTCGTTCAGATCGTTTCAGTCGTTCATCGTTTCAGTCGTTCAGATCGTTTCCCTCATCAGCTCTTTTCCGATGTTCAGATCGTTTCTGTCTTTCAGATCGTTTCAGTCGTTCAGATCGTTTCAGTCGTTCAGATCGTTTCCCTCATCAGCTCTTTTCCGTCGTTCAGATCGTTTCAGTCGTTCAGATCGTTTCAGTCGTTCAGTTTGTTTCAGTCGTTCAGATCGTTTCCTTCGTTCAGATCGTTTCAGTCGTTCAGATCGTTTCCGTCGTTCAGATCGTTTCAGTCGTTCAGATCGTTTCCTTCGTTCAGATCGTTTCAGTCGTTCAGATCGTTTCCGTCGTTCAGATCGTTTCCGTCGTTCAGTTCGTTTCCGTCGTTCAGATCGTTTCAGTCGTTCAGATCGTTTCAGTCGTTCAGTTTGTTTCAGTCGTTCAGATCGTTTCCCTCATCAGCTCTTTTCAGTCTTTCAGATCGTTTCAGTCGTTCAGATCGTTTCAATTGTTCAGATCGTTTCCCTCATCAGCTCTTTTCCGTCGTTCAGATCGTTTCAGTCGTTCAGCTCTTTTAAGTCGTTCAGATCGTTTCAGTCGTTCAGATCGTTTCAGTCGTTCAGCTCGTTTCCGTCGTTCAGATCGTTTCAGTCGTTCAAATCGTTTCTGTCGTTCAGATCGTTTCCGTCGTTCAGGTCGTTTCAGTCGTTCAGTTCGTTTCCGTCGTTCAGATCGTTTCAGTCGTTCAGATCGTTTGAGTCGTTCAGATCGTTTCACTCGTTCAGATCGTTTCCGTCGTTCAGATCATTTCAATCGTTCAGATCGTTTCCCTCATCAGCTCTTTTCAGTCGTTCAGATCGTTTCCGTCCTTCAGCTCTTTTCAGTCGTTCAGTTCGCTTCCGTCGTTCAGATCATTTCAGTCGTTCAGATCGTTTCTGTCGTTCAGATCGTTTCTGTCGTTCAGATCGTTTCCGTCGTTCAGGTCGTTTCCGTCGTTCAGATCGTTTCAGTCGTTCAGATCGTTTCCGTCGTTCAGATCATTTCAGTCGTTCAGATCGTTTCAGTCGTTCAGTTCGTTTCAGTCGTTCAGATCGTTTCAGTCGTTCAGATCGTTTCAGTCGTTCAGATCGTTTCTGTCGTTCAGATCTTTTCAGTCGTTGAGCTCGTTTCCGTCGTTCAGATCGTTTCAGTCGTTCAGATCGTTTACGTCGATGAGATCGTTTCAGTCGTTCAGATCGTTTCAGTCGTTCAGATCGTTTCAGTAGTTCAGTTCGTTTCCGTCGTTCAGATCGTTTCCGTCGTTCAGATCGTTTCAGTCGTTCAGATCGTTTCTGTCGTTCAGATCGTTTCAGTAGTTCAGTTCGTTTCCGTCGTTCAGTTCGTTTCCGTCGTTCAGATCGTTTCAGTCGTTCAGATCGTTTCAGTCGTTCAGATCGTTTCAGTCGTTCAGATCGTTTCTGTCGTTCAGATCGTTTCAGTCGTTCAGATCGTTTCAGTCGTTCAGATCGTTTCTGTCGTTCAGATCGTTTCAGTCGTTCAGATCGTTTCAGTCGTTCAGATCGTTTCCGTCGTTCAAATCGTTTCAGTCGTTCAGTTCGTTTCCGTCGTTCAGGTCGTTTCCGGCGTTCAGTTCGTTTCCGTCGTTCAGATCGTTTTCGTCGTTCAGATCGTTTCAGTCGTTCAGCTCTTTTCAGTCGTTCAGCTCGTTTCCGTCGTTCAGATCGTTTCAGTCGTTCAGCTCTTTTCAGTCGTTCAGCTCGTTTCCGTCGTTCAGATCGTTTCCGTTGTTCAGATCGTTTCCTTCGTTCAGATCGTTTCCGTCGTTCAGATTGTTTCCGTCGTTCAGATCGTTTCAGTCGTTCAGATCGTTTCCGTCGTTCAGATCGTTTCAGTCGTTCAGATCGTTTCAGTCGTTCAGTTCGTTTCCGTCGCTCAGATCGTTTCAGTGGTTCAGATCGTTTCCCTCATCAGCTCTTTTCCGTCGTTCAGATCGTTTCAGTCGTTCAGATCGTTTCCGTCGTTCAGATCGTTTCAGTCGTTCAGCTCGTTTCCGTCGTTCAGATCGTTTCCGTCGTTCAGATCATTTCAGTCGTTCAGATCGTTTCCCTCATCAGCTCTTTTCAGTCGTTCAGATCGTTTCAGTCGTTCAGCTCGTTTCCGTCGTTCAGATCGTTTCTGTCGTTCAGATCGTTTCAGTCGTTCAGATCGTTTCAGTCCTTCAAATAGTTTCCCGCATCAGCTCGTTTCCGTCGTTCAGATCATTTCTGTCGTTCAGATCGTTTCAGTCGTTCAGATCGTTTCTGTCGTTCAGATCTTTTCAGTCGTTCAGTTCGTTTCCGTCGTTCAGATCGTTTCAGTCGTTCAGATCGTTTCAGTCGTTCAGATCGTTTCAGTCGTTCAGATCGTTTCAGTCGTTCAGATCGTTTCAGTCGTTAAGATAGTTTCCGTCGTTCAGATCGTTTCCGTCGTTCAGATCGTTTCAGTCGTTCAGCTCGTTTCCGTCGTTCAGATCGTTTCAGTCGTTCAGATCGTTTCAGTCGTTCACATCGTTTCAGTCGTTCAGATCGTTTCAGTCGTTCAGATCGTTTCCGTCGTTCAGATCGTTTCAGTCGTTCAGATCGTTTCAGTCGTTAAGATCGTTTCTGTCGTTCAGATCTTTTCAGTCGTTCAGTTCGTTTCCGTCGTTCAGATCGTTTCAGTCGTTCAGATCGTTTCAGTCGTTCAGATCGTTTCAGTCGTTCAGATCGTTTCAGTCGTTAAGATAGTTTCCGTCGTTCAGATCGTTTCAGTCGTTCAGATCGTTTCTGTCGTTCAGATCTTTTCAGTCGTTCAGTTCGTTTCCGTCGTTCAGATCGTTTCAGTCGTTCAGATTGTTTCAGTCGTTAAGATAGTTTCCGTCGTTCAGATCGTTTCAGTCGTTCAGATCGTTTACGTCGATGAGATCGTTTCAGTCGTTCTGATCGTTTACGTCGTTCAGATCGTTTCTGTCGTTCAGATCGTTTCAGTCGTTCAGATCGTTTTACTCGTTCAGATCGTTTCCGTCGTTCAGATCGTTTCAGTCGTTCAGATCGTTTCCCTCATCAGCTCTTTTCAGTCGTTCAGATCGTTTCAGTCGTTCAGATCATTTCTGTCGTTCAGATCTTTTCAGTCGTTCAGTTCGTTTCCGTCGTTCAGATTGTTTCAGTCGTTCAGATCGTTTCAGTCGTTCAGATCGTTTCAGTCGTTCAGATCGTTTCAGTCGTTCAGATCGTTTTCGTCGATGAGGTCGTTTCCGTCGTTCAGATCGTTTCAGTCGTTCAGATCGTTTCTGTCGTTCAGATCGTTTCAGTCCTTCAAATCGTTTCCCTCATCAGCTCGTTTCTGTCGTTCAGATCGTTTCCGTCGTTCAGGTCATTTCCATCGTTCAGCTCTTTTAAGTCGTTCAGATCGTTTCCGTCGTTCAGATCGTTTCCGTCGTTCAGATCGTTTCCGTCGTTCAGATCGTTTCTGTCCTTCAGATCGTTTCAGTCCTTCAGATCGTTTCAGTCCTTCAAATCATTTCCCTCATCAGCTCGTTTCCGTCGTTCAGATCGTTTCTGTCGTTCAGATTGTTTCCGTCGTTCAGATCGTTTAAGTCGTTCAGATCGTTTCAGTCGTTCAGATCGTTTCAGTCCTTCAGATCGTTTCAGTCGTTCAGATCGTTTCAGTCCTTCAGATCGTTTCAGTCGTTCAGATCGTTTTCGTCGATGAGGTCGTTTCCGTCGTTTCCGTCGTTCAGATCGTTTCAGTCGTTCAGATCGTTTCAGTCGTTCAGATCGTTTCCGTCGTTCAGATCGTTTCAGTCGTTCAGATCGTTTCCGTCGTTCAGATCGTTTCAGTCGTTCAGCTCGTTTCCGTCGTTCAGATCGTTTCAGTCGTTCAGATTGTTTCAGTCGTTCAGATCGTTTCCGTCGTTCAGATCGTTTCAGTCGTTCAGCTCGTTTCCGTCGTTCAGATCGTTTCAGTCGTTCAGATCGTTTCAGTCGTTCAGATCGTTTTCGTCGATGAGGTCGTTTCCGTCGTTCAGATCGTTTCAGTCGTTCAGATCTTTCAGTCGTTCAGATCGTTTCCCTCATCAGCTCGTTTCCGTCGTTCAGATCGTTTCTGTCGTTCAGATCGTTTCAGTCGTTCAGATCGTTTCAGTCCTTCAAATCGTTTCCCTCATCAGCTCGTTTCCGTCGTTCAGATCGTTTCTGTCGTTCAGATCGTTTCAGTCGTTCAGATCGTTTCAGTCCTTCAAATCGTTTCCCGCATCAGCTCGTTTCCGTCGTTCAGATCGTTTCTGTCGTTCAGATCGTTTCAGTCGTTCAGATCGTTTCTGTCGTTCAGATCGCTTCACTCGTTCAGATCGTTTCACTCGTTCAGCGCTTTTCAGTCGTTCAGCGCTTTTCAGTCGTTCAGATCGTTTCAGTCGTTCAGATCGTTTCAGTCGTTCAGATCGTTTTCGTCGATGAGGTCGTTTCCGTCGTTCATATCGTTTCAGTCGTTCAGATCGTTTCCGTCGTTCAGATCGTTTCTGTCCTTCAGATCGTTTCCGTCGTTCAGATCGATTCTGTCCTTCAGATCGTTTCAGTCCTTCAAATCATTTCCCTCATCAGCTCGTTTCCGTCGTTCAGATCGTTTCTGTCGTTCAGATTGTTTCCGTCGTTCAGATCGTTTAAGTCGTTCAGATCGTTTCAGTCCTTCAAATCGTTTCCCTCATCAGCTCGTTTCACTCGTTCAGATCGTTTCCGTCGTTCAGCTCTTTTCAGTCGTTCAGATCGTTTCAGTCGTTCAGATCGTTTCAGTCGTTCAGATCGTTTCAGTCGTTCAGTTCGTTTCCGTCGCTCAGATCGTTTCAGTGGTTCAGATCGTTTCCCTCATCAGCTCTTTTCCGTCGTTCAGATCGTTTCAGTCGTTCAGATCGTTTCCGTCGTTCAGATCGTTTCAGTCGTTCAGCTCGTTTCCGTCGTTCAGATCGTTTCCGTCGTTCAGATCATTTCAGTCGTTCAGATCGTTTCCCTCATCAGCTCTTTTCAGTCGTTCAGATCGTTTCAGTCGTTCAGATCGTTTCAGTCGTTCAGATCGTTTCAGTCGTTCAGATCGTTTTCGTCGATGAGGTCGTTTCCGTCGTTCAGATCGTTTCAGTCGTTCAGCTCTTTTCAGTCGTTCAGCTCGTTTCCGTCGTTCAGATCGTTTCTGTCGTTCAGATCGTTTCAGTCGTTCAGATCGTTTCAGTCCTTCAAATAGTTTCCCGCATCAGCTCGTTTCCGTCGTTCAGATCATTTCTGTCGTTCAGATCGTTTCAGTCGTTCAGATCGTTTCTGTCGTTCAGATCTTTTCAGTCGTTCAGTTCGTTTCCGTCGTTCAGTTCGTTTCCGTCGTTCAGATCGTTTCAGTCGTTCAGATCGTTTCAGTCGTTCAGATCGTTTCTGTCAGTCAGATCGTTTCAGTCGTTCAGCTCGTTTCAGTCGTTCAGCTCGTTTCAGTCGTTCAGATCGTTTCAGTCGTTCAGATCGTTTCAGTCGTTCAGATCGTTTCCCTCATCAGCTCTTTTCAGTCGTTCAGATCGTTTCAGTCCTTCAAATCGTTTCCCTCATCAGCTCTTTTCAGTCGTTCAGATCGTTTCAGTCGTTCAGATTGTTTCAGTCGTTCAGATCGTTTCAGTCCTTCAAATCGTTTCCCGCATCAGCTCGTTTCCGTCGTTCAGATCGTTTCCATCGTCCAGATCGTTTACGTCGTTCAGCTCTTTTCCGTCATTCAGATCGTTTCCGTCGTTGAGATCGTTTCCGTCGTTCAGATCGTTTCCATCGTTCAGATCGTTTCCGTCGTTCATCTCGTTTCCGTCGTTCAGCTCGTTTCCATCGTTCAGCTCGTATCTGTCGTTCAGCTCGTTTCTGTCGTTCAGATCGTTTCCGTCGTTCAGATCGTTTCAGTCGTTCAGATCGTTTCAGTCGTTCAGATCGTTTCCCGCATCAGTTCGTTTCCGTCGTTCAGATCGTTTCCGTCGTTCATATCGTTTCCGTCGTTCAGTTCGTTTCCGTCGTTCAGTTCGTTTCCGTCGTTCAGATCGTTTCCGTCGTTCAGATCGTTTCAGTCGTTCAGATCGTTTCCGTCGTTCAGATCGTTTCAGTCGTTCAGTTCGTTTCCGTCGTTCAGATCGTTTCAGTCGTTCAGATCGTTTCCCTCATCAGCTCTTTTCAGTCGTTCAGATCGTTTCAGTCGTTCAGATCGTTTACGTCGATGAGATCGTTTCAGTCGTTCAGATCGTTTACGTCGATGAGATCGTTTCAGTCGTTCTGATCGTTTCAGTCGTTCAGATCGTTTCAGTCGTTCAGATCGTTTCAGTCGTTCAGATCGTTTCAGTCGTTAAGATAGTTTCCGTCGTTCAGATCGTTTCAGTCGTTCAGATCATTTCTGTCGTTCAGATCTTTTCAGTCGTTCAGTTCGTTTCCGTCATTCAGATCGTTTCAGTCGTTCAGATCGTTTCAGTAGTTCAGATCGTTTCAGTCGTTCAGATCGTTTCTGTCGTTCAGATCTTTTCAGTCGTTCAGTTCGTTTCCGTCGTTCAGATCGTTTCAGTCGTTCAGATCGTTTCAGTCGTTCAGATCGTTTTAGTCGTTCAGATCGTTTCCGTCGTTCAGATCGTTTCAGTCGTTCAGATCATTTCTGTCGTTCAGATCTTTTCAGTCGTTCAGTTCGTTTCCGTCATTCAGATCGTTTCAGTCGTTCAGATCGTTTCAGTAGTTCAGATCGTTTCAGTCGTTCAGATCGTTTCTGTCGTTCAGATCTTTTCAGTCGTTCAGTTCGTTTCCGTCGTTCAGATCGTTTCAGTCGTTCAGATCGTTTCAGTCGTTCAGATCGTTTTAGTCGTTCAGATCGTTTCCGTCGTTCAGATCGTTTCAGTCGTTCAGATCGTTTCCCTCATCAGCTCTTTTCAGTCGTTCAGATCGTTTCAGTCGTTCAGATCGTTTCAGTCATTCAGATCGTTTCAGTCGTTCAGATCATTTCTGTCGTTCAGATCTTTTCAGTCGTTCAGTTCGTTTCCGTCGTTCAGATCATTTCAGTCGTTCAGATCGTTTCAGTCGTTCAGATCGTTTCAGTCGTTCAGATCGTTTCAGTCGTTCAGATCGTTTCCGTCGTTCAGATCGTTTCAGTCGTTCAGCTCGTTTCCGTCGTTCAGATCGTTTCAGTCGTTCAGATCGTTTCAGTCGTTCACATCGTTTCAGTCGTTCAGATCGTTTCAGTCGTTCAGATCGTTTCCGTCGTTCAGATCGTTTCAGTCGTTCAGATCGTTTCAGTCGTTAAGATCGTTTCTGTCGTTCAGATCTTTTCAGTCGTTCAGTTCGTTTCCGTCGTTCAGATCGTTTCAGTGGTTCAGATCGTTTCAGTCGTTCAGATCGTTTCAGTCGTTCAGATCGTTTCAGTCGTTAAGATAGTTTCCGTCGTTCAGATCTATTCAGTCGTTCAGATCGTTTCTGTCGTTCAGATCTTTTCAGTCGTTCAGTTCGTTTCCGTCGTTCAGATCGTTTCAGTCGTTCAGATCGTTTCAGTCGTTCAGATCGTTTCAGTCGTTAAGATAGTTTCCGTCGTTCAGATCGTTTCAGTCGTTCAGATCGTTTCTGTCGTTCAGATCTTTTCAGTCGTTCAGTTCGTTTCCGTCGTTCAGATCGTTTCAGTCGTTCAGATCGTTTCAGTCGTTCAGATCGTTTCAGTCGTTAAGATAGTTTCCGTCGTTCAGATCGTTTCAGTCGTTCAGATCGTTTACGTCGATGAGATCGTTTCAGTCGTTCTGATCGTTTCAGTCGTTCAGATCGTTTCTGTCGTTCAGATCGTTTCAGTCGTTCAGATCGTTTTACTCGTTCAGATCGTTTCCGTCGTTCAGATCGTTTCAGTCGTTCAGATCGTTTCAGTCGTTCAGATCATTTCTGTCGTTCAGATCTTTTCAGTCGTTCAGTTCGTTTCCGTCGTTCAGATTGTTTCAGTCGTTCAGATCGTTTCAGTCGTTCAGATCGTTTCAGTCGTTCAGATCGTTTCAGTCGTTCAGATCGTTTCAGTCGTTAAGATAGTTTCCGTCGTTCAGATCGTTTCAGTCGTTCAGATCGTTTCTGTCGTTCAGATCTTTTCAGTCGTTCAGTTCGTTTCCGTCGTTCAGATCGTTTCAGTCGTTCAGATCGTTTCAGTCGTTCAGATCGTTTCAGTCGTTAAGATAGTTTCCGTCGTTCAGATCGTTTCAGTCGTTCAGATCGTTTCTGTCGTTCAGATCTTTTCAGTCGTTCAGTTCGTTTCCGTCGTTCAGATCGTTTCAGTCGTTCAGATCGTTTCAGTCGTTCAGATCGTTTCAGTCGTTAAGATAGTTTCCGTCGTTCAGATCGTTTCAGTCGTTCAGATCGTTTACGTCGATGAGATCGTTTCAGTCGTTCTGATCGTTTCAGTCGTTCAGATCGTTTCTGTCGTTCAGATCGTTTCAGTCGTTCAGATCGTTTTACTCGTTCAGATCGTTTCCGTCGTTCAGATCGTTTCAGTCGTTCAGATCGTTTCAGTCGTTCAGATCATTTCTGTCGTTCAGATCTTTTCAGTCGTTCAGTTCGTTTCCGTCGTTCAGATTGTTTCAGTCGTTCAGATCGTTTCAGTCGTTCAGATCGTTTCAGTCGTTCAGATCGTTTCAGTCGTTCAGATCGTTTTCGTCGATGAGGTCGTTTCCGTCGTTCAGATCGTTTCAGTCGTTCAGATCGTTTCTGTCGTTCAGATCGTTTCAGTCCTTCAAATCGTTTCCCTCATCAGCTCGTTTCTGTCGTTCAGATCGTTTCAGTCGTTCTGATCGTTTCAGTCGTTCAGATCGTTTCTGTCGTTCAGATCGTTTCAGTCGTTCAGATCGTTTTACTCGTTCAGATCGTTTCCGTCGTTCAGATCGTTTCAGTCGTTCAGATCGTTTCCCTCATCAGCTCTTTTCAGTCGTTCAGATTGTTTCAGTCGTTTAGATCGTTTCAGTCGTTCAGTTCGTTTTAAACGTTCAGATCGTTTCAGTCCTTCAAATCGTTTCCCTCATCAGCTCGTTTCTGTCGTTCAGATCGTTTCCGTCGTTCAGGTCATTTCCATCGTTCAGCTCTTTTAAGTCGTTCAGATCGTTTCCGTCGTTCAGATCGTTTCTGTCGTTCAGATTGTTTCCGTCGTTCAGATCGTTTAAGTCGTTCAGATCGTTTCAGTCGTTCAGATCGTTTCAGTCCTTCAAATCGTTTCCCTCATCAGCTCGTTTCCGTCGTTCAAATCGTTTCTGTCGTTCAGATCGTTTCAGTCGTTCAAATCGTTTCTGTCGTTCAGATCGTTTCAGTCGTTCAGATCGTTTCTGTCGTTCAGATCTTTTCAGTCGTTCAGTTCGTTTCCGTCGTTCAGATCGTTTCCGTCGTTCAGGTCGTTTCCATCGTTCAGCTCTTTTAAGTCGTTCAGATCGTTTCCGTCGTTCAGATCGTTTCAGTCGTTCAGATCGTTTCAGTCGTTAAGATCGTTTCTGTCGTTCAGATCTTTTCAGTCGTTCAGTTCGTTTCCGTCGTTCAGATCGTTTCAGTGGTTCAGATCGTTTCAGTCGTTCAGATCGTTTCAGTCGTTCAGATCGTTTCAGTCGTTAAGATAGTTTCCGTCGTTCAGATCGTTTCAGTCGTTCAGATCGTTTCTGTCGTTCAGATCTTTTCAGTCGTTCAGTTCGTTTCCGTCGTTCAGATCGTTTCAGTCGTTCAGATCGTTTCAGTCGTTCAGATCGTTTCAGTCGTTAAGATCGTTTCAGTCGTTCAGATCGTTTCTGTCGTTCAGATCTTTTCAGTCGTTCAGTTCGTTTCCGTCGTTCAGATCGTTTCAGTCGTTCAGATCGTTTCAGTCGTTCAGATCGTTTCAGTCGTTAAGATAGTTTCCGTCGTTCAGATCGTTTCAGTCGTTCAGATCGTTTACGTCGATGAGATCGTTTCAGTCGTTCTGATCGTTTCAGTCGTTCAGATCGTTTCTGTCGTTCAGATCGTTTCAGTCGTTCAGATCGTTTTACTCGTTCAGATCGTTTCCGTCGTTCAGATCGTTTCAGTCGTTCAGATCGTTTCAGTCGTTCAGATCATTTCTGTCGTTCAGATCTTTTCAGTCGTTCAGTTCGTTTCCGTCGTTCAGATTGTTTCAGTCGTTCAGATCGTTTCAGTGGTTCAGATCGTTTCAGTCGTTCAGATCGTTTCAGTCGTTCAGATCGTTTCAGTCGTTAAGATAGTTTCCGTCGTTCAGATCGTTTCAGTCGTTCAGATCGTTTCTGTCGTTCAGATCTTTTCAGTCGTTCAGTTCGTTTCCGTCGTTCAGATCGTTTCAGTCGTTCAGATCGTTTCAGTCGTTCAGATCGTTTCAGTCGTTAAGATAGTTTCCGTCGTTCAGATCGTTTCAGTCGTTCAGATCGTTTCTGTCGTTCAGATCTTTTCAGTCGTTCAGTTCGTTTCCGTCGTTCAGATCGTTTCAGTCGTTCAGATCGTTTCAGTCGTTCAGATCGTTTCAGTCGTTAAGATAGTTTCCGTCGTTCAGATCGTTTCAGTCGTTCAGATCGTTTACGTCGATGAGATCGTTTCAGTCGTTCTGATCGTTTCAGTCGTTCAGATCGTTTCTGTCGTTCAGATCGTTTCAGTCGTTCAGATCGTTTTACTCGTTCAGATCGTTTCCGTCGTTCAGATCGTTTCAGTCGTTCAGATCGTTTCAGTCGTTCAGATCATTTCTGTCGTTCAGATCTTTTCAGTCGTTCAGTTCGTTTCCGTCGTTCAGATTGTTTCAGTCGTTCAGATCGTTTCAGTCGTTCAGATCGTTTCAGTCGTTCAGATCGTTTCAGTCGTTCAGATCGTTTCAGTCGTTAAGATAGTTTCCGTCGTTCAGATCGTTTCAGTCGTTCAGATCGTTTCTGTCGTTCAGATCTTTTCAGTCGTTCAGTTCGTTTCCGTCGTTCAGATCGTTTCAGTCGTTCAGATCGTTTCAGTCGTTCAGATCGTTTCAGTCGTTAAGATAGTTTCCGTCGTTCAGATCGTTTCAGTCGTTCAGATCGTTTCTGTCGTTCAGATCTTTTCAGTCGTTCAGTTCGTTTCCGTCGTTCAGATCGTTTCAGTCGTTCAGATCGTTTCAGTCGTTCAGATCGTTTCAGTCGTTAAGATAGTTTCCGTCGTTCAGATCGTTTCAGTCGTTCAGATCGTTTACGTCGATGAGATCGTTTCAGTCGTTCTGATCGTTTCAGTCGTTCAGATCGTTTCTGTCGTTCAGATCGTTTCAGTCGTTCAGATCGTTTTACTCGTTCAGATCGTTTCCGTCGTTCAGATCGTTTCAGTCGTTCAGATCGTTTCAGTCGTTCAGATCATTTCTGTCGTTCAGATCTTTTCAGTCGTTCAGTTCGTTTCCGTCGTTCAGATTGTTTCAGTCGTTCAGATCGTTTCAGTCGTTCAGATCGTTTCAGTCGTTCAGATCGTTTCAGTCGTTCAGATCGTTTTCGTCGATGAGGTCGTTTCCGTCGTTCAGATCGTTTCAGTCGTTCAGATCGTTTCTGTCGTTCAGATCGTTTCAGTCCTTCAAATCGTTTCCCTCATCAGCTCGTTTCTGTCGTTCAGATCGTTTCAGTCGTTCTGATCGTTTCAGTCGTTCAGATCGTTTCTGTCGTTCAGATCGTTTCAGTCGTTCAGATCGTTTTACTCGTTCAGATCGTTTCCGTCGTTCAGATCGTTTCAGTCGTTCAGATCGTTTCCCTCATCAGCTCTTTTCAGTCGTTCAGATCGTTTCAGTCGTTCAGATCGTTTCAGTCGTTCAGATCATTTCTGTCGTTCAGATCTTTTCAGTCGTTCAGTTCGTTTCCGTCGTTCAGATTGTTTCAGTCGTTCAGATCGTTTCAGTCGTTCAGATCGTTTCAGTCGTTCAGATCGTTTCTGTCGTTCAGATCGTTTCAGTCCTTCAAATCGTTTCCCTCATCAGCTCGTTTCTGTCGTTCAGATCGTTTCCGTCGTTCAGGTCATTTCCATCGTTCAGCTCTTTTAAGTCGTTCAGATCGTTTCCGTCGTTCAGATCGTTTCTGTCGTTCAGATTGTTTCCGTCGTTCAGATCGTTTAAGTCGTTCAGATCGTTTCAGTCGTTCAGATCGTTTCAGTCCTTCAAATCGTTTCCCTCATCAGCTCGTTTCCGTCGTTCAAATCGTTTCTGTCGTTCAGATCGTTTCAGTCGTTCAAATCGTTTCTGTCGTTCAGATCGTTTCAGTCGTTCAGATCGTTTCTGTCGTTCAGATCTTTTCAGTCGTTCAGTTCGTTTCCGTCGTTCAGATCGTTTCCGTCGTTCAGGTCGTTTCCATCGTTCAGCTCTTTTAAGTCGTTCAGATCGTTTCCGTCGTTCAGATCGTTTCAGTCGTTCAGACCGTTTCAGTCGTTCAGATCGCTTCACTCGTTCGGATCGTTTCACTCTTTCAGATCGTTTCCGTCGTTCAGCTCTTTTCAGTCGTTCAGATCGTTTCAGTCGTTCAGATCGTTTCAGTCGTTCAGATCGTTTTCGTCGATGAGGTCGTTTCCGTCGTTTCCGTCGTTCAGATCGTTTCAGTCGTTCAGATCGTTTCAGTCGTTCAGATCGTTTCCCTCATCAGCTCTTTTCAGTCGTTCAGATCGTTTCAGTCGTTCAGATCGTTTCAGTCGTTCAGATCGTTTCAGTCGTTCAGATCGTTTCCGTCGTTCAGATCGTTTCAGTCGTTCAGCTCGTTTCCGTCGTTCAGATCGTTTCAGTCGTTCAGATTGTTTCAGTCGTTCAGATCGTTTCCGTCGTTCAGATCGTTTCAGTCGTTCAGCTCGTTTCCGTCGTTCAGATCGTTTCAGTCGTTCAGATCGTTTCAGTCGTTCAGATCGTTTTCGTCGATGAGGTCGTTTCCGTCGTTCAGATCGTTTCAGTCGTTCAGATCGTTTCCGTCGTTCAGATCGTTTCTGTCGTTCAGATCGTTTCAGTCGTTCAGATCGTTTCAGTCCTTCAAATCGTTTCCCGCATCAGCTCGTTTCCGTCGTTCAGATCGTTTCTGTCGTTCAGATCGTTTCAGTCGTTCAGATCGTTTCTGTCGTTCAGATCGCTTCACTCGTTCAGATCGTTTCACTCGTTCAGATCATTTCAGTCGTTCAGATCGTTTCCCTCATCAGCGCTTTTCAGTCGTTCAGATCGTTTCAGTCGTTCAGATCGTTTCAGTCGTTCAGATCGTTTTCGTCGATGAGGTCGTTTCCGTCGTTCAGATCGTTTCAGTCGTTCAGATCGTTTCAGTCGTTCAGATCGTTTCCCTCATCAGCTCTTTTCAGTCGTTCAGATCGTTTCAGTCGTTCAGATCGTTTCAGTCGTTCAGATCATTTCTGTCGTTCAGATCTTTTCAGTCGTTCAGTTCGTTTCCGTCGTTCAGATTGTTTCAGTCGTTCAGATCGTTTCAGTCGTTCAGATCGTTTCAGTCGTTCAGATCGTTTCAGTCGTTCAGATCGTTTTCGTCGATGAGGTCGTTTCCGTCGTTCAGATCGTTTCAGTCGTTCAGATCGTTTCTGTCGTTCAGATCGTTTCAGTCCTTCAAATCGTTTCCCTCATCAGCTCGTTTCTGTCGTTCAGATCGTTTCAGTCGTTCTGATCGTTTCAGTCGTTCAGATCGTTTCTGTCGTTCAGATCGTTTCAGTCGTTCAGATCGTTTTACTCGTTCAGATCGTTTCCGTCGTTCAGATCGTTTCAGTCGTTCAGATCGTTTCCCTCATCAGCTCTTTTCAGTCGTTCAGATCGTTTCAGTCGTTCAGATCGTTTCAGTCGTTCAGATCATTTCTGTCGTTCAGATCTTTTCAGTCGTTCAGTTCGTTTCCGTCGTTCAGATTGTTTCAGTCGTTCAGATCGTTTCAGTCGTTCAGATCGTTTCAGTCGTTCAGATCGTTTCAGTCGTTCAGATCGTTTTCGTCGATGAGGTCGTTTCCGTCGTTCAGATCGTTTCAGTCGTTCAGATCGTTTCTGTCGTTCAGATCGTTTCAGTCCTTCAAATCGTTTCCCTCATCAGCTCGTTTCTGTCGTTCAGATCGTTTCCGTCGTTCAGGTCATTTCCATCGTTCAGCTCTTTTAAGTCGTTCAGATCGTTTCCGTCGTTCAGATCGTTTCTGTCGTTCAGATTGTTTCCGTCGTTCAGATCGTTTAAGTCGTTCAGATCGTTTCTGTCGTTCAGATCGTTTCAGTCGTTCAGATCGTTTCAGTCGTTCAGATCGTTTCAGTCCTTCAAATCGTTTCCCTCATCAGCTCGTTTCCGTCGTTCAAATCGTTTCTGTCGTTCAGATCGTTTCAGTCGTTCAAATCGTTTCTGTCGTTCAGATCGTTTCAGTCGTTCAGATCGTTTCTGTCGTTCAGATCTTTTCAGTCGTTCAGTTCGTTTCCGTCGTTCAGATCGTTTCCGTCGTTCAGGTCGTTTCCATCGTTCAGCTCTTTTAAGTCGTTCAGATCGTTTCCGTCGTTCAGATCGTTTCAGTCGTTCAGATCGTTTCAGTCGTTCAGATCGCTTCACTCGTTCGGATCGTTTCACTCTTTCAGATCGTTTCCGTCGTTCAGCTCTTTTCAGTCGTTCAGATCGTTTCAGTCGTTCAGATCGTTTCCCTCATCAGCGCTTTTCAGTCGTTCAGATCGTTTCAGTCGTTCAGATCGTTTCAGTCGTTCAGATCGTTTTCGTCGATGAGGTCGTTTCCGTCGTTCAGCTCGTTTCCGTCGTTCAGATCGTTTCAGTCGTTCAGATTGTTTCAGTCGTTCAGATCGTTTCCGTCGTTCAGATCGTTTCAGTCGTTCAGCTCGTTTCCGTCGTTCAGATCGTTTCAGTCGTTCAGATCGTTTCAGTCGTTCAGATCGTTTTCGTCGATGAGGTCGTTTCCGTCGTTCAGATCGTTTCAGTCGTTCAGATCATTTCAGTCGTTCAGATCGTTTCAGTCCTTCAAATCGTTTCCCGCATCAGCTCGTTTCCGTCGTTCAGATCGTTTCTGTCGTTCAGATCGTTTCAGTCGTTCAGATCGTTTCTGTCGTTCAGATCGCTTCACTCGTTCAGATCGTTTCACTCGTTCAGATCATTTCAGTCGTTCAGATCGTTTCCCTCATCAGCGCTTTTCAGTCGTTCAGATCGTTTCAGTCGTTCAGATCGTTTCAGTCGTTCAGATCGTTTTCGTCGATGAGGTCGTTTCCGTCGTTCAGATCGTTTCAGTCGTTCAGATCGTTTCAGTCGTTCAGATCGTTTCCCTCATCAGCTCTTTTCAGTCGTTCAGATCGTTTCAGTCGTTCAGATCGTTTCAGTCGTTCAGATCATTTCTGTCGTTCAGATCTTTTCAGTCGTTCAGTTCGTTTCCGTCGTTCAGATTGTTTCAGTCGTTCAGATCGTTTCAGTCGTTCAGATCGTTTCAGTCGTTCAGATCGTTTCAGTCGTTCAGATCGTTTTCGTCGATGAGGTCGTTTCCGTCGTTCAGATCGTTTCAGTCGTTCAGATCGTTTCTGTCGTTCAGATCGTTTCAGTCCTTCAAATCGTTTCCCTCATCAGCTCGTTTCTGTCGTTCAGATCGTTTCCGTCGTTCAGGTCATTTCCATCGTTCAGCTCTTTTAAGTCGTTCAGATCGTTTCCGTCGTTCAGATCGTTTCCGTCGTTCAGATCGTTTCCGTCGTTCAGATCGTTTCCGTCGTTCAGATCGTTTAAGTCGTTCAGATCGTTTCAGTCGTTCAGATCGTTTCAGTCGTTCAGATCGTTTCAGTCCTTCAAATCGTTTCCCTCATCAGCTCGTTTCCGTCGTTCAAATCGTTTCTGTCGTTCAGATCGTTTCAGTCGTTCAAATCGTTTCTGTCGTTCAGATCGTTTCAGTCGTTCAGATCGTTTCTGTCGTTCAGATCTTTTCAGTCGTTCAGTTCGTTTCCGTCGTTCAGATCGTTTCCGTCGTTCAGGTCGTTTCCATCGTTCAGCTCTTTTAAGTCGTTCAGATCGTTTCTGTCGTTCAGATCGTTTCCGTCGTTCAGCTCTTTTCAGTCGTTCAGATCGTTTCAGTCGTTCAGATCGTTTCAGTCGTTCAGATCGTTTTCGTCGATGAGGTCGTTTCCGTCGTTTCCGTCGTTCAGATCGTTTCAGTCGTTCAGATCGTTTCAGTCGTTCAGATCGTTTCAGTCGTTCAGATCGTTTCCGTCGTTCAGATCGTTTCAGTCGTTCAGATCGTTTCCGTCGTTCAGATCGTTTCAGTCGTTCAGCTCGTTTCCGTCGTTCAGATCGTTTCAGTCGTTCAGATTGTTTCAGTCGTTCAGATCGTTTCCGTCGTTCAGATCGTTTCAGTCGTTCAGCTCGTTTCCGTCGTTCAGATCGTTTCAGTCGTTCAGATCGTTTCAGTCGTTCAGATCGTTTTCGTCGATGAGGTCGTTTCCGTCGTTCAGATCGTTTCAGTCGTTCAGATCATTTCAGTCGTTCAGATCGTTTCCCTCATCAGCTCGTTTCCGTCGTTCAGATCGTTTCTGTCGTTCAGATCGTTTCAGTCGTTCAGATCGTTTCAGTCCTTCAAATCGTTTCCCGCATCAGCTCGTTTCCGTCGTTCAGATCGTTTCTGTCGTTCAGATCGTTTCACTCGTTCAGATCGTTTCACTCGTTCAGATCATTTCAGTCGTTCAGATCGTTTCCCTCATCAGCGCTTTTCAGTCGTTCAGATCGTTTCAGTCGTTCAGATCGTTTCAGTCGTTCAGATCGTTTTCGTCGATGAGGTCGTTTCCGTCGTTCAGATTGTTTCAGTCGTTCAGATCGTTTCCTTCGTTCAGATCGTTTCTGTCCTTCAGATCGTTTCCGTCGTTCAGATCGATTCTGTCCTTCAGATCGTTTCTGTCCTTCAGATCGTTTCAGTCCTTCAAATCATTTCCCTCATCAGCTCGTTTCCGTCGTTCAGATCGTTTCTGTCGTTCAGATTGTTTCCGTCGTTCAGATCGTTTAAGTCGTTCAGATCGTTTCAGTCCTTCAAATCGTTTCCCTCATCAGCTCGTTTCACTCGTTCAGATCGTTTCCGTCGTTCAGCTCTTTTCAGTCGTTCAGATCGTTTCAGTCGTTCAGATCGTTTCAGTCGTTCAGATCGTTTCAGTCGTTCAGTTCGTTTCCGTCGCTCAGATCGTTTCAGTGGTTCAGATCGTTTCCCTCATCAGCTCTTTTCCGTCGTTCAGATCGTTTCAGTCGTTCAGATCGTTACCGTCGTTCAGATCGTTTCAGTCGTTCAGCTCGTTTCCGTCGTTCAGATCGTTTCAGTCGTTCAGATTGTTTCAGTCCTTCAAATCGTTTCCCTCATCAGCTCGTTTCCGTCGTTCAGATCGTTTCCGTCGTTCAGATCATTTCAGTCGTTCAGATCGTTTCCCTCATCAGCTCTTTTCAGTCGTTCAGATCGTTTCAGTCATTCAGATCGTTTCAGACGTTCAGATCGTTTCAGTCGTTCAGATCGTTTTCGTCGATGAGGTCGTTTCCGTCGTTCAGATCGTTTCAGTCGTTCAGCTCGTTTCCGTCGTTCAGATTGTTTCAGTCCTTCAAATCGTTTCCCTCATCAGCTCGTTTCCGTCGTTCAGATCGTTTCTGTCGTTCAGATCGTTTCAGTCGTTCAGATCGTTTCAGTCCTTCAAATAGTTTCCCGCATCAGCTCGTTTCCGTCGTTCAGATCATTTCTGTCGTTCAGATCGTTTCAGTCGTTCAGATCGTTTCTGTCGTTCAGATCTTTTCAGTCGTTCAGTTCGTTTCCGTCGTTCAGATCGTTTCAGTCGTTCAGATGGTTTCAGTCGTTCAGATCGTTTCTGTCAGTCAGATCGTTTCAGTCGTTCAGCTCGTTTCAGTCGTTCAGATCGTTTCAGTCGTTCAGATCGTTTCAGTCGTTCAGATCGTTTCCCTCATCAGCTCTTTTCAGTCGTTCAGATCGTTTCAGTCCTTCAAATCGTTTCCCGCATCAGTTCGTTTCCGTCGTTCAGATCGTTTCTGTCGTTCAGATCGTTTCAGTCGTTCAGTTCGTTTCCGTCGTTCAGATCGCTTCACTCGTTCAGATCGTTTCACTCGTTCAGATCGTTTCCGTCGTTCAGATAATTTCAGTCGTTCAGATCGTTTCCCTCATCAGCTCTTTTCAGTCGTTCAGATCGTTTCAGTCGTTCAGATAGTTTCAGTCGTTCAGATCGTTTCAGTCATTCAAATCGTTTCCCGCATCAGCTCGTTTCCGTCGTTCAGATCGTTTCCATCGTCCAGATCGTTTACGTCGTTCAGCTCTTTTCCGTCATTCAGATCGTTTCCGTCGTTCAGATCGTTTCCGTCGTTCAGATCGTTTCCATCGTTCAGATCGTTTCCGTCGTTCATCTCGTTTCCGTCGTTCAGCTCGTTTCCATCGTTCAGCTCGTATCCGTCGTTCAGCTCGTTTCTGTCGTTCAGATCGTTTCCGTCGTTCAGCTCGTTTCCATCGTTCAGCTCGTATCTGTCGTTCAGCTCGTATCTGTCGTTCAGCTCGTTTCAGTCGTTCAGATCGTTTCAGTCGTTCAGATCGTTTCCCTCATCAGCTCTTTTCAGTCGTTCAGATCGTTTCAGTCGTTCAGATCGTTTCTGTCGTTCAGATCTTTTCAGTCGTTCAGTTCGTTTCCGTCGTTCAGATCGTTTCAGTCGTTCAGATCGTTTCAGTCGTTCAGATCGTTTCCGTCGTTCAGATCGTTTCAGTCGTTCAGATCGTTTCAGTCGTTCAGATCGTTTCCCTCATCAGCTCTTTTCAGTCGTTCAGATCGTTTCAGTCGTTCAGATCGTTTCAGTCGTTCAGATCGTTTCTGTCGTTCAGATCGCTTCACTCGTTCAGATCGTTTCACTCGTTCAGATCATTTCAGTCGTTCAGATCGTTTCCCTCATCAGCGCTTTTCAGTCGTTCAGATCGTTTCAGTCGTTCAGATCGTTTCAGTCGTTCAGATCGTTTTCGTCGATGAGGTCGTTTCCGTCGTTCAGATCGTTTCAGTCGTTCAGATCGTTTCCGTCGTTCAGATCGTTTCTGTCCTTCAGATCGTTTCCGTCGTTCAGATCGATTCTGTCCTTCAGATCGTTTCTGTCCTTCAGATCGTTTCAGTCCTTCAAATCATTTCCCTCATCAGCTCGTTTCCGTCGTTCAGATCGTTTCTGTCGTTCAGATTGTTTCCGTCGTTCAGATCGTTTAAGTCGTTCAGATCGTTTCAGTCCTTCAAATCGTTTCCCTCATCAGCTCGTTTCACTCGTTCAGATCGTTTCCGTCGTTCAGCTCTTTTCAGTCGTTCAGATCGTTTCAGTCGTTCAGTTCGTTTCCGTCGCTCAGATCGTTTCAGTGGTTCAGATCGTTTCCCTCATCAGCTCTTTTCCGTCGTTCAGATCGTTTCAGTCGTTCAGATCGTTTCCGTCGTTCAGATCGTTTCAGTCGTTCAGCTCGTTTCCGTCGTTCAGATCGTTTCAGTCGTTCAGATTGTTTCAGTCCTTCAAATCGTTTCCCTCATCAGCTCGTTTCCGTCGTTCAGATCGTTTCCGTCGTTCAGATCATTTCAGTCGTTCAGATCGTTTCCCTCATCAGCTCTTTTCAGTCGTTCAGATCGTTTCAGTCGTTCAGATCGTTTCAGTCGTTCAGATCGTTTCAGTCGTTCAGATCGTTTTCGTCGATGAGGTCGTTTCCGTCGTTCAGATCGTTTCAGTCGTTCAGCTCTTTTCAGTCGTTCAGCTCGTTTCCGTCGTTCAGATTGTTTCAGTCCTTCAAATCGTTTCCCTCATCAGCTCGTTTCCGTCGTTCAGATCGTTTCTGTCGTTCAGATCGTTTCAGTCGTTCAGATCGTTTCAGTCCTTCAAATAGTTTCCCGCATCAGCTCGTTTCCGTCGTTCAGATCATTTCTGTCGTTCAGATCGTTTCAGTCGTTCAGATCGTTTCTGTCGTTCAGATCTTTTCAGTCGTTCAGTTCGTTTCCGTCGTTCAGATCGTTTCAGTCGTTCAGATCGTTTCAGTCGTTCAGATCGTTTCTGTCAGTCAGATCGTTTCAGTCGTTCAGCTCGTTTCAGTCGTTCAGATCGTTTCAGTCGTTCAGATCGTTTCAGTCGTTCAGATCGTTTCCCTCATCAGCTCTTTTCAGTCGTTCAGATCGTTTCAGTCCTTCAAATCGTTTCCCGCATCAGTTCGTTTCCGTCGTTCAGATCGTTTCTGTCGTTCAGATCGTTTCAGTCGTTCAGTTCGTTTCCGTCGTTCAGATCGCTTCACTCGTTCAGATCGTTTCACTCGTTCAGATCGTTTCCGTCGTTCAGATAATTTCAGTCGTTCAGATCGTTTCCCTCATCAGCTCTTTTCAGTCGTTCAGATCGTTTCAGTCGTTCAGATCGTTTCAGTCGTTCAGATCGTTTCAGTCCTTCAAATCGTTTCCCGCATCAGCTCGTTTCCGTCGTTCAGATCGTTTCCATCGTCCAGATCGTTTACGTCGTTCAGCTCTTTTCCGTCATTCAGATCGTTTCCGTCGTTCAGATCGTTTCCGTCGTTCAGATCGTTTCCATCGTTCAGATCGTTTCCGTCGTTCATCTCGTTTCCGTCGTTCAGCTCGTTTCCATCGTTCAGCTCGTATCTGTCGTTCAGCTCGTTTCTGTCGTTCAGATCGTTTCCGTCGTTCAGATCGTTTCAGTCGTTCAGATCGTTTCAGTCGTTCAGATCGTTTCCCTCATCAGCTCTTTTCAGTCGTTCAGATCGTTTCAGTCGTTCAGATCGTTTCCCTCATCAGCTCTTTTCAGTCGTTCAGATCGTTTCAGTCGTTCAGATCGTTTCAGTCGTTCAGATCGTTTCCGTCGTTCAGATCGTTTCAGTCGTTCAGATCGTTTCCGTCGTTCAGATCGTTTCAGTCGTTCAGCTCGTTTCCGTCGTTCAGATCGTTTCAGTCGTTCAGATCGTTTCCGTCGTTCAGATCGTTTCAGTCGTTCAGATCGTTTCAGTCGTTCAGATCGTTTTCGTCGATGAGGTCGTTTCCGTCGTTCAGATCATTTCAGTCGTTCAGATCGTTTCCCTCATCAGCTCGTTTCCGTCGTTCAGATCGTTTCCCTCATCAGCTCGTTTCCGTCGTTCAGATCGTTTCTGTCGTTCAGATCGTTTCAGTCGTTCAGATCGTTTCAGTCCTTCAAATCGTTTCCCGCATCAGCTCGTTTCCGTCGTTCAGATCGTTTCTGTCGTTCAGATCGTTTCAGTCGTTCAGATCGTTTCTGTCGTTCAGATCGCTTCACTCGTTCAGATCGTTTCACTCGTTCAGATCATTTCAGTCGTTCAGATCGTTTCCCTCATCAGCGCTTTTCAGTCGTTCAGATCGTTTCAGTCGTTCAGATCGTTTCAGTCGTTCAGATCGTTTTCGTCGATGAGGTCGTTTCCGTCGTTTCCGTCGTTCAGATCGTTTTAGTCGTTCAGTTCGTTTCCGTCGCTCAGATCGTTTCCCTCATCAGCTCTTTTCAGTCGTTCAGATCGTTTCAGTCCTTCAAATCGTTTCCCGCATCAGTTCGTTTCCGTCGTTCAGATCGTTTCTGTCGTTCAGATCGTTTCAGTCGTTCAGTTCGTTTCCGTCGTTCAGATCGCTTCACTCGTTCAGATCGTTTCACTCGTTCAGATCGTTTCCGTCGTTCAGATCATTTCAGTCGTTCAGATCGTTTCCCTCATCAGCTCGTTTCCGTCGTTCAGATCGTTTCTGTCGTTCAGATCGTTTCAGTCGTTCAGATCGTTTCAGTCCTTCAAATCGTTTCCCGCATCAGCTCGTTTCCGTCGTTCAGATCGTTTCTGTCGTTCAGATCGTTTCAGTCGTTCAGATCGTTTCTGTCGTTCAGATCGCTTCACTCGTTCAGATCGTTTCACTCGTTCAGATCATTTCAGTCGTTCAGATCGTTTCCCTCATCAGCGCTTTTCAGTCGTTCAGATCGTTTCAGTCGTTCAGATCGTTTCAGTCGTTCAGATCGTTTTCGTCGATGAGGTCGTTTCCGTCGTTTCCGTCGTTCAGATCGTTTCAGTCGTTCAGTTCGTTTCCGTCGCTCAGATCGTTTCCCTCATCAGCTCTTTTCAGTCGTTCAGATCGTTTCAGTCCTTCAAATCGTTTCCCGCATCAGTTCGTTTCCGTCGTTCAGATCGTTTCTGTCGTTCAGATCGTTTCAGTCGTTCAGTTCGTTTCCGTCGTTCAGATCGTTTCACTCGTTCAGATCGTTTCCGTCGTTCAGATCATTTCAGTCGTTCAGATCGTTTCCCTCATCAGCTCTTTTCAGTCGTTCAGATCGTTTCAGTCGTTCAGATCGTTTCAGTCCTTCAAATCGTTTCCCGCATCAGCTCGTTTCCGTCGTTCAGATCGTTTCCATCGTCCAGATCGTTTACGTCGTTCAGCTCTTTTCCGTCATTCAGATCGTTTCCGTCGTTCAGATCGTTTCCGTCGTTCAGATCGTTTCCATCGTTCAGATCGTTTCCGTCGTTCATCTCGTTTCCGTCGTTCAGCTCGTTTCCATCGTTCAGCTCGTATCTGTCGTTCAGCTCGTTTCTGTCGTTCAGATCGTTTCCGTCGTTCAGATCGTTTCAGTCGTTCAGATCGTTTCAGTCGTTCAGATCGTTTCCCTCATCAGCTCTTTTCAGTCGTTCAGATCGTTTCAGTCGTTCAGATCGTTTCCCTCATCAGCTCTTTTCAGTCGTTCAGATCGTTTCAGTCGTTCAGATCGTTTCAGTCGTTCAGATCGTTTCCGTCGTTCAGATCGTTTCAGTCGTTCAGATCGTTTCCGTCGTTCAGATCGTTTCAGTCGTTCAGCTCGTTTCCGTCGTTCAGATCGTTTCAGTCGTTCAGATTGTTTCAGTCGTTCAGATCGTTTCCGTCGTTCAGATCGTTTCAGTCGTTCAGATCGTTTCAGTCGTTCAGATCGTTTTCGTCGATGAGGTCGTTTCCGTCGTTCAGATCATTTCAGTCGTTCAGATCGTTTCCCTCATCAGCTCGTTTCCGTCGTTCAGATCGTTTCCCTCATCAGCTCGTTTCCGTCGTTCAGATCGTTTCTGTCGTTCAGATCGTTTCAGTCGTTCAGATCGTTTCAGTCCTTCAAATCGTTTCCCGCATCAGCTCGTTTCCGTCGTTCAGATCGTTTCTGTCGTTCAGATCGTTTCAGTCGTTCAGATCGTTTCTGTCGTTCAGATCGCTTCACTCGTTCAGATCGTTTCACTCGTTCAGATCATTTCAGTCGTTCAGATCGTTTCCCTCATCAGCGCTTTTCAGTCGTTCAGATCGTTTCAGTCGTTCAGATCGTTTCAGTCGTTCAGATCGTTTTCGTCGTTCAGTTCGTTTCCGTCGCTCAGATCGTTTCCCTCATCAGCTCTTTTCAGTCGTTCAGATCGTTTCAGTCCTTCAAATCGTTTCCCGCATCAGTTCGTTTCCGTCGTTCAGATCGTTTCTGTCGTTCAGATCGTTTCAGTCGTTCAGTTCGTTTCCGTCGTTCAGATCGCTTCACTCGTTCAGATCGTTTCACTCGTTCAGATCGTTTCCGTCGTTCAGATCATTTCAGTCGTTCAGATCGTTTCCCTCATCAGCTCGTTTCCGTCGTTCAGATCGTTTCTGTCGTTCAGATCGTTTCAGTCGTTCAGATCGTTTCAGTCCTTCAAATCGTTTCCCGCATCAGCTCGTTTCCGTCGTTCAGATCGTTTCTGTCGTTCAGATCGTTTCAGTCGTTCAGATCGTTTCTGTCGTTCAGATCGCTTCACTCGTTCAGATCGTTTCACTCGTTCAGATCATTTCAGTCGTTCAGATCGTTTCCCTCATCAGCGCTTTTCAGTCGTTCAGATCGTTTCAGTCGTTCAGATCGTTTCAGTCGTTCAGATCGTTTTCGTCGATGAGGTCGTTTCCGTCGTTTCCGTCGTTCAGATCGTTTCAGTCGTTCAGTTCGTTTCCGTCGCTCAGATCGTTTCCCTCATCAGCTCTTTTCAGTCGTTCAGATCGTTTCAGTCCTTCAAATCGTTTCCCGCATCAGTTCGTTTCCGTCGTTCAGATCGTTTCTGTCGTTCAGATCGTTTCAGTCGTTCAGTTCGTTTCCGTCGTTCAGATCGCTTCACTCGTTCAGATCGTTTCACTCGTTCAGATCGTTTCCGTCGTTCAGATCATTTCAGTCGTTCAGATCGTTTCCCTCATCAGCTCTTTTCAGTCGTTCAGATCGTTTCAGTCGTTCAGATCGTTTCAGTCGTTCAGATCGTTTCAGTCCTTCAAATCGTTTCCCGCATCAGCTCGTTTCCGTCGTTCAGATCGTTTCCATCGTCCAGATCGTTTACGTCGTTCAGCTCTTTTCCGTCATTCAGATCGTTTCCGTCGTTCAGATCGTTTCCGTCGTTCAGATCGTTTCCATCGTTCAGATCGTTTCCGTCGTTCATCTCGTTTCCGTCGTTCAGCTCGTTTCCATCGTTCAGCTCGTTTCCGTCGTTCAGCTCGTTTCTGTCGTTCAGATCGTTTCCGTCGTTCAGATCGTTTCAGTCGTTCAGATCGTTTCAGTCGTTCAGATCGTTTCCCTCATCAGCTCTTTTCAGTCGTTCAGATCGTTTCAGTCGTTCAGATCGTTTTCGTCGATGAGGTCGTTTCCGTCGTTCAGATCGTTTCAGTCGTTCAGATCATTTCAGTCGTTCAGATCGTTTCCCTCATCAGCTCGTTTCCGTCGTTCAGATCGTTTCTGTCGTTCAGATCGTTTCAGTCGTTCAGATCGTTTCAGTCCTTCAAATCGTTTCCCGCATCAGCTCGTTTCCGTCGTTCAGATCGTTTCTGTCGTTCAGATCGTTTCAGTCGTTCAGATCGTTTCTGTCGTTCAGATCGTTTCACTCGTTCAGATCGTTTCACTCGTTCAGATCGTTTTCGTCGATGAGGTCGTTTCCGTCGTTCAGATCGTTTCAGTCGTTCAGATCGTTTCAGTCGTTCAGATCGTTTCAGTCGTTCAGTTCGTTTCCGTCGCTCAGATCGTTTCAGTCGTTCAGATCGTTTCCCTCATCAGCTCTTTTCCGTCGTTCAGATCGTTTCAGTCGTTCAGATCGTTTCCGTCGTTCAGATCGTTTCAGTCGTTCAGCTCGTTTCCGTCGTTCAGATCGTTTCTGTCGTTCAGATCGTTTCAGTCGTTCAGATCGTTTCAGTCGTTCAGATCGTTTCCCTCATCAGCTCTTTTCAGTCGTTCAGATCGTTTCAGTCGTTCAGATCGTTTCAGTCCTTCAAATCGTTTCCCGCATCAGTTCGTTTCCGTCGTTCAGATCGTTTCTGTCGTTCAGATCGTTTCAGTCGTTCAGTTCGTTTCCGTCGTTCAGATCGCTTCACTCGTTCAGATCGTTTCACTCGTTCAGATCGTTTCCGTCGTTCAGATCATTTCAGTCGTTCAGATCGTTTCCCTCATCAGCTCTTTTCAGTCGTTCAGATCGTTTCAGTCGTTCAGATCGTTTCAGTCGTTCAGATCGTTTCAGTCCTTCAAATCGTTTCCCGCATCAGCTCGTTTCCGTCGTTGAGATCGTTTCCATCGTCCAGATCGTTTACGTCGTTCAGCTCTTTTCCGTCATTCAGATCGTTTCCGTCGTTCAGATCGTTTCCATCGTTCAGATCGTTTCCGTCGTTCATCTCGTTTCCGTCGTTCAGCTCGTTTCCATCGTTCAGCTCGTTTCTGTCGTTCAGCTCGTTTCTGTCGTTCAGATCGTTTCTGTCGTTCAGATCGTTTCCGTCGTTCAGCTCGTTTCCGTCGTTCAGCTCGTTTCCGTCGTTCAGATCGTTTCCGTCGTTCAGATCGTTTCCGTCGTTCATCTCGTTTCCGTCGTTCAGCTCGTTTCCGTCGTTCAGATCGTTTCCGTCGTTTAGATCGTTTCCGTCGTTCATCTCGTTTCCGTCGTTCAGATCGTTTCCGTCGTTCAGATTGTTTCAGTCTTTCAGATCGTTCATCTCGTTTCAGTCATTCAGATCGTTTCAGTCGTTCAGATCGTTTCCCTCATCAGTTCGTTTCCGTCGTTCAGATCGTTTCAGTCGTTCAGATCGTTTCAGTCGTTCAGCTCGTTTCCGTCGTTCAGATTGTTTCCGTCGTTCAGATCGTTTCCGTCGTTCAGATCGTTTCAGTCGTTCAGATCGTTTCCCTCATCAGCTCTTTTAAGTCGTTCAGATCGTTTCCCTCATCAGATCGTTTCCGTCGTTCAGCTCTTTTAAGTCGTTCAGATCGTTTCCGTCGTTCACTTCATTTCCGTCGTTCAGGTCGTTTCCGTCGTTCAGTTCGTTTCCGTCGTTCAGATCGTTTCAGTCGTTCAGATCGTTTCCGTCGTTCAGATCGTTTCAGTCGTTCAGTTCGTTTCCGTCGTTCAGATCGTTTCAGTCCTTCAGATCGTTTCTGTCATTCAGATCGTTTCCGTCGTTCAGGTCGTTTCCGTCGTTCAGGTCGTTTCCATCGTTCAGATCGTTTCCGTCGTTCAGATCGTTTCCGTCGTTCAGATCGTTTCAATCGTCCAGATCGTTTCAGTCCTTAAAGATCGTTTCACTCGTTCAGCTCTTTTAAGTCGTTCATATCGTTTCCGTCGTTCAGATCGTTTCCGTCGAGCAGATCGTTTCCTTCGTTCAGATCGTTTCCGTCGTTCAGTTCGTTTCTGTCGTTCAGTTCGTTTCCGTCGTTCAGATCGTTTCAGTCGTTCAGATCGTTTCCGTCGTTCAGATCGTTTCAGTAGTTCAGTTCGTTTCCGTCGTTCAGATCGTTTCTGTCGTTCAGATCGTTTCAGTCGTTCAGATCGTTTCAGTCGTTCATATCATTTCAGTCGTTCAGATCGTTTCAGTCGTTCAGATCGTTTCAGTCGTTCAGATCGTTTCCGTCGTTCAGATCGTTTCAGTCGTTCAGATCGTTTCCGTCGTTCAGCTCTTTTAAGTCGTTCAGATCGTTTACGTCGTTCAGTTCGTTTACGTCGTTCAGGTCGTTTCCGTCGTTCAGATCGTTTCCGTCGTTCAGATCGTTTCAATCGTCCAGATCGTTTCAGTCCTTAAAGATCGTTTCACTCGTTCAGCTCTTTTAAGTCGTTCATATCGTTTCCGTCGTTCAGATCGCTTCCGTCGAGCAGATCGTTTCCTTCGTTCAGATCGTTTCCGTCGTTCAGTTCGTTTCTGTCGTTCAGTTCGTTTCCGTCGTTCAGATCGTTTCAGTCGTTCAGATCGTTTCAGTCGTTCAGATCGTTTCACTCGTTCAGCTCTTTTAAGTCGTTCAGATCGTTTCTGTCGTTCAGATCGTTTCCGTCGTTCAGTTCGTTTCGGTCGTTCAGATCGTTTCAGTCGTTCAGATCGTTTCCGTCGTTCAGTTCGTTTCCGTCGTTCAGTTCGTTTCCGTCGTTCAGATCGTTTCAGTCGTTCAGATCGTTTCCGTCGTGCAGATCGTTTCAGTCGTTCAGATCGTTTCCTTCGTTCAGATCGTTTCCGTCGTTCAGTTCGTTTCCGTCGTTCAGATCGTTTCCGTCGTTCAGATCGTTTCCGTCGTTCAGCTCTTTTAAGTCGTTCAGATCGTTTCAGTCGTTCAGATCGTTTCCGTCGTTCAGCTCTTTTAAGTTGTTCAGATCGTTTCCGTCGTTCAGTTCGTTTCCGTCGTTCAGGTCGTTTCCGTCGTTCAGTTCGTTTCCGTCGTTCAGATCGTTTCCGTCGTTCAGATCGTTTCAATCGTCCAGATCGTTTCAGTCCTTAAAGATCGTTTCAGTCGTTCAGCTCTTTTCAGTCGTTCAGCTCGTTTCCGTCGTTTAGATCGTTTCAGTCGTTCAGATCGTTTCAGTCGTTCAGATCGTTTCTGTCGTTCAGATCTTTTCAGTCGTTCAGATCGTTTCAGTCGTTCAGATCGTTTCAGTCGTTCAGATCGTTTCTGTCATTCAGATCTTTTCAGTCGTTCAGTTCGTTTCCGTCGTTCAGATCGTTTCAGTCGTTCAGATCGTTTCAGTCGTTCAGATCGTTTCCGTCGTGCAGATCGTTTCCTTCGTTCAGATCGTTTCCGTCGTTCAGTTCCTTTCCGTCGTTCAGTTCGTTTCCGTCGTTGAGATCGTTTCAGTCGTTCAGATCGTTTCAGTCGTTCAGATCGTTTCAGTCGTTCAGATCGTTTCTGTCGTTCAGATCTTTTCAGTCTATCAGTTCGTTTCCGTCGTTCAGATCGTTTCAGTCGTTCAGATCGTTTACCTCATCAGCTCTTTTCAGTCGTTCAGATCGTTTCAGTCGTTCAGATCGTTTACGTCGTTCAGATCGTTTACGTCGATGAGATCGTTTCAGTCGTTCAGATCGTTTCAGTCGTTCAGATCGTTTCTGTCGTTCAGATCGTTTACGTCGTTCAGATCGTTTACGTCGATGAGATCGTTTCAGTCGTTCAGATCGTTTCAGTCGTTCAGATCGTTTCTGTCGTTCAGATCGTTTCTGTCGTTCAGATCGTTTCAGTAGTTCAGTTCGTTTCCGTCGTTCAGATCGTTTCCGTCGTTCAGTTCGTTTCCGTCGTTCAGATCGTTTCCGTCGTTCAGTTCGTTTCCGTCGTTCAGATCGTTTTCGTCGTTCAGATCGTTTCAATCGTCCAGATCGTTTCCCTCATCAGATCGTTTCCGTCGTTCAGCTCTTTTAAGTCGTTCAGATCGTTTCAGTCGTTCAGATCGTTTCCGTCGTTCAAATCGTTTCAGTCGTTCAGATCGTTTCCCTCATCAGATCGTTTCCGTCGTTCAGCTCTTTTAAGTCGTTCAGATCGTTTCCGTCGTTCACTTCGTTTCCGTCGTTCAGGTCGTTTCCGTCGTTCAGTTCGTTTCCGTCGTTCAGATCGTTTCAGTCGTTCAGATCGTTTCCGTCGTTCAAATCGTTTCAGTCGTTCAGATCGTTTCCCTCATCAGCTCTTTTAAGTCGTCCAGATCGTTTCCGTCGTTCAGATCGTTTCCGTCGTTCAGCTCTTTTAAGTCGTTCAGATCGTTTCCGTCGTTCAGTTCGTTTCCGTCGTTCAGGTCGTTTCCGTCGTTCAGTTCGTTTCCGTCGTTCAGATCGTTTCCATCGTTCAGATCGTTTCCGTCGTTCATCTCGTTTCCGTCGTTCAGCTCGTTTCCATCGTTCAGCTCGTTTCTGTCGTTCAGCTCGTTTCTGTCGTTCAGATCGTTTCCGTCGTTCAGATCGTTTCAGTCGTTCAGATCGTTTCAGTCGTTCAGATCGTTTCCCTCATCAGCTCTTTTCAGTCGTTCAGATCGTTTCAGTCGTTCAGATCGTTTCAGTCGTTCAGATCGTTTCCGTCGTTCAGATCGTTTCAGTCGTTCAGATCGTTTCCGTCGTTCAGATCGTTTCAGTCGTTCAGCTCGTTTCCGTCGTTCAGATCGTTTCAGTCGTTCAGATTGTTTCAGTCGTTCAGATCGTTTCCGTCGTTCAGATCGTTTCAGTCGTTCAGCTCGTTTCCGTCGTTCAGATCGTTTCAGTCGTTCAGATCGTTTTCGTCGATGAGGTCGTTTCCGTCGTTCAGATCGTTTCAGTCGTTCAGATCATTTCAGTCGTTCAGATCGTTTCCCTCATCAGCTCGTTTCCGTCGTTCAGATCGTTTCTGTCGTTCAGATCGTTTCAGTCCTTCAAATCGTTTCCCGCATCAGCTTGTTTCCGTCGTTCAGATCGTTTCTGTCGTTCAGATCGTTTCAGTCGTTCAGATCGTTTCTGTCGTTCAGATCGTTTCACTCGTTCAGATCGTTTCACTCGTTCAGATCATTTCAGTCGTTCAGATCGTTTCCCTCATCAGCGCTTTTCAGTCGTTCAGATCGTTTCAGTCGTTCAGATCGTTTCAGTCGTTCAGATCGTTTTCGTCGATGAGGTCGTTTCCGTCGTTTCCGTCGTTCAGATCGTTTCAGTCGTTCAGTTCGTTTCCGTCGCTCAGATCGTTTCAGTCGTTCAGATCGTTTCCCTCATCAGCTCGTTTCCGTCGTTCAGATCGTTTCAGTCGTTCAGATTGTTTCAGTCCTTCAAATCGTTTCCCTCATCAGCTCGTTTCCGTCGTTCAGATCGTTTCCGTCGTTCAGATCATTTCAGTCGTTCAGATCGTTTCCCTCATCAGCTCTTTTCAGTCGTTCAGATCGTTTCAGTCGTTCAGATCGTTTCAGTCGTTCAGATCGTTTCCGTCGTTCAGATCGTTTCAGTCGTTCAGATCGTTTCCGTCGTTCAGATCGTTTCTGTCGTTCAGATTGTTTCCGTCGTTCAGATCGTTTAAGTCGTTCAGATCGTTTCAGTCCTTCAAATCGTTTCCCTCATCAGCTCGTTTCCGTCGTTCAAATCGTTTCTGTCGTTCAGATCGTTTCAGTCGTTCAGATCGCTTCACTCGTTCATATCGTTTCACTCGTTCAGATCGTTTCCGTCGTTCAGCTCTTTTCAGTCGTTCAGATCGTTTCAGTCGTTCAGATCGTTTCAGTCGTTCAGATCGTTTCAGTCGTTCAGATCGTTTTCGTCGATGAGGTCGTTTCCGTCGTTTCCGTCGTTCAGATCGTTTCAGTCGTTCAGATCGTTTCCCTCATCAGCTCTTTTCCGTCGTTCAGATCGTTTCAGTCGTTCAGATCGTTTCCGTCGTTCAGATCGTTTCAGTCGTTCAGCTCGTTTCCGTCGTTCAGATCGTTTCAGTCGTTCAGATTGTTTCAGTCCTTCAAATCGTTTCCCTCATCAGCTCGTTTCCGTCGTTCAGATCGTTTCCGTCGTTCAGATCATTTCAGTCGTTCAGATCGTTTCAGTCCTTCAAATCGTTTCCCGCATCAGTTCGTTTCCGTCGTTCAGTTCGTTTCCGTCGTTCAGATCGCTTCACTCGTTCAGATCGTTTCACTCGTTCAGATCGTTTCCGTCGTTCAGATCATTTCAGTCGTTCAGATCGTTTCCCTCATCAGCTCTTTTCAGTCGTTCAGATCGTTTCAGTCGTTCAGATCGTTTCAGTCGTTCAGATCGTTTCAGTCCTTCAAATCGTTTCCCGCATCAGCTCGTTTCCGTCGTTCAGATCGTTTCCATCGTCCAGATCGTTTACGTCGTTCAGCTCTTTTCCGTCATTCAGCTCGTTTCCGTCGTTCAGATCGTTTCCGTCGTTCAGATCGTTTCCGTCGTTCATCTCGTTTCCGTCGTTCAGCTCGTTTCCGTCGTTCAGATCGTTTCCGTCGTTCAGATCGTTTCCGTCGTTCATCTCGTTTCCGTCGTTCAGATCGTTTCCGTCGTTCAGATTGTTTCAGTCTTTCAGATCGTTCATCTCGTTTCAGTCATTCAGATCGTTTCAGTCGTTCAGATCGTTTCCCTCATCAGTTCGTTTCCGTCGTTCAGATCGTTTCAGTCGTTCAGATCGTTTTACGTCGTTCAGCTCGTTTCCGTCGTTCAGATTGTTTCCGTCGTTCAGATCGTTTCCGTCGTTCAGATCGTTTCAGTCGTTCAGATCGTTTCTGTCAGTCAGATCGTTTCAGTCGTTCAGATCGTTTCAGTCGTTCAGCTCGTTTCTGTCGTTCAGATCGTTCATCTCGTTTCAGTCGTTCAGATCGTTTCAGTCGTTTATATCGTTTCAGTCGTTCAGATCGTTTCCTTCATCAGTTCGTTTACGTCGTTCAGCTCTTTTCCGTCGTTCAGATCGTTTCAGTCGTTCAGATCGTTTCAGTCGTTCAGATCGTTTCAGTCATTCAGATTGTTTCCGTAATTCAGATCGTTTCCGGCGTTCAGATCGTTTCCGTCGTTCAGATTGTTTCAGTCGTTCAGATCGTTTCAGTCGTTCATCTCGTTTCAGTCGTTCAGATCGTTTCCGTCGTTCAGATCGTTTCCATCGTTCAGATCGTTTCAGTCGTTCAGATCGTTCAATCTCGTTTCCGTCGTTCAGATCGTTTCAGTCGTTCAGATCGTTCATCTCGTTTCAGTCGTTCAGATCGTTTCAGTCGTTCTGATCGTTTCAGTCGTTCAGCTCGTTTCCATCGTTCAGCTCGTTTCTGTCGTTCAGATCGTTTCCGTCGTTCAGCTCTTTTCCGTCATTCAGATCGTTTCCGTCGTTCAGATCGTTTCCGTCGTTCATCTCTTTTCCGTCGTTCAGATCGTTTCAGTCGTTCAGATCGTTTCAGTCGTTCAGATCGTTTCAGTCATTCAGATTGTTTCCGTAATTCAGATCGTTTCCGGCGTTCAGATCGTTTCCGTCGTTCAGATTGTTTCAGTCGTTCAGATCGTTTCAGTCGTTCATCTCGTTTCAGTCGTTCAGATCGTTTCCGTCGTTCAGATCGTTTCCATCGTTCAGATCGTTTCAGTCGTTCAGATCGTTCATCTCGTTTCCGTCGTTCAGATCGTTTCAGTCGTTCAGATCGTTCATCTCGTTTCAGTCGTTCAGATCGTTTCAGTCGTTCTGATCGTTTCAGTCGTTCAGCTCGTTTCCATCGTTCAGCTCGTTTCTGTCGTTCAGATCGTTTCCGTCGTTCAGCTCTTTTCCGTCATTCAGATCGTTTCCGTCGTTCAGATCGTTTCCGTCGTTCATCTCGTTTCCGTCGTTCAGATCGTTTCCGTCGTTCAGATTGTTTCAGTCTTTCAGATCGTTCATCTCGTTTCAGTCATTCAGATCGTTTCAGTCGTTCAGATCGTTTCCCTCATCAGTTCGTTTCCGTCGTTCAGATCGTTTCAGTCGTTCATCTCGTTTCAGTCGTTCAGTTCGTTTCAGTCGTTCAGATCGTTTCAGTCGTTCAGATCGTTTCAGTCGTTCAGATCGTTTCCCTCATCAGTTCGTTTCCGTCGTTCAGATCGTTTCTGTCAGACAGATCGTTTCAGTCGTTCAGATCGTTTCAGTCGTTCAGCTCGTTTCTGTCGTTCAGATCGTTTCAGTCGTTCAGATCGTTTCAGTCGTTCAGATCGTTCATCTCGTTTCAGTCGTTCAGATAGTTTCAGTCGTTCAGATCGTTTAAGTCGTTCAGCTCGTTTCTGTCGTTCAGATCGTTTCAGTCGTTCAGATCATTTCAGTCGTTCAGATCGTTTCTGTCAGTCAGATCGTTTCAGTCGTTCAGATCGTTTCAGTCGTTCAGATCGTTTAAGTCGTTCAGATCGTTTCAGTCATTCAGATCGTTTCAGTCGTTCAGATCGTTTCCCTCATCAGTTCGTTTCCGTTGTTCAGATCGTTTCCGTCATTCAGCTCGTTTCCGTCATTCAGATCGTTTGTCGTTCAGCTCGTTTCAGTCGTTCAAATCGTTTCCATCGTTCAGCTCGCTTCAGTCGTTCAGATCGTTTCAGTCGTTCAGCTCGTTTCCGTCGTTCAGATCGTTTCAGTCGTTCAGATCGTTTCCGTCGTTCAGATCGTTTCAGTCGTTCAGATCGTTCAGCTCGTTTCTGTCGTTCAGATCGTTTCAGTCGTTCAGATCGTTTCAGTCGTTCAGATCGTTTCTGTGGTTCAGCTCGTTTCTGTCATTCAGCTCGTTTCAGTCGTTCAGATCGTTTCAGTCGTTCAGATCGTTTCAGTCGTTCAGATCTTTTCAGTCGTTCAGATCGTTTCCCTCATCAGTTCGTTTCCGTCGTTCAGCTCTTTTCCGTCGTTCAGCTCTTTTCCGTCGTTCAGATCGTTTCAGTCGTTCAGATCGTTTCAGTCGTTCAGATCGTTTCAGTCATTCAGATTGTTTCCGTAATTCAGATCGTTTCCGGCGTTCAGATCGTTTCCGTCGTTCAGATTGTTTCAGTCGTTCAGATCGTTTCAGTCGTTCATCTCGTTTCAGTCGTTCAGATCGTTTCCGTCGTTCAGATCGTTTCCATCGTTCAGATCGTTTCAGTCGTTCATCTCGTTTCCGTCGTTCAGATCGTTTCAGTCGTTCAGATCGTTCATCTCGTTTCAGTCGTTCAGATCGTTTCAGTCGTTCTGATCGTTTCAGTCGTTCAGCTCGTTTCCATCGTTCAGCTCGTTTCTGTCGTTCAGATCGTTTCCGTCGTTCAGCTCTTTTCCGTCATTCAGATCGTTTCCGTCGTTCAGATCGTTTCCGTCGTTCATCTCTTTTCCGTCTTTCAGATCGTTTCAGTCGTTCAGATCGTTTCAGTCGTTCAGATCGTTTCAGTCATTCAGATTGTTTCCGTAATTCAGATCGTTTCCGGCGTTCAGATCGTTTCCGTCGTTCAGATTGTTTCAGTCGTTCAGATCGTTTCAGTCGTTCATCTCGTTTCAGTCGTTCAGATCGTTTCCGTCGTTCAGATCGTTTCCATCGTTCAGATCGTTTCAGTCGTTCAGATCGTTCATCTCGTTTCCGTCGTTCAGATCGTTTCAGTCGTTCAGATCGTTCATCTCGTTTCAGTCGTTCAGATCGTTTCAGTCGTTCTGATCGTTTCAGTCGTTCAGCTCGTTTCCATCGTTCAGCTCGTTTCTGTCGTTCAGATCGTTTCCGTCGTTCAGCTCTTTTCCGTCATTCAGATCGTTTCCGTCGTTCAGATCGTTTCCGTCGTTCATCTCGTTTCCGTCGTTCAGATCGTTTCCGTCGTTCAGATTGTTTCAGTCTTTCAGATCGTTCATCTCGTTTCAGTCATTCAGATCGTTTCAGTCGTTCAGATCGTTTCCCTCATCAGTTCGTTTCCGTCGTTCAGATCGTTTCAGTCGTTCATCTCGTTTCAGTCGTTCAGTTCGTTTCAGTCGTTCAGATCGTTTCAGTCGTTCAGATCGTTTCAGTCGTTCAGATCGTTTCCCTCATCAGTTCGTTTCCGTCGTTCAGATCGTTTCTGTCAGACAGATCGTTTCAGTCGTTCAGATCGTTTCAGTCGTTCAGCTCGTTTCTGTCGTTCAGATCGTTTCAGTCGTTCAGATCGTTTCAGTCGTTCAGATCGTTCATCTCGTTTCAGTCGTTCAGATAGTTTCAGTCGTTCAGATCGTTTAAGTCGTTCAGCTCGTTTCTGTCGTTCAGATCGTTTCAGTCGTTCAGATCATTTCAGTCGTTCAGATCGTTTCTGTCAGTCAGATCGTTTCAGTCGTTCAGATCGTTTCTGTGGTTCAGCTCGTTTCTGTCATTCAGCTCGTTTCAGTCGTTCAGATCGTTTCAGTCATTCAGATCGTTTCAGTCGTTCAGATCGTTCAGCTCGTTTCTGTCGTTCAGATCGTTTCAGTCGTTCAGATCGTTTCAGTCGTTCAGATCGTTTCTGTGGTTCAGCTCGTTTCTGTCATTCAGCTCGTTTCAGTCGTTCAGATCGTTTCAGTCGTTCAGATCGTTTCAGTCGTTCAGATCTTTTCAGTCGTTCAGATCGTTTCCCTCATCAGTTCGTTTCCGTCGTTCAGCTCTTTTCCGTCGTTCAGCTCTTTTCCGTCGTTCAGATCGTTTCAGTCGTTCAGATCGTTTCAGTCGTTCAGATCGTTTCAGTCATTCAGATTGTTTCCGTAATTCAGATCGTTTCCGGCGTTCAGATCGTTTCCGTCGTTCAGATTGTTTCAGTCGTTCAGATCGTTTCAGTCGTTCATCTCGTTTCAGTCGTTCAGATCGTTTCCGTCGTTCAGATCGTTTCCATCGTTCAGATCGTTTCAGTCGTTCAGATCGTTCATCTCGTTTCCGTCGTTCAGATCGTTTCAGTCGTTCAGATCGTTCATCTCGTTTCAGTCGTTCAGATCGTTTCAGTCGTTCTGATCGTTTCAGTCGTTCAGCTCGTTTCCATCGTTCAGCTCGTTTCTGTCGTTCAGATCGTTTCCGTCGTTCAGCTCTTTTCCGTCATTCAGATCGTTTCCGTCGTTCAGATCGTTTCCGTCGTTCATCTCTTTTCCGTCTTTCAGATCGTTTCAGTCGTTCAGATCGTTTCAGTCGTTCAGATCGTTTCAGTCATTCAGATTGTTTCCGTAATTCAGATCGTTTCCGGCGTTCAGATCGTTTCCGTCGTTCAGATTGTTTCAGTCGTTCAGATCGTTTCAGTCGTTCATCTCGTTTCAGTCGTTCAGATCGTTTCCGTCGTTCAGATCGTTTCCATCGTTCAGATCGTTTCAGTCGTTCAGATCGTTCATCTCGTTTCCGTCGTTCAGATCGTTTCAGTCGTTCAGATCGTTCATCTCGTTTCAGTCGTTCAGATCGTTTCAGTCGTTCTGATCGTTTCAGTCGTTCAGCTCGTTTCCATCGTTCAGCTCGTTTCTGTCGTTCAGATCGTTTCCGTCGTTCAGCTCTTTTCCGTCATTCAGATCGTTTCCGTCGTTCAGATCGTTTCCGTCGTTCATCTCGTTTCCGTCGTTCAGATCGTTTCCGTCGTTCAGATTGTTTCAGTCTTTCAGATCGTTCATCTCGTTTCAGTCATTCAGATCGTTTCAGTCGTTCAGATCGTTTCCCTCATCAGTTCGTTTCCGTCGTTCAGATCGTTTCAGTCGTTCATCTCGTTTCAGTCGTTCAGTTCGTTTCAGTCGTTCAGATCGTTTCTGTCGTTCAGATCGTTTCCTTCATCAGTTCGTTTACGTCGTTCAGCTCTTTTCCGTCGTTCAGATCGTTTCAGTCGTTCAGATCGTTTCAGTCGTTCAGATCGTTTCAGTCATTCAGATTGTTTCCGTAATTCAGATCGTTTCCGGCGTTCAGATCGTTTCCGTCGTTCAGATTGTTTCAGTCGTTCAGATCGTTTCAGTCGTTCATCTCGTTTCAGTCGTTCAGATCGTTTCCGTCGTTCAGATCGTTTCCATCGTTCAGATCGTTTCAGTCGTTCAGATCGTTCATCTCGTTTCCGTCGTTCAGATCGTTTCAGTCGTTCAGATCGTTCATCTCGTTTCAGTCGTTCAGATCGTTTCAGTCGTTCTGATCGTTTCAGTCGTTCAGCTCGTTTCCATCGTTCAGCTCGTTTCTGTCGTTCAGATCGTTTCCGTCGTTCAGCTCTTTTCCGTCATTCAGATCGTTTCCGTCGTTCAGATCGTTTCCGTCGTTCATCTCTTTTCCGTCGTTCAGATCGTTTCAGTCGTTCAGATCGTTTCAGTCGTTCAGATCGTTTCAGTCATTCAGATTGTTTCCGTAATTCAGATCGTTTCCGGCGTTCAGATCGTTTCCGTCGTTCAGATTGTTTCAGTCGTTCAGATCGTTTCAGTCGTTCATCTCGTTTCAGTCGTTCAGATCGTTTCCGTCGTTCAGATCGTTTCAGTCGTTCATCTCGTTTCAGTCGTTCAGATCGTTTCCGTCGTTCAGATCGTTTCCATCGTTCAGATCGTTTCAGTCGTTCAGATCGTTCATCTCGTTTCCGTCGTTCAGATCGTTTCAGTCGTTCAGATCGTTCATCTCGTTTCAGTCGTTCAGATCGTTTCAGTCGTTCTGATCGTTTCAGTCGTTCAGCTCGTTTCCATCGTTCAGCTCGTTTCTGTCGTTCAGATCGTTTCCGTCGTTCAGCTCTTTTCCGTCATTCAGATCGTTTCCGTCGTTCAGATCGTTTCCGTCGTTCATCTCGTTTCCGTCGTTCAGATCGTTTCCGTCGTTCAGATTGTTTCAGTCTTTCAGATCGTTCATCTCGTTTCAGTCATTCAGATCGTTTCAGTCGTTCAGATCGTTTCCCTCATCAGTTCGTTTCCGTCGTTCAGATCGTTTCAGTCGTTCAGATCGTTTCAGTCGTTCAGATCGTTTCCCTCATCAGTTCGTTTCCGTCGTTCAGATCGTTTCTGTCAGACAGATCGTTTCAGTCGTTCAGATCGTTTCAGTCGTTCAGCTCGTTTCTGTCGTTCAGATCGTTTCAGTCGTTCAGATCGTTTCAGTCGTTCAGATCGTTCATCTCGTTTCAGTCGTTCAGATAGTTTCAGTCGTTCAGATCGTTTAAGTCGTTCAGCTCGTTTCTGTCGTTCAGATCGTTTCAGTCGTTCAGATCATTTCAGTCGTTCAGATCGTTTCTGTCAGTCAGATCGTTTCAGTCGTTCAGATCGTTTCAGTCGTTCAGATCGTTTAAGTCGTTCAGATCGTTTCAGTCATTCAGATCGTTTCAGTCGTTCAGATCGTTTCCCTCATCAGTTCGTTTCCGTTGTTCAGATCGTTTCCGTCATTCAGCTCGTTTCCGTCATTCAGATCGTTTGTCGTTCAGCTCGTTTCAGTCGTTCAAATCGTTTCCATCGTTCAGCTCGCTTCAGTCGTTCAGATCGTTTCAGTCGTTCAGCTCGTTTCCGTCGTTCAGATCGTTTCAGTCGTTCAGATCGTTTCCGTCGTTCAGATCGTTTCAGTCGTTCAGATCGTTCAGCTCGTTTCTGTCGTTCAGATCGTTTCAGTCGTTCAGATCGTTTCAGTCGTTCAGATCGTTTCTGTGGTTCAGCTCGTTTCTGTCATTCAGCTCGTTTCAGTCGTTCAGATCGTTTCAGTCGTTCAGATCGTTTCAGTCGTTCAGATCTTTTCAGTCGTTCAGATCGTTTCCCTCATCAGTTCGTTTCCGTCGTTCAGCTCTTTTCCGTCGTTCAGCTCTTTTCCGTCGTTCAGATCGTTTCAGTCGTTCAGATCGTTTCAGTCGTTCAGATCGTTTCCGTAATTCAGCTCGTTTCTGTCGTTCAGATCATTTCCGTAATTCAGATCGTTTCAGTCGTTCAGATCGTTTCCGTAATTCAGCTCGTTTCAGTCGTTCAGATCGTTTCCGTCGTTCAGATCGTTTTAGTCGTTCAGATCGTTTCCCTCATCAGCTCTTTTCCGTCGTTCAGATCGTTTCTGTCGTTCAGATCGTTTCAGTCGTTAAGATCGTTTCCGTCGTTCAGATCGTTTCAGTCGTTCAGATCGTTTCAGTCGTTCAGATCGTTTCAGTCCTTCAGATCGTTTCAGTCGTTCAGATCGTTTCCGTCGTTCAGCTCGTTTCCGTCATCCAGATCGTTTGTCGTTCAGATCGTTTTAGTCGTTCAGATCGTTTCCCTCATCAGCTCTTTTCCGTCGTTCAGATCGTTTCAGTCGTTCAGTTCGCTTCCGTCGTTCAGATCGTTTCAGTCGTTCAGATCGCTTCCGTCGTTCAGCTCGTTTCCGTCGTTCAGATCGTTTCCATCGTTCACCTCGTTTCCGTCGTTCAGATCGTTTCAGTCGTTCATCTCGTTTCAGTCGTTCAGATCGTTTCAGTCGTTCAGATCGTTTCAGTCGTTCAGATCGTTTCAGTCGTTCAGTTCGTTTCCGTCGTTCAGATCGTTTCCGTCGTTCAGATCGTTTCAGTCGTTCATCTCGTTTCAGTCGTTCAGATCGTTTCAGTCGTTCAGATCGTTTCAGTCGTTCAGATCGTTTCCCTCATCAGTTCGTTTCAGTCGTTCAGATCGTTTCAGTCGTTCAGATCGTTTCCCTCATCAGTTCGTTTACGTCGTTCAGCTCGTTTCCATCGTTAAGATCGTTTCCGTCGTTCAGTTTGTTTCCATCGTTCAGATCGTTTCCGTCGTCCAGATCGTTTACGTCGTTCAGATCGTTTCAGTCGTTCAGATCGTTCATCTCGTTTCAGTCGTTCAGATCGTTTCAGTCGTTCAGCTCGTTTCCATCGTTCAGATCGTTTCCGTCGTTCAGATCGTTTCAGTCGTTCAGATCGTTCATCTCGTTTCAGTCGTTCAGATCGTTTCAGTCGTTCAGCTCGTTTCCATCGTTCAGATCGTTTCCGTCGTTCAGTTCGTTTCCATCGTTCAGCTCGTTTCAGTCGTTCAGATCGTTTCAGTCGTTCATCTCGTTCATCTCGTTTCAGTCATTCAGATCGTTTCAGTCGTTCAGATCGTTTCCCTCATCAGTTCGTTTCCGTCGTTCAGATCGTTTCAGTCGTTCAGATCGTTTCAGTCGTTCAGCTCGTTTCCGTCGTTCAGATCGTTTCCGTCTATCAGATCGTTTCTGTCAGTCAGATCGTTTCAGTCGTTCAGCTCGTTTCAGTCGTTCAGATCGTTTCAGTCGTTCAGCTCGTTTCCGTCGTTCAGATCGTTTCTGTCGTTCAGATCGTTTCAGTCGTTCAGATCGTTTCTGTCGTTCAGATCGTTTCAGTCGTTCATCTCGTTTCAGTCGTTCAGATCGTTTCAGTCGTTCAGATCGTTTCAGTCGTTCAGATCGTTTCCCTCATCAGTTCGTTTCAGTCGTTCAGATCGTTTCAGTCGTTCAGATCGTTTCCCTCATCAGTTCGTTTACGTCGTTCAGCTCGTTTCCATCGTTAAGATCGTTTCCGTCGTTCAGTTTGTTTCCATCGTTCAGATCGTTTCCGTCGTCCAGATCGTTTACGTCGTTCAGCTCTTTTCCGTCATTCAGATCGTTTCCGTCGTTCAGCTCGTTTCCATCGTTCAGATCGTTTCCGTCGTTCAGATCGTTTCAGTCGTTCAGATCGTTCATCTCGTTTCAGTCGTTCAGATCGTTTCAGTCGTTCAGCTCGTTTCCATCGTTCAGATCGTTTCCGTCGTTCAGTTCGTTTCCATCGTTCAGCTCGTTTCAGTCGTTCAGATCGTTTCAGTCGTTCATCTCGTTCATCTCGTTTCAGTCATTCAGATCGTTTCAGTCGTTCAGATCGTTTCCCTCATCAGTTCGTTTCCGTCGTTCAGATCGTTTCAGTCGTTCAGATAGTTTCAGTCGTTCAGCTCGTTTCCGTCGTTCAGATCGTTTCCGTCGTTCAGATCGTTTCTGTCAGTCAGATCGTTTCAGTCGTTCAGATCGTTTCAGTCGTTCAGCTCGTTTCAGTCGTTCAGATCGTTTCAGTCGTTCAGCTCGTTTCCGTCGTTCAGATCGTTTCTGTCGTTCAGATCGTTTCAGTCGTTCAGATCGTTTCTGTCGTTCAGATCGTTTCAGTCGTTCATCTCGTTTCAGTCGTCCAGATCGTTTCCGTCGTTCAGATCGTTTCCTTCGTTCAGATCGTTTCCGTCGTTCATCTCGTTTCCGTCGTTCAGATCGTTTCAGTCGTTCAGATCGTTCATCTCGTTTCAGTCGTTCAGATCGTTTCAGTCGTTCAGATCGTTTCCGTCGTTCAGATCGTTTCAGTCGTTCAGATCGTTTCTGTCGTTCAGATCGTTTCAGTCGTTTAGATCGTTTCTGTCGTTCAGATCGTTTCAGTCGTTCAAATCGTTTCAGTCGTTCAGATCGTTTCAGTCGTTCAGCTCGTTTCCGTCGTTCAGATTGTTTCCGTCGTTCATCTCGTTTCCGTCGTTCAGATCGTTTCCGTCGTTCAGATCGTTTCAGTCGTTCAGATCGTTTCTGTCGTTCAGATCGTTTCAGTCGTTCAGATCGTTTCTGTCGTTCAGATCGTTTCAGTCGTTCAGATCGTTTCAGTCGTTCAGATCGTTCATCTCGTTTCAGTCGTTCAGATCGTTTCAGTCGTTCAGATCGTTTCTGTCAGTCAGATCGTTTCAGTCGTTCAGATCGTTTCAGTCGTTCAGAACGTTCATCTCGTTTCAGTCGTTCAGATCGTTTCAGTCGTTCAGATCGTTTAAGTCGTTCAAATCGTTTCAGTCATTCAGATCGTTTCAGTCGTTCAGCTCGTTTCCCTCGTTCAAATCGTTTCCGTCGTTCAGATCGTTTCCGTCGTTCAGATCGTTTCCGTCGTTCAGATCGTTTCCGTCGTTCATCTCGTTTCCGTCGTTCAGATCGTTTCCGTCGTTCAGATCGTTTCAGTCGTTCAGATCGTTCAGCTCGTTTCTGTCGTTCAGATCGTTTCAGTCGTTCAGATCGTTTCCTTCATCAGTTCGTTTCCGTCGTTCAGATCGTTTCCGTCGTTCAGCTCATTTCCGTCATCCAGATTGTTTGTCGTTCAGATCGTTTCAGTCGTTCAGATCGTTTCAGTCATTCAGATTGTTTCCGTAATTCAGATCGTTTCCGGCGTTCAGATCGTTTCCGTCGTTCAGATCGTTTTAGTCGTTCAGATCGTTTCAGTCGTTCATCTCGTTTCAGTCGTTCAGATCGTTTCCGTCGTTCAGATCGTTTCCTTCGTTCAGATCGTTTCCGTCGTTCATCTCGTTTCCGTCGTTCAGATCGTTTCAGTCGTTCAGATCGTTCATCTCGTTTCAGTCGTTCAGATCGTTTCAGTCGTTCAGATCGTTTCCGTCGTTCAGATCGTTTCAGTCGTTCAGATCGTTTCCGTCGTTCAGATCGTTTCCGTCGTTCATCTCGTTTCCGTCGTTCAGCTCGTTTCTGTCGTTCAGATCGTTTCAGTCGTTCAGATCATTTCAGTCGTTCAGCTCGTTTCTGTCGTTCAGATCGTTTCAGTCGTTCAGATCGTTTCAGTCGTTCAGATCGTTTCAGTCGTTCAGATCGTTTCAGTCATTCAGATCGTTTCCGTCGTTCAGATCGTTTCAGTCGTTCAGATCGTTCAGCTCGTTTCTGTCGTTCAGATCGTTTCAGTCGTTCAGATCGTTTCAGTCGTTCAGATCGTTTCTGTGGTTCAGCTCGTTTCTGTCATTCAGCTCGTTTCAGTCGTTCAGATCGTTTCAGTCGTTCAGATCTTTTCAGTCGTTCAGATCGTTTCCCTCATCAGTTCGTTTCCGTCGTTCAGATCGTTTCAGTCGTTCAGCTCTTTTCCGTCGTTCAGCTCTTTTCCGTCGTTCAGATCGTTTCAGTCGTTCAGATCGTTTCAGTCGTTCAGATCGTTTCAGTCGTTCAGATCGTTTCCGTAATTCAGCTCGTTTCAGTCGTTCAGCTCTTTTCCGTCGTTCAGCTCTTTTCCGTCGTTCAGATCGTTTCAGTCGTTCAGATCGTTTCAGTCGTTCAGATCGTTTCAGTCGTTCAGATCGTTTCCGTAATTCAGCTCGTTTCAGTCGTTCAGATCATTTCCGTCATTCAGCTCGTTTCCGTCATTCAGATCGTTTGTCGTTCAGCTCGTTTCAGTCGTTCAAATCGTTTCCATCGTTCAGCTCGTTTCAGTCGTTCAGATCGTTTCAGTCGTTCAGATCGTTTCCGTAATTCAGCTCATTTCAGTCGTTCAGATCGTTTTAGTCGTTCAGATCGTTTCCCTCATCAGCTCTTTTCCGTCGTTCAGATCGTTTCTGTCGTTCAGCTCGTTTCAGTCGTTCAAATCGTTTCCATCGTTCAGCTCGCTTCAGTCGTTCAGATCGTTTCAGTCGTTCAGCTCGTTTCAGTCGTTCAGATCGTTTCCGTAATTCAGCTCGTTTCAGTCGTTCAGATCGTTTTAGTCGTTCAGATCGTTTCCCTCATCAGCTCTTTTCCGTCGTTCAGATCGTTTCTGTCGTTCAGATCGTTTCAGTCGTTAAGATCGTTTCCGTCGTTCAGATCGTTTCAGTCGTTCAGATCGTTTCAGTCGTTCAGATCGTTTCAGTCATTCAGATCGTTTCAGTCGTTCAGATCGTTTCCGTCGTTCAGCTCGTTTCCGTCATCCAGATCGTTTGTCGTTCAGATCGTTTTAGTCGTTCAGATCGTTTCCCTCATCAGCTCTTTTCCGTCGTTCAGATCGTTTCAGTCGTTCAGTTCGCTTCCGTCGTTCAGATCGTTTCAGTCGTTCAGATCGCTTCCGTCGTTCAGCTCGTTTCCGTCGTTCAGATCGTTTCCGTCGTTCAGCTCGTTTCCGTCGTTCAGATCGTTTCAGTCGTTCAGATCGTTTCTGTCGTTCAGGTCGTTTCAGTCGTTCAGATCGTTTCCATCATTCAGCTCGTTTCCGTCATTCAGATCGTTTGTCGTTCAGCTCGTTTCAGTCGTTCAAATCGTTTCCATCGTTCAGCTCGCTTCAGTCGTTCAGATCGTTTCAGTCGTTCAGCTCGTTTCAGTCGTTCAGATCGTTTCCGTAATTCAGCTCGTTTCAGTCGTTCAGATCGTTTTAGTCGTTCAGATCGTTTCCCTCATCAGCTCTTTTCCGTCGTTCAGATCGTTTCAGTCGTTCAGTTCGCTTCCGTCGTTCAGATCGTTTCAGTCGTTCAGATCGCTTCCGTCGTTCAGCTCGTTTCCGTCGTTCAGATCGTTTCCATCGTTCAGCTCGTTTCCGTCGTTCAGATCGTTTCAGTCGTTCATCTCGTTTCAGTCGTTCATCTCGTTTCAGTCGTTCAGATCGTTTCAGTCGTTCAGATCATTTCAGTCGTTCAGATCGTTTCTGTCAGTCAGATCGTTTCAGTCGTTCAGATCGTTTCAGTCGTTCAGATCGTTTCAGTCGTTCAGATCGTTTAAGTCGTTCAGATCGTTTCAGTCATTCAGATCGTTTCAGTCGTTCAGATCGTTTCCCTCATCAGTTCGTTTCCGTTGTTCAGATCGTTTCCGTCATTCAGCTCGTTTCCGTCATTCAGATCGTTTGTCGTTCAGCTCGTTTCAGTCGTTCAAATCGTTTCCATCGTTCAGCTCGCTTCAGTCGTTCAGATCGTTTCAGTCGTTCAGCTCGTTTCCGTCGTTCAAATCGTTTCCGTCGTTCAGATCGTTTCCGTCGTTCAGATCGTTTCCGTCGTTCAGATCGTTTCAGTCGTTCAGATCGTTTCCGTCGTTCAGATCGTTTCAGTCGTTCAGGTCGTTCAGATCGTTTCAGTCGTTCAGATCTTTTCAGTCGTTCAGATCGTTTCCCTCATCAGTTCGTTTCCGTCGTTCAGATCGTTTCCGTCGTTCAGCTCTTTTCCGTCGTTCAGATCGTTTCAGTCGTTCAGATCGTTTCAGTCGTTCAGATCGTTTCAGTCGTTCAGATCGTTTCCGTAATTCAGCTCGTTTCAGTCGTTCAGATCATTTCCGTCATTCAGCTCGTTTCCGTCATTCAGATCGTTTGTCGTTCAGCTCGTTTCAGTCGTTCAAATCGTTTCCATCGTTCAGCTCGTTTCAGTCGTTCAGATCGTTTCAGTCGTTCAGATCGTTTCCGTAATTCAGCTCGTTTCAGTCGTTCAGATCGTTTTAGTCGTTCATATCGTTTCAGTCGTTCAGATCGTTCATCTCGTTTCAGTCGTTCAGATCGTTTCAGTCGTTCAGATCGTTCATCTCGTTTCAGTCGTTCAGATCGTTTCAGTCGTTCAGCTCGTTTCCATCGTTCAGATCGTTTCCGTCGTTCAGTTCGTTTCCATCGTTCAGCTCGTTTCAGTCGTTCAGATCGTTTCAGTCGTTCATCTCGTTTCAGTCGTTCAGATCGTTTCCGTCGTTCAGTTCGTTTCCATCGTTCAGCTCGTTTCTGTCGTTCAGATCGTTTCAGTCGTTCAGCTCGTTTCAGTCGTTCAGATCGTTTCAGTCGTTCATCTCGTTTCAGTCGTTCAGATCGTTTCCGTCGTTCAGTTCGTTTCCATCGTTCAGCTCGTTTCAGTCGTTCAGATCGTTTCCGTCGTTCAGATCGTTTCCGTCGTTCAGATCGTTTCCGTCGTTCAGATCGTTTCCGTCGTTCATCTCGTTTCCGTCGTTCAGATCGTTTCCGTCGTTCAGATTGTTTCAGTCTTTCAGATCGTTCATCTCGTTTCAGTCATTCAGATCGTTTCAGTCGTTCAGATCGTTTCCCTCATCAGATCGTTTCTGTCGTTCAGATCGTTTCAGTCGTTCAGCTCGTTTCCATCGTTCAGATCGTTTCTGTCGTTTAGATCGTTTCCGTCGTTCAGCTCATTTCCGTCATCCAGATCGTTTGTCGTTCAGATCGTTTCAGTCGTTCAGCTCTTTTCCGTCGTTCAGCTCTTTTCCGTCGTTCAGATCGTTTCAGACGTTCAGATCGTTTCAGTCGTTCAGATCGTTTCCGTAATTCAGCTCGTTTCAGTCGTTCAGATCATTTCCGTAATTCAGATCGTTTCAGTCGTTCAGATCGTTTCAGTCGTTCAGATCGTTTCCGTAATTCAGCTCGTTTCAGTCGTTCAGATCGTTTCCGTCGTTCAGATCGTTTTAGTCGTTCAGATCGTTTCCCTCATCAGCTCTTTTCCGTCGTTCAGATCGTTTCTGTCGTTCAGATCGTTTCAGTCGTTAAGATCGTTTCCGTCGTTCAGATCGTTTCAGTCGTTCAGATCGTTTCAGTCATTCAGATCGTTTCAGTCGTTCAGATCGTTTTAGTCGTTCAGATCGTTTCCCTCATCAGCTCTTTTCCGTCGTTCAGATCATTTCAGTCGTTCAGATCGTTTCAGTCGTTCAGATCATTTCAGTCGTTCAGATCGTTTCAGTCGTTCAGATCGTTTCAGTCGTTCAGTTCGTTTCCGTCGTTCAGATCGTTTCCGTCGTTCAGATCGTTTCAGTCGTTCATCTCGTTTCAGTCGTTCAGATCGTTTCAGTCGTTCAGATCGTTTCCCTCATCAGCTCTTTTCCGTCGTTCAGATCGTTTCAGTCGTTCAGATCGCTTCAGTCGTTCAGATCGCTTCCGTCGTTCAGCTCGTTTCCGTCGTTCAGATCGTTTCCATCGTTCAGCTCGTTTCCGTCGTTCAGATCGTTTCAGTCGTTCATCTCGTTTCAGTCGTTCAGATCGTTTCAGTCGTTCAGATCGTTTCAGTCGTTCAGTTCGTTTCCGTCGTTCAGATCGTTTCCGTCGTTCAGATCGTTTCAGTCGTTCATCTCGTTTCAGTCGTTCAGATCGTTTCAGTCGTTCAGATCGTTTCCGTCGTTCAGTTTGTTTCCATCGTTCAGATCGTTTCCGTCGTCCAGATCGTTTACGTCGTTCAGCTCGTTTCCATCGTTCAGATCGTTTCCGTCGTTCAGATCGTTTCAGTCGTTCAGATCGTTCAGATCGTTTCCGTCGTTCAGTTCGTTTCCATCGTTAAGCTCGTTTCAGTCGTTCAGATCGTTTCAGTCGTTCATCTCGTTTCAGTCGTTCAGATCGTTTCCGTCGTTCAGTTCGTTTCCGTCGTTCAGCTCGTTTCTGTCGTTCAGATCGTTTCCGTCGTTCAGCTCGTTTCCGTCGTTCAGATCGTTTCCGTCGTTCAGATCGTTTCCGTCGTTCAGATCGTTTCAGTCGTTCAGATCGTTTCCGTAATTCAGCTCGTTTCAGTCGTTCAGATCATTTCCGTCATTCAGCTCGTTTCCGTCATTCAGATCGTTTGTCGTTCAGCTCGTTTCAGTCGTTCAAATCGTTTCCATCGTTCAGCTCGTTTCAGTCGTTCAGATCGTTTTAGTCGTTCAGATCGTTTCCGTAATTCAGCTCGTTTCAGTCGTTCAGATCGTTTTAGTCGTTCAGATCGTTTCAGTCATTCAGATCGTTTCAGTCGTTCAGATCGTTTCTGTCGTTCAGATCGTTTCAGTCGTTAAGATCGTTTCCGTCGTTCAGATCGTTTTAGTCGTTCAGATCGTTTCCCTCATCAGCTCTTTTCCGTCGTTCAGATCGTTTCAGTCGTTCAGTTCGCTTCCGTCGTTCAGATCGTTTCAGTCGTTCAGATCGCTTCCGTCGTTCAGCTCGTTTCCGTCGTTCAGATCGTTTCCATCGTTCAGCTCGTTTCCGTCGTTCAGATCGTTTCAGTCGTTCATCTCGTTTCAGTCGTTCATCTCGTTTCAGTCGTTCAGATCGTTTCAGTCGTTCAGATCATTTCAGTCGTTCAGATCGTTTCTGTCAGTCAGATCGTTTCAGTCGTTCAGATCGTTTCAGTCGTTCAGATCGTTTAAGTCGTTCAGATCGTTTCAGTCATTCAGATCGTTTCAGTCGTTCAGATCGTTTCAGTCGTTCAGATCGTTTCTGTCGTTCAGGTCGTTTCAGTCGTTCAGATCGTTTCCATCATTCAGCTCGTTTCCGTCATTCAGATCGTTTGTCGTTCAGCTCGTTTCAGTCGTTCAAATCGTTTCCATCGTTCAGCTCGCTTCAGTCGTTCAGATCGTTTCAGTCGTTCAGCTCGTTTCAGTCGTTCAGATCGTTTCCGTAATTCAGCTCGTTTCAGTCGTTCAGATCGTTTTAGTCGTTCAGATCGTTTCCTCATCAGCTCTTTTCCGTCGTTCAGATCGTTTCTGTCGTTCAGATCGTTTCAGTCGTTAAGATCGTTTCCGTCGTTCAGATCGTTTCAGTCGTTCAGATCGTTTCCGTCATTCAGATCGTTTGTCGTTCAGCTCGTTTCAGTCGTTCAAATCGTTTCCATCGTTCAGCTCGCTTCAGTCGTTCAGATCGTTTCAGTCGTTCAGCTCGTTTCCGTCGTTCAAATCGTTTCCGTCGTTCAGATCGTTTCCGTCGTTCAGATCGTTTCCGTCGTTCAGATCGTTTCAGTCGTTCAGATCGTTTCCGTCGTTCAGATCGTTTCCGTCGTTCAGGTCGTTCAGATCGTTTCAGTCGTTCAGATCGTTTCAGTCGTTCAGATCTTTTCAGTCGTTCAGATCGTTTCCCTCATCAGTTCGTTTCCGTCGTTCAGATCGTTTCCGTCGTTCAGCTCTTTTCCGTCGTTCAGATTGTTTCAGTCGTTCAGATCGTTTCAGTCGTTCAGATCGTTTCAGTCGTTCAGATCGTTTCCGTAATTCAGCTCGTTTCAGTCGTTCAGATCATTTCCGTCATTCAGCTCGTTTCCGTCATTCAGATCGTTTGTCGTTCAGCTCGTTTCAGTCGTTCAAATCGTTTCCATCGTTCAGCTCGTTTCAGTCGTTCAGATCGTTTCAGTCGTTCAGATCGTTTCCGTAATTCAGCTCGTTTCAGTCGTTCAGATCGTTTTAGTCGTTCATATCGTTTCCCTCATCAGCTCTTTTCCGTCGTTCAGATCGTTTCCGTCGTTCAGATCGTTTCAGTCGTTCAGATCGTTCATCTCGTTTCAGTCGTTCAGATCGTTTCAGTCGTTCAGCTCGTTTCCATCGTTCAGATCGTTTCCGTCGTTCAGTTCGTTTCCATCGTTCAGCTCGTTTCAGTCGTTCAGATCGTTTCAGTCGTTCATCTCGTTTCAGTCGTTCAGATCGTTTCCGTCGTTCATCTCGTTTCCGTCGTTCAGATCGTTTCCGTCGTTCAGATTGTTTCAGTCTTTCAGATCGTTCATCTCGTTTCAGTCATTCAGATCGTTTCAGTCGTTCAGATCGTTTCCCTCATCAGATCGTTTCTGTCGTTCAGATCGTTTCAGTCGTTCAGCTCGTTTCCATCGTTCAGATCGTTTCTGTCGTTTAGATCGTTTCCGTCGTTCAGCTCATTTCCGTCATCCAGATCGTTTGTCGTTCAGATCGTTTCAGTCGTTCAGCTCTTTTCCGTCGTTCAGCTCTTTTCCGTCGTTCAGATCGTTTCAGTCGTTCAGATCGTTTCAGTCGTTCAGATCGTTTCCGTAATTCAGCTCGTTTCAGTCGTTCAGATCATTTCCGTAATTCAGATCGTTTCAGTCGTTCAGATCGTTTCCGTCGTTCAGATCGTTTTAGTCGTTCAGATCGTTTCCCTCATCAGCTCTTTTCCGTCGTTCAGATCGTTTCTGTCGTTCAGATCGTTTCAGTCGTTAAGATCGTTTCCGTCGTTCAGATCGTTTCAGTCGTTCAGATCGTTTCAGTCATTCAGATCGTTTCAGTCGTTCAGATCGTTTCCCTCATCAGCTCTTTTCCGTCGTTCAGATCGTTTCTGTCGTTCAGATCGTTTCAGTCGTTAAGATCGTTTCCGTCGTTCAGATCGTTTCAGTCGTTCAGATCGTTCATCTCGTTTCAGTCGTTCAGATCGTTTCAGTCGTTCAGCTCGTTTCCATCGTTCAGATCGTTTCCGTCGTTCAGTTCGTTTCCATCGTTCAGCTCGTTTCAGTCGTTCAGATCGTTTCAGTCGTTCATCTCGTTTCAGTCGTTCAGATCGTTTCCGTCGTTCATCTCGTTTCCGTCGTTCAGATCGTTTCCGTCGTTCAGATTGTTTCAGTCTTTCAGATCGTTCATCTCGTTTCAGTCATTCAGATCGTTTCAGTCGTTCAGATCGTTTCCCTCATCAGATCGTTTCTGTCGTTCAGATCGTTTCAGTCGTTCAGCTCGTTTCCATCGTTCAGATCGTTTCTGTCGTTTAGATCGTTTCCGTCGTTCAGCTCATTTCCGTCATCCAGATCGTTTGTCGTTCAGATCGTTTCAGTCGTTCAGCTCTTTTCCGTCGTTCAGCTCTTTTCCGTCGTTCAGATCGTTTCAGTCGTTCAGATCGTTTCAGTCGTTCAGATCGTTTCCGTAATTCAGCTCGTTTCAGTCGTTCAGATCATTTCCGTAATTCAGATCGTTTCAGTCGTTCAGATCGTTTCCGTCGTTCAGATCGTTTTAGTCGTTCAGATCGTTTCCCTCATCAGCTCTTTTCCGTCGTTCAGATCGTTTCTGTCGTTCAGATCGTTTCAGTCGTTAAGATCGTTTCCGTCGTTCAGATCGTTTCAGTCGTTCAGATCGTTTCAGTCATTCAGATCGTTTCAGTCGTTCAGATCGTTTCCCTCATCAGCTCTTTTCCGTCGTTCAGATCGTTTCTGTCGTTCAGATCGTTTCAGTCGTTAAGATCGTTTCCGTCGTTCAGATCGTTTCAGTCGTTCAGATCGTTTCAGTCGTTCAGATCGTTTCAGTCATTCAGATCGTTTCAGTCGTTCAGATCGTTTCCGTCGTTCAGCTCGTTTCCGTCATCCAGATCGTTTGTCGTTCAGATCGTTTTAGTCGTTCAGATCGTTTCCCTCATCAGCTCTTTTCCGTCGTTCAGATCGTTTCAGTCGTTCAGTTCGCTTCCGTCGTTCAGATCGTTTCAGTCGTTCAGATCGCTTCCGTCGTTCAGCTCGTTTCCGTCGTTCAGATCGTTTCCATCGTTCAGCTCGTTTCCGTCGTTCAGATCGTTTCCGTCGTTCATCTCGTTTCAGTCGTTCATCTCGTTTCAGTCGTTCAGATCGTTTCAGTCGTTCAGATCATTTCAGTCGTTCAGATCGTTTCTGTCAGTCAGATCGTTTCAGTCGTTCAGATCGTTTCAGTCGTTCAGATCGTTTAAGTCGTTCAGATCGTTTCAGTCATTCAGATCGTTTCAGTCGTTCAGATCGTTTCAGTCGTTCAGATCGTTTCTGTCGTTCAGGTCGTTTCAGTCGTTCAGATCGTTTCCATCATTCAGCTCGTTTCCGTCATTCAGATCGTTTCAGTCGTTCAGCTCGTTTCAGTCGTTCAGATCGTTTTAGTCGTTCAGATCGTTTCCCTCATCAGCTCTTTTCCGTCGTTCAGATCGTTTCTGTCGTTCAGATCGTTTCAGTCGTTAAGATCGTTTCCGTCGTTCAGATCGTTTCAGTCGTTCAGATCGTTTCCGTCATTCAGATCGTTTGTCGTTCAGCTCGTTTCAGTCGTTCAAATCGTTTCCATCGTTCAGCTCGCTTCAGTCGTTCAGATCGTTTCAGTCGTTCAGCTCGTTTCCGTCGTTCAGCTCGTTTCCATCGTTCAGATCGTTTCCGTCGTTCAGATCGTTTGTCGTTCAGCTCGTTTCAGTCGTTCAAATCGTTTCCATCGTTCAGCTCGCTTCAGTCGTTCATCTCGTTTCAGTCGTTCAGATCGTTTCAGTCGTTCAGCTCGTTTCCATCGTTCAGATCGTTTCCGTCGTTCAGTTCGTTTCCATCGTTCAGCTCGTTTCAGTCGTTCAGATCGTTTCAGTCGTTCATCTCGTTTCAGTCGTTCAGATCGTTTCCGTCGTTCAGTTCGTTTCCATCGTTCAGCTCGTTTCAGTCGTTCAGATCGTTTCCGTCGTTCAGCTCGTTTCAGTCGTTCAAATCGTTTCCATCGTTCAGCTCGCTTCAGTCGTTCAGATCGTTTCAGTCGTTCAGCTCGTTTCCGTCGTTCAAATCGTTTCCGTCGTTCAGATCGTTTCCGTCGTTCAGATCGTTTCCGTCGTTCAGATCGTTTCAGTCGTTCAGATCGTTTCCGTCGTTCAGATCGTTTCCGTCGTTCAGGTCGTTCAGATCGTTTCAGTCGTTCAGATCGTTTCAGTCGTTCAGATCTTTTCAGTCGTTCAGATCGTTTCCCTCATCAGTTCGTTTCCGTCGTTCAGATCGTTTCCGTCGTTCAGCTCTTTTCCGTCGTTCAGATCGTTTCAGTCGTTCAGATCGTTTCAGTCGTTCAGATCGTTTCAGTCGTTCAGATCGTTTCCGTAATTCAGCTCGTTTCAGTCGTTCAGATCATTTCCGTCATTCAGCTCGTTTCCGTCATTCAGATCGTTTGTCGTTCAGCTCGTTTCAGTCGTTCAAATCGTTTCCATCGTTCAGCTCGTTTCAGTCGTTCAGATCGTTTCAGTCGTTCAGATCGTTTCCGTAATTCAGCTCGTTTCAGTCGTTCAGATCGTTTTAGTCGTTCATATCGTTTCCCTCATCAGCTCTTTTCCGTCGTTCAGATCGTTTCAGTCGTTCAGATCGTTCATCTCGTTTCAGTCGTTCAGATCGTTTCAGTCGTTCAGCTCGTTTCCATCGTTCAGATTGTTTCCGTCGTTCAGTTCGTTTCCATCGTTCAGCTCGTTTCAGTCGTTCAGATCGTTTCAGTCGTTCATCTCGTTTCAGTCGTTCAGATCGTTTCCGTCGTTCATCTCGTTTCCGTCGTTCAGATCGTTTCCGTCGTTCAGATTGTTTCAGTCTTTCAGATCGTTCATCTCGTTTCAGTCATTCAGATCGTTTCAGTCGTTCAGATCGTTTCCCTCATCAGATCGTTTCTGTCGTTCAGATCGTTTCAGTCGTTCAGCTCGTTTCCATCGTTCAGATCGTTTCTGTCGTTTAGATCGTTTCCGTCGTTCAGCTCATTTCCGTCATCCAGATCGTTTGTCGTTCAGATCGTTTCAGTCGTTCAGCTCTTTTCCGTCGTTCAGCTCTTTTCCGTCGTTCAGATCGTTTCAGTCGTTCAGATCGTTTCAGTCGTTCAGATCGTTTCCGTAATTCAGCTCGTTTCAGTCGTTCAGATCATTTCCGTAAATCAGATCGTTTCAGTCGTTCAGATCGTTTCAGTCGTTCAGATCGTTTCCGTAATTCAGCTCGTTTCAGTCGTTCAGATCGTTTCCGTCGTTCAGATCGTTTTAGTCGTTCAGATCGTTTCCCTCATCAGCTCTTTTCCGTCGTTCAGATCGTTTCTGTCGTTCAAATCGTTTCAGTCGTTAAGATCGTTTCCGTCGTTCAGATCGTTTCAGTCGTTCAGATCGTTTCAGTCATTCAGATCGTTTCAGTCGTTCAGATCGTTTCCCTCATCAGCTCTTTTCCGTCGTTCAGATCGTTTCTGTCGTTCAGATCGTTTCAGTCGTTAAGATCGTTTCCGTCGTTCAGATCGTTTCAGTCGTTCAGATCGTTTCAGTCGTTCAGATCGTTTCAGTCATTCAGATCGTTTCAGTCGTTCAGATCGTTTCCGTCGTTCAGCTCGTTTCCGTCATCCAGATCGTTTGTCGTTCAGATCGTTTTAGTCGTTCAGATCGTTTCCCTCATCAGCTCTTTTCCGTCGTTCAGATCGTTTCAGTCGTTCAGTTCGCTTCCGTCGTTCAGATCGTTTCAGTCGTTCAGATCGCTTCCGTCGTTCAGCTCGTTTCCGTCGTTCAGATCGTTTCCATCGTTCAGCTCGTTTCCGTCGTTCAGATCGTTTCCGTCGTTCATCTCGTTTCAGTCGTTCATCTCGTTTCAGTCGTTCAGATCGTTTCAGTCGTTCAGATCATTTCAGTCGTTCAGATCGTTTCTGTCAGTCAGATCGTTTCAGTCGTTCAGATCGTTTCAGTCGTTCAGATCGTTTAAGTCGTTCAGATCGTTTCAGTCATTCAGATCGTTTCAGTCGTTCAGATCGTTTCAGTCGTTCAGATCGTTTCTGTCGTTCAGGTCGTTTCAGTCGTTCAGATCGTTTCCATCATTCAGCTCGTTTCCGTCATTCAGATCGTTTCAGTCGTTCAGCTCGTTTCAGTCGTTCAGATCGTTTTAGTCGTTCAGATCGTTTCCCTCATCAGCTCTTTTCCGTCGTTCAGATCGTTTCTGTCGTTCAGATCGTTTCAGTCGTTAAGATCGTTTCCGTCGTTCAGATCGTTTCAGTCGTTCAGATCGTTTCCGTCATTCAGATCGTTTGTCGTTCAGCTCGTTTCAGTCGTTCAAATCGTTTCCATCGTTCAGCTCGCTTCAGTCGTTCAGATCGTTTCAGTCGTTCAGCTCGTTTCCGTCGTTCAGCTCGTTTCCATCGTTCAGATCGTTTCCGTCGTTCAGATCGTTTGTCGTTCAGCTCGTTTCAGTCGTTCAAATCGTTTCCATCGTTCAGCTCGTTTCCGTCGTTCAGATCGTTTGTCGTTCAGCTCGTTTCAGTCGTTCAAATCGTTTCCATCGTTCAGCTCGCTTCAGTCGTTCATCTCGTTTCAGTCGTTCAGATCGTTTCAGTCGTTCAGCTCGTTTCCATCGTTCAGATCGTTTCCGTCGTTCAGTTCGTTTCCATCGTTCAGCTCGTTTCAGTCGTTCAGATCGTTTCAGTCGTTCATCTCGTTTCAGTCGTTCAGATCGTTTCCGTCGTTCAGTTCGTTTCCATCGTTCAGCTCGTTTCAGTCGTTCAGATCGTTTCCGTCGTTCAGCTCGTTTCCGTCGTTCAGATCGTTTCCGTCGTTCATCTCGTTTCCGTCGTTCAGATCGTTTCCGTCGTTCAGATTGTTTCAGTCTTTCAGATCGTTCATCTCGTTTCAGTCATTCAGATCGTTTCAGTCGTTCAGATCGTTTCCCTCATCAGATCGTTTCTGTCGTTCAGATCGTTTCAGTCGTTCAGCTCGTTTCCATCGTTCAGATCGTTTCTGTCGTTTAGATCGTTTCCGTCGTTCAGCTCATTTCCGTCATCCAGATCGTTTGTCGTTCAGATCGTTTCAGTCGTTCAGCTCTTTTCCGTCGTTCAGCTCTTTTCCGTCGTTCAGATCGTTTCAGTCGTTCAGATCGTTTCAGTCGTTCAGATCGTTTCCGTAATTCAGCTCGTTTCAGTCGTTCAGATCATTTCCGTAATTCAGATCGTTTCAGTCGTTCAGATCGTTTCAGTCGTTCAGATCGTTTCCGTAATTCAGCTCGTTTCAGTCGTTCAGATCGTTTCCGTCGTTCAGATCGTTTTAGTCGTTCAGATCGTTTCCCTCATCAGCTCTTTTCCGTCGTTCAGATCGTTTCTGTCGTTCAGATCGTTTCAGTCGTTAAGATCGTTTCCGTCGTTCAGATCGTTTCAGTCATTCAGATCGTTTCAGTCGTTCAGATCGTTTTAGTCGTTCAGATCATTTCCCTCATCAGCTCTTTTCCGTCGTTCAGATCATTTCAGTCGTTCAGATCGTTTCAGTCGTTCAGATCGCTTCAGTCGTTCAGATCGCTTCCGTCGTTCAGCTCGTTTCCGTCGTTCAGATCGTTTCCATCGTTCAGCTCGTTTCCGTCGTTCAGATCGTTTCAGTCGTTCATCTCGTTTCAGTCGTTCAGATCATTTCAGTCGTTCAGATCGTTTCAGTCGTTCAGATCGTTTCAGTCGTTCAGTTCGTTTCCGTCGTTCAGATCGTTTCCGTCGTTCAGATCGTTTCAGTCGTTCATCTCGTTTCAGTCGTTCAGATCGTTTCAGTCGTTCAGATCGTTTCCCTCATCAGCTCTTTTCCGTCGTTCAGATCGTTTCAGTCGTTCAGATCGCTTCAGTCGTTCAGATCGCTTCCGTCGTTCAGCTCGTTTCCGTCGTTCAGATCGTTTCCATCGTTCAGCTCGTTTCCGTCGTTCAGATCGTTTCAGTCGTTCATCTCGTTTCAGTCGTTCAGATCGTTTCAGTCGTTCAGATCGTTTCAGTCGTTCAGATCGTTTCAGTCGTTCAGTTCGTTTCCGTCGTTCAGATCGTTTCCGTCGTTCAGATCGTTTCAGTCGTTCATCTCGTTTCAGTCGTTCAGATCGTTTCAGTCGTTCAGATCGTTTCAGTCGTTCAGATCGTTTCCCTCATCAGTTCGTTTCAGTCGTTCAGATCGTTTCAGTCGTTCAGATCGTTTCCCTCATCAGTTCGTTTACGTCGTTCAGCTCGTTTCCATCGTTAAGATCGTTTCCGTCGTTCAGTTTGATTCCATCGTTCAGATCGTTTCCGTCGTCCAGATCGTTTACGTCGTTCAGCTCGTTTCCATCGTTCAGATCGTTTCCGTCGTTCAGATCGTTTCAGTCGTTCAGATCGTTTACGTCGTTCAGTTCGTTTCCATCGTTAAGCTCGTTTCAGTCGTTCAGATCGTTTCAGTCGTTCATCTCGTTTCAGTCGTTCAGATCGTTTCCGTCGTTCAGTTCGTTTCCGTCGTTCAGCTCGTTTCTGTCGTTCAGATCGTTTCCGTCGTTCAGCTCGTTTCCGTCGTTCAGATCGTTTCCGTCGTTCAGATCGTTTCCGTCGTTCATCTCGTTTCCGTCGTTCAGATCGTTTCCGTCGTTCAGATTGTTTCAGTCTTTCAGATCGTTCATCTCGTTTCAGTCATTCAGATCGTTTCAGTCGTTCAGATCGTTTCCCTCATCAGATCGTTTCTGTCGTTCAGATCGTTTCAGTCGTTCAGCTCGTTTCCATCGTTCAGATCGTTTCTGTCGTTTAGATCGTTTCAGTCGTTCAGATCGTTTCAGTCGTTCAGATCGTTCATCTCGTTTCAGTCGTTCAGATCGTTTCAGTCGTTCAGATCGTTTAAGTCGTTCAGTTCGTTTCAGTCGTTCAGATCGTTTCAGTCGTTCAGATCATTTCAGTCGTTCAGATCGTTTCAGTCGTTCAGATCGTTTAAGTCGTTCAGATCGTTTCCCTCATCAGTTCGTTTCCGTTGTTCAGATCGTTTCCGTCGTTCAGCTCTTTTCCATCGTTCAGCTCGCTTCAGTCGTTCAGATCGTTTCAGTCGTTCAGATCATTTCAGTCGTTCAGATCGTTTCAGTCGTTCAGATCATTTAAGTCGTTCAGATCGTTTCAGTCGTTCGGATCGTTTAAGTCGTTCAGATCGTTTCAGTCGTTCAGATCGTTTAAGTCGTTCAGATCGTTTCAGTCGTTCAGATCGTTTAAGTCGTTCAGATCGTTTCCCTCATCAGTTCGTTTCCGTTGTTCAGATCGTTTCCGTCGTTCAACTCTTTTCCATCGTTCAGCTCGCTTCAGTCGTTCAGATCGTTTCAGTCGTTCAGCTCGTTTCAGTCGTTCAGATCGTTTCTGTCAGTCAGATCGTTTCAGTCGTTCAGATCGTTTCAGTCGTTCAGCTCGTTTCTGTCGTTCAGATCGTTTCAGTCGTTCAGATCGTTTCAGTCGTTCAGATCGTTTCAGTCGTTCAGATCGTTCATCTCGTTTCAGTCGTTCAGATAGTTTCAGTCGTTCAGATCGTTTCCGTCGTTCAGATCGTTTCAGTCATTCAGATCGTTTCCGTCGTTCAGATCGTTTCAGTCGTTCAGATCGTTCAGCTCGTTTCTGTCGTTCAGATCGTTTCAGTCGTTCAGATCGTTTCAGTCGTTCAGATCGTTTCTGTGGTTCAGCTCGTTTCTGTCATTCAGCTCGTTTCAGTCGTTCAGATCGTTTCAGTCGTTCAGATCTTTTCAGTCGTTCAGATCGTTTCCCTCATCAGTTCGTTTCCGTCGTTCAGATCGTTTCAGTCGTTCAGCTCTTTTCCGTCGTTCAGCTCTTTTCCGTCGTTCAGATCGTTTCAGTCGTTCAGATCGTTTCAGTCGTTCAGATCGTTTCAGTCGTTCAGATCGTTTCCGTAATTCAGCTCGTTTCAGTCGTTCAGCTCTTTTCCGTCGTTCAGCTCTTTTCCGTCGTTCAGATCGTTTCAGTCGTTCAGATCGTTTCAGTCGTTCAGATCGTTTCAGTCGTTCAGATCGTTTCCGTAATTCAGCTCGTTTCAGTCGTTCAGATCATTTCCGTCATTCAGCTCGTTTCCGTCATTCAGATCGTTTGTCGTTCAGCTCGTTTCAGTCGTTCAAATCGTTTCCATCGTTCAGCTCGTTTCAGTCGTTCAGATCGTTTCAGTCGTTCAGATCGTTTCCGTAATTCAGCTCGTTTCAGTCGTTCAGATCGTTTTAGTCGTTCAGATCGTTTCCCTCATCAGCTCTTTTCCGTCGTTCAGATCGTTTCTGTCGTTCAGATCGTTTCAGTCGTTAAGATCGTTTCCGTCGTTCAGATCGTTTCAGTCGTTCAGATCGTTTCAGTCGTTCAGATCGTTTCAGTCATTCAGATCGTTTCAGTCGTTCAGATCGTTTCCGTCGTTCAGCTCGTTTCCGTCATCCAGATCGTTTGTCGTTCAGATCGTTTTAGTCGTTCAGATCGTTTCCCTCATCAGCTCTTTTCCGTCGTTCAGATCGTTTCAGTCGTTCAGTTCGCTTCCGTCGTTCAGATCGTTTCAGTCGTTCAGATCGCTTCCGTCGTTCAGCTCGTTTCCGTCGTTCAGATCGTTTCCATCGTTCAGCTCGTTTCCGTCGTTCAGATCGTTTCAGTCGTTCATCTCGTTTCAGTCGTTCATCTCGTTTCAGTCGTTCAGATCGTTTCAGTCGTTCAGATCATTTCAGTCGTTCAGATCGTTTCTGTCAGTCAGATCGTTTCAGTCGTTCAGATCGTTTCAGTCGTTCAGATCGTTTAAGTCGTTCAGATCGTTTCAGTCATTCAGATCGTTTCAGTCGTTCAGATCGTTTCAGTCGTTCAGATCGTTTCAGTCATTCAGATCGTTTCAGTCGTTCAGCTCGCTTCAGTCGTTCAGATCGTTTCAGTCGTTCAGCTCGTTTCAGTCGTTCAGATCGTTTCCCTCATCAGCTCTTTTCCGTCGTTCAGATCGTTTCTGTCGTTCAGATCGTTTCAGTCGTTCAGATCGTTTCTGTCGTTCAGATCGTTTCAGTCGTTAAGATCGTTTCAGTCGTTCAGATCGTTTCAGTCGTTCAGATCGTTTCCGTCATTCAGATCGTTTGTCGTTCAGCTCGTTTCAGTCGTTCAAATCGTTTCCATCGTTCAGCTCGCTTCAGTCGTTCAGATCGTTTCAGTCGTTCAGCTCGTTTCCGTCGTTCAAATCGTTTCCGTCGTTCAGATCGTTTCCGTCGTTCAGATCGTTTCCGTCATTCAGATCGTTTCAGTCGTTCAGATCGTTTCCGTCGTTCAGATCGTTTCCGTCGTTCAGGTCGTTCAGATCGTTTCAGTCGTTCAGATCGTTTCAGTCGTTCAGATCTTTTCAGTCGTTCAGATCGTTTCCCTCATCAGTTCGTTTCCGTCGTTCAGATCGTTTCCGTCGTTCAGCTCTTTTCCGTCGTTCAGATCGTTTCAGTCGTTCAGATCGTTTCAGTCGTTCAGATCGTTTCAGTCGTTCAGATCGTTTCCGTAATTCAGCTCGTTTCAGTCGTTCAGATCATTTCCGTCATTCAGCTCGTTTCCGTCATTCAGATCGTTTGTCGTTCAGCTCGTTTCAGTCGTTCAAATCGTTTCCATCGTTCAGCTCGTTTCAGTCGTTCAGATCGTTTCAGTCGTTCAGATCGTTTCCGTAATTCAGCTCGTTTCAGTCGTTCATATCGTTTCCCTCATCAGCTCTTTTCCGTCGTTCAGATCGTTTCCGTCGTTCAGATCGTTTCAGTCGTTCAGATCGTTCATCTCGTTTCAGTCGTTCAGATCGTTTCAGTCGTTCAGCTCGTTTCCATCGTTCAGATCGTTTGTCGTTCAGATCGTTTTAGTCGTTCAGATCGTTTCCCTCATCAGCTCTTTTCCGTCGTTCAGATCGTTTCAGTCGTTCAGTTCGCTTCCGTCGTTCAGATCGTTTCAGTCGTTCAGATCGCTTCCGTCGTTCAGCTCGTTTCCGTCGTTCAGATCGTTTCCATCGTTCAGCTCGTTTCCGTCGTTCAGATCGTTTCAGTCGTTCATCTCGTTTCAGTCGTTCATCTCGTTTCAGTCGTTCAGATCGTTTCAGTCGTTCAGATCATTTCAGTCGTTCAGATCGTTTCTGTCAGTCAGATCGTTTCAGTCGTTCAGATCGTTTCAGTCGTTCAGATCGTTTCAGTCGTTCAGATCGTTTAAGTCGTTCAGATCGTTTCAGTCATTCAGATCGTTTCAGTCGTTCAGATTGTTTCCCTCATCAGTTCGTTTCCGTTGTTCAGATCGTTTCCGTCATTCAGCTCGTTTCCGTCATTCAGATCGTTTGTCGTTCAGCTCGTTTCAGTCGTTCAAATCGTTTCCATCGTTCAGCTCGCTTCAGTCGTTCAGATCGTTTCAGTCGTTCAGCTCGTTTCCGTCGTTCAAATCGTTTCCGTCGTTCAGATCGTTTCCGTCGTTCAGATCGTTTCCGTCGTTCAGATCGTTTCAGTCGTTCAGATCTTTTCAGTCGTTCAGATCGTTTCCCTCATCAGTTCGTTTCCGTCGTTCAGATCGTTTCCGTCGTTCAGCTCTTTTCCGTCGTTCAGATCGTTTCAGTCGTTCAGATCGTTTCAGTCGTTCAGATCGTTTCAGTCGTTCAGATCGTTTCCGTAATTCAGCTCGTTTCAGTCGTTCAGATCATTTCCGTCATTCAGCTCGTTTCCGTCATTCAGATCGTTTGTCGTTCAGCTCGTTTCAGTCGTTCAAATCGTTTCCATCGTTCAGCTCGTTTCAGTCGTTCAGATCGTTTCAGTCGTTCAGATCGTTTCCGTAATTCAGCTCGTTTCAGTCGTTCAGATCGTTTTAGTCGTTCATATCGTTTCCCTCATCAGCTCTTTTCCGTCGTTCAGATCGTTTCCGTCGTTCAGATCGTTTCAGTCGTTCAGATCGTTCATCTCGTTTCAGTCGTTCAGATCGTTTCAGTCGTTCAGCTCGTTTCCATCGTTCAGATCGTTTCCGTCGTTCAGTTCGTTTCCATCGTTCAGCTCGTTTCAGTCGTTCAGATCGTTTCAGTCGTTCATCTCGTTTCAGTCGTTCAGATCGTTTCCGTCGTTCAGTTCGTTTCCATCGTTCAGCTCGTTTCTGTCGTTCAGATCGTTTCAGTCGTTCAGCTCGTTTCAGTCGTTCAGATCGTTTCAGTCGTTCATCTCGTTTCAGTCGTTCAGATCGTTTCCGTCGTTCAGTTCGTTTCCATCGTTCAGCTCGTTTCAGTCGTTCAGATCGTTTCCGTCGTTCAGCTCGTTTCCGTCGTTCAGATCGTTTCCGTCGTTCAGATCGTTCCCGTCGTTCATCTCGTTTCCGTCGTTCAGATCGTTTCCGTCGTTCAGATTGTTTCAGTCTTTCAGATCGTTCATCTCGTTTCAGTCATTCAGATCGTTTCAGTCGTTCAGATCGTTTCCCTCATCAGATCGTTTCTGTCGTTCAGATCGTTTCAGTCGTTCAGCTCGTTTCCATCGTTCAGATCGTTTCTGTCGTTTAGATCGTTTCCGTCGTTCAGCTCATTTCCGTCATCCAGATCGTTTGTCGTTCAGATCGTTTCAGTCGTTCAGCTCTTTTCCGTCGTTCAGCTCTTTTCCGTCGTTCAGATCGTTTCAGTCGTTCAGATCGTTTCAGTCGTTCAGATCGTTTCCGTAATTCAGCTCGTTTCAGTCGTTCAGATCATTTCCGTAATTCAGATCGTTTCAGTCGTTCAGATCGTTTCAGTCGTTCAGATCGTTTCCGTAATTCAGCTCGTTTCAGTCGTTCAGATCGTTTCCGTCGTTCAGATCGTTTTAGTCGTTCAGATCGTTTCCCTCATCAGCTCTTTTCCGTCGTTCAGATCGTTTCTGTCGTTCAGATCGTTTCAGTCGTTAAGATCGTTTCCGTCGTTCAGATCGTTTCAGTCGTTCAGATCGTTTCAGTCATTCAGATCGTTTCAGTCGTTCAGATCGTTTTAGTCGTTCAGATCGTTTCCCTCATCAGCTCTTTTCCGTCGTTCAGATCATTTCAGTCGTTCAGATCGTTTCAGTCGTTCAGATCGCTTCAGTCGTTCAGATCGCTTCCGTCGTTCAGCTCGTTTCCGTCGTTCAGATCGTTTCCATCGTTCAGCTCGTTTCCGTCGTTCAGATCGTTTCAGTCGTTCATCTCGTTTCAGTCGTTCAGATCATTTCAGTCGTTCAGATCGTTTCAGTCGTTCAGATCGTTTCAGTCGTTCAGTTCGTTTCCGTCGTTCAGATCGTTTCCGTCGTTCAGATCGTTTCAGTCGTTCATCTCGTTTCAGTCGTTCAGATCGTTTCAGTCGTTCAGATCGTTTCCCTCATCAGCTCTTTTCCGTCGTTCAGATCGTTTCAGTCGTTCAGATCGCTTCAGTCGTTCAGATCGCTTCCGTCGTTCAGCTCGTTTCCGTCGTTCAGATCGTTTCCATCGTTCAGCTCGTTTCCGTCGTTCAGATCGTTTCAGTCGTTCATCTCGTTTCAGTCGTTCAGATCGTTTCAGTCGTTCAGATCGTTTCAGTCGTTCAGATCGTTTCAGTCGTTCAGTTCGTTTCCGTCGTTCAGATCGTTTCCGTCGTTCAGATCGTTTCAGTCGTTCATCTCGTTTCAGTCGTTCAGATCGTTTCAGTCGTTCAGATCGTTTCAGTCGTTCAGATCGTTTCCCTCATCAGTTCGTTTCAGTCGTTCAGATCGTTTCAGTCGTTCAGATCGTTTCCCTCATCAGTTCGTTTCAGTCGTTCAGATCGTTTCAGTCGTTCAGATCGTTTCCCTCATCAGTTCGTTTACGTCGTTCAGATCGTTTCCATCGTTAAGATCGTTTCCGTCGTTCAGTTTGTTTCCATCGTTCAGATCGTTTCCGTCGTCCAGATCGTTTACGTCGTTCAGCTCGTTTCCATCGTTCAGATCGTTTCCGTCGTTCAGATCGTTTCAGTCGTTCAGATCGTTCAGATCGTTTCCGTCGTTCAGTTCGTTTCCATCGTTAAGCTCGTTTCAGTCGTTCAGATCGTTTCAGTCGTTCATCTCGTTTCAGTCGTTCAGATCGTTTCCGTCGTTCAGTTCGTTTCCGTCGTTCAGCTCGTTTCTGTCGTTCAGATCGTTTCCGTCGTTCAGCTCGTTTCCGTCGTTCAGATCGTTTCCGTCGTTCAGATCGTTTCCGTCGTTCATCTCGTTTCCGTCGTTCAGATCGTTTCCGTCGTTCAGATTGTTTCAGTCTTTCAGATCGTTCATCTCGTTTCAGTCATTCAGATCGTTTCAGTCGTTCAGATCGTTTCCCTCATCAGATCGTTTCTGTCGTTCAGATCGTTTCAGTCGTTCAGATCGTTTAAGTTGTTCAGTTCGTTTCAGTCGTTCAGATCGTTTCAGTCGTTCAGATCGTTTAAGTCGTTCAGATCGTTTCCCTCATCAGTTCGTTTCCGTTGTTCAGATCGTTTCCGTCGTTCAGCTCTTTTCCATCGTTCAGCTCGCTTCAGTCGTTCAGATCGTTTCAGTCGTTCAGATCATTTCAGTCGTTCAGATCGTTTCAGTCGTTCAGATCATTTAAGTCGTTCAGATCGTTTCAGTCGTTCGGATCGTTTAAGTCGTTCAGATCGTTTCAGTCGTTCAGATCGTTTAAGTCGTTCAGATCGTTTCAGTCGTTCAGATCGTTTAAGTCGTTCAGATCGTTTCCCTCATCAGTTCGTTTCCGTTGTTCAGATCGTTTCCGTCGTTCAGCTCTTTTCCATCGTTCAGATCGTTTAAGTTGTTCAGTTCGTTTCAGTCGTTCAGATCGTTTCAGTCGTTCAGATCATTTCAGTCGTTCAGATCGTTTCAGTCGTTCAGATCGTTTAAGTCGTTCAGATCGTTTCCCTCATCAGTTCGTTTCCGTTGTTCAGATCGTTTCCGTCGTTCAGCTCTTTTCCATCGTTCAGCTCGCTTCAGTCGTTCAGATCGTTTCAGTCGTTCAGATCATTTCAGTCGTTCAGATCGTTTCAGTCGTTCAGATCATTTAAGTCGTTCAGATCGTTTCAGTCGTTCGGATCGTTTAAGTCGTTCAGATCGTTTCAGTCGTTCAGATCGTTTAAGTCGTTCAGATCGTTTCAGTCGTTCAGATCGTTTAAGTCGTTCAGATCGTTTCCCTCATCAGTTCGTTTCCGTTGTTCAGATCGTTTCCGTCGTTCAGCTCTTTTCCATCGTTCAGCTCGCTTCAGTCGTTCAGATCGTTTCAGTCGTTCAGCTCGTTTCCGTCGTTCAGATCGTTTCCGTCGTTCAGATCGTTTCCGTCGTTCATCTCGTTTCCGTCGTTCAGATCGTTTCAGTCGTTCAGATCGTTCATCTCGTTTCAGTCGTTCAGATCGTTTCAGTCATTCAGATCGTTTAAGTCGTTCAGCTCGTTTCTGTCGTTCAGATCGTTTCAGTCGTTCAGCTCGTTTCTGTCGTTCAGATCGTTTCAGTCGTTTAGATCATTTCAGTCGTTCAGATCGTTTCAGTCGTTTAGATCGTTTCCGTCGTTCAGATCGTTTCAGTCGTTCAGATCGTTTCTGTCGTTCAGATCGTTTCCGTCGTTCAGATCGTTTCAGTCGTTCAGCTCGTTTCTGTCGTTCAGATCGTTTCAGTCGTTTAGATCATTTCAGTCGTTCAGATCGTTTCAGTCGTTTAGATCGTTTCCGTCGTTCAGATCGTTTCAGTCGTTCAGATCGTTTCCGTCATTCAGCTCGTTTCAGTCGTTCAGATCGTTTCAGTCGTTCAGCTCGTTTCCATCGTTCAGATCGTTTCCGTCGTTCAGTTTGTTTCCATCGTTCAGATCGTTTCCGTCGTTCAGATCGTTTCCGTCGTTCAGCTCGTTTCCATCGTTCAGATCGTTTCTGTCGTTTAGATCGTTTCATTCGTTCAGATCGTTTCAGTCGTTCAGATCGTTCATCTCGTTTCAGTCGTTCAGATCGTTTCAGTCGTTCAGATCATTTCAGTCGTTCAGATCGTTTCCGTCGTTCAGATCGTTTCCGTCGTTCAGCTCGTTTCCGTCGTTCAGATCGTTTCCGTCGTTCAGATCGTTTCCGTCGTTCAGATCGTTTCCGTCGTTCAGATTGTTTCAGTCTTTCAGATCGTTCATCTCGTTTCAGTCATTCAGATCGTTTCAGTCGTTCAGATCGTTTCCCTCATCAGATCGTTTCTGTCGTTCAGATCGTTTCAGTCGTTCAGCTCGTTTCCATCGTTCAGATCGTTTCTGTCGTTTAGATCGTTTCAGTCGTTCAGATCGTTTCAGTCGTTCAGATCGTTCATCTCGTTTCAGTCGTTCAGATCGTTCATCTCGTTTCCGTCGTTCAGATCGTTTCAGTCGTTCAGATCGTTCATCTCGTTTCAGTCGTTCAGATCGTTTCAGTCGTTCAGATCGTTTCAGTCGTTCAGCTCGTTTCAGTCGTTTAGATCATTTCAGTCGTTCAGATCGTTTCAGTCGTTCAGATCGTTTCTGTCGTTCAGATCGTTTCTGTGGTTCAGCTCGTTTCCGTCAGTCAGATCGTTTCACTCGTTCAGATCGTTTCAGTCGTTCAGATCGTTTCCCTCATCAGTTCGTTTCCGTTGTTCAGATCGTTTCCGTCATTCAGCTCGTTTCCGTCATTCAGATCGTTTCCGTCGTTCAGATCGTTTCAGTCGTTCAGATCGTTCATCTCGTTTCAGTCGTTCAGATCGTTTCAGTCGTTCAGCTCGTTTCAGTCGTTTAGATCATTTCCGTCGTTCAGATCGTTTCAGTCGTTCAGATCGTTTCCGTCATTCAGCTCGTTTCAGTCGTTCAGATCGTTTCAGTCGTTCAGATCGTTTCCCTCATCAGTTCGTTTCAGTCGTTCAGCTCGTTTCCATCGTTCAGATCGTTTCTGTCGTTTAGATCGTTTCAGTCGTTCAGATCGTTTCAGTCGTTCAGATCGTTCATCTCGTTTCAGTCGTTCAGATCGTTTCAGTCGTTCAGATCGTTTAAGTCGTTCAGTTCGTTTCAGTCGTTCAGATCGTTTCAGTCGTTCAGATCATTTCAGTCGTTCAGATCGTTTCAGTCGTTCAGATCGTTTCTGTGGTTCAGCTCGTTTCCGTCATTCAGATCTTTTCAGTCATTCAGATCGTTTCAGTCGTTCAGATCGTTTCCCTCATCAGTTCGTTTCCGTTGTTCAGATCGTTTCCGTCATTCAGCTCGTTTCCGTCTTTCAGATCGTTTCCGTCGTTCAGATCGTTTCAGTCTTTCAGATCGTTCATCTCGTTTCAGTCGTTCAGATCGTTTCAGTCGTTCGGATCGTTTCCCTCATCAGTTCGTTTCCGTTGTTCAGATCGTTTCCGTCGTTCAGCTCTTTTCCATCGTTCAGCTCGTTTCAGTCGTTCAGATCGTTTCAGTCGTTCAGATCGTTTCCCTCATCAGTTCGTTTCCGTTGTTCAGATCGTTTCCGTCGTTCAGCTCTTTTCCATCGTTCAGCTCGCTTCAGTCGTTCAGATCGTTTCAGTCGTTCAGCTCGTTTCCGTCGTTCAGATCGTTTCCGTCGTTCATCTCGTTTCCGTCGTTCAGATCGTTTCCGTCGTTCAGATCGTTTCAGTCGTTCAGATCGTTCATCTCGTTTCAGTCGTTCAGATCGTTTCAGTCGTTCAGATCGTTTCAGTCGTTCAGATCGTTTAAGTCGTTCAGCTCGTTTCTGTCGTTCAGATCGTTTCAGTCGTTTAGATCGTTTCCGTCGTTCAGATCGTTTCAGTCGTTCAGATCGTTTCCGTCATTCAGCTCGTTTCAGTCGTTCAGATCGTTTCAGTCGTTCAGATCGTTTCCCTCATCAGTTCGTTTCAGTCGTTCAGCTCGTTTCCATCGTTCAGATCGTTTCCGTCGTTCAGTTTGTTTCCATCGTTCAGATCGTTTCCGTCTTTCAGATCGTTTCCGTCGTTCAGATCGTTTCCGTCGTTCAGATCGTTTCCCTCATCAGTTCGTTTCAGTCGTTCAGCTCGTTTCCATCGTTCAGATCGTTTCCGTCGTTCAGTTTGTTTCCATCGTTCAGATCGTTTCCGTCGTTCAGCTCGTTTCCATCGTTCAGATCGTTTCTGTCGTTTAGATCGTTTCAGTCGTTCAGATCGTTTCAGTCGTTCAGATCGTTTCCATCGTTCAGATCGTTTCCGTCGTTCAGATCGTTTCCATCGTTCAGATCGTTTCCATCGTTCAGATCGTTTCCGTCGTTCAGCTCGTTTCCATCGTTCAGATCGTTTTTGTCGTTTAGATCGTTTCAGTCGTTCAGATCGTTTCAGTCGTTCAGATCGTTTAAGTCGTTCAGTTCGTTTCAGTCGTTCAGATCGTTTCAGTCGTTCAGATCATTTCAGTCGTTCAGATCGTTTCCGTCATTCAGATCGTTTCCGTCGTTCAGATCGTTTCAGTCGTTCAGATCGTTTCAGTCGTTCAGATCGTTTCCCTCATCAGTTCGTTTCCGTTGTTCAGATCGTTTCCGTCATTCAGCTCGTTTCCGTCATTCAGATCGTTTCCGTCGTTCAGATCGTTTCAGTCGTTCAGATCGTTCATCTCGTTTCAGTCGTTCAGATCGTTTCAGTCGTTCAGATCGTTTCCCTCATCAGTTCGTTTCCGTTGTTCAGATCGTTTCCGTCGTTCAGCTCTTTTCCATCGTTCAGCTCGCTTCAGTCGTTCAGATCGTTTCAGTCGTTCAGCTCGTTTCCGTCGTTCAGATCGTTTCCGTTGTTCATCTCGTTTCCGTCGTTCAGATCGTTTCCGTCGTTCAGATCGTTTCAGTCGTTCAGATCGTTCATCTCGTTTCAGTCGTTCAGATCGTTTCAGTCGTTCAGATCGTTTCAGTCGTTCAGATCGTTTAAGTCGTTCAGCTCGTTTCTGTCGTTCAGATCGTTTCAGTCGTTCAGCTCGTTTCTGTCGTTCAGATCGTTTCAGTCGTTTAGATCATTTCCGTCGTTCAGATCGTTTCAGTCGTTCAGATCGTTTCCCTCATCAGTTCGTTTCAGTCGTTCAGCTCGTTTCCATCGTTCAGATCGTTTCCGTCGTTCAGTTTGTTTCCATCGTTCAGATCGTTTCCGTCGTTCAGATCGTTTCCGTCGTTCAGATCGTTTCCGTCGTTCATCTCGTTTCCGTCGTTCAGTTTGTTTCCATCGTTCAGATCGTTTCCGTCGTTCAGATCGTTTCCGTTGTTCAGATCGTTTCCGTCGTTCATCTCGTTTCCTTCGTTCAGATCGTTTCCGTCGTTCAGATTGTTTCAGTCTTTCAGATCGTTCATCTCGTTTCAGTCATTCAGATCGTTTCAGTCGTTCAGATCGTTTCCCTCATCAGATCGTTTCAGTCGTTCAGATCGTTTCCCTCATCAGATCGTTTCAGTCGTTCAGTTCGTTTCCATCGTTCAGATCGTTTCTGTCGTTTAGATCGTTTCCATCGTTCAGATCGTTTCCGTCGTTCAGTTCGTTTCCATCGTTCAGATCGTTTCTGTCGTTTAGATCGTTTCAGTCGTTCAGATCGTTTCAGTCGTTCAGATCGTTCATCTCGTTTCAGTCGTTCAGCTCGTTCATCTCGTTTCAGTCGTTCAGATCGTTTCCCTCATCAGATCGTTTCTGTCGTTCAGATCGTTTCAGTCGTTCAGCTCGTTTCCATCGTTCAGTTCGTTTCAGTCGTTCAGCTCGTTTCCGTCGTTCAGCTCGTTTCCGTCGTTCAGATCGTTTCCCTCATCAGTTCGTTTCAGTCGTTCAGATCGTTTCAGTCGTTCAGATCGTTTCCCTCATCAGTTCGTTTCAGTCGTTCAGCTCGTTTCCATCGTTCAGATCGTTTCAGTCGTTCAGCTCGTTTCCGTCGTTCAGCTCGTTTCCCTCATCAGTTCGTTTCAGTCGTTCAGATCGTTTCAGTCGTTCAGATCGTTTCCCTCATCAGTTCGTTTCAGTCGTTCAGCTCGTTTCCATCGTTCAGATCGTTTACGTCGTTCAGCTCTTTTCCGTCATTCAGATCGTTTCCGTCGTTCAGCTCGTTTCCATCGTTCAGATCGTTTCCGTCGTTCAGATCGTTTCAGTCGTTCAGATCGTTCATCTCGTTTCAGTCGTTCAGATCGTTTCAGTCGTTCAGCTCGTTTCCATCGTTCAGATCGTTTCCGTCGTTCAGGTCGTTTCCATCGTTCAGCTCGTTTCTGTCGTTCAGATCGTTTCCGTCGTTCAGCTCGTTTCCGTCGTTCAGATCGTTTCCGTCGTTTAGATCGTTTCAGTCGTTCAGATCGTTTCAGTCGTTCAGATCGTTTCAGTCGTTCAGATCGTTCATCTCGTTTCAGTCGTTCAGATCGTTTCAGTCGTTCAGATCGTTTAAGTCGTTCAGTTCGTTTCAGTCGTTCAGATCGTTTCAGTCGTTCAGATCGTTTCCCTCATCAGTTCGTTTCCGTCGTTCAGATCGTTTCAGTCGTTCAGATCGTTTCAGTCGTTCAGCTCGTTTCCGTCGTTCAGATCGTTTCCGTCGTTCAGATCGTTTCTGTCAGTCAGATCGTTTCAGTCGTTCAGATCGTTTCAGTCGTTCATCTCGTTTCCGTCGTTCAGATCGTTTCCGTCGTTCAGATCGTTTCAGTCGTTCAGATCGTTTCTGTCGTTCAGATCGTTTCAGTCGTTCAGATCGTTTCTGTCGTTCAGATCGTTTCAGTCGTTCAGATCGTTTCAGTCGTTCAGATCGTTCATCTCGTTTCAGTCGTTCAGATCGTTTCAGTCGTTCAGATCGTTTCTGTCAGTCAGATCGTTTCAGTCGTTCAGATCGTTTCAGTCGTTCAGAACGTTCATCTCGTTTCAGTCGTTCAGATCGTTTCAGTCGTTCAGATCGTTTAAGTCGTTCAGATCGTTTCAGTCGTTCAGATCGTTTCAGTCGTTCAGCTCGTTTCCCTCGTTCAAATCGTTTCCGTCGTTCAGATCGTTTCCGTCGTTCAGATCGTTTCCGTCGTTCAGATCGTTTCCGTCGTTCATCTCGTTTCCGTCGTTCAGATCGTTTCCGTCGTTCAGATCGTTTCAGTCGTTCAGATCGTTCAGCTCGTTTCTGTCGTTCAGATCGTTTCAGTCGTTCAGATCGTTTCCTTCATCAGTTCGTTTCCGTCGTTCAGATCGTTTCCGTCGTTCATCTCGTTTCCGTCGTTCAGATCGTTTCCGTCGTTCAGATCGTTTCAGTCGTTCAGATCGTTTCTGTCGTTCAGATCGTTTCAGTCGTTCAGATCGTTTCAGTCGTTCAGATCGTTCATCTCGTTTCAGTCGTTCAGATCGTTTCAGTCGTTCAGATCGTTTCTGTCAGTCAGATCGTTTCAGTCGTTCAGATCGTTTCAGTCGTTCAGAACGTTCATCTCGTTTCAGTCGTTCAGATCGTTTCAGTCGTTCAGATCGTTTAAGTCGTTCAGATCGTTTCAGTCATTCAGATCGTTTCAGTCGTTCAGCTCGTTTCCCTCGTTCAAATCGTTTCCGTCGTTCAGATCGTTTCCGTCGTTCAGATCGTTTCCGTCGTTCAGATCGTTTCCGTCGTTCATCTCGTTTCCGTCGTTCAGATCGTTTCCGTCGTTCAGATCGTTTCAGTCGTTCAGATCGTTCAGCTCGTTTCAGTCGTTCAGATCGTTTCTGTCGTTCAGATCGTTTCAGTCGTTCAGATCGTTTCTGTCGTTCAGATCGTTTCAGTCGTTCAGATCGTTTCAGTCGTTCAGATCGTTTCAGTCGTTCAGATCGTTCATCTCGTTTCAGTCGTTCAGATCGTTTCAGTCGTTTATATCGTTTAAGTCGTTCAGATCGTTTCAGTCATTCAGATCGTTTCAGTCGTTCAGCTCGTTTCCGTCGTTCAAATCGTTTCCGTCGTTCAGATCGTTTCCGTCGTTCATCTCGTTTCCGTCGTTCAGATCGTTTCCGTCGTTCAGATCGTTTCAGTTGTTCAGATCGTTTCAGTCGTTCAGATCGTTTCTGTGGTTCAGCTCGTTTCTGTCATTCAGCTCGTTTCAGTCGTTCAGATCGTTTCAGTCGTTCAGATCGTTTCAGTCGTTCAGATCGTTTCAGTCGTTCAGCTCGTTTCCATCGTTCAGCTCGTTTCAGTCGTTCAGATCGTTTCTGTCAGTCAGATCGTTTCAGTCGTTCAGATCGTTTCAGTCGTTCAGCTCATTTCTGTCGTTCAGATCGTTTCAGTCGTTCAGATCGTTTCAGTCGTTCAGATCGTTTCAGTCGTTCAGATCGTTCATCTCGTTTCAGTCGTTCAGATAGTTTCAGTCGTTCAGATCGTTTCCGTCGTTCAGATCGTTTCAGTCATTCAGATCGTTTCAGTCGTTCAGATCGTTTCCCTCATCAGTTCGTTTCCGTTGTTCAGATCGTTTCCGTCATTCAGATCGTTTGTCGTTCAGCTCGTTTCAGTCGTTCAAATCGTTTCCATCGTTCAGCTCGCTTCAGTCGTTCAGATCGTTTCAGTCGTTCAGCTCGTTTCTGTCGTTCAAATCGTTTCCGTCGTTCAGATCGTTTCCGTCGTTCAGATCGTTTCCGTCGTTCAGATCGTTTCAGTCGTTCAGATCGTTTCCGTCGTTCAGATCGTTTCCGTCGTTCAGATCGTTTCAGTCGTTCAGATCGTTCAGCTCGTTTCTGTCGTTCAGATCGTTTCAGTCGTTCAGATCGTTTCAGTCGTTCAGATCGTTTCTGTGGTTCAGCTCGTTTCTGTCATTCAGCTCGTTTCAGTCGTTCAGATCGTTTCAGTCGTTCAGATCTTTTCAGTCGTTCAGATCGTTTCCCTCATCAGTTCGTTTCCGTCGTTCAGATCGTTTCAGTCGTTCAGCTCTTTTCCGTCGTTCAGCTCTTTTCCGTCGTTCAGATCGTTTCAGTCGTTCAGATCGTTTCAGTCGTTCAGATCGTTTCAGTCGTTCAGATCGTTTCCGTAATTCAGCTCGTTTCAGTCGTTCAGCTCTTTTCCGTCGTTCAGCTCTTTTCCGTCGTTCAGATCGTTTCAGTCGTTCAGATCGTTTCAGTCGTTCAGATCGTTTCAGTCGTTCAGATCGTTTCCGTAATTCAGCTCGTTTCCGTCATTCAGATCGTTTGTCGTTCAGCTCGTTTCAGTCGTTCAAATCGTTTCCATCGTTCAGCTCGTTTCAGTCGTTCAGATCATTTCCGTCATTCAGCTCGTTTCCGTCATTCAGATCGTTTGTCGTTCAGCTCGTTTCAGTCGTTCAAATCGTTTCCATCGTTCAGCTCGTTTCAGTCGTTCAGATCGTTTCCGTAATTCAGCTCGTTTCAGTCGTTCAGATCGTTTTAGTCGTTCAGATCGTTTCCCTCATCAGCTCTTTTCCGTCGTTCAGATCGTTTCTGTCGTTCAGATCGTTTCAGTCGTTAAGATCGTTTCCGTCGTTCAGATCGTTTCAGTCGTTCAGATCGTTTCAGTCGTTCAGATCGTTTCAGTCATTCAGATCGTTTCAGTCGTTCAGATCGTTTCCGTCGTTCAGATCGTTTCCCTCATCAGCTCTTTTCCGTCGTTCAGATCGTTTCAGTCGTTCAGTTCGTTTCCGTCATCCAGATCGTTTGTCGTTCAGATCGTTTTAGTCGTTCAGATCGTTTCCCTCATCAGCTCTTTTCCGTCGTTCAGATCGTTTCAGTCGTTCAGTTCGCTTCCGTCGTTCAGATCGTTTCAGTCGTTCAGATCGCTTCCGTCGTTCAGATCGTTTCCATCGTTCAGCTCGTTTCCGTCGTTCAGATCGTTTCAGTCGTTCATCTCGTTTCAGTCGTTCATCTCGTTTCAGTCGTTCAGATCGTTTCAGTCGTTCAGATCATTTCAGTCGTTCAGATCGTTTCTGTCAGTCAGATCGTTTCAGTCGTTCAGATCGTTTCAGTCGTTCAGATCGTTTCAGTCGTTCAGATCGTTTAAGTCGTTCAGATCGTTTTAGTCGTTCAGATCGTTTCCCTCATCAGCTCTTTTCCGTCGTTCAGATCGTTTCTGTCGTTCAGATCGTTTCAGTCGTTCAGCTCTTTTCCGTCGTTCAGCTCTTTTCCGTCGTTCAGATCGTTTCAGTCGTTCAGATCGTTTCAGTCGTTCAGATCGTTTCAGTCGTTCAGATCGTTTCCGTCATTCAGCTCGTTTCCGTCATTCAGATCGTTTGTCGTTCAGCTCGTTTCAGTCGTTCAAATCGTTTCCATCGTTCAGCTCGCTTCAGTCGTTCAGATCGTTTCAGTCGTTCAGCTCGTTTCAGTCGTTCAGATCGTTTCCGTAATTCAGCTCGTTTCAGTCGTTCAGATCGTTTTAGTCGTTCAGATCGTTTCCCTCATCAGCTCTTTTCCGTCGTTCAGATCGTTTCTGTCGTTCAGATCGTTTCAGTCGTTAAGATCGTTTCCGTCGTTCAGATCGTTTCAGTCGTTCAGATCGTTTCAGTCGTTCAGATCGTTTCAGTCATTCAGATCGTTTCAGTCGTTCAGATCGTTTCCGTCGTTCAGCTCGTTTCCGTCATCCAGATCGTTTGTCGTTCAGATCGTTTTAGTCGTTCAGATCGTTTCCCTCATCAGCTCTTTTCCGTCGTTCAGATCGTTTCAGTCGTTCAGATCGCTTCCGTCGTTCAGCTCGTTTCCGTCGTTCAGATCGTTTCCATCGTTCAGCTCGTTTCCGTCGTTCAGATCGTTTCAGTCGTTCATCTCGTTTCAGTCGTTCATCTCGTTTCAGTCGTTCAGATCGTTTCAGTCGTTCAGATCATTTCAGTCGTTCAGATCGTTTCTGTCAGTCAGATCGTTTCAGTCGTTCAGATCGTTTCAGTCGTTCAGATCGTTTCAGTCGTTGAGATCGTTTAAGTCGTTCAGATCGTTTCAGTCATTCAGATCGTTTCAGTCGTTCAGATCGTTTCCCTCATCAGTTCGTTTCCGTTGTTCAGATCGTTTCCGTCATTCAGCTCGTTTCCGTCATTCAGATCGTTTGTCGTTCAGCTCGTTTCAGTCGTTCAAATCGTTTCCATCGTTCAGCTCGCTTCAGTCGTTCAGATCGTTTCAGTCGTTCAGCTCGTTTCCGTCGTTCAAATCGTTTCCGTCGTTCAGCTCGTTTCCGTCGTTCAGATCGTTTCAGTCGTTCATCTCGTTTCAGTCGTTCATCTCGTTTCAGTCGTTCAGATCGTTTCAGTCGTTCAGATCATTTCAGTCGTTCAGATCGTTTCTGTCAGTCAGATCGTTTCCGTCGTTCAGATCGTTTCAGTCGTTCAGCTCTTTTCCGTCGTTCAGATCGTTTCAGTCGTTCAGATCGTTTCAGTCGTTCAGATCGTTTCAGTCGTTCAGATCGTTTCCGTAATTCAGCTCGTTTCAGTCGTTCAGATCATTTCCGTCATTCAGCTCGTTTCCGTCATTCAGATCGTTTGTCGTTCAGCTCGTTTCAGTCGTTCAGATCGTTTCCGTAATTCAGCTCGTTTCAGTTGTTCAGATCGTTTTAGTCGTTCATATCGTTTCCCTCATCAGCTCTTTTCCGTCGTTCAGATCGTTTCCGTCGTTCAGATCGTTTCCATCGTTCAGATCGTTTCCGTCGTTCAGTTCGTTTCCATCGTTCAGCTCGTTTCAGTCGTTCAGATCGTTTCAGTCGTTCATCTCGTTTCAGTCGTTCAGATCGTTTCCGTCGTTCAGTTCGTTTCCATCGTTCAGCTCGTTTCTGTCGTTCAGATCGTTTCAGTCGTTCAGCTCGTTTCAGTCGTTCAGATCGTTTCAGTCGTTCATCTCGTTTCCGTCGTTCAGATCGTTTCCGTCGTTCAGATTGTTTCAGTCTTTCAGATCGTTCATCTCGTTTCAGTCATTCAGATCGTTTCAGTCGTTCAGATCGTTTCCCTCATCAGATCGTTTCTGTCGTTCAGATCGTTTCAGTCGTTCAGCTCGTTTCCATCGTTCAGATCGTTTCTGTCGTTTAGATCGTTTCCGTCGTTCAGCTCATTTCCGTCATCCAGATCGTTTGTCGTTCAGCTCTTTTCCGTCGTTCAGCTCTTTTCCGTCGTTCAGATCGTTTCAGTCGTTCAGCTCTTTTCCGTCGTTCAGCTCTTTTCCGTCGTTCAGATCGTTTCAGTCGTTCAGATCGTTTCAGTCGTTCAGATCGTTTCCGTAATTCAGCTCGTTTCAGTCGTTCAGATCATTTCCGTAATTCAGATCGTTTCAGTCGTTCAGATCGTTTCAGTCGTTCAGATCGTTTCCGTAATTCAGCTCGTTTCAGTCGTTCAGATCGTTTCCGTCGTTCAGATCGTTTTAGTCGTTCAGATCGTTTCCCTCATCAGCTCTTTTCCGTCGTTCAGATCGTTTCTGTCGTTCAGATCGTTTCAGTCGTTAAGATCGTTTCCGTCGTTCAGATCGTTTCAGTCGTTCAGATCGTTTCAGTCGTTCAGATCGTTTCAGTCATTCAGATCGTTTCAGTCGTTCAGATCGTTTTAGTCGTTCAGATCGTTTCCCTCATCAGCTCTTTTCCGTCGTTCAGATCATTTCAGTCGTTCAGATCGCTTCCGTCGTTCAGCTCGTTTCCGTCGTTCAGATCGTTTCCATCGTTCAGCTCGTTTCCGTCGTTCAGATCGTTTCAGTCGTTCATCTCGTTTCAGTCGTTCATCTCGTTTCAGTCGTTCAGATCGTTTCAGTCGTTCAGATCATTTCAGTCGTTCAGATCGTTTCTGTCAGTCAGATCGTTTCAGTCGTTCAGATCGTTTCAGTCGTTCAGATCGTTTCAGTCGTTCAGATCGTTTCAGTCATTCAGATCGTTTCAGTCGTTCAGATCGTTTCCCTCATCAGTTCGTTTCCGTTGTTCAGATCGTTTCCGTCATTCAGCTCGTTTCCGTCATTCAGATCGTTTGTCGTTCAGCTCGTTTCAGTCGTTCAAATCGTTTCCATCGTTCAGCTCGCTTCAGTCGTTCAGATCGTTTCAGTCGTTCAGCTCGTTTCCGTCGTTCAAATCGTTTCCGTCGTTCAGCTCGTTTCCGTCGTTCAGATCGTTTCAGTCGTTCATCTCGTTTCAGTCGTTCATCTCGTTTCAGTCGTTCAGATCGTTTCAGTCGTTCAGATCATTTCAGTCGTTCAGATCGTTTCTGTCAGTCAGATCGTTTCCGTCGTTCAGATCGTTTCAGTCGTTCAGCTCTTTTCCGTCGTTCAGATCGTTTCAGTCGTTCAGATCGTTTCAGTCGTTCAGATCGTTTCAGTCGTTCAGATCGTTTCCGTAATTCAGCTCGTTTCAGTCGTTCAGATCATTTCCGTCATTCAGCTCGTTTCCGTCATTCAGATCGTTTGTCGTTCAGCTCGTTTCAGTCGTTCAAATCGTTTCCATCGTTCAGCTCGTTTCAGTCGTTCAGATCGTTTCAGTCGTTCAGATCGTTTCCGTAATTCAGCTCGTTTCAGTTGTTCAGATCGTTTTAGTCGTTCATATCGTTTCCCTCATCAGCTCTTTTCCGTCGTTCAGATCGTTTCCGTCGTTCAGATCGTTTCAGTCGTTCAGATCGTTCATCTCGTTTCAGTCGTTCAGATCGTTTCAGTCGTTCAGCTCGTTTCCATCGTTCAGCTCGTTTCCATCGTTCAGATCGTTTCCGTCGTTCAGTTCGTTTCCATCGTTCAGCTCGTTTCAGTCGTTCAGATCGTTTCAGTCGTTCATCTCGTTTCAGTCGTTCAGATCGTTTCAGTCGTTCAGCTCGTTTCCATCGTTCAGCTCGTTTCCATCGTTCAGATCGTTTCCGTCGTTCATCTCGTTTCAGTTGTTCAGTTCGTTTCCATCGTTCAGATCGTTTCAGTCGTTCATCTCGTTTCAGTCGTTCAGCTCGTTTCCATCGTTCAGCTCGTTTCCATCGTTCAGTTCGTTTCAGTCGTTCAGATCGTTTCAGTCGTTCATCTCGTTTCAGTCGTTCAGATCGTTTCAGTCGTTCAGCTCGTTTCCATCGTTCAGCTCGTTTCCATCGTTCAGATCGTTTCCGTCGTTCATCTCGTTTCAGTTGTTCAGTTCGTTTCCATCGTTCAGATCGTTTCAGTCGTTCATCTCGTTTCAGTCGTTCAGCTCGTTTCCATCGTTCAGCTCGTTTCCATCGTTCAGTTCGTTTCCATCGTTCAGATCGTTTCTGTCGTTTAGATCGTTTCAGTCGTTCAGATCGTTTCAGTCGTTCAGATCGTTCATCTCGTTTCAGTCGTTCAGCTCGTTCATCTCGTTTCAGTCATTCAGATCGTTTCCCTCATCAGATCGTTTCTGTCGTTCAGATCGTTTCAGTCGTTCAGCTCGTTTCCATCGTTCAGTTCGTTTCAGTCGTTCAGCTCGTTTCCGTCGTTCAGCTCGTTTCCGTCGTTCAGATCGTTTCCCTCATCAGTTCGTTTCAGTCGTTCAGATCGTTTCAGTCGTTCAGATCGTTTCCCTCATCAGTTCGTTTCAGTCGTTCAGCTCGTTTCCATCGTTCAGATCGTTTCAGTCGTTCAGCTCGTTTCCGTCGTTCAGCTCGTTTCCGTCGTTCAGATCGTTTCCCTCATCAGTTCGTTTCAGTCGTTCAGCTCGTTTCCGTCGTTCAGATCGTTTCAGTCGTTCAGATCGTTCATCTCGTTTCAGTCGTTCAGATCGTTTCAGTCGTTCAGCTCGTTTCCATCGTTCAGATCGTTTCCGTCGTTCAGTTCGTTTCCATCGTTCAGCTCGTTTCTGTCGTTCAGATCGTTTCCGTCGTTCAGATCGTTTCAGTCGTTCAGATCGTTTCCGTAATTCAGCTCGTTTCAGTCGTTCAGATCGTTTCCGTCGTTCAGATCGTTTTAGTCGTTCAGATCGTTTCCCTCATCAGCTCTTTTCCGTCGTTCAGATCGTTTCTGTCGTTCAGATCGTTTCAGTCGTTAAGATCGTTTCCGTCGTTCAGATCGTTTCAGTCGTTCAGATCGTTTCAGTCGTTCAGATCGTTTCAGTCATTCAGATCGTTTCAGTCGTTCAGATCGTTTTAGTCGTTCAGATCGTTTCCCTCATCAGCTCTTTTCCGTCGTTCAGATCATTTCAGTCGTTCAGATCGCTTCCGTCGTTCAGCTCGTTTCCGTCGTTCAGATCGTTTCCATCGTTCAGCTCGTTTCCGTCGTTCAGATCGTTTCAGTCGTTCATCTCGTTTCAGTCGTTCATCTCGTTTCAGTCGTTCAGATCGTTTCAGTCGTTCAGATCATTTCAGTCGTTCAGATCGTTTCTGTCAGTCAGATCGTTTCAGTCGTTCAGATCGTTTCAGTCGTTCAGATCGTTTCAGTCGTTCAGATCGTTTCAGTCATTCAGATCGTTTCAGTCGTTCAGATCGTTTCCCTCATCAGTTCGTTTCCGTTGTTCAGATCGTTTCCGTCATTCAGCTCGTTTCCGTCATTCAGATCGTTTGTCGTTCAGCTCGTTTCAGTCGTTCAAATCGTTTCCATCGTTCAGCTCGCTTCAGTCGTTCAGATCGTTTCAGTCGTTCAGCTCGTTTCCGTCGTTCAAATCGTTTCCGTCGTTCAGCTCTTTTCCGTCGTTCAGATCGTTTCAGTCGTTCAGATCGCTTCAGTCGTTCAGATCGCTTCCGTCGTTCAGCTCGTTTCCGTCGTTCAGATCGTTTCCATCGTTCAGCTCGTTTCCGTCGTTCAGATCGTTTCAGTCGTTCATCTCGTTTCAGTCGTTCAGATCGTTTCAGTCGTTCAGATCGTTTCAGTCGTTCAGATCGTTTCAGTCGTTCAGTTCGTTTCCGTCGTTCAGATCGTTTCCGTCGTTCAGATTGTTTCAGTCTTTCAGATCGTTCATCTCGTTTCAGTCATTCAGATCGTTTCAGTCGTTCAGATCGTTTACCTCATCAGATCGTTTCTGTCGTTCAGATCGTTTCAGTCGTTCAGCTCGTTTCCATCGTTCAGATCGTTTCCGTCGTTCAGTTCGTTTCCATCGTTCAGATCGTTTCTGTCGTTTAGATCGTTTCAGTCGTTCAGATCGTTTCAGTCGTTCAGATCGTTCATCTCGTTTCAGTCGTTCAGATCGTTTCAGTCGTTCAGCTCGTTTCCGTCGTTCAGATCGTTTCAGTCGTTCAGATCGTTCATCTCGTTTCAGTCGTTTCCGTCGTTCAGATCGTTTCAGTCGTTCAGATCGTTCATCTCGTTTCAGTCGTTCAGATCGTTTCAGTCGTTCAGATCGTTTAAGTCGTTCAGCTCGTTTCTGTCGTTCAGATCGTTTCAGTCGTTTAGATCGTTTCCGTCGTTCAGATCGTTTCAGTCGTTCAGATCGTTTCCGTCATTCAGCTCGTTTCAGTCGTTCAGCTCGTTTCAGTCGTTCAGATCGTTTCAGTCGTTCAGATCGTTTCCCTCATCAGTTCGTTTCAGTCGTTCAGCTCGTTTCCATCGTTCAGATCGTTTCCGTCGTTCAGTTTGTTTCCATCGTTCAGATCGTTTCCGTCGTTCAGATCGTTTCCGTCGTTCAGATCGTTTCCGTCGTTCATCTCGTTTCCGTCGTTCAGTTTGTTTCCATCGTTCAGATCGTTTCCGTCGTTCAGATCGTTTCCGTTGTTCAGATCGTTTCCGTCGTTCATCTCGTTTCCGTCGTTCAGATCGTTTCCGTCGTTCAGATTGTTTCAGTCTTTCAGATCGTTCATCTCGTTTCAGTCATTCAGATCGTTTCAGTCGTTCAGATCGTTTCCCTCATCAGATCGTTTCTGTCGTTCAGATCGTTTCAGTCGTTCAGCTCGTTTCCATCGTTCAGATCGTTTCCGTCGTTCAGTTCGTTTCCATCGTTCAGATCGTTTCTGTCGTTTAGATCGTTTCAGTCGTTCAGATCGTTTCAGTCGTTCAGATCGTTCATCTCGTTTCAGTCGTTCAGCTCGTTCATCTCGTTTCAGTCATTCAGATCGTTTCCCTCATCAGATCGTTTCTGTCGTTCAGATCGTTTCAGTCGTTCAGCTCGTTTCCATCGTTCAGTTCGTTTCAGTCGTTCAGCTCGTTTCCGTCGTTCAGCTCGTTTCCGTCGTTCAGATCGTTTCCCTCATCAGTTCGTTTCAGTCGTTCAGATCGTTTCAGTCGTTCAGATCGTTTCCCTCATCAGTTCGTTTCAGTCGTTCAGCTCGTTTCCATCGTTCAGATCGTTTCAGTCGTTCAGCTCGTTTCCGTCGTTCAGCTCGTTTCCGTCGTTCAGATCGTTTCCCTCATCAGTTCGTTTCAGTCGTTCAGCTCGTTTCCGTCGTTCAGATCGTTTCAGTCGTTCAGATCGTTCATCTCGTTTCAGTCGTTCAGATCGTTTCAGTCGTTCAGCTCGTTTCCATCGTTCAGATCGTTTCCGTCGTTCAGTTCGTTTCCATCGTTCAGCTCGTTTCTGTCGTTCAGATCGTTTCCGTCGTTCAGATCGTTTCAGTCGTTCAGATCGTTTCCGTAATTCAGCTCGTTTCAGTCGTTCAGATCGTTTCCGTCGTTCAGATCGTTTTAGTCGTTCAGATCGTTTCCCTCATCAGCTCTTTTCCGTCGTTCAGATCGTTTCTGTCGTTCAGATCGTTTCAGTCGTTAAGATCGTTTCCGTCGTTCAGATCGTTTCAGTCGTTCAGATCGTTTCAGTCGTTCAGATCGTTTCAGTCATTCAGATCGTTTCAGTCGTTCAGATCGTTTTAGTCGTTCAGATCGTTTCCCTCATCAGCTCTTTTCCGTCGTTCAGATCATTTCAGTCGTTCAGATCGCTTCCGTCGTTCAGCTCGTTTCCGTCGTTCAGATCGTTTCCATCGTTCAGCTCGTTTCCGTCGTTCAGATCGTTTCAGTCGTTCATCTCGTTTCAGTCGTTCATCTCGTTTCAGTCGTTCAGATCGTTTCAGTCGTTCAGATCATTTCAGTCGTTCAGATCGTTTCTGTCAGTCAGATCGTTTCAGTCGTTCAGATCGTTTCAGTCGTTCAGATCGTTTCAGTCGTTCAGATCGTTTCAGTCATTCAGATCGTTTCAGTCGTTCAGATCGTTTCCCTCATCAGTTCGTTTCCGTTGTTCAGATCGTTTCCGTCATTCAGCTCGTTTCCGTCATTCAGATCGTTTGTCGTTCAGCTCGTTTCAGTCGTTCAAATCGTTTCCATCGTTCAGCTCGCTTCAGTCGTTCAGATCGTTTCAGTCGTTCAGCTCGTTTCCGTCGTTCAGATCGTTTCAGTCGTTCAGATCGTTTCCGTAATTCAGCTCGTTTCAGTCGTTCAGATCATTTCCGTCATTCAGCTCGTTTCCGTCATTCAGATCGTTTCAGTCGTTCAGCTCTTTTCCGTCGTTCAGATCGTTTCAGTCGTTCAGATCGTTTCAGTCGTTCAGATCGTTTCAGTCGTTCAGATCGTTTCCGTAATTCAGCTCGTTTCAGTCGTTCAGATCATTTCCGTCATTCAGCTCGTTTCCGTCATTCAGATCGTTTGTCGTTCAGCTCGTTTCAGTCGTTCAAATCGTTTCCATCGTTCAGCTCGTTTCAGTCGTTCAGATCGTTTCAGTCGTTCAGATCGTTTCCGTAATTCAGCTCGTTTCAGTTGTTCAGATCGTTTTAGTCGTTCATATCGTTTCCCTCATCAGCTCTTTTCCGTCGTTCAGATCGTTTCCGTCGTTCAGATCGTTTCAGTCGTTCAGATCGTTCATCTCGTTTCAGTCGTTCAGATCGTTTCAGTCGTTCAGCTCGTTTCCATCGTTCAGCTCGTTTCCATCGTTCAGATCGTTTCCGTCGTTCAGTTCGTTTCCATCGTTCAGCTCGTTTCAGTCGTTCAGATCGTTTCAGTCGTTCATCTCGTTTCAGTCGTTCAGATCGTTTCAGTCGTTCAGCTCGTTTCCATCGTTCAGCTCGTTTCCATCGTTCAGATCGTTTCAGTCGTTCATCTCGTTTCAGTCGTTCAGCTCGTTTCCATCGTTCAGCTCGTTTCCATCGTTCAGATCGTTTCCGTCGTTCATCTCGTTTCAGTCGTTCAGATCGTTTCAGTCGTTCAGTTCGTTTCCATCGTTCAGCTCGTTTCAGTCGTTCAGATCGTTTCAGTCGTTCATCTCGTTTCAGTTGTTCAGTTCGTTTCCATCGTTCAGCTCGTTTCTGTCGTTCAGATCGTTTCAGTCGTTCAGCTCGTTTCAGTCGTTCAGATCGTTTCAGTCGTTCATCTCGTTTCCGTCGTTCAGATCGTTTCCGTCGTTCAGATTGTTTCAGTCTTTCAGATCGTTCATCTCGTTTCAGTCATTCAGATCGTTTCAGTCGTTCAGATCGTTTCCCTCATCAGATCGTTTCCGTCGTTCAGCTCATTTCCGTCATCCAGATCGTTTGTCGTTCAGATCGTTTCAGTCGTTCAGCTCTTTTCCGTCGTTCAGATCGTTTCAGTCGTTCAGATCGTTTCAGTCGTTCAGATCGTTTCCGTAATTCAGCTCGTTTCAGTCGTTCAGATCATTTCCGTAATTCAGATCGTTTCAGTCGTTCAGATCGTTTCAGTCGTTCAGATCGTTTCCGTAATTCAGCTCGTTTCAGTCGTTCAGATCGTTTCCGTCGTTCAGATCGTTTTAGTCGTTCAGATCGTTTCCCTCATCAGCTCTTTTCCGTCGTTCAGATCGTTTCTGTCGTTCAGATCGTTTCAGTCGTTAAGATCGTTTCCGTCGTTCAGATCGTTTCAGTCGTTCAGATCGTTTCAGTCGTTCAGATCGTTTCAGTCATTCAGATCGTTTCAGTCGTTCAGATCGTTTTAGTCGTTCAGATCGTTTCCCTCATCAGCTCTTTTCCGTCGTTCAGATCATTTCAGTCGTTCAGATCGTTTCAGTCGTTCAGATCGTTTCAGTCGTTCAGATCGTTTCAGTCGTTCAGATCGTTTCCGTAATTCAGCTCGTTTCCGTCATTCAGATCGTTTGTCGTTCAGCTCGTTTCAGTCGTTCAAATCGTTTCCATCGTTCAGCTCGTTTCAGTCGTTCAGATCATTTCCGTCATTCAGCTCGTTTCCGTCATTCAGATCGTTTGTCGTTCAGCTCGTTTCAGTCGTTCAAATCGTTTCCATCGTTCAGCTCGTTTCAGTCGTTCAGATCGTTTCCGTAATTCAGCTCGTTTCAGTCGTTCAGATCGTTTTAGTCGTTCAGATCGTTTCCCTCATCAGCTCTTTTCCGTCGTTCAGATCGTTTCTGTCGTTCAGATCGTTTCAGTCGTTAAGATCGTTTCCGTCGTTCAGATCGTTTCAGTCGTTCAGATCGTTTCAGTCGTTCAGATCGTTTCAGTCATTCAGATCGTTTCAGTCGTTCAGATCGTTTCCGTCGTTCAGCTCGTTTCCGTCATCCAGATCGTTTGTCGTTCAGATCGTTTTAGTCGTTCAGATCGTTTCCCTCATCAGCTCTTTTCCGTCGTTCAGATCGTTTCAGTCGTTCAGTTCGCTTCCGTCGTTCAGATCGTTTCAGTCGTTCAGATCGCTTCCGTCGTTCAGCTCGTTTCCGTCGTTCAGATCGTTTCCATCGTTCAGCTCGTTTCCGTCGTTCAGATCGTTTCAGTCGTTCATCTCGTTTCAGTCGTTCAGATCATTTCAGTCGTTCAGATCGTTTCAGTCGTTCAGATCGTTTCAGTCGTTCAGTTCGTTTCCGTCGTTCAGATCGTTTCCGTCGTTCAGATCGTTTCAGTCGTTCATCTCGTTTCAGTCGTTCAGATCGTTTCAGTCATTCAGATCGTTTCCCTCATCAGCTCTTTTCCGTCGTTCAGATCGTTTCAGTCGTTCAGATCGCTTCAGTCGTTCAGATCGCTTCCGTCGTTCAGCTCGTTTCCGTCGTTCAGATCGTTTCCATCGTTCAGCTCGTTTCCGTCGTTCAGATCGTTTCAGTCGTTCATCTCGTTTCAGTCGTTCAGATCGTTTCAGTCGTTCAGATCGTTTCAGTCGTTCAGATCGTTTCAGTCGTTCAGTTCGTTTCCGTCGTTCAGATCGTTTCCGTCGTTCAGATTGTTTCAGTCTTTCAGATCGTTCATCTCGTTTCAGTCATTCAGATCGTTTCAGTCGTTCAGATCGTTTACCTCATCAGATCGTTTCTGTCGTTCAGATCGTTTCAGTCGTTCAGCTCGTTTCCATCGTTCAGATCGTTTCCGTCGTTCAGTTCGTTTCCATCGTTCAGATCGTTTCTGTCGTTTAGATCGTTTCAGTCGTTCAGATCGTTTCAGTCGTTCAGATCGTTCATCTCGTTTCAGTCGTTCAGATCGTTTCAGTCGTTCAGCTCGTTTCCGTCGTTCAGATCGTTTCAGTCGTTCAGATCGTTCATCTCGTTTCAGTCGTTTCCGTCGTTCAGATCGTTTCAGTCGTTCAGATCGTTCATCTCGTTTCAGTCGTTCAGATCGTTTCAGTCGTTCAGATCGTTTAAGTCGTTCAGCTCGTTTCTGTCGTTCAGATCGTTTCAGTCGTTTAGATCGTTTCCGTCGTTCAGATCGTTTCAGTCGTTCAGATCGTTTCCGTCATTCAGATCGTTTCAGTCGTTCATCTCGTTTCCATCGTTCAGATCGTTTCCGTCGTTCAGATCGTTTCAGTCGTTCAGATCGTTTCCCTCATCAGTTCGTTTCAGTCGTTCAGCTCGTTTCCATCGTTCAGATCGTTTCCGTCGTTCAGTTTGTTTCCATCGTTCAGATCGTTTCCGTCGTTCAGATCGTTTCCGTCGTTCAGATCGTTTCCGTCGTTCATCTCGTTTCCGTCGTTCAGTTTGTTTCCATCGTTCAGATCGTTTCCGTCGTTCAGATCGTTTCCGTTGTTCAGATCGTTTCCGTCGTTCATCTCGTTTCCGTCGTTCAGATCGTTTCCGTCGTTCAGATTGTTTCAGTCTTTCAGATCGTTCATCTCGTTTCAGTCATTCAGATCGTTTCAGTCGTTCAGCTCGTTTCCATCGTTCAGATCGTTTCCGTCGTTCAGTTCGTTTCCATCGTTCAGATCGTTTCTGTCGTTTAGATCGTTTCAGTCGTTCAGATCGTTTCAGTCGTTCAGATCGTTCATCTCGTTTCAGTCGTTCAGCTCGTTCATCTCGTTTCAGTCATTCAGATCGTTTCCCTCATCAGATCGTTTCTGTCGTTCAGATCGTTTCAGTCGTTCAGCTCGTTTCCATCGTTCAGTTCGTTTCAGTCGTTCAGCTCGTTTCCGTCGTTCAGCTCGTTTCCGTCGTTCAGATCGTTTCCCTCATCAGTTCGTTTCAGTCGTTCAGATCGTTTCAGTCGTTCAGATCGTTTCCCTCATCAGTTCGTTTCAGTCGTTCAGCTCGTTTCCATCGTTCAGATCGTTTCAGTCGTTCAGCTCGTTTCCGTCGTTCAGCTCGTTTCCGTCGTTCAGATCGTTTCCCTCATCAGTTCGTTTCAGTCGTTCAGCTCGTTTCCGTCGTTCAGATCGTTTCAGTCGTTCAGATCGTTCATCTCGTTTCAGTCGTTCAGATCGTTTCAGTCGTTCAGCTCGTTTCCATCGTTCAGATCGTTTCCGTCGTTCAGTTCGTTTCCATCGTTCAGCTCGTTTCTGTCGTTCAGCTCGTTTCCGTCGTTCAGATCGTTTCCGTCGTTCAGCTCGTTTCCGTCGTTCAGATCGTTTCCGTCGTTTAGATCGTTTCAGTCGTTCAGATCGTTTCAGTCGTTCAGATCGTTTCAGTCGTTCAGATCGTTCATCTCGTTTCAGTCGTTCAGATCGTTTCAGTCGTTCAGATCGTTTAAGTCGTTCAGTTCGTTTCAGTCGTTCAGATCGTTTCAGTCGTTCAGATCATTTCAGTCGTTCAGATCGTTTCAGTCGTTCAGATCGTTTCTGTGGTTCAGCTCGTTTCCGTCATTCAGATCTTTTCAGTCATTCAGATCGTTTCAGTCGTTCAGATCGTTTCCCTCATCAGTTTGTTTCCGTTGTTCAGATCGTTTCCGTCATTCTGCTCGTTTCCGTCATTCAGATCGTTTCCGTCGTTCAGATCGTTTCAGTCGTTCAGATCGTTCATCTCGTTTCAGTCATTCAGATCGTTTCAGTCGTTCGGATCGTTTCCCTCATCAGTTCGTTTCCGTTGTTCAGATCGTTTCCGTCGTTCAGCTCTTTTCCATCGTTCAGCTCGTTTCAGTCGTTCAGATCGTTTCAGTCGTTCATCTCGTTTCAGTCGTTTAGATCATTTCCGTCGTTCAGATCGTTTCAGTCGTTCAGATCGTTTCCGTCATTCAGCTCGTTTCAGTCGTTCAGATCGTTTCCATCGTTCAGATCGTTTCCGTCGTTCAGTTTGTTTCCATCGTTCAGATCGTTTCCGTCGTTCAGATCGTTTCCGTCGTTCAGATCGTTTCCGTCGTTCATCTCGTTTCCGTCGTTCAGATCGTTTCAGTCGTTCAGATCGTTCATCTCGTTTCAGTCGTTCAGATCGTTTCAGTCGTTCAGCTCGTTTCCATCGTTCAGATCGTTTCCGTCGTTCAGTTCGTTTCCATCGTTCAGCTCGTTTCCGTCGTTCAGTTCGTTTCAGTCGTTCAGCTCGTTTCCATCTTTCAGATCGTTTACGTCGTTCAGCTCTTTTCCGTCATTCAGATCGTTTCCGTCGTTCAGATCGTTTCAGTCTTTCAGATCGTTCATCACGTTTCAGTCATTCAGATCGTTTCAGTCGTTCAGATCGTTTACCTCATCAGATCGTTTCTGTCGTTCAGATCGTTTCAGTCGTTCAGCTCGTTTCCATCGTTCAGATCGTTTCCGTCGTTCAGTTCGTTTCCATCGTTCAGATCGTTTCTGTCGTTTAGATCGTTTCAGTCGTTCAGATCGTTTCAGTCGTTCAGATCGTTCATCTCGTTTCAGTCGTTCAGATCGTTTCAGTCGTTCAGATCGTTTAAGTCGTTCAGTTCGTTTCAGTCGTTCAGATCGTTTCAGTCGTTCAGATCATTTCAGTCGTTCAGATCGTTTCAGTCGTTGAGATCGTTTCTGTGGTTCAGCTCGTTTCCGTCATTCAGATCTTTTCAGTCGTTCAGATCGTTTCAGTCGTTCAGATCGTTTCCGTCATTCAGATCGTTTCCGTCATTCAGATCGTTTCCGTCGTTCAGATCGTTTCAGTCGTTCAGATCGTTCATCTCGTTTCAGTCGTTCAGATCGTTTCAGTCGTTCAGCTCGTTTCCATCGTTCAGATCGTTTCCGTCGTTCAGCTCGTTTCCGTCGTTCATCTCGTTTCCGTCGTTCAGATCGTTTCCGTCGTTCAGATTGTTTCAGTCTTTCAGATCGTTCATCTCGTTTCAGTCATTCAGATCGTTTCAGTCGTTCAGATCGTTTACCTCATCAGATCGTTTCTGTCGTTCAGATCGTTTCAGTCGTTCAGCTCGTTTCCATCGTTCAGATCGTTTCCGTCGTTCAGTTCGTTTCCATCGTTCAGATCGTTTCTGTCGTTTAGATCGTTTCAGTCGTTCAGATCGTTTCAGTCGTTCAGATCGTTCATCTCGTTTCAGTCGTTCAGATCGTTTCAGTCGTTCAGATCGTTTAAGTCGTTCAGTTCGTTTCAGTCGTTCAGATCGTTTCAGTCGTTCAGATCATTTCAGTCGTTCAGATCGTTTCAGTCGTTCAGATCGTTTCCGTCATTCAGATCGTTTCCGTCATTCAGATCGTTTCCGTCGTTCAGATCGTTTAAGTCGTTCAGTTCGTTTCAGTCGTTCAGATCGTTTCAGTCGTTCAGATCATTTCAGTCGTTCAGATCGTTTCAGTCGTTCGGATCGTTTCCGTCATTCAGATCGTTTCCGTCATTCAGATCGTTTCCGTCGTTCAGATCGTTTCAGTCGTTCAGCTCGTTTCCGTCGTTCAGATCGTTTCAGTCGTTCAGCTCGTTTCCGTCGTTCAGATCGTTTCCGTCGTTCAGATCGTTTCCGTCATTCAGATCGTTTCCGTCGTTCAGATCGTTTCCGTCATTCAGATCGTTTCCGTCGTTCAGATCGTTTCCGTCGTTCAGCTCGTTTCCGTCGTTCAGATCGTTTCTGTGGTTCAGCTCGTTTCCGTCGTTTAGATCGTTTCAGTCGTTCAGCTCGTTTCCGTCATTCAGCTCGTTTCAGTCGTTCAGATCGTTTCAGTCGTTCAGATCGTTTCCCTCATCAGTTCGTTTCAGTCGTTCAGTTCGTTTACGTCGTTCAGCTCGTTTCCATCGTTCAGATCGTTTACGTCGTTCAGTTTGTTTCCGTCGTTCAGATCATTTCCGTCGTCCAGATCGTTTACGTCGTTCAGATCGTTTCCATCGTTCAGATCGTTTCCGTCGTTCAGATCGTTTCCATCGTTCAGATCGTTTCCGTCGTTCAGATCGTTTCCGTCGTTCATCTCGTTTCCGTCGTTCAGATCGTTTCAGTCGTTCAGATCGTTCATCTCGTTTCCGTCGTTCAGATCGTTTCTGTGGTTCATCTCGTTTCCGTCGTTTAGATCGTTTCAGTCGTTCAGCTCGTTTACGTCATTCAGCTCGTTTCAGTCGTTCAGATCGTTTACGTCGTTCAGATCGTTTCCATCATTCAGATCGTTTCCGTCGTTCAGATCGTTTCCATCGTTCAGATCGTTTCCGTCGTTCAGATCGTTTCCGTCGTTCATCTCGTTTCCGTCGTTCAGATCGTTTCAGTCGTTCAGATCGTTCATCTCGTTTCCGTCGTTCAGATCGTTTCTGTGGTTCATCTCGTTTCCGTCGTTTAGATCGTTTCAGTCGTTCAGCTCGTTTACGTCATTCAGCTCGTTTCAGTCGTTCAGATCGTTTCCGTCGTTCAGATCGTTTCCGTCGTTCAGATCGTTTCAGTCGTTCAGATCGTTTCAGTCGTTCAGCTCGTTTCCATCGTTCAGATCGTTTCCGTCGTTCAGTTCGTTTCCATCGTTCAGCTCGTTTCCGTCGTTCATCTCGTTTCCGTCGTTCAGATCGTTTCTGTCGTTCAGATCGTTTCCGTCGTTCAGCTCGTTTCCGTCGTTCATCTCGTTTCCGTCGTTCAGATCGTTTCCGTCGTTCAGATTGTTTCAGTCTTTCAGATCGTTCATCTCGTTTCAGTCATTCAGATCGTTTCAGTCGTTCAGATCGTTTACCTCATCAGATCGTTTCTGTCGTTCAGATCGTTTCAGTCGTTCAGCTCGTTTCCATCGTTCAGATCGTTTCCGTCGTTCAGTTCGTTTCCATCGTTCAGATCGTTTCTGTCGTTTAGATCGTTTCAGTCGTTCAGATCGTTTCAGTCGTTCAGATCGTTCATCTCGTTTCAGTCGTTCAGATCGTTTCAGTCGTTCAGATCGTTTAAGTCGTTCAGTTCGTTTCAGTCGTTCAGATCGTTTCAGTCGTTCAGATCATTTCAGTCGTTCAGATCGTTTCAGTCGTTCAGATCGTTTCCGTCATTCAGATCGTTTCCGTCATTCAGATCGTTTCCGTCGTTCAGATCGTTTAAGTCGTTCAGTTCGTTTCAGTCGTTCAGATCGTTTCAGTCGTTCAGATCATTTCAGTCGTTCAGATCGTTTCAGTCGTTCGGATCGTTTCCGTCATTCAGATCGTTTCCGTCATTCAGATCGTTTCCGTCGTTCAGATCGTTTCAGTCGTTCAGCTCGTTTCCGTCGTTCAGATCGTTTCAGTCGTTCAGCTCGTTTCCGTCGTTCAGATCGTTTCCGTCGTTCAGATCGTTTCCGTCGTTCAGATCGTTTCCGTCGTTCAGATCGTTTCCGTCATTCAGATCGTTTCCGTCGTTCAGATCGTTTCCGTCGTTCAGCTCGTTTCCGTCGTTCAGATCGTTTCTGTGGTTCAGCTCGTTTCCGTCGTTTAGATCGTTTCAGTCGTTCAGCTCTTTTCCGTCATTCAGCTCGTTTCAGTCGTTCAGATCGTTTCAGTCGTTCAGATCGTTTCCCTCATCAGTTCGTTTCAGTCGTTCAGTTCGTTTACGTCGTTCAGCTCGTTTCCATCGTTCAGATCGTTTACGTCGTTCAGTTTGTTTCCGTCGTTCAGATCATTTCCGTCGTCCAGATCGTTTACGTCGTTCAGATCGTTTCCATCGTTCAGATCGTTTCCGTCGTTCAGATCGTTTCCATCGTTCAGATCGTTTCCGTCGTTCAGATCGTTTCCGTCGTTCATCTCGTTTCCGTCGTTCAGATCGTTTCAGTCGTTCAGATCGTTCATCTCGTTTCCGTCGTTCAGATCGTTTCTGTGGTTCATCTCGTTTCCGTCGTTTAGATCGTTTCAGTCGTTCAGCTCGTTTACGTCATTCAGCTCGTTTCAGTCGTTCAGATCGTTTACGTCGTTCAGATCGTTTCCATCATTCAGATCGTTTCCGTCGTTCAGATCGTTTCCATCGTTCAGATCGTTTCCGTCGTTCAGATCGTTTCCGTCGTTCATCTCGTTTCCGTCGTTCAGATCGTTTCAGTCGTTCAGATCGTTCATCTCGTTTCCGTCGTTCAGATCGTTTCTGTGGTTCATCTCGTTTCCGTCGTTTAGATCGTTTCAGTCGTTCAGCTCGTTTACGTCATTCAGCTCGTTTCAGTCGTTCAGATCGTTTCCGTCGTTCAGATCGTTTCCGTCGTTCAGATCGTTTCAGTCGTTCAGATCGTTTCAGTCGTTCAGCTCGTTTCCATCGTTCAGATCGTTTCCGTCGTTCAGTTCGTTTCCATCGTTCAGCTCGTTTCCGTCGTTCATCTCGTTTCCGTCGTTCAGATCGTTTCTGTCGTTCAGATCGTTTCCGTCGTTCAGCTCGTTTCCGTCGTTCATCTCGTTTCCGTCGTTCAGATCGTTTCCGTCGTTCAGATTGTTTCAGTCTTTCAGATCGTTCATCTCGTTTCAGTCGTTCAGATCGTTTCAGTCGTTCAGTTCGTTTCCATCGTTCAGATCGTTTCTGTCGTTTAGATCGTTTCAGTCGTTCAGATCGTTTCAGTCGTTCAGATCGTTTAAGTCGTTCAGATCGTTTCAGTCGTTCAGATCGTTTCCCTCATCAGTTCGTTTCCGTTGTTCAGATCGTTTCCGTCATTCAGCTCGTTTCCGTCATTCAGATCGTTTCCGTCGTTCAGATCGTTTCAGTCGTTCAGTTCGTTTCCGTCGTTCAGCTCGTTTCCGTCGTTCAGATCGTTTCAGTCGTTCAGTTCGTTTCCGTCGTTCAGATCGTTTCCGTCGTTCAGATCGTTTCAGTCGTTCAGATCGTTTCCCTCATCAGCTCTTTTCCGTCGTTCAGATCGTTTCCGTCGTTCAGATCGTTTCAGTCGTTCAGATCGTTTCCGTCGTTCAGATCGTTTCAGTCGTTCAGATCGTTTCCGTCGTTCAGATCGTTTACGTCGTTCAGATCGTTTCCGTCGTTAAGATCGTTTCCGTCATTCAGCTCGTTTCAGTCGTTCAGATCGTTTCAGTCGTTCAGCTCTTTTCCGTCGTTCAGATCGTTTCAGTCGTTCAGATCGTTTCAGTCGTTCAGATCGTTTCCGTAATTCAGCTCGTTTCAGTCGTTCAGATCGTTTCCGTAATTCAGATCGTTTCCGGCGTTCAGATCGTTTCCGTCGTTCAGATCATTTCAGTCGTTCAGTTCGCTTCCGTCGTTCAGATCGTTTCAGTCGTTCAGATCGTTTCCGTCGTTCATCTCGTTTCCGTCGTTCAGATCGTTTCCGTCGTTCAGATCGTTTCAGTCGTTCAGATCGTTTCCGTCGTTCAGATCGTTTCCGTCGTTCAGATCGTTTCCGTCGTTCAGATCGTTTACGTCGTTCAATTCGTTTCCGTCGATGAGATCGTTTCCGTCGATCAGCTCGTTTCCGTCGTTCAGATCGTTTCCGTCGTTCAGCTCGTTTCCGTCGTTCAGATCGTTTCAGTCGTTCAGATCGTTTCCGTAATTCAGCTCGTTTCAGTCGTTCAGATCGTTTCCGTCGTTCAGGTCGTTTCCGTCGTTCAGATCGTTTCAGTCGTTCAGTTCGCTTCCGTCGTTCAGATCGTTTCAGTCGTTCAGATCGCTTCCGTCGTTCAGCTCGTTTCCGTCGTTCAGATCGTTTCCGTCGTTCAGATCGTTTCAGTCGTTCAGATCGTTTTACGTCGTTCAGATCGTTTCCGTCGTTCAGCTCGTTTCCGTCGTTCAGATCGTTTCAGTCGTTCAGATCGTTTCAGTCGTTCAGATCGTTTCAGTCGTTCAGATCGTTTCGGTCGTTCAGATCGTTTACGTCGTTCAGATCGTTTACGTCGTTCAGATCGTTTCAGTCGTTCAGATCGTTTTACGTCGTTCAGATCGTTTCCGTCGTTCAGCTCGTTTTAGTCGTTCAGATCGTTTCCGTCGTTCAGATCGTTTCAGTCGTTCAGCTCTTTTCCGTCATTCATCTCGTTTCCGTCGTTCAGATCGTTTCCGTCGTTCAGATCGTTTCCGTCGTTCAGATCGTTTACGTCGTTCAATTCGTTTCCGTCGATGAGATCGTTTCCGTCGATCAGCTCGTTTCCGTCGTTCAGATCGTTTCCGTCGTTCAGCTCGTTTCCGTCGTTCAGATCGTTTCAGTCGTTCAGATCGTTTCCGTCGTTCAGATCGTTTCAGTCGTTCAGCTCTTTTCCGTCATTCATCTCGTTTCCGTCGTTCAGATCGTTTCCGTCGTTCAGATCGTTTCCGTCGTTCAGATCGTTTACGTCGTTCAATTCGTTTCCGTCGATGAGATCGTTTCCGTCGATCAGCTCGTTTCCGTCGTTCAGATCGTTTCCGTCGTTCAGCTCGTTTCCGTCGTTCAGATCGTTTCAGTCGTTCAGATCGTTTCCGTAATTCAGCTCGTTTCAGTCGTTCAGATCGTTTCCGTCGTTCAGCTCGTTTCCGTCGTTCAGATCGTTTCCGTCGTTCAGATCGTTTCAGTCGTTCAGATCGTTTCAGTCGTTCAGATCGTTTCAGTCGTTCAGATCGTTTCGGTCGTTCAGATCGTTTACGTCGTTCAGATCGTTTACGTCGTTCAGATCGTTTCAGTCGTTCAGATCGTTTTACGTCGTTCAGATCGTTTCCGTCGTTCAGCTCGTTTCCGTCGTTCAGATCGTTTCAGTCGTTCAGATCGTTTCAGTCGTTGAGATCGTTTCAGTCGTTCAGATCGTTTCCGTCGTTCAGATCGTTTAAGTCGTTCAGTTCGTTTCAGTCGTTCAGATCGTTTCAGTCGTTCAGATCATTTCAGTCGTTCAGATCGTTTCAGTCGTTCGGATCGTTTCCGTCATTCAGATCGTTTCCGTCATTCAGATCGTTTCCGTCGTTCAGATCGTTTCAGTCGTTCAGCTCGTTTCCGTCGTTCAGATCGTTTCAGTCGTTCAGCTCGTTTCCGTCGTTCAGATCGTTTCCGTCGTTCAGATCGTTTCCGTCATTCAGATCGTTTCCGTCGTTCAGATCGTTTCCGTCATTCAGATCGTTTCCGTCGTTCAGATCGTTTCCGTCGTTCAGCTCGTTTCCGTCGTTCAGATCGTTTCTGTGGTTCAGCTCGTTTCCGTCGTTTAGATCGTTTCAGTCGTTCAGCTCGTTTCCGTCATTCAGCTCGTTTCAGTCGTTCAGATCGTTTCAGTCGTTCAGATCGTTTCCCTCATCAGTTCGTTTCAGTCGTTCAGTTCGTTTACGTCGTTCAGCTCGTTTCCATCGTTCAGATCGTTTACGTCGTTCAGTTTGTTTCCGTCGTTCAGATCATTTCCGTCGTCCAGATCGTTTACGTCGTTCAGATCGTTTCCATCGTTCAGATCGTTTCCGTCGTTCAGATCGTTTCCATCGTTCAGATCGTTTCCGTCGTTCAGATCGTTTCCGTCGTTCATCTCGTTTCCGTCGTTCAGATCGTTTCAGTCGTTCAGATCGTTCATCTCGTTTCCGTCGTTCAGATCGTTTCTGTGGTTCATCTCGTTTCCGTCGTTTAGATCGTTTCAGTCGTTCAGCTCGTTTACGTCATTCAGCTCGTTTCAGTCGTTCAGATCGTTTACGTCGTTCAGATCGTTTCCATCATTCAGATCGTTTCCGTCGTTCAGATCGTTTCCATCGTTCAGATCGTTTCCGTCGTTCAGATCGTTTCCGTCGTTCATCTCGTTTCCGTCGTTCAGATCGTTTCAGTCGTTCAGATCGTTCATCTCGTTTCCGTCGTTCAGATCGTTTCTGTGGTTCATCTCGTTTCCGTCGTTTAGATCGTTTCAGTCGTTCAGCTCGTTTACGTCATTCAGCTCGTTTCAGTCGTTCAGATCGTTTCCGTCGTTCAGATCGTTTCCGTCGTTCAGATCGTTTCCATCGTTCAGATCGTTTCCGTCGTTCAGTTCGTTTCCATCGTTCAGCTCGTTTCCGTCGTTCATCTCGTTTCCGTCGTTCAGATCGTTTCTGTCGTTCAGATCGTTTCCGTCGTTCAGCTCGTTTCCGTCGTTCATCTCGTTTCCGTCGTTCAGATCGTTTCCGTCGTTCAGATTGTTTCAGTCTTTCAGATCGTTCATCTCGTTTCAGTCGTTCAGATCGTTTCAGTCGTTCAGTTCGTTTCCATCGTTCAGATCGTTTCTGTCGTTTAGATCGTTTCAGTCGTTCAGATCGTTTCAGTCGTTCAGATCGTTTAAGTCGTTCAGATCGTTTCAGTCGTTCAGATCGTTTCCCTCATCAGTTCGTTTCCGTTGTTCAGATCGTTTCCGTCATTCAGCTCGTTTCCGTCATTCAGATCGTTTCCGTCGTTCAGATCGTTTCAGTCGTTCAGTTCGTTTCCGTCGTTCAGCTCGTTTCCGTCGTTCAGATCGTTTCAGTCGTTCAGTTCGTTTCCGTCGTTCAGATCGTTTCCGTCGTTCAGATCGTTTCAGTCGTTCAGATCGTTTCCCTCATCAGCTCTTTTCCGTCGTTCAGATCGTTTCCGTCGTTCAGATCGTTTCAGTCGTTCAGATCGTTTCCGTCGTTCAGATCGTTTCAGTCGTTCAGATCGTTTCCGTCGTTCAGATCGTTTACGTCGTTCAGATCGTTTCCGTCGTTAAGATCGTTTCCGTCATTCAGCTCGTTTCAGTCGTTCAGATCGTTTCAGTCGTTCAGCTCTTTTCCGTCGTTCAGATCGTTTCAGTCGTTCAGATCGTTTCAGTCGTTCAGATCGTTTCCGTAATTCAGCTCGTTTCAGTCGTTCAGATCGTTTCCGTAATTCAGATCGTTTCCGGCGTTCAGATCGTTTCCGTCGTTCAGATCATTTCAGTCGTTCAGTTCGCTTCCGTCGTTCAGATCGTTTCAGTCGTTCAGATCGTTTCCGTCGTTCATCTCGTTTCCGTCGTTCAGATCGTTTCCGTCGTTCAGATCGTTTCAGTCGTTCAGATCGTTTCCGTCGTTCAGATCGTTTCCGTCGTTCAGATCGTTTCCGTCGTTCAGATCGTTTACGTCGTTCAATTCGTTTCCGTCGATGAGATCGTTTCCGTCGATCAGCTCGTTTCCGTCGTTCAGATCGTTTCCGTCGTTCAGCTCGTTTCCGTCGTTCAGATCGTTTCAGTCGTTCAGATCGTTTCCGTAATTCAGCTCGTTTCAGTCGTTCAGATCGTTTCCGTCGTTCAGGTCGTTTCCGTCGTTCAGATCGTTTCAGTCGTTCAGTTCGCTTCCGTCGTTCAGATCGTTTCAGTCGTTCAGATCGCTTCCGTCGTTCAGCTCGTTTCCGTCGTTCAGATCGTTTCCGTCGTTCAGATCGTTTCAGTCGTTCAGATCGTTTTACGTCGTTCAGATCGTTTCCGTCGTTCAGCTCGTTTCCGTCGTTCAGATCGTTTCAGTCGTTCAGATCGTTTCAGTCGTTCAGATCGTTTCAGTCGTTCAGATCGTTTCGGTCGTTCAGATCGTTTACGTCGTTCAGATCGTTTACGTCGTTCAGATCGTTTCAGTCGTTCAGATCGTTTTACGTCGTTCAGATCGTTTCCGTCGTTCAGCTCGTTTTAGTCGTTCAGATCGTTTCCGTCGTTCAGATCGTTTCAGTCGTTCAGCTCTTTTCCGTCATTCATCTCGTTTCCGTCGTTCAGATCGTTTCCGTCGTTCAGATCGTTTCCGTCGTTCAGATCGTTTACGTCGTTCAATTCGTTTCCGTCGATGAGATCGTTTCCGTCGATCAGCTCGTTTCCGTCGTTCAGATCGTTTCCGTCGTTCAGCTCGTTTCCGTCGTTCAGATCGTTTCAGTCGTTCAGATCGTTTCCGTAATTCAGCTCGTTTCAGTCGTTCAGATCGTTTCCGTCGTTCAGCTCGTTTCCGTCGTTCAGATCGTTTCCGTCGTTCAGATCGTTTCAGTCGTTCAGATCGTTTCAGTCGTTCAGATCGTTTCAGTCGTTCAGATCGTTTCGGTCGTTCAGATCGTTTACGTCGTTCAGATCGTTTACGTCGTTCAGATCGTTTCAGTCGTTCAGATCGTTTTACGTCGTTCAGATCGTTTCCGTCGTTCAGCTCGTTTCCGTCGTTCAGATCGTTTCAGTCGTTCAGATCGTTTCAGTCGTTGAGATCGTTTCAGTCGTTCAGATCGTTTCAGTCATTCAGCTCTTTTCAGTCATTCAGATCGTTTCAGTCGTTCAGATCGTTTCCCTCATCAGTTCGTTTCCGTCGTTCAGATCGTTTCAGTCGTTCAGATCGTTTCCGTCGTTCAGCTCGTTTCAGTCGTTCAGATCGTTTCAGTCATTCAGATCGTTTCAGTCGTTCAGATCGTTTCCGTAATTCAGATCGTTTCCGGCGTTCAGATCGTTTCCGTCGTTCAGATCGTTTTAGTCGTTCAGATCGTTTCCGTCGTTCAGATCGTTTCAGTCGTTCAGCTCTTTTCCGTCATTCATCTCGTTTCCGTCGTTCAGATCGTTTCCGTCGTTCAGATCGTTTCCGTCGTTCATCTCGTTTCAGTCGTTCAGATCGTTTCAGTCGTTCAGATCGTTTAAGTCGTTCAGATCGTTTCCGTAATTGAGATCGTTACAGTTGTTCAGATCGTTTCAGTCGTTCAGATCGTTTCAGTCGTTCAGCTCGTTTCCGCCGTTCAGATCGTTTCCGTCGTTCAGATCGTTTCAGTCGTTCAGATCGTTTCGGTCGTTCAGATCGTTTACGTCGTTCAGATCGTTTCAGTCGTTCAGCTCGTTTCCATCGTTCAGATCGTTTCCGTCGTTCAATTCGTTCACGTCGATGAGATCGTTTCCGTCGTTCAGATCGTTTCCGTCATTCAGCTCTTTTCAGTCATTCAGATCGTTTCAGTCGTTCAGATCGTTTCCCTCATCAGATCGTTTGTCGTTCAGATCGTTTCCATCGTTCAGCTTGCTTAAGTCGTTCAGATCGTTTCAGTCGTTCAGATCTCTTCTCTTGTTCAGATCGTTTCAGTCGTTCAGATCGTTTCAGTCATTCAGATCGTTTCCGTCGTTCAGATCGTTTCCGTCGTTCATCTCGTTTCAGTCGTTCAGATCGTTTCAGTTGTTCAGATCGTTTCAGTCGTTCAGATCGTTTCCCTCATCAGTTCGTTTGCGTCGTTCAGATCGTTTCCGTCGTTCAGCTCATTTCCGTCATCCAGATCGTTTCATTCGTTGAGCTCGCTTCAGTCGTTCAGATCGTTTCAGTCGTTCAGATCTCTTCTGTTGTTCAGATCGTTTCAGTCGTTCAGATCGTTTCAGTCGTTCAGATCGTTTCCGTAATTCAGCTCGTTTCAGTCGTTCAGATCGTTTCCGTCGTTCAGATCGTTTCCGTCGTTCAGATCGTTTCCGTCGTTCATCTCGTTTCCGTCGTTCAGCTCGTTTCAGTCGTTCAGTTCGTTTCCGTCGTTCAGCTCGTTTCAGTCGTTCAGTTCGTTTCCGTCGTTCAGCTCATTTCAGTCGTTCAGTTCGTTTCCGTCGTTCAGATCGTTTCAGTCGTTCAGTTCGTTTCCGTCGTTCAGCTCGTTTCCGTCGTTCATATCGTTTCAGTCGTTCAGTTCGTTTCCGTCGTTCAGATCGTTTCCGTCGTTCAGATCGTTTCAGTCGTTCAGATCGTTTCCCTCATCAGCTCTTTTCCGTCGTTCAGATCGTTTCCGTCGTTCAGATCGTTTCAGTCGTTCAGATCGTTTCCGTCGTTCAGATCGTTTCAGTCGTTCAGATCGTTTCCGTCGTTCAGATCGTTTACGTCGTTCAGATCGTTTCCGTCGTTAAGATCGTTTCCGTCATTCAGCTCGTTTCAGTCGTTCAGATCGTTTCAGTCGTTCAGCTCTTTTCCGTCGTTCAGATCGTTTCAGTCGTTCAGATCGTTTCAGTCGTTCAGATCGTTTCAGTCGTTCAGATCGTTTCCGTAATTCAGCTCGTTTCAGTCGTTCAGATCGTTTCCGTAATTCAGATCGTTTCCGGCGTTCAGATCGTTTCCGTCGTTCAGATCGTTTCAGTCGTTCAGTTCTCTTCCGTCGTTCAGATCGTTTCAGTCGTTCAGATCGTTTCCGTCGTTCATCTCGTTTCCGTCGTTCAGATCGTTTCCGTCGTTCAGATCGTTTCAGTCGTTCAGATCGTTTCCGTCATTCAGATCGTTTCCGTCGTTCAGATCGTTTACGTCGTTCAATTCGTTTCCGTCGATGAGATCGTTTCCGTCGATCAGCTCGTTTCCGTCGTTCAGATCGTTTCCGTCGTTCAGCTCGTTTCCGTCGTTCAGATCGTTTCAGTCGTTCAGATTGTTTCCGTAATTCAGCTCGTTTCAGTCGTTCAGATCGTTTCCGTCGTTCAGGTCGTTTCCGTCGTTCAGATCGTTTCAGTCGTTCAGTTCGCTTCCGTCGTTCAGATCGTTTCAGTCGTTCAGATCGCTTCCGTCGTTCAGCTCGTTTCCGTCGTTCAGATCGTTTCCGTCGTTCAGATCGTTTCAGTCGTTCAGATCGTTTTACGTCGTTCAGATCGTTTCCGTCGTTCAGCTCGTTTCCGTCGTTAAGATCGTTTCAGTCGTTGAGATCGTTTCAGTCGTTCAGATCGTTTCAGTCATTCAGCTCTTTTCAGTCATTCAGATCGTTTCAGTCGTTCAGATCGTTTCCCTCATCAGTTCGTTTCCGTCGTTCAGATCGTTTCAGTCGTTCAGATCGTCTAGTCGTTCAGCTCGTTTCAGTCGTTCAGATCGTTTCAGTCATTCAGATCGTTTCAGTCGTTCAGATCGTTTCCGTAATTCAGATCGTTTCCGGCGTTCAGATCGTTTCCGTCGTTCAGATCGTTTTAGTCGTTCAGATCGTTTCCGTCGTTCAGATCGTTTTAGTCGTTCAGATCGTTTCCGTCGTTCAGATCGTTTCCGTCGTTCAGATCGTTTACGTCGTTCAATTCGTTTACGTCGATTAGATCGTTTTACGTTGTTCAGATCGTTTCCGTCGTTCAGCTCGTTTCCGTCGTTCAGATCGTTTCAGTCGTTCAGATCGTTTCAGTCGTTCAGATCGTTCCCTCATCAGCTCTTTTCCGCCGTTCAGATCGTTTCCGTCGTTCAGATCGTTTCAGTCGTTCAGATCGTTTCGGTCGTTCAGATCGTTTACGTCGTTCAGATCGTTTACGTCGTTCAGATCGTTTCAGTCGTTCAGCTCGTTTCCATCGTTCAGATCGTTTCCGTCGTTCAATTCGTTCACGTCGATGAGATCGTTTCCGTCGTTCAGATCGTTTCCGTCGTTCAGCTCGTTTCAGTCGTTCAGATCGTTTCAGTCATTCAGATCGTTTCAGTCGTTCAGATCGTTTCCGTAATTCAGATCGTTTCCGGCGTTCAGATCGTTTCCGTCGTTCAGATCGTTTTAGTCGTTCAGATCGTTTCCGTCGTTCAGATCGTTTCCGTCGTTCATCTCGTTTCAGTCGTTCAGATCGTTTCAGTCGTTCAGATCGTTTAAGTTGTTCAGATCGTTTCCGTAATTGAGATCGTTACAGTCGTTCAGATCGTTTCAGTTGTTCAGATCGTTTCAGTCGTTCAGATCGTTTCAGTCGTTCAGATCGTTTCAGTCGTTCAGCTCGTTTCAGTCGTTCAGATCGTTTCAGTCATTCAGATCGTTTCAGTCGTTCAGATCGTTTCCGTAATTGAGATCGTTTCCGTCGTTCAGCTCGTTTCAGTCGTTCAGCTCGTTTCAGTCGTTCAGCTCGTTTCCGCCGTTCAGATCGTTTCGGTCGTTCAGATCGTTTACGTCGTTCAGATCGTTTCAGTCGTTCAGCTCGTTTACGTCGTTCAGATCGTTTCAGTCGTTCAGCTCGTTTCCATCGTTCAGATCGTTTCCGTCGTTCAATTCGTTCACGTCGATGAGATCGTTTCCGTCGTTCAGCTCGTTTCCGTCATCCAGATCGTTTGTCGTTCAGATCGTTTCCATCGTTCAGCTTGCTTCAGTCGTTCAGATCGTTTCAGTCGTTCAGATCTCTTCTCTTGTTCAGATCGTTTCAGTCGTTCAGATCGTTTCAGTCATTCAGATCGTTTCCGTCGTTCAGATCGTTTCCGTCGTTCATCTCGTTTCAGTCGTTCAGATCGTTTCAGTTGTTCAGATCGTTTCAGTCGTTCAGATCGTTTCCGTAATTGAGATCGTTTCCGTCGTTCAGATCGTTTCAGTCGTTCAGATCGTTTCAGTCGTTCAGATCGTTTCCGTAATTCAGCTCGTTTCAGTCGTTCAGATCGTTTCCGTCGTTCAGGTCGTTTCCGTCGTTCAGATCGTTTCAGTCGTTCAGTTCGCTTACGTCGTTCAGATCGTTTCAGTCGTTCAGATCGTTTCAGTCGTTCAGATCGCTTCCGTCGTTCAGCTCGTTTCCGTCGTTCAGATCGTTTACGTCGTTCAGATCGTTTCCGTCGTTCAGATCGTTTACGTCGTTCAGATCGTTTCCGTCGTTCAATTCGTTCACGTCGATGAGATCGTTTCCGTCGTTCAGATCGTTTCCGTCATTCAGCTCTTTTCAGTCATTCAGATCGTTTCAGTCGTTCAGATCGTTTCCCTCATCAGATCGTTTGTCGTTCAGATCGTTTCCATCGTTCAGCTTGCTTAAGTCGTTCAGATCGTTTCAGTCGTTCACATCTCTTCTCTTGTTCAGATCGTTTCAGTCGTTCAGATCGTTTCAGTCATTCAGATCGTTTCCGTCGTTTAGATCGTTTCCGTCGTTCATCTCGTTTCAGTCGTTCAGATCGTTTCAGTTGTTCAGATCGTTTCAGTCGTTCAGATCGTTTCCCTCATCAGTTCGTTTGCGTCGTTCAGATCGTTTCCGTCGTTCAGATCATTTCAGTCGTTCAGTTCGCTTCCGTCGTTCAGATCGTTTCAGTCGTTCAGATCGTTTCCGTCGTTCATCTCGTTTCCGTCGTTCAGATCGTTTCCGTCGTTCAGATCGTTTACGTCGTTCAATTCGTTTCCGTCGTTAAGATCGTTTCAGTCGTTGAGATCGTTTCAGTCGTTCAGATCGTTTCAGTCATTCAGCTCTTTTCAGTCATTCAGATCGTTTCAGTCGTTCAGATCGTTTCCCTCATCAGTTCGTTTCCGTCGTTCAGATCGTTTCAGTCGTTCAGATCGTCTAGTCGTTCAGCTCGTTTCAGTCGTTCAGATCGTTTCAGTCATTCAGATCGTTTCAGTCGTTCAGATCGTTTCCGTAATTCAGATCGTTTCCGGCGTTCAGATCGTTTCCGTCGTTCAGATCGTTTTAGTCGTTCAGATCGTTTCCGTCGTTCAGATCGTTTTAGTCGTTCAGATCGTTTCCGTCGTTCAGATCGTTTCCGTCGTTCAGATCGTTTACGTCGTTCAATTCGTTTACGTCGATTAGATCGTTTTACGTTGTTCAGATCGTTTCCGTCGTTCAGCTCGTTTCCGTCGTTCAGATCGTTTCAGTCGTTCAGATCGTTTCAGTCGTTCAGATCGTTCCCTCATCAGCTCTTTTCCGCCGTTCAGATCGTTTCCGTCGTTCAGATCGTTTCAGTCGTTCAGATCGTTTCGGTCGTTCAGATCGTTTACGTCGTTCAGATCGTTTACGTCGTTCAGATCGTTTCAGTCGTTCAGCTCGTTTCCATCGTTCAGATCGTTTCCGTCGTTCAATTCGTTCACGTCGATGAGATCGTTTCCGTCGTTCAGATCGTTTCCGTCGTTCAGCTCGTTTCAGTCGTTCAGATCGTTTCAGTCATTCAGATCGTTTCAGTCGTTCAGATCGTTTCCGTAATTCAGATCGTTTCCGGCGTTCAGATCGTTTCCGTCGTTCAGATCGTTTTAGTCGTTCAGATCGTTTCCGTCGTTCAGATCGTTTCCGTCGTTCATCTCGTTTCAGTCGTTCAGATCGTTTCAGTCGTTCAGATCGTTTAAGTTGTTCAGATCGTTTCCGTAATTGAGATCGTTACAGTCGTTCAGATCGTTTCAGTTGTTCAGATCGTTTCAGTCGTTCAGATCGTTTCAGTCGTTCAGATCGTTTCAGTCGTTCAGCTCGTTTCAGTCGTTCAGATCGTTTCAGTCATTCAGATCGTTTCAGTCGTTCAGATCGTTTCCGTAATTGAGATCGTTTCCGTCGTTCAGCTCGTTTCAGTCGTTCAGCTCGTTTCAGTCGTTCAGCTCGTTTCCGCCGTTCAGATCGTTTCGGTCGTTCAGATCGTTTACGTCGTTCAGATCGTTTCAGTCGTTCAGCTCGTTTACGTCGTTCAGATCGTTTCAGTCGTTCAGCTCGTTTCCATCGTTCAGATCGTTTCCGTCGTTCAATTCGTTCACGTCGATGAGATCGTTTCCGTCGTTCAGCTCGTTTCCGTCATCCAGATCGTTTGTCGTTCAGATCGTTTCCATCGTTCAGCTTGCTTCAGTCGTTCAGATCGTTTCAGTCGTTCAGATCTCTTCTCTTGTTCAGATCGTTTCAGTCGTTCAGATCGTTTCAGTCATTCAGATCGTTTCCGTCGTTCAGATCGTTTCCGTCGTTCATCTCGTTTCAGTCGTTCAGATCGTTTCAGTTGTTCAGATCGTTTCAGTCGTTCAGATCGTTTCCGTAATTGAGATCGTTTCCGTCGTTCAGATCGTTTCAGTCGTTCAGATCGTTTCAGTCGTTCAGATCGTTTCCGTAATTCAGCTCGTTTCAGTCGTTCAGATCGTTTCCGTCGTTCAGGTCGTTTCCGTCGTTCAGATCGTTTCAGTCGTTCAGTTCGCTTACGTCGTTCAGATCGTTTCAGTCGTTCAGATCGTTTCAGTCGTTCAGATCGCTTCCGTCGTTCAGCTCGTTTCCGTCGTTCAGATCGTTTACGTCGTTCAGATCGTTTCCGTCGTTCAGATCGTTTACGTCGTTCAGATCGTTTCCGTCGTTCAATTCGTTCACGTCGATGAGATCGTTTCCGTCGTTCAGATCGTTTCCGTCATTCAGCTCTTTTCAGTCATTCAGATCGTTTCAGTCGTTCAGATCGTTTCCCTCATCAGATCGTTTGTCGTTCAGATCGTTTCCATCGTTCAGCTTGCTTAAGTCGTTCAGATCGTTTCAGTCGTTCAGATCTCTTCTCTTGTTCAGATCGTTTCAGTCGTTCAGATCGTTTCAGTCATTCAGATCGTTTCCGTCGTTCAGATCGTTTCCGTCGTTCATCTCGTTTCAGTCGTTCAGATCGTTTCAGTTGTTCAGATCGTTTCAGTCGTTCAGATCGTTTCCCTCATCAGTTCGTTTGCGTCGTTCAGATCGTTTCCGTCGTTCAGATCATTTCAGTCGTTCAGTTCGCTTCCGTCGTTCAGATCGTTTCAGTCGTTCAGATCGTTTCCGTCGTTCATCTCGTTTCCGTCGTTCAGATCGTTTCCGTCGTTCAGATCGTTTACGTCGTTCAATTCGTTTCCGTCGTTAAGATCGTTTCAGTCGTTGAGATCGTTTCAGTCGTTCAGATCGTTTCAGTCATTCAGCTCTTTTCAGTCATTCAGATCGTTTCAGTCGTTCAGATCGTTTCCCTCATCAGTTCGTTTCCGTCGTTCAGATCGTTTCAGTCGTTCAGATCGTCTAGTCGTTCAGCTCGTTTCAGTCGTTCAGATCGTTTCAGTCATTCAGATCGTTTCAGTCGTTCAGATCGTTTCCGTAATTCAGATCGTTTCCGGCGTTCAGATCGTTTCCGTCGTTCAGATCGTTTTAGTCGTTCAGATCGTTTCCGTCGTTCAGATCGTTTTAGTCGTTCAGATCGTTTCCGTCGTTCAGATCGTTTCCGTCGTTCAGATCGTTTACGTCGTTCAATTCGTTTACGTCGATTAGATCGTTTTACGTTGTTCAGATCGTTTCCGTCGTTCAGCTCGTTTCCGTCGTTCAGATCGTTTCAGTCGTTCAGATCGTTTCAGTCGTTCAGATCGTTCCCTCATCAGCTCTTTTCCGCCGTTCAGATCGTTTCCGTCGTTCAGATCGTTTCAGTCGTTCAGATCGTTTCGGTCGTTCAGATCGTTTACGTCGTTCAGATCGTTTACGTCGTTCAGATCGTTTCAGTCGTTCAGCTCGTTTCCATCGTTCAGATCGTTTCCTTCGTTCAATTCGTTCACGTCGATGAGATCGTTTCCGTCGTTCAGATCGTTTCCGTCGTTCAGCTCGTTTCAGTCGTTCAGCTCGTTTCAGTCGTTCAGCTCGTTTCCGCCGTTCAGATCGTTTCGGTCGTTCAATTCGTTCACGTCGATGAGATCGTTTCCGTCGTTCAGCTCGTTTCCGTCATCCAGATCGTTTGTCGTTCAGATCGTTTCCATCGTTCAGCTTGCTTCAGTCGTTCAGATCGTTTCAGTCGTTCAGATCTCTTCTCTTGTTCAGATCGTTTCAGTCGTTCAGATCGTTTCAGTCATTCAGATCGTTTCCGTCGTTCAGATCGTTTCCGTCGTTCATCTCGTTTCAGTCGTTCAGATCGTTTCAGTTGTTCAGATCGTTTCAGTCGTTCAGATCGTTTCCGTAATTGAGATCGTTTCCGTCGTTCAGATCGTTTCAGTCGTTCAGATCGTTTCAGTCGTTCAGATCGTTTCCGTAATTCAGCTCGTTTCAGTCGTTCAGATCGTTTCCGTCGTTCAGGTCGTTTCCGTCGTTCAGATCGTTTCAGTCGTTCAGTTCGCTTACGTCGTTCAGATCGTTTCAGTCGTTCAGATCGTTTCAGTCGTTCAGATCGCTTCCGTCGTTCAGCTCGTTTCCGTCGTTCAGATCGTTTACGTCGTTCAGATCGTTTCCGTCGTTCAGATCGTTTACGTCGTTCAGATCGTTTCCGTCGTTCAATTCGTTCACGTCGATGAGATCGTTTCCGTCGTTCAGATCGTTTCCGTCATTCAGCTCTTTTCAGTCATTCAGATCGTTTCAGTCGTTCAGATCGTTTCCCTCATCAGATCGTTTGTCGTTCAGATCGTTTCCATCGTTCAGCTTGCTTAAGTCGTTCAGATCGTTTCAGTAGTTCAGATCTCTTCTCTTGTTCAGATCGTTTCAGTCGTTCAGATCGTTTCAGTCATTCAGATCGTTTCCGTCGTTCAGATCGTTTCCGTCGTTCATCTCGTTTCAGTCGTTCAGATCGTTTCAGTTGTTCAGATCGTTTCAGTCGTTCAGATCGTTTCCCTCATCAGTTCGTTTGCGTCGTTCAGATCGTTTCCGTCGTTCAGATCATTTCAGTCGTTCAGTTCGCTTCCGTCGTTCAGATCGTTTCAGTCGTTCAGATCGTTTCCGTCGTTCATCTCGTTTCCGTCGTTCAGATCGTTTCCGTCGTTCAGATCGTTTACGTCGTTCAATTCGTTTCCGTCGTTAAGATCGTTTCAGTCGTTGAGATCGTTTCAGTCGTTCAGATCGTTTCAGTCATTCAGCTCTTTTCAGTCATTCAGATCGTTTCAGTCGTTCAGATCGTTTCCCTCATCAGTTCGTTTCCGTCGTTCAGATCGTTTCAGTCGTTCAGATCGTCTAGTCGTTCAGCTCGTTTCAGTCGTTCAGATCGTTTCAGTCATTCAGATCGTTTCAGTCGTTCAGATCGTTTCCGTAATTCAGATCGTTTCCGGCGTTCAGATCGTTTCCGTCGTTCAGATCGTTTTAGTCGTTCAGATCGTTTCCGTCGTTCAGATCGTTTTAGTCGTTCAGATCGTTTCCGTCGTTCAGATCGTTTCCGTCGTTCAGATCGTTTACGTCGTTCAATTCGTTTACGTCGATTAGATCGTTTTACGTTGTTCAGATCGTTTCCGTCGTTCAGCTCGTTTCCGTCGTTCAGATCGTTTCAGTCGTTCAGATCGTTTCAGTCGTTCAGATCGTTCCCTCATCAGCTCTTTTCCGCCGTTCAGATCGTTTCCGTCGTTCAGATCGTTTCAGTCGTTCAGATCGTTTCGGTCGTTCAGATCGTTTACGTCGTTCAGATCGTTTACGTCGTTCAGATCGTTTCAGTCGTTCAGCTCGTTTCCATCGTTCAGATCGTTTCCGTCGTTCAATTCGTTCACGTCGATGAGATCGTTTCCGTCGTTCAGATCGTTTCCGTCGTTCAGCTCGTTTCAGTCGTTCAGATCGTTTCAGTCATTCAGATCGTTTCAGTCGTTCAGATCGTTTCCGTAATTCAGATCGTTTCCGGCGTTCAGATCGTTTCCGTCGTTCAGATCGTTTTAGTCGTTCAGATCGTTTCCGTCGTTCAGATCGTTTCCGTCGTTCATCTCGTTTCAGTCGTTCAGATCGTTTCAGTCGTTCAGATCGTTTAAGTTGTTCAGATCGTTTCCGTAATTGAGATCGTTACAGTCGTTCAGATCGTTTCAGTTGTTCAGATCGTTTCAGTCGTTCAGATCGTTTCAGTCGTTCAGATCGTTTCAGTCGTTCAGCTCGTTTCAGTCGTTCAGATCGTTTCAGTCATTCAGATCGTTTCAGTCGTTCAGATCGTTTCCGTAATTGAGATCGTTTCCGTCGTTCAGCTCGTTTCAGTCGTTCAGCTCGTTTCAGTCGTTCAGCTCGTTTCCGCCGTTCAGATCGTTTCGGTCGTTCAGATCGTTTACGTCGTTCAGATCGTTTCAGTCGTTCAGCTCGTTTACGTCGTTCAGATCGTTTCAGTCGTTCAGCTCGTTTCCATCGTTCAGATCGTTTACGTCGTTCAATTCGTTCACGTCGATGAGATCGTTTCCGTCGTTCAGCTCGTTTCCGTCATCCAGATCGTTTGTCGTTCAGATCGTTTCCATCGTTCAGCTTGCTTCAGTCGTTCAGATCGTTTCAGTCGTTCAGATCTCTTCTCTTGTTCAGATCGTTTCAGTCGTTCAGATCGTTTCAGTCATTCAGATCGTTTCCGTCGTTCAGATCGTTTCCGTCGTTCATCTCGTTTCAGTCGTTCAGATCGTTTCAGTTGTTCAGATCGTTTCAGTCGTTCAGATCGTTTCCGTAATTGAGATCGTTTCCGTCGTTCAGATCGTTTCAGTCGTTCAGATCGTTTCAGTCGTTCAGATCGTTTCCGTAATTCAGCTCGTTTCAGTCGTTCAGATCGTTTCCGTCGTTCAGGTCGTTTCCGTCGTTCAGATCGTTTCAGTCGTTCAGTTCGCTTACGTCGTTCAGATCGTTTCAGTCGTTCAGATCGTTTCAGTCGTTCAGATCGCTTCCGTCGTTCAGCTCGTTTCCGTCGTTCAGATCGTTTACGTCGTTCAGATCGTTTCCGTCGTTCAGATCGTTTACGTCGTTCAGATCGTTTCCGTCGTTCAATTCGTTCACGTCGATGAGATCGTTTCCGTCGTTCAGATCGTTTCCGTCATTCAGCTCTTTTCAGTCATTCAGATCGTTTCAGTCGTTCAGATCGTTTCCCTCATCAGATCGTTTGTCGTTCAGATCGTTTCCATCGTTCAGCTTGCTTAAGTCGTTCAGATCGTTTCAGTCGTTCAGATCTCTTCTCTTGTTCAGATCGTTTCAGTCGTTCAGATCGTTTCAGTCATTCAGATCGTTTCCGTCGTTCAGATCGTTTCCGTCGTTCATCTCGTTTCAGTCGTTCAGATCGTTTCAGTTGTTCAGATCGTTTCAGTCGTTCAGATCGTTTCCCTCATCAGTTCGTTTGCGTCGTTCAGATCGTTTCCGTCGTTCAGATCATTTCAGTCGTTCAGTTCGCTTCCGTCGTTCAGATCGTTTCAGTCGTTCAGATCGTTTCCGTCGTTCATCTCGTTTCCGTCGTTCAGATCGTTTCCGTCGTTCAGATCGTTTCAGTCGTTCAGATCGTTTCCGTCGTTCAGATCGTTTCCGTCGTTCAGATCGTTTACGTCGTTCAATTCGTTTCCGTCGATGAGATCGTTTCCGTCGATCAGCTCGTTTCCGTCGTTCAGATCGTTTCCGTCGTTCAGCTCGTTTCCGTCGTTCAGATCGTTTCAGTCGTTCAGATCGTTTCCGTAATTCAGCTCGTTTCAGTCGTTCAGATCGTTTCCGTCGTTCAGGTCGTTTCCGTCGTTCAGATCGTTTCAGTCGTTCAGTTCGCTTCCGTCGTTCAGATCGTTTCAGTCGTTCAGATCGCTTCCGTCGTTCAGCTCGTTTCCGTCGTTCAGATCGTTTCCGTCGTTCAGATCGTTTCAGTCGTTCAGATCGTTTTACGTCGTTCAGATCGTTTCCGTCGTTCAGCTCGTTTCCGTCGTTCAGATCGTTTCAGTCGTTCAGATCGTTTCAGTCGTTCAGATCGTTTCAGTCGTTCAGATCGTTTCGGTCGTTCAGATCGTTTACGTCGTTCAGATCGTTTACGTCGTTCAGATCGTTTCAGTCGTTGAGATCGTTTCAGTCGTTCAGATCGTTTCAGTCATTCAGCTCTTTTCAGTCATTCAGATCGTTTCAGTCGTTCAGATCGTTTCCCTCATCAGTTCGTTTCCGTCGTTCAGATCGTTTCAGTCGTTCAGATCGTTTCCGTCGTTCAGCTCGTTTCAGTCGTTCAGATCGTTTCAGTCATTCAGATCGTTTCAGTCGTTCAGATCGTTTCCGTAATTCAGATCGTTTCCGGCGTTCAGATCGTTTCCGTCGTTCAGATCGTTTTAGTCGTTCAGATCGTTTCCGTCGTTCAGATCGTTTCAGTCGTTCAGCTCTTTTCCGTCATTCATCTCGTTTCCGTCGTTCAGATCGTTTCCGTCGTTCAGATCGTTTCCGTCGTTCATCTCGTTTCAGTCGTTCAGATCGTTTCCGTCGTTCAGCTCTTTTCAGTCATTCAGCTCTTTTCAGTCATTCAGCTTGCTTAAGTCGTTCAGATCGTTTCAGTCGTTCAGATCTCTTCTCTTGTTCAGATCGTTTCAGTCGTTCAGATCGTTTCAGTCATTCAGATCGTTTCCGTCGTTCAGATCGTTTCCCTCATCAGTTCGTTTGCGTCGTTCAGATCGTTTCCGTCGTTCAGCTCATTTCCGTCATCCAGATCGTTTCATTCGTTGAGCTCGCTTCAGTCGTTCAGATCGTTTCAGTCGTTCAGATCTCTTCTGTTGTTCAGATCGTTTCAGTCGTTCAGATCGTTTCAGTCGTTCAGATCGTTTCCGTAATTCAGCTCGTTTCAGTCGTTCAGATCGTTTCCGTCGTTCAGATCGTTTCCGTCGTTCAGATCGTTTCCGTCGTTCATCTCGTTTCCGTCGTTCAGCTCGTTTCAGTCGTTCAGTTCGTTTCCGTCGTTCAGCTCGTTTCAGTCGTTCAGTTCGTTTCCGTCGTTCAGCTCATTTCAGTCGTTCAGTTCGTTTCCGTCGTTCAGATCGTTTCAGTCGTTCAGTTCGTTTCCGTCGTTCAGCTCGTTTCCGTCGTTCATATCGTTTCAGTCGTTCAGTTCGTTTCCGTCGTTCAGATCGTTTCCGTCGTTCAGATCGTTTCAGTCGTTCAGATCGTTTCCCTCATCAGCTCTTTTCCGTCGTTCAGATCGTTTCCGTCGTTCAGATCGTTTCAGTCGTTCAGATCGTTTCCGTCGTTCAGATCGTTTAAGTCGTTCAGATCGTTTCCGTCGTTCAGATCGTTTACGTCGTTCAGATCGTTTCCGTCGTTAAGATCGTTTCCGTCATTCAGCTCGTTTCAGTCGTTCAGATCGTTTCAGTCGTTCAGCTCTTTTCCGTCGTTCAGATCGTTTCAGTCGTTCAGATCGTTTCAGTCGTTCAGATCGTTTCAGTCGTTCAGCTCTTTTCCGTCGTTCAGATCGTTTCAGTCGTTCAGATCGTTTCAGTCGTTCAGATCGTTTCCGTAATTCAGCTCGTTTCAGTCGTTCAGATCGTTTCCGTAATTCAGATCGTTTCCGGCGTTCAGATCGTTTCCGTCGTTCAGATCGTTTCAGTCGTTCAGTTCTCTTCCGTCGTTCAGATCGTTTCAGTCGTTCAGATCGTTTCCGTCGTTCATCTCGTTTCCGTCGTTCAGATCGTTTCCGTCGTTCAGATCGTTTCAGTCGTTCAGATCGTTTCCGTCGTTCAGATCGTTTCCGTCGTTCAGATCGTTTACGTCGTTCAATTCGTTTCCGTCGATGAGATCGTTTCCGTCGATCAGCTCGTTTCCGTCGTTCAGATCGTTTCCGTCGTTCAGCTCGTTTCCGTCGTTCAGATCGTTTCAGTCGTTCAGATTGTTTCCGTAATTCAGCTCGTTTCAGTCGTTCAGATCGTTTCCGTCGTTCAGGTCGTTTCCGTCGTTCAGATCGTTTCAGTCGTTCAGTTCGCTTCCGTCGTTCAGATCGTTTCAGTCGTTCAGATCGCTTCCGTCGTTCAGCTCGTTTCCGTCGTTCAGATCGTTTCCGTCGTTCAGATCGTTTCAGTCGTTCAGATCGTTTTACGTCGTTCAGATCGTTTCCGTCGTTCAGCTCGTTTCCGTCGTTAAGATCGTTTCAGTCGTTGAGATCGTTTCAGTCGTTCAGATCGTTTCAGTCATTCAGCTCTTTTCAGTCATTCAGATCGTTTCAGTCGTTCAGATCGTTTCCCTCATCAGTTCGTTTCCGTCGTTCAGATCGTTTCAGTCGTTCAGATCGTTTCCGTCGTTCAGCTCGTTTCAGTCGTTCAGATCGTTTCAGTCATTCAGATCGTTTCAGTCGTTCAGATCGTTTCCGTAATTCAGATCGTTTCCGGCGTTCAGATCGTTTCCGTCGTTCAGCTCGTTTCCGTCGTTCAGATCGTTTCAGTCGTTCAGATCGTTTCAGTCGTTCAGATCGTTCCCTCATCAGCTCTTTTCCGCCGTTCAGATCGTTTCCGTCGTTCAGATCGTTTCAGTCGTTCAGATCGTTTCGGTCGTTCAGATCGTTTACGTCGTTCAGATCGTTTACGTCGTTCAGATCGTTTCAGTCGTTCAGCTCGTTTCCATCGTTCAGATCGTTTCCGTCGTTCAATTCGTTCACGTCGATGAGATCGTTTCCGTCGTTCAGATCGTTTCCGTCGTTCAGCTCGTTTCAGTCGTTCAGATCGTTTCAGTCATTCAGATCGTTTCAGTCGTTCAGATCGTTTCCGTAATTCAGATCGTTTCCGGCGTTCAGATCGTTTCCGTCGTTCAGATCGTTTTAGTCGTTCAGATCGTTTCCGTCGTTCAGATCGTTTCAGTCGTTCAGCTCTTTTCCGTCATTCATCTCGTTTCCGTCGTTCAGATCGTTTCCGTCGTTCAGATCGTTTCCGTCGTTCATCTCGTTTCAGTCGTTCAGATCGTTTCAGTCGTTCAGATCGTTTAAGTTGTTCAGATCGTTTCCGTAATTGAGATCGTTACAGTCGTTCAGATCGTTTCAGTTGTTCAGATCGTTTCAGTCGTTCAGATCGTTTCAGTCGTTCAGATCGTTTCAGTCGTTCAGCTCGTTTCAGTCGTTCAGATCGTTTCAGTCATTCAGATCGTTTCAGTCGTTCAGATCGTTTCCGTAATTGAGATCGTTTCCGTCGTTCAGATCGTTTCAGTCGTTCAGATCGTTTCGGTCGTTCAGATCGTTTACGTCGTTCAGATCGTTTCAGTCGTTCAGCTCGTTTACGTCGTTCAGATCGTTTCAGTCGTTCAGCTCGTTTCCATCGTTCAGATCGTTTCCGTCGTTCAATTCGTTCACGTCGATGAGATCGTTTCCGTCATTCAGATCGTTTCCGTCATTCAGCTCTTTTCAGTCATTCAGATCGTTTCAGTCGTTCAGATCGTTTCCCTCATCAGTTCGTTTCCGTCATCCAGATCGTTTGTCGTTCAGATCGTTTCCATCGTTCAGCTTGCTTCAGTCGTTCAGCTCGTTTCCGTCATCCAGATCGTTTGTCGTTCAGATCGTTTCCATCGTTCAGCTTGCTTCAGTCGTTCAGATCGTTTCAGTCGTTCAGATCTCTTCTCTTGTTCAGATCGTTTCAGTCGTTCAGATCGTTTCAGTCATTCAGATCGTTTCCGTCGTTCAGATCGTTTCCGTCGTTCATCTCGTTTCAGTCGTTCAGATCGTTTCAGTTGTTCAGATCGTTTCAGTCGTTCAGATCGTTTCCGTAATTGAGATCGTTTCCGTCGTTCAGATCGTTTCAGTCGTTCAGATCGTTTCAGTCGTTCAGATCGTTTCCGTAATTCAGCTCGTTTCAGTCGTTCAGATCGTTTCCGTCGTTCAGGTCGTTTCCGTCGTTCAGATCGTTTCAGTCGTTCAGTTCGCTTCCGTCGTTCAGATCGTTTCAGTCGTTCAGATCGTTTCAGTCGTTCAGATCGCTTCCGTCGTTCAGATCGTTTCCGTCGTTCAGATCGTTTCCGTCGTTCAGATCGTTTACGTCGTTCAGATCGTTTCCGTCGTTCAATTCGTTCACGTCGATGAGATCGTTTCCGTCGTTCAGATCGTTTCCGTCATTCAGCTCTTTTCAGTCATTCAGATCGTTTCAGTCGTTCAGATCGTTTCCCTCATCAGATCGTTTGTCGTTCAGATCGTTTCCGTAATTGAGATCGTTTCCGTCGTTCAGATCGTTTCAGTCGTTCAGATGGTTTCCGTCGTTCAGCTCGTTTCAGTCGTTCAGCTCGTTTCCGCCGTTCAGATCGTTTCCGTCGTTCAGATCGTTTCAGTCGTTCAGATCGTTTCGGTCATTCAGATCGTTTACGTCGTTCAGATCGTTTACGTCGTTCAGATCGTTTCAGTCGTTCAGATCGTTTCCATCGTTCAGCTTGCTTCAGTCGTTCAGATCGTTTCAGTCGTTCAGATCTCTTCTCTTGTTCAGATCGTTTCAGTCGTTCAGATCGTTTCAGTCATTCAGATCGTTTCCGTCGTTCAGATCGTTTCCGTCGTTCATCTCGTTTCAGTCGTTCAGATCGTTTCAGTTGTTCAGATCGTTTCAGTCGTTCAGATCGTTTCCCTCATCAGTTCGTTTGCGTCGTTCAGATCGTTTCCGTCGTTCAGCTCATTTCCGTCATCCAGATCGTTTCATTCGTTGAGCTCGCTTCAGTCGTTCAGATCGTTTCAGTCGTTCAGATCGTTTCCGTAATTCAGCTCGTTTCAGTCGTTCAGATCGTTTCCGTCGTTCAGCTCGTTTCAGTCGTTCAGTTCGTTTCCGTCGTTCAGCTCGTTTCAGTCGTTCAGTTCGTTTCCGTCGTTCAGCTCATTTCCGTCGTTCAGGTCGTTTCCGTCGTTCAGATCGTTTCAGTCGTTCAGTTCGCTTACGTCGTTCAGATCGTTTCAGTCGTTCAGATCGTTTCAGTCGTTCAGATCGCTTCCGTCGTTCAGCTCGTTTCCGTCGTTCAGATCGTTTACGTCGTTCAGATCGTTTCCGTCGTTCAGATCGTTTACGTCGTTCAGATCGTTTCCGTCGTTCAATTCGTTCACGTCGATGAGATCGTTTCCGTCGTTCAGATCGTTTCCGTCATTCAGCTCTTTTCAGTCATTCAGATCGTTTCAGTCGTTCAGATCGTTTCCCTCATCAGATCGTTTGTCGTTCAGATCGTTTCCATCGTTCAGCTTGCTTAAGTCGTTCAGATCGTTTCAGTCGTTCAGATCTCTTCTCTTGTTCAGATCGTTTCAGTCGTTCAGATCGTTTCAGTCATTCAGATCGTTTCCGTCGTTCAGATCGTTTCCGTCGTTCATCTCGTTTCAGTCGTTCAGATCGTTTCAGTTGTTCAGATCGTTTCAGTCGTTCAGATCGTTTCCCTCATCAGTTCGTTTGCGTCGTTCAGATCGTTTCCGTCGTTCAGATCATTTCAGTCGTTCAGTTCGCTTCCGTCGTTCAGATCGTTTCAGTCGTTCAGATCGTTTCCGTCGTTCATCTCGTTTCCGTCGTTCAGATCGTTTCCGTCGTTCAGATCGTTTCAGTCGTTCAGATCGTTTCCGTCGTTCAGATCGTTTCCGTCGTTCAGATCGTTTACGTCGTTCAATTCGTTTCCGTCGATGAGATCGTTTCCGTCGATCAGCTCGTTTCCGTCGTTCAGATCGTTTCCGTCGTTCAGCTCGTTTCCGTCGTTCAGATCGTTTCAGTCGTTCAGATCGTTTCCGTAATTCAGCTCGTTTCAGTCGTTCAGATCGTTTCCGTCGTTCAGGTCGTTTCCGTCGTTCAGATCGTTTCAGTCGTTCAGTTCGCTTCCGTCGTTCAGATCGTTTCAGTCGTTCAGATCGTTTTACGTCGTTCAGATCGTTTCAGTCGTTCAGATCGTTTTACGTCGTTCAGATCGTTTTACGTCGTTCAGATCGTTTCAGTCGTTCAGATCGTTTCCGTAATTCAGCTCGTTTCAGTCGTTCAGATCGTTTCCGTCGTTCAGGTCGTTTCCGTCGTTCAGATCGTTTCAGTCGTTCAGTTCGCTTCCGTCGTTCAGATCGTTTCAGTCGTTCAGATCGTTTTACGTCGTTCAGATCGTTTCCGTCGTTCAGATCGTTTCAGTCGTTCAGATCGTTTTACGTCGTTCAGATCGTTTCCGTCGTTCAGCTCGTTTCCGTCGTTCAGATCGTTTCAGTCGTTCAGATCGTTTCAGTCGTTCAGATCGTTTCAGTCGTTCAGATCGTTTCGGTCGTTCAGATCGTTTACGTCGTTCAGATCGTTTACGTCGTTCAGATCGTTTCAGTCGTTGAGATCGTTTCAGTCGTTCAGATCGTTTCAGTCATTCAGCTCTTTTCAGTCATTCAGATCGTTTCAGTCGTTCAGATCGTTTCCCTCATCAGTTCGTTTCCGTCGTTCAGATCGTTTCAGTCGTTCAGATCGTTTCCGTCGTTCAGCTCGTTTCAGTCGTTCAGATCGTTTCAGTCATTCAGATCGTTTCAGTCGTTCAGATCGTTTCCGTAATTCAGATCGTTTCCGGCGTTCAGATCGTTTCCGTCGTTCAGATCGTTTTAGTCGTTCAGATCGTTTCCGTCGTTCAGATCGTTTCAGTCGTTCAGCTCTTTTCCGTCATTCATCTCGTTTCCGTCGTTCAGATCGTTTCCGTCGTTCAGATCGTTTCCGTCGTTCATCTCGTTTCAGTCGTTCAGATCGTTTCCGTCGTTCAGCTCTTTTCAGTCATTCAGCTCTTTTCAGTCATTCAGCTTGCTTAAGTCGTTCAGATCGTTTCAGTCGTTCAGATCTCTTCTCTTGTTCAGATCGTTTCAGTCGTTCAGATCGTTTCAGTCATTCAGATCGTTTCCGTCGTTCAGATCGTTTCCCTCATCAGTTCGTTTGCGTCGTTCAGATCGTTTCCGTCGTTCAGCTCATTTCCGTCATCCAGATCGTTTCATTCGTTGAGCTCGCTTCAGTCGTTCAGATCGTTTCAGTCGTTCAGATCTCTTCTGTTGTTCAGATCGTTTCAGTCGTTCAGATCGTTTCAGTCGTTCAGATCGTTTCCGTAATTCAGCTCGTTTCAGTCGTTCAGATCGTTTCCGTCGTTCAGATCGTTTCCGTCGTTCAGATCGTTTCCGTCGTTCATCTCGTTTCCGTCGTTCAGCTCGTTTCAGTCGTTCAGTTCGTTTCCGTCGTTCAGCTCGTTTCAGTCGTTCAGTTCGTTTCCGTCGTTCAGCTCATTTCAGTCGTTCAGTTCGTTTCCGTCGTTCAGATCGTTTCAGTCGTTCAGTTCGTTTCCGTCGTTCAGCTCGTTTCCGTCGTTCATATCGTTTCAGTCGTTCAGTTCGTTTCCGTCGTTCAGATCGTTTCCGTCGTTCAGATCGTTTCAGTCGTTCAGATCGTTTCCCTCATCAGCTCTTTTCCGTCGTTCAGATCGTTTCCGTCGTTCAGATCGTTTCAGTCGTTCAGATCGTTTCCGTCGTTCAGATCGTTTCAGTCGTTCAGATCGTTTCCGTCGTTCAGATCGTTTACGTCGTTCAGATCGTTTCCGTCGTTAAGATCGTTTCCGTCTTTCAGCTCGTTTCAGTCGTTCAGATCGTTTCAGTCGTTCAGCTCTTTTCCGTCGTTCAGATCGTTTCAGTCGTTCAGATCGTTTCAGTCGTTCAGATCGTTTCAGTCGTTCAGCTCTTTTCCGTCGTTCAGATCGTTTCAGTCGTTCAGATCGTTTCAGTCGTTCAGATCGTTTCCGTAATTCAGCTCGTTTCAGTCGTTCAGATCGTTTCCGTAATTCAGATCGTTTCCGGCGTTCAGATCGTTTCCGTCGTTCAGATCGTTTCAGTCGTTCAGTTCTCTTCCGTCGTTCAGATCGTTTCAGTCGTTCAGATCGTTTCCGTCGTTCATCTCGTTTCCGTCGTTCAGATCGTTTCCGTCGTTCAGATCGTTTCAGTCGTTCAGATCGTTTCCGTCGTTCAGATCGTTTCCGTCGTTCAGATCGTTTACGTCGTTCAATTCGTTTCCGTCGATGAGATCGTTTCCGTCGATCAGCTCGTTTCCGTCGTTCAGATCGTTTCCGTCGTTCAGCTCGTTTCCGTCGTTCAGATCGTTTCAGTCGTTCAGATTGTTTCCGTAATTCAGCTCGTTTCAGTCGTTCAGATCGTTTCCGTCGTTCAGGTCGTTTCCGTCGTTCAGATCGTTTCAGTCGTTCAGTTCGCTTCCGTCGTTCAGATCGTTTCAGTCGTTCAGATCGCTTCCGTCGTTCAGCTCGTTTCCGTCGTTCAGATCGTTTCCGTCGTTCAGATCGTTTCAGTCGTTCAGATCGTTTTACGTCGTTCAGATCGTTTCCGTCGTTCAGCTCGTTTCCGTCGTTAAGATCGTTTCAGTCGTTGAGATCGTTTCAGTCGTTCAGATCGTTTCAGTCATTCAGCTCTTTTCAGTCATTCAGATCGTTTCAGTCGTTCAGATCGTTTCCCTCATCAGTTCGTTTCCGTCGTTCAGATCGTTTCAGTCGTTCAGATCGTTTCCGTCGTTCAGCTCGTTTCAGTCGTTCAGATCGTTTCAGTCATTCAGATCGTTTCAGTCGTTCAGATCGTTTCCGTAATTCAGATCGTTTCCGGCGTTCAGATCGTTTCCGTCGTTCAGCTCGTTTCCGTCGTTCAGATCGTTTCAGTCGTTCAGATCGTTTCAGTCGTTCAGATCGTTCCCTCATCAGCTCTTTTCCGCCGTTCAGATCGTTTCCGTCGTTCAGATCGTTTCAGTCGTTCAGATCGTTTCGGTCGTTCAGATCGTTTACGTCGTTCAGATCGTTTACGTCGTTCAGATCGTTTCAGTCGTTCAGCTCGTTTCCATCGTTCAGATCGTTTCCGTCGTTCAATTCGTTCACGTCGATGAGATCGTTTCCGTCGTTCAGATCGTTTCCGTCGTTCAGCTCGTTTCAGTCGTTCAGATCGTTTCAGTCATTCAGATCGTTTCAGTCGTTCAGATCGTTTCCGTAATTCAGATCGTTTCCGGCGTTCAGATCGTTTCCGTCGTTCAGATCGTTTTAGTCGTTCAGATCGTTTCCGTCGTTCAGATCGTTTCAGTCGTTCAGCTCTTTTCCGTCATTCATCTCGTTTCCGTCGTTCAGATCGTTTCCGTCGTTCAGATCGTTTCCGTCGTTCATCTCGTTTCAGTCGTTCAGATCGTTTCAGTCGTTCAGATCGTTTAAGTTGTTCAGATCGTTTCCGTAATTGAGATCGTTACAGTCGTTCAGATCGTTTCAGTTGTTCAGATCGTTTCAGTCGTTCAGATCGTTTCAGTCGTTCAGATCGTTTCAGTCGTTCAGCTCGTTTCAGTCGTTCAGATCGTTTCAGTCATTCAGATCGTTTCAGTCGTTCAGATCGTTTCCGTAATTGAGATCGTTTCCGTCGTTCAGATCGTTTCAGTCGTTCAGATCGTTTCGGTCGTTCAGATCGTTTACGTCGTTCAGATCGTTTCAGTCGTTCAGCTCGTTTACGTCGTTCAGATCGTTTCAGTCGTTCAGCTCGTTTCCATCGTTCAGATCGTTTCCGTCGTTCAATTCGTTCACGTCGATGAGATCGTTTCCGTCATTCAGATCGTTTCCGTCATTCAGCTCTTTTCAGTCATTCAGATCGTTTCAGTCGTTCAGATCGTTTCCCTCATCAGTTCGTTTCCGTCATCCAGATCGTTTGTCGTTCAGATCGTTTCCATCGTTCAGCTTGCTTCAGTCGTTCAGCTCGTTTCCGTCATCCAGATCGTTTGTCGTTCAGATCGTTTCCATCGTTCAGCTTGCTTCAGTCGTTCAGATCGTTTCAGTCGTTCAGATCTCTTCTCTTGTTCAGATCGTTTCAGTCGTTCAGATCGTTTCAGTCATTCAGATCGTTTCCGTCGTTCAGATCGTTTCCGTCGTTCATCTCGTTTCAGTCGTTCAGATCGTTTCAGTTGTTCAGATCGTTTCAGTCGTTCAGATCGTTTCCGTAATTGAGATCGTTTCCGTCGTTCAGATCGTTTCAGTCGTTCAGATCGTTTCAGTCGTTCAGATCGTTTCCGTAATTCAGCTCGTTTCAGTCGTTCAGATCGTTTCCGTCGTTCAGGTCGTTTCCGTCGTTCAGATCGTTTCAGTCGTTCAGTTCGCTTCCGTCGTTCAGATCGTTTCAGTCGTTCAGATCGTTTCAGTCGTTCAGATCGCTTCCGTCGTTCAGATCGTTTCCGTCGTTCAGCTCGTTTCCGTCGTTCAGATCGTTTCCGTCGTTCAGATCGTTTCCGTCGTTCAGATCGTTTACGTCGTTCAGATCGTTTCCGTCGTTCAATTCGTTCACGTCGATGAGATCGTTTCCGTCGTTCAGATCGTTTCCGTCATTCAGCTCTTTTCAGTCATTCAGATCGTTTCAGTCGTTCAGATCGTTTCCCTCATCAGATCGTTTGTCGTTCAGATCGTTTCCGTAATTGAGATCGTTTCCGTCGTTCAGATCGTTTCAGTCGTTCAGATGGTTTCCGTCGTTCAGCTCGTTTCAGTCGTTCAGATCGTTTCCGTCGTTCAGATCGTTTCAGTCGTTCAGATCGTTTCGGTCATTCAGATCGTTTACGTCGTTCAGATCGTTTACGTCGTTCAGATCGTTTCAGTCGTTCAGATCGTTTCCATCGTTCAGCTTGCTTCAGTCGTTCAGATCGTTTCAGTCGTTCAGATCTCTTCTCTTGTTCAGATCGTTTCAGTCGTTCAGATCGTTTCAGTCATTCAGATCGTTTCCGTCGTTCAGATCGTTTCCGTCGTTCATCTCGTTTCAGTCGTTCAGATCGTTTCAGTTGTTCAGATCGTTTCAGTCGTTCAGATCGTTTCCCTCATCAGTTCGTTTGCGTCGTTCAGATCGTTTCCGTCGTTCAGCTCATTTCCGTCATCCAGATCGTTTCATTCGTTGAGCTCGCTTCAGTCGTTCAGATCGTTTCAGTCGTTCAGATCGTTTCCGTAATTCAGCTCGTTTCAGTCGTTCAGATCGTTTCCGTCGTTCAGCTCGTTTCAGTCGTTCAGTTCGTTTCCGTCGTTCAGCTCGTTTCAGTCGTTCAGTTCGTTTCCGTCGTTCAGCTCATTTCAGTCGTTCAGTTCGTTTCCGTCGTTCAGATCGTTTCAGTCGTTCAGTTCGTTTCCGTCGTTCAGCTCGTTTCCGTCGTTCAGATCGTTTCAGTCGTTCAGTTCGTTTCCGTCGTTCAGATCGTTTCCGTCGTTCAGATCGTTTCAGTCGTTCAGATCGTTTCCGTCGTTCAGATCGTTTCAGTCGTTCAGATCGCTTCAGTTGTTCAGATCGTTTCAGTCGTTCAGATCGTTTCCCTCATCAGTTCGTTTGCGTCGTTCAGATCGTTTCCGTCGTTCAGCTCATTTCCGTCATCCAGATCGTTTCATTCGTTGAGCTCGCTTCAGTCGTTCAGTTCGTTTCCGTCGTTCAGATCGTTTCCGTCGTTCAGATCGTTTCAGTCGTTCAGATCGTTTCCCTCATCAGCTCTTTTCCGTCGTTCAGATCGTTTCCGTCGTTCAGATCGTTTCAGTCGTTCAGATCGTTTCCGTCGTTCAGATCGTTTCAGTCGTTCAGCTCGTTTACGTCGTTCAGATCGTTTCAGTCGTTCAGCTCGTTTCCATCGTTCAGATCGTTTCCGTCGTTCAATTCGTTCACGTCGATGAGATCGTTTCCGTCGTTCAGATCGTTTCCGTCATTCAGCTCTTTTCAGTCATTCAGATCGTTTCAGTCGTTCAGATCGTTTCCCTCATCAGTTCGTTTCCGTCGTTCAGCTCGTTTCCGTCATCCAGATCGTTTGTCGTTCAGATCGTTTCCATCGTTCAGCTTGCTTCAGTCGTTCAGATCGTTTCAGTCGTTCAGATCTCTTCTCTTGTTCAGATCGTTTCAGTCGTTCAGATCGTTTCAGTCATTCAGATCGTTTCCGTCGTTCAGATCGTTTCCGTCGTTCATCTCGTTTCAGTCGTTCAGATCGTTTCAGTTGTTCAGATCGTTTCAGTCGTTCAGATCGTTTCCGTAATTGAGATCGTTTCCGTCGTTCAGATCGTTTCAGTCGTTCAGATCGTTTCAGTCGTTCAGATCGTTTCCGTAATTCAGCTCGTTTCAGTCGTTCAGATCGTTTCCGTCGTTCAGGTCGTTTCCGTCGTTCAGATCGTTTCCGTCGTTCAGTTCGTTTCAGTCGTTCAGATCGCTTCCGTCGTTCAGATCGTTTCAGTCGTTCAGATCGTTTCAGTCGTTCAGATCGCTTCCGTCGTTCAGCTCGTTTCCGTCGTTCAGATCGTTTCCGTCGTTCAGATCGTTTACGTCGTTCAGATCGTTTCCGTCGTTCAATTCGTTCACGTCGATGAGATCGTTTCCGTCGTTCAGATCGTTTCCGTCATTCAGCTCTTTTCAGTCATTCAGATCGTTTCAGTCGTTCAGATCGTTTCCCTCATCAGATCGTTTGTCGTTCAGATCGTTTCCATCGTTCAGCTTGCTTAAGTCGTTCAGATCGTTTCAGTCGTTCAGATCGTTTCCGTAATTGAGATCGTTTCCGTCGTTCAGATCGTTTCAGTCGTTCAGATGGTTTCCGTCGTTCAGCTCGTTTCAGTCGTTCAGCTCGTTTCCGCCGTTCAGATCGTTTCCGTCGTTCAGATCGTTTCAGTCGTTCAGATCGTTTCGGTCATTCAGATCGTTTACGTCGTTCAGATCGTTTACGTCGTTCAGATCGTTTCAGTCGTTCAGATCGTTTCCATCGTTCAGCTTGCTTCAGTCGTTCAGATCGTTTCAGTCGTTCAGATCTCTTCTCTTGTTCAGATCGTTTCAGTCGTTCAGATCGTTTCAGTCATTCAGATCGTTTCCGTCGTTCAGATCGTTTCCGTCGTTCATCTCGTTTCAGTCGTTCAGATCGTTTCAGTTGTTCAGATCGTTTCAGTCGTTCAGATCGTTTCCCTCATCAGTTCGTTTGCGTCGTTCAGATCGTTTCCGTCGTTCAGCTCATTTCCGTCATCCAGATCGTTTCATTCGTTGAGCTCGTTTCAGTCGTTCAGTTCGTTTCCGTCGTTCAGCTCGTTTCAGTCGTTCAGTTCGTTTCCGTCGTTCAGCTCATTTCAGTCGTTCAGTTCGTTTCCGTCGTTCAGATCGTTTCAGTCGTTCAGTTCGTTTCCGTCGTTCAGCTCGTTTCCGTCGTTCAGATCGTTTCCGTCGTTCAGATCGTTTCAGTCGTTCAGATCGTTTCCGTCGTTCAGATCGTTTCAGTCGTTCAGATCGCTTCAGTTGTTCAGATCGTTTCAGTCGTTCAGATCGTTTCCCTCATCAGTTCGTTTGCGTCGTTCAGATCGTTTCCGTCGTTCAGCTCATTTCCGTCATCCAGATCGTTTCATTCGTTGAGCTCGCTTCAGTCGTTCAGATCGTTTCAGTCGTTCAGATCTCTTCTGTTGTTCAGATCGTTTCAGTCGTTCAGATCGTTTCAGTCGTTCAGATCGTTTCAGTCGTTCAGATCGTTTCCGTAATTCAGCTCGTTTCAGTCGTTCAGATCGTTTCCGTCGTTCAGCTCGTTTCAGTCGTTCAGTTCGTTTCCGTCGTTCAGCTCGTTTCAGTCGTTCAGTTCGTTTCCGTCGTTCAGCTCATTTCAGTCGTTCAGTTCGTTTCCGTCGTTCAGATCGTTTCAGTCGTTCAGTTCGTTTCCGTCGTTCAGCTCGTTTCCGTCGTTCAGATCGTTTCAGTCGTTCAGTTCGTTTCCGTCGTTCAGATCGTTTCCGTCGTTCAGATCGTTTCAGTCGTTCAGATCGTTTCCCTCATCAGCTCTTTTCCGTCGTTCAGATCGTTTCCGTCGTTCAGATCGTTTCAGTCGTTCAGATCGTTTCCGTCGTTCAGATCGTTTCAGTCGTTCAGATCGTTTCCGTCGTTCAGATCGTTTACGTCGTTCAGATCGTTTACGTCGTTAAGATCGTTTCCGTCATTCAGCTCGTTTCAGTCGTTCAGATCGTTTCAGTCGTTCAGATCGTTTCCGTCGTTCAGATCGTTTCAGTCGTTCAGATCGTTTCAGTCGTTCAGATCGTTTCAGTCATTCAGCTCTTTTCCGTCGTTCAGATCGTTTCAGTCGTTCAGATCGTTTCAGTCGTTCAGATCGTTTCCGTAATTCAGCTCGTTTCAGTCGTTCAGATCGTTTCCGTAATTCAGATCGTTTCCGGCGTTCAGATCGTTTCCGTCGTTCAGATCGTTTACGTCGTTCAATTCGTTTCCGTCGATGAGATCGTTTCCGTCGATCAGCTCGTTTCCGTCGTTCAGATCGTTTCCGTCGTTCAGGTCGTTTCCGTCGTTCAGATCGTTTCAGTCGTTCAGTTCGCTTCCGTCGTTCAGATCGTTTCAGTCGTTCAGATCGCTTCCGTCGTTCAGCTCGTTTCCGTCGTTCAGATCGTTTCCGTCGTTCAGATCGTTTCAGTCGTTCAGATCGTTTTAAGTCGTTCAGATCGTTTCCGTCGTTCAGCTCGTTACCGTCGTTCAGATCGTTTCAGTCGTTCAGATCGTTTCAATCGTTCAGATCGTTTCAGTCGTTCAGATCGTTTCGGTCGTTCAGATCGTTTACGTCGTTCAGATCGTTTACGTCGTTCAGATCGTTTCAGTCGTTCAGATCGTTTTACGTCATTCAGATCGTTTCCGTCGTTCAGCTCGTTTCCGTCGTTCAGATCGTTTCAGTCGTTCAGATCGTTTCAGTCGTTGAGATCGTTTCAGTCGTTCAGATCGTTTCAGTCGTTCAGATCGTTTCAATCGTTCAGATCGTTTCAGTCGTTCAGATCGTTTCGGTCGTTCAGATCGTTTACGTCGTTCAGATCGTTTACGTCGTTCAGATCGTTTCAGTCGTTCAGATCGTTTTACGTCATTCAGATCGTTTCCGTCGTTCAGCTCGTTTCCGTCGTTCAGATCGTTTCAGTCGTTCAGATCGTTTCAGTCGTTGAGATCGTTTCAGTCGTTCAGATCGTTTCAGTCATTCAGCTCTTTTCAGTCATTCAGATCGTTTCAGTCGTTCAGATCGTTTCCCTCATCAGTTCGTTTCCGTCGTTCAGATCGTTTCAGTCGTTCAGATCGTTTCCGTCGTTCAGCTCGTTTCAGTCGTTCAGATCGTTTCAGTCATTCAGATCGTTTCAGTCGTTCAGATCGTTTCCGTAATTCAGATCGTTTCCGGCGTTCAGATCGTTTCCGCCGTTCAGATCGTTTCGGTCGTTCAGATCGTTTACGTCGTTCAGATCGTTTCAGTCGTTCAGCTCGTTTACGTCGTTCAGATCGTTTCAGTCGTTCAGCTCGTTTCCATCGTTCAGATCGTTTACGTCGTTCAATTCGTTCACGTCGATGAGATCGTTTCCGTCGTTCAGCTCGTTTCCGTCATCCAGATCGTTTGTCGTTCAGATCGTTTCCATCGTTCAGCTTGCTTCAGTCGTTCAGATCGTTTCAGTCGTTCAGATCTCTTCTCTTGTTCAGATCGTTTCAGTCGTTCAGATCGTTTCAGTCATTCAGATCGTTTCCGTCGTTCAGATCGTTTCCGTCGTTCATCTCGTTTCAGTCGTTCAGATCGTTTCAGTTGTTCAGATCGTTTCAGTCGTTCAGATCGTTTCCGTAATTGAGATCGTTTCCGTCGTTCAGATCGTTTCAGTCGTTCAGATCGTTTCAGTCGTTCAGATCGTTTCCGTAATTCAGCTCGTTTCAGTCGTTCAGATCGTTTCCGTCGTTCAGGTCGTTTCCGTCGTTCAGATCGTTTCAGTCGTTCAGTTCGCTTACGTCGTTCAGATCGTTTCAGTCGTTCAGATCGTTTCAGTCGTTCAGATCGCTTCCGTCGTTCAGCTCGTTTCCGTCGTTCAGATCGTTTACGTCGTTCAGATCGTTTCCGTCGTTCAGATCGTTTACGTCGTTCAGATCGTTTCCGTCGTTCAATTCGTTCACGTCGATGAGATCGTTTCCGTCGTTCAGATCGTTTCCGTCATTCAGCTCTTTTCAGTCATTCAGATCGTTTCAGTCGTTCAGATCGTTTCCCTCATCAGATCGTTTGTCGTTCAGATCGTTTCCATCGTTCAGCTTGCTTAAGTCGTTCAGATCGTTTCAGTCGTTCAGATCTCTTCTCTTGTTCAGATCGTTTCAGTCGTTCAGATCGTTTCAGTCATTCAGATCGTTTCCGTCGTTCAGATCGTTTCCGTCGTTCATCTCGTTTCAGTCGTTCAGATCGTTTCAGTTGTTCAGATCGTTTCAGTCGTTCAGATCGTTTCCCTCATCAGTTCGTTTGCGTCGTTCAGATCGTTTCCGTCGTTCAGATCATTTCAGTCGTTCAGTTCGCTTCCGTCGTTCAGATCGTTTCAGTCGTTCAGATCGTTTCCGTCGTTCATCTCGTTTCCGTCGTTCAGATCGTTTCCGTCGTTCAGATCGTTTCAGTCGTTCAGATCGTTTCCGTCGTTCAGATCGTTTCCGTCGTTCAGATCGTTTACGTCGTTCAATTCGTTTACGTCGATGAGATCGTTTCCGTCGATCAGCTCGTTTCCGTCGTTCAGATCGTTTCCGTCGTTCAGCTCGTTTCCGTCGTTCAGATCGTTTCAGTCGTTCAGATCGTTTCCGTAATTCAGCTCGTTTCAGTCGTTCAGATCGTTTCCGTCGTTCAGGTCGTTTCCGTCGTTCAGATCGTTTCAGTCGTTCAGTTCGCTTCCGTCGTTCAGATCGTTTCAGTCGTTCAGATCGCTTCCGTCGTTCAGCTCGTTTCCGTCGTTCAGATCGTTTCCGTCGTTCAGATCGTTTCAGTCGTTCAGATCGTTTTACGTCGTTCAGATCGTTTCCGTCGTTCAGCTCGTTTCCGTCGTTCAGATCGTTTCAGTCGTTCAGATCGTTTCAGTCGTTCAGATCGTTTCAGTCGTTCAGATCGTTTCGGTCGTTCAGATCGTTTACGTCGTTCAGATCGTTTACGTCGTTCAGATCGTTTCAGTCGTTGAGATCGTTTCAGTCGTTCAGATCGTTTCAGTCATTCAGCTCTTTTCAGTCATTCAGATCGTTTCAGTCGTTCAGATCGTTTCCCTCATCAGTTCGTTTCCGTCGTTCAGATCGTTTCAGTCGTTCAGATCGTTTCCGTCGTTCAGCTCGTTTCAGTCGTTCAGATCGTTTCAGTCATTCAGATCGTTTCAGTCGTTCAGATCGTTTCCGTAATTCAGATCGTTTCCGGCGTTCAGATCGTTTCCGTCGTTCAGATCGTTTTAGTCGTTCAGATCGTTTCCGTCGTTCAGATCGTTTCAGTCGTTCAGCTCTTTTCCGTCATTCATCTCGTTTCCGTCGTTCAGATCGTTTCCGTCGTTCAGATCGTTTCCGTCGTTCATCTCGTTTCAGTCGTTCAGATCGTTTCCGTCGTTCAGCTCTTTTCAGTCATTCAGCTCTTTTCAGTCATTCAGCTTGCTTAAGTCGTTCAGATCGTTTCAGTCGTTCAGATCTCTTCTCTTGTTCAGATCGTTTCAGTCGTTCAGATCGTTTCAGTCATTCAGATCGTTTCCGTCGTTCAGATCGTTTCCCTCATCAGTTCGTTTGCGTCGTTCAGATCGTTTCCGTCGTTCAGCTCATTTCCGTCATCCAGATCGTTTCATTCGTTGAGCTCGCTTCAGTCGTTCAGATCGTTTCAGTCGTTCAGATCTCTTCTGTTGTTCAGATCGTTTCAGTCGTTCAGATCGTTTCAGTCGTTCAGATCGTTTCCGTAATTCAGCTCGTTTCAGTCGTTCAGATCGTTTCCGTCGTTCAGATCGTTTCCGTCGTTCAGATCGTTTCCGTCGTTCATCTCGTTTCCGTCGTTCAGCTCGTTTCAGTCGTTCAGTTCGTTTCCGTCGTTCAGCTCGTTTCAGTCGTTCAGTTCGTTTCCGTCGTTCAGCTCATTTCAGTCGTTCAGTTCGTTTCCGTCGTTCAGATCGTTTCAGTCGTTCAGTTCGTTTCCGTCGTTCAGCTCGTTTCCGTCGTTCATATCGTTTCAGTCGTTCAGTTCGTTTCCGTCGTTCAGATCGTTTCCGTCGTTCAGATCGTTTCAGTCGTTCAGATCGTTTCCCTCATCAGCTCTTTTCCGTCGTTCAGATCGTTTCCGTCGTTCAGATCGTTTCAGTCGTTCAGATCGTTTCCGTCGTTCAGATCGTTTCAGTCGTTCAGATCGTTTCCGTCGTTCAGATCGTTTACGTCGTTCAGATCGTTTCCGTCGTTAAGATCGTTTCCGTCATTCAGCTCGTTTCAGTCGTTCAGATCGTTTCAGTCGTTCAGCTCTTTTCCGTCGTTCAGATCGTTTCAGTCGTTCAGATCGTTTCAGTCGTTCAGATCGTTTCAGTCGTTCAGCTCTTTTCCGTCGTTCAGATCGTTTCAGTCGTTCAGATCGTTTCAGTCGTTCAGATCGTTTCCGTAATTCAGCTCGTTTCAGTCGTTCAGATCGTTTCCGTAATTCAGATCGTTTCCGGCGTTCAGATCGTTTCCGTCGTTCAGATCGTTTCAGTCGTTCAGATCGTTTCAGTCGTTCAGTTCTCTTCCGTCGTTCAGATCGTTTCAGTCGTTCAGATCGTTTCCGTCGTTCATCTCGTTTCCGTCGTTCAGATCGTTTCCGTCGTTCAGATCGTTTCAGTCGTTCAGATCGTTTCCGTCGTTCAGATCGTTTCCGTCGTTCAGATCGTTTACGTCGTTCAATTCGTTTCCGTCGATGAGATCGTTTCCGTCGATCAGCTCGTTTCCGTCGTTCAGATCGTTTCCGTCGTTCAGCTCGTTTCCGTCGTTCAGATCGTTTCAGTCGTTCAGATTGTTTCCGTAATTCAGCTCGTTTCAGTCGTTCAGATCGTTTCCGTCGTTCAGGTCGTTTCCGTCGTTCAGATCGTTTCAGTCGTTCAGTTCGCTTCCGTCGTTCAGATCGTTTCAGTCGTTCAGATCGCTTCCGTCGTTCAGCTCGTTTCCGTCGTTCAGATCGTTTCCGTCGTTCAGATCGTTTCAGTCGTTCAGATCGTTTTACGTCGTTCAGATCGTTTCCGTCGTTCAGCTCGTTTCCGTCGTTAAGATCGTTTCAGTCGTTGAGATCGTTTCAGTCGTTCAGATCGTTTCAGTCATTCAGCTCTTTTCAGTCATTCAGATCGTTTCAGTCGTTCAGATCGTTTCCCTCATCAGTTCGTTTCCGTCGTTCAGATCGTTTCAGTCGTTCAGATCGTTTCCGTCGTTCAGCTCGTTTCAGTCGTTCAGATCGTTTCAGTCATTCAGATCGTTTCAGTCGTTCAGATCGTTTCCGTAATTCAGATCGTTTCCGGCGTTCAGATCGTTTCCGTCGTTCAGCTCGTTTCCGTCGTTCAGATCGTTTCAGTCGTTCAGATCGTTTCAGTCGTTCAGATCGTTCCCTCATCAGCTCTTTTCCGCCGTTCAGATCGTTTCCGTCGTTCAGATCGTTTCAGTCGTTCAGATCGTTTCGGTCGTTCAGATCGTTTACGTCGTTCAGATCGTTTACGTCGTTCAGATCGTTTCAGTCGTTCAGCTCGTTTCCATCGTTCAGATCGTTTCCGTCGTTCAATTCGTTCACGTCGATGAGATCGTTTCCGTCGTTCAGATCGTTTCCGTCGTTCAGCTCGTTTCAGTCGTTCAGATCGTTTCAGTCATTCAGATCGTTTCAGTCGTTCAGATCGTTTCCGTAATTCAGATCGTTTCCGGCGTTCAGATCGTTTCCGTCGTTCAGATCGTTTTAGTCGTTCAGATCGTTTCCGTCGTTCAGATCGTTTCAGTCGTTCAGCTCTTTTCCGTCATTCATCTCGTTTCCGTCGTTCAGATCGTTTCCGTCGTTCAGATCGTTTCCGTCGTTCATCTCGTTTCAGTCGTTCAGATCGTTTCAGTCGTTCAGATCGTTTAAGTTGTTCAGATCGTTTCCGTAATTGAGATCGTTACAGTCGTTCAGATCGTTTCAGTTGTTCAGATCGTTTCAGTCGTTCAGATCGTTTCAGTCGTTCAGATCGTTTCAGTCGTTCAGCTCGTTTCAGTCGTTCAGATCGTTTCAGTCATTCAGATCGTTTCAGTCGTTCAGATCGTTTCCGTAATTGAGATCGTTTCCGTCGTTCAGATCGTTTCAGTCGTTCAGATCGTTTCGGTCGTTCAGATCGTTTACGTCGTTCAGATCGTTTCAGTCGTTCAGCTCGTTTACGTCGTTCAGATCGTTTCAGTCGTTCAGCTCGTTTCCATCGTTCAGATCGTTTCCGTCGTTCAATTCGTTCACGTCGATGAGATCGTTTCCGTCGTTCAGATCGTTTCCGTCATTCAGCTCTTTTCAGTCATTCAGATCGTTTCAGTCGTTCAGATCGTTTCCCTCATCAGTTCGTTTCCGTCATCCAGATCGTTTGTCGTTCAGATCGTTTCCATCGTTCAGCTTGCTTCAGTCGTTCAGCTCGTTTCCGTCATCCAGATCGTTTGTCGTTCAGATCGTTTCCATCGTTCAGCTTGCTTCAGTCGTTCAGATCGTTTCAGTCGTTCAGATCTCTTCTCTTGTTCAGATCGTTTCAGTCGTTCAGATCGTTTCAGTCATTCAGATCGTTTCCGTCGTTCAGATCGTTTCCGTCGTTCATCTCGTTTCAGTCGTTCAGATCGTTTCAGTTGTTCAGATCGTTTCAGTCGTTCAGATCGTTTCCGTAATTGAGATCGTTTCCGTCGTTCAGATCGTTTCAGTCGTTCAGATCGTTTCAGTCGTTCAGATCGTTTCCGTAATTCAGCTCGTTTCAGTCGTTCAGATCGTTTCCGTCGTTCAGGTCGTTTCCGTCGTTCAGATCGTTTCAGTCGTTCAGTTCGCTTCCGTCGTTCAGATCGTTTCAGTCGTTCAGATCGTTTCAGTCGTTCAGATCGCTTCCGTCGTTCAGCTCGTTTCCGTCGTTCAGATCGTTTCCGTCGTTCAGATCGTTTCCGTCGTTCAGATCGTTTACGTCGTTCAGATCGTTTCCGTCGTTCAATTCGTTCACGTCGATGAGATCGTTTCCGTCGTTCAGATCGTTTCCGTCATTCAGCTCTTTTCAGTCATTCAGATCGTTTCAGTCGTTCAGATCGTTTCCCTCATCAGATCGTTTGTCGTTCAGATCGTTTCCGTAATTGAGATCGTTTCCGTCGTTCAGATCGTTTCAGTCGTTCAGATGGTTTCCGTCGTTCAGCTCGTTTCAGTCGTTCAGCTCGTTTCCGCCGTTCAGATCGTTTCCGTCGTTCAGATCGTTTCAGTCGTTCAGATCGTTTCGGTCATTCAGATCGTTTACGTCGTTCAGATCGTTTACGTCGTTCAGATCGTTTCAGTCGTTCAGATCGTTTCCATCGTTCAGCTTGCTTCAGTCGTTCAGATCGTTTCAGTCGTTCAGATCTCTTCTCTTGTTCAGATCGTTTCAGTCGTTCAGATCGTTTCAGTCATTCAGATCGTTTCCGTCGTTCAGATCGTTTCCGTCGTTCATCTCGTTTCAGTCGTTCAGATCGTTTCAGTTGTTCAGATCGTTTCAGTCGTTCAGATCGTTTCCCTCATCAGTTCGTTTGCGTCGTTCAGATCGTTTCCGTCGTTCAGCTCATTTCCGTCATCCAGATCGTTTCATTCGTTGAGCTCGCTTCAGTCGTTCAGATCGTTTCAGTCGTTCAGATCGTTTCCGTAATTCAGCTCGTTTCAGTCGTTCAGATCGTTTCCGTCGTTCAGCTCGTTTCAGTCGTTCAGTTCGTTTCCGTCGTTCAGCTCGTTTCAGTCGTTCAGTTCGTTTCCGTCGTTCAGCTCATTTCAGTCGTTCAGTTCGTTTCCGTCGTTCAGATCGTTTCAGTCGTTCAGTTCGTTTCCGTCGTTCAGCTCGTTTCCGTCGTTCAGATCGTTTCAGTCGTTCAGTTCGTTTCCGTCGTTCAGATCGTTTCCGTCGTTCAGATCGTTTCAGTCGTTCAGATCGTTTCCGTCGTTCAGATCGTTTCAGTCGTTCAGATCGTTTCAGTCATTCAGATCGTTTCCGTCGTTCAGATCGTTTCCGTCGTTCATCTCGTTTCAGTCGTTCAGATCGTTTCAGTTGTTCAGATCGTTTCAGTCGTTCAGATCGTTTCCGTAATTGAGATCGTTTCCGTCGTTCAGATCGTTTCAGTCGTTCAGATCGTTTCAGTCGTTCAGATCGTTTCCGTAATTCAGCTCGTTTCAGTCGTTCAGATCGTTTCCGTCGTTCAGGTCGTTTCCGGCGTTCAGATCGTTTCCGCCGTTCAGATCGTTTCGGTCGTTCAGATCGTTTACGTCGTTCAGATCGTTTCAGTCGTTCAGCTCGTTTACGTCGTTCAGATCGTTTCAGTCGTTCAGCTCGTTTCCATCGTTCAGATCGTTTACGTCGTTCAATTCGTTCACGTCGATGAGATCGTTTCCGTCGTTCAGCTCGTTTCCGTCATCCAGATCGTTTGTCGTTCAGATCGTTTCCATCGTTCAGCTTGCTTCAGTCGTTCAGATCGTTTCAGTCGTTCAGATCTCTTCTCTTGTTCAGATCGTTTCAGTCGTTCAGATCGTTTCAGTCATTCAGATCGTTTCCGTCGTTCAGATCGTTTCCGTCGTTCATCTCGTTTCAGTCGTTCAGATCGTTTCAGTTGTTCAGATCGTTTCAGTCGTTCAGATCGTTTCCGTAATTGAGATCGTTTCCGTCGTTCAGATCGTTTCAGTCGTTCAGATCGTTTCAGTCGTTCAGATCGTTTCCGTAATTCAGCTCGTTTCAGTCGTTCAGATCGTTTCCGTCGTTCAGGTCGTTTCCGTCGTTCAGATCGTTTCAGTCGTTCAGTTCGCTTACGTCGTTCAGATCGTTTCAGTCGTTCAGATCGCTTCCGTCGTTCAGCTCGTTTCCGTCGTTCAGATCGTTTACGTCGTTCAGATCGTTTCCGTCGTTCAGATCGTTTACGTCGTTCAGATCGTTTCCGTCGTTCAATTCGTTCACGTCGATGAGATCGTTTCCGTCGTTCAGATCGTTTCCGTCATTCAGCTCTTTTCAGTCATTCAGATCGTTTCAGTCGTTCAGATCGTTTCCCTCATCAGATCGTTTGTCGTTCAGATCGTTTCCATCGTTCAGCTTGCTTAAGTCGTTCAGATCGTTTCAGTCGTTCAGATCTCTTCTCTTGTTCAGATCGTTTCAGTCGTTCAGATCGTTTCAGTCATTCAGATCGTTTCCGTCGTTCAGATCGTTTCCGTCGTTCATCTCGTTTCAGTCGTTCAGATCGTTTCAGTTGTTCAGATCGTTTCAGTCGTTCAGATCGTTTCCCTCATCAGTTCGTTTGCGTCGTTCAGATCGTTTCCGTCGTTCAGATCATTTCAGTCGTTCAGTTCGCTTCCGTCGTTCAGATCGTTTCAGTCGTTCAGATCGTTTCCGTCGTTCATCTCGTTTCCGTCGTTCAGATCGTTTCCGTCGTTCAGATCGTTTCAGTCGTTCAGATCGTTTCCGTCGTTCAGATCGTTTCCGTCGTTCAGATCGTTTACGTCGTTCAATTCGTTTCCGTCGATGAGATCGTTTCCGTCGATCAGCTCGTTTCCGTCGTTCAGATCGTTTCCGTCGTTCAGCTCGTTTCCGTCGTTCAGATCGTTTCAGTCGTTCAGATCGTTTCCGTAATTCAGCTCGTTTCAGTCGTTCAGATCGTTTCCGTCGTTCAGGTCGTTTCCGTCGTTCAGATCGTTTCAGTCGTTCAGTTCGCTTCCGTCGTTCAGATCGTTTCAGTCGTTCAGATCGCTTCCGTCGTTCAGCTCGTTTCCGTCGTTCAGATCGTTTCCGTCGTTCAGATCGTTTCAGTCGTTCAGATCGTTTTACGTCGTTCAGATCGTTTCCGTCGTTCAGCTCGTTTCCGTCGTTCAGATCGTTTCAGTCGTTCAGATCGTTTCAGTCGTTCAGATCGTTTCAGTCGTTCAGATCGTTTCGGTCGTTCAGATCGTTTACGTCGTTCAGATCGTTTACGTCGTTCAGATCGTTTCAGTCGTTGAGATCGTTTCAGTCGTTCAGATCGTTTCAGTCATTCAGCTCTTTTCAGTCATTCAGATCGTTTCAGTTGTTCAGATCGTTTCCCTCATCAGTTCGTTTCCGTCGTTCAGATCGTTTCAGTCGTTCAGATCGTTTCCGTCGTTCAGCTCGTTTCAGTCGTTCAGATCGTTTCAGTCATTCAGATCGTTTCAGTCGTTCAGATCGTTTCCGTAATTCAGATCGTTTCCGGCGTTCAGATCGTTTCCGTCGTTCAGATCGTTTTAGTCGTTCAGATCGTTTCCGTCGTTCAGATCGTTTCAGTCGTTCAGCTCTTTTCCGTCATTCATCTCGTTTCCGTCGTTCAGATCGTTTCCGTCGTTCAGATCGTTTCCGTCGTTCATCTCGTTTCAGTCGTTCAGATCGTTTCCGTCGTTCAGCTCTTTTCAGTCATTCAGCTCTTTTCAGTCATTCAGCTTGCTTAAGTCGTTCAGATCGTTTCAGTCGTTCAGATCTCTTCTCTTGTTCAGATCGTTTCAGTCGTTCAGATCGTTTCAGTCATTCAGATCGTTTCCGTCGTTCAGATCGTTTCCCTCATCAGTTCGTTTGCGTCGTTCAGATCGTTTCCGTCGTTCAGCTCATTTCCGTCATCCAGATCGTTTCATTCGTTGAGCTCGCTTCAGTCGTTCAGATCGTTTCAGTCGTTCAGATCTCTTCTGTTGTTCAGATCGTTTCAGTCGTTCAGATCGTTTCAGTCGTTCAGATCGTTTCCGTAATTCAGCTCGTTTCAGTCGTTCAGATCGTTTCCGTCGTTCAGATCGTTTCCGTCGTTCAGATCGTTTCCGTCGTTCATCTCGTTTCCGTCGTTCAGCTCGTTTCAGTCGTTCAGTTCGTTTCCGTCGTTCAGCTCGTTTCAGTCGTTCAGTTCGTTTCCGTCGTTCAGCTCATTTCAGTCGTTCAGTTCGTTTCCGTCGTTCAGATCGTTTCAGTCGTTCAGTTCGTTTCCGTCGTTCAGCTCGTTTCCGTCGTTCATATCGTTTCAGTCGTTCAGTTCGTTTCCGTCGTTCAGATCGTTTCCGTCGTTCAGATCGTTTCAGTCGTTCAGATCGTTTCCCTCATCAGCTCTTTTCCGTCGTTCAGATCGTTTCCGTCGTTCAGATCGTTTCAGTCGTTCAGATCGTTTCCGTCGTTCAGATCGTTTCAGTCGTTCAGATCGTTTCCGTCGTTCAGATCGTTTACGTCGTTCAGATCGTTTCCGTCGTTAAGATCGTTTCCGTCATTCAGCTCGTTTCAGTCGTTCAGATCGTTTCAGTCGTTCAGCTCTTTTCCGTCGTTCAGATCGTTTCAGTCGTTCAGATCGTTTCAGTCGTTCAGATCGTTTCAGTCGTTCAGCTCTTTTCCGTCGTTCAGATCGTTTCAGTCGTTCAGATCGTTTCAGTCGTTCAGATCGTTTCCGTAATTCAGCTCGTTTCAGTCGTTCAGATCGTTTCCGTAATTCAGATCGTTTCCGGCGTTCAGATCGTTTCCGTCGTTCAGATCGTTTCAGTCGTTCAGATCGTTTCAGTCGTTCAGTTCTCTTCCGTCGTTCAGATCGTTTCAGTCGTTCAGATCGTTTCCGTCGTTCATCTCGTTTCCGTCGTTCAGATCGTTTCCGTCGTTCAGATCGTTTCAGTCGTTCAGATCGTTTCCGTCGTTCAGATCGTTTCCGTCGTTCAGATCGTTTACGTCGTTCAATTCGTTTCCGTCGATGAGATCGTTTCCGTCGATCAGCTCGTTTCCGTCGTTCAGATCGTTTCCGTCGTTCAGCTCGTTTCCGTCGTTCAGATCGTTTCAGTCGTTCAGATTGTTTCCGTAATTCAGCTCGTTTCAGTCGTTCAGATCGTTTCCGTCGTTCAGGTCGTTTCCGTCGTTCAGATCGTTTCAGTCGTTCAGTTCGCTTCCGTCGTTCAGATCGTTTCAGTCGTTCAGATCGCTTCCGTCGTTCAGCTCGTTTCCGTCGTTCAGATCGTTTCCGTCGTTCAGATCGTTTCAGTCGTTCAGATCGTTTTACGTCGTTCAGATCGTTTCCGTCGTTCAGCTCGTTTCCGTCGTTAAGATCGTTTCAGTCGTTGAGATCGTTTCAGTCGTTCAGATCGTTTCAGTCATTCAGCTCTTTTCAGTCATTCAGATCGTTTCAGTCGTTCAGATCGTTTCCCTCATCAGTTCGTTTCCGTCGTTCAGATCGTTTCAGTCGTTCAGATCGTTTCCGTCGTTCAGCTCGTTTCAGTCGTTCAGATCGTTTCAGTCATTCAGATCGTTTCAGTCGTTCAGATCGTTTCCGTAATTCAGATCGTTTCCGGCGTTCAGATCGTTTCCGTCGTTCAGCTCGTTTCCGTCGTTCAGATCGTTTCAGTCGTTCAGATCGTTTCAGTCGTTCAGATCGTTCCCTCATCAGCTCTTTTCCGCCGTTCAGATCGTTTCCGTCGTTCAGATCGTTTCAGTCGTTCAGATCGTTTCGGTCGTTCAGATCGTTTACGTCGTTCAGATCGTTTACGTCGTTCAGATCGTTTCAGTCGTTCAGCTCGTTTCCATCGTTCAGATCGTTTCCGTCGTTCAATTCGTTCACGTCGATGAGATCGTTTCCGTCGTTCAGATCGTTTCCGTCGTTCAGCTCGTTTCAGTCGTTCAGATCGTTTCAGTCATTCAGATCGTTTCAGTCGTTCAGATCGTTTCCGTAATTCAGATCGTTTCCGGCGTTCAGATCGTTTCCGTCGTTCAGATCGTTTTAGTCGTTCAGATCGTTTCCGTCGTTCAGATCGTTTCAGTCGTTCAGCTCTTTTCCGTCATTCATCTCGTTTCCGTCGTTCAGATCGTTTCCGTCGTTCAGATCGTTTCCGTCGTTCATCTCGTTTCAGTCGTTCAGATCGTTTCAGTCGTTCAGATCGTTTAAGTTGTTCAGATCGTTTCCGTAATTGAGATCGTTACAGTCGTTCAGATCGTTTCAGTTGTTCAGATCGTTTCAGTCGTTCAGATCGTTTCAGTCGTTCAGATCGTTTCAGTCGTTCAGCTCGTTTCAGTCGTTCAGATCGTTTCAGTCATTCAGATCGTTTCAGTCGTTCAGATCGTTTCCGTAATTGAGATCGTTTCCGTCGTTCAGATCGTTTCAGTCGTTCAGATCGTTTCGGTCGTTCAGATCGTTTACGTCGTTCAGATCGTTTCAGTCGTTCAGCTCGTTTACGTCGTTCAGATCGTTTCAGTCGTTCAGCTCGTTTCCATCGTTCAGATCGTTTCCGTCGTTCAATTCGTTCACGTCGATGAGATCGTTTCCGTCGTTCAGATCGTTTCCGTCATTCAGCTCTTTTCAGTCATTCAGATCGTTTCAGTCGTTCAGATCGTTTCCCTCATCAGTTCGTTTCCGTCATCCAGATCGTTTGTCGTTCAGATCGTTTCCATCGTTCAGCTTGCTTCAGTCGTTCAGCTCGTTTCCGTCATCCAGATCGTTTGTCGTTCAGATCGTTTCCATCGTTCAGCTTGCTTCAGTCGTTCAGATCGTTTCAGTCGTTCAGATCTCTTCTCTTGTTCAGATCGTTTCAGTCGTTCAGATCGTTTCAGTCATTCAGATCGTTTCCGTCGTTCAGATCGTTTCCGTCGTTCATCTCGTTTCAGTCGTTCAGATCGTTTCAGTTGTTCAGATCGTTTCAGTCGTTCAGATCGTTTCCGTAATTGAGATCGTTTCCGTCGTTCAGATCGTTTCAGTCGTTCAGATCGTTTCAGTCGTTCAGATCGTTTCCGTAATTCAGCTCGTTTCAGTCGTTCAGATCGTTTCCGTCGTTCAGGTCGTTTCCGTCGTTCAGATCGTTTCAGTCGTTCAGTTCGCTTCCGTCGTTCAGATCGTTTCAGTCGTTCAGATCGTTTCAGTCGTTCAGATCGCTTCCGTCGTTCAGCTCGTTTCCGTCGTTCAGATCGTTTCCGTCGTTCAGATCGTTTCCGTCGTTCAGATCGTTTACGTCGTTCAGATCGTTTCCGTCGTTCAATTCGTTCACGTCGATGAGATCGTTTCCGTCGTTCAGATCGTTTCCGTCATTCAGCTCTTTTCAGTCATTCAGATCGTTTCAGTCGTTCAGATCGTTTCCCTCATCAGATCGTTTGTCGTTCAGATCGTTTCCGTAATTGAGATCGTTTCCGTCGTTCAGATCGTTTCAGTCGTTCAGATGGTTTCCGTCGTTCAGCTCGTTTCAGTCGTTCAGCTCGTTTCCGCCGTTCAGATCGTTTCCGTCGTTCAGATCGTTTCAGTCGTTCAGATCGTTTCGGTCATTCAGATCGTTTACGTCGTTCAGATCGTTTACGTCGTTCAGATCGTTTCAGTCGTTCAGATCGTTTCCATCGTTCAGCTTGCTTCAGTCGTTCAGATCGTTTCAGTCGTTCAGATCTCTTCTCTTGTTCAGATCGTTTCAGTCGTTCAGATCGTTTCAGTCATTCAGATCGTTTCCGTCGTTCAGATCGTTTCCGTCGTTCATCTCGTTTCAGTCGTTCAGATCGTTTCAGTTGTTCAGATCGTTTCAGTCGTTCAGATCGTTTCCCTCATCAGTTCGTTTGCGTCGTTCAGATCGTTTCCGTCGTTCAGCTCATTTCCGTCATCCAGATCGTTTCATTCGTTGAGCTCGCTTCAGTCGTTCAGATCGTTTCAGTCGTTCAGATCGTTTCCGTAATTCAGCTCGTTTCAGTCGTTCAGATCGTTTCCGTCGTTCAGCTCGTTTCAGTCGTTCAGTTCGTTTCCGTCGTTCAGCTCGTTTCAGTCGTTCAGTTCGTTTCCGTCGTTCAGCTCATTTCAGTCGTTCAGTTCGTTTCCGTCGTTCAGATCGTTTCAGTCGTTCAGTTCGTTTCCGTCGTTCAGCTCGTTTCCGTCGTTCAGATCGTTTCAGTCGTTCAGTTCGTTTCCGTCGTTCAGATCGTTTCCGTCGTTCAGATCGTTTCAGTCGTTCAGATCGTTTCCGTCGTTCAGATCGTTTCAGTCGTTCAGATCGCTTCAGTTGTTCAGATCGTTTCAGTCGTTCAGATCGTTTCCCTCATCAGTTCGTTTGCGTCGTTCAGATCGTTTCCGTCGTTCAGCTCATTTCCGTCATCCAGATCGTTTCATTCGTTGAGCTCGCTTCAGTCGTTCAGATCGTTTCAGTCGTTCAGATCTCTTCTGTTGTTCAGATCGTTTCAGTCGTTCAGTTCGTTTCCGTCGTTCAGCTCGTTTCCGTCGTTCAGATCGTTTCAGTCGTTCAGTTCGTTTCCGTCGTTCAGATCGTTTCCGTCGTTCAGATCGTTTCAGTCGTTCAGATCGTTTCCCTCATCAGCTCTTTTCCGTCGTTCAGATCGTTTCCGTCGTTCAGATCGTTTCAGTCGTTCAGATCGTTTCCGTCGTTCAGATCGTTTCAGTCGTTCAGCTCGTTTACGTCGTTCAGATCGTTTCAGTCGTTCAGCTCGTTTCCATCGTTCAGATCGTTTCCGTCGTTCAATTCGTTCACGTCGATGAGATCGTTTCCGTCGTTCAGATCGTTTCCGTCATTCAGCTCTTTTCAGTCATTCAGATCGTTTCAGTCGTTCAGATCGTTTCCCTCATCAGTTCGTTTCCGTCGTTCAGCTCGTTTCCGTCATCCAGATCGTTTGTCGTTCAGATCGTTTCCATCGTTCAGCTTGCTTCAGTCGTTCAGATCGTTTCAGTCGTTCAGATCTCTTCTCTTGTTCAGATCGTTTCAGTCGTTCAGATCGTTTCAGTCATTCAGATCGTTTCCGTCGTTCAGATCGTTTCCGTCGTTCATCTCGTTTCAGTCGTTCAGATCGTTTCAGTTGTTCAGATCGTTTCAGTCGTTCAGATCGTTTCCGTAATTGAGATCGTTTCCGTCGTTCAGATCGTTTCAGTCGTTCAGATCGTTTCAGTCGTTCAGATCGTTTCCGTAATTCAGCTCGTTTCAGTCGTTCAGATCGTTTCCGTCGTTCAGGTCGTTTCCGTCGTTCAGATCGTTTCCGTCGTTCAGTTCGTTTCAGTCGTTCAGATCGCTTCCGTCGTTCAGATCGTTTCAGTCGTTCAGATCGTTTCAGTCGTTCAGATCGCTTCCGTCGTTCAGCTCGTTTCCGTCGTTCAGATCGTTTCCGTCGTTCAGATCGTTTACGTCGTTCAGATCGTTTCCGTCGTTCAATTCGTTCACGTCGATGAGATCGTTTCCGTCGTTCAGATCGTTTCCGTCATTCAGCTCTTTTCAGTCATTCAGATCGTTTCAGTCGTTCAGATCGTTTCCCTCATCAGATCGTTTGTCGTTCAGATCGTTTCCATCGTTCAGCTTGCTTAAGTCGTTCAGATCGTTTCAGTCGTTCAGATCGTTTCCGTAATTGAGATCGTTTCCGTCGTTCAGATCGTTTCAGTCGTTCAGATGGTTTCCGTCGTTCAGCTCGTTTCAGTCGTTCAGCTCGTTTCCGCCGTTCAGATCGTTTCCGTCGTTCAGATCGTTTCAGTCGTTCAGATCGTTTCGGTCATTCAGATCGTTTACGTCGTTCAGATCGTTTACGTCGTTCAGATCGTTTCAGTCGTTCAGATCGTTTCCATCGTTCAGCTTGCTTCAGTCGTTCAGATCGTTTCAGTCGTTCAGATCTCTTCTCTTGTTCAGATCGTTTCAGTCGTTCAGATCGTTTCAGTCATTCAGATCGTTTCCGTCGTTCAGATCGTTTCCGTCGTTCATCTCGTTTCAGTCGTTCAGATCGTTTCAGTTGTTCAGATCGTTTCAGTCGTTCAGATCGTTTCCCTCATCAGTTCGTTTGCGTCGTTCAGATCGTTTCCGTCGTTCAGCTCATTTCCGTCATCCAGATCGTTTCATTCGTTGAGCTCGTTTCAGTCGTTCAGTTCGTTTCCGTCGTTCAGCTCGTTTCAGTCGTTCAGTTCGTTTCCGTCGTTCAGCTCATTTCAGTCGTTCAGTTCGTTTCCGTCGTTCAGATCGTTTCAGTCGTTCAGTTCGTTTCCGTCGTTCAGCTCGTTTCCGTCGTTCAGATCGTTTCAGTCGTTCAGTTCGTTTCCGTCGTTCAGATCGTTTCCGTCGTTCAGATCGTTTCAGTCGTTCAGATCGTTTCCGTCGTTCAGATCGTTTCAGTCGTTCAGATCGCTTCAGTTGTTCAGATCGTTTCAGTCGTTCAGATCGTTTCCCTCATCAGTTCGTTTGCGTCGTTCAGATCGTTTCCGTCGTTCAGCTCATTTCCGTCATCCAGATCGTTTCATTCGTTGAGCTCGCTTCAGTCGTTCAGATCGTTTCAGTCGTTCAGATCTCTTCTGTTGTTCAGATCGTTTCAGTCGTTCAGATCGTTTCAGTCGTTCAGATCGTTTCAGTCGTTCAGATCGTTTCCGTAATTCAGCTCGTTTCAGTCGTTCAGATCGTTTCCGTCGTTCAGCTCGTTTCAGTCGTTCAGTTCGTTTCCGTCGTTCAGCTCGTTTCAGTCGTTCAGTTCGTTTCCGTCGTTCAGCTCATTTCAGTCGTTCAGTTCGTTTCCGTCGTTCAGATCGTTTCAGTCGTTCAGTTCGTTTCCGTCGTTCAGCTCGTTTCCGTCGTTCAGATCGTTTCAGTCGTTCAGTTCGTTTCCGTCGTTCAGATCGTTTCCGTCGTTCAGATCGTTTCAGTCGTTCAGATCGTTTCCCTCATCAGCTCTTTTCCGTCGTTCAGATCGTTTCCGTCGTTCAGATCGTTTCAGTCGTTCAGATCGTTTCCGTCGTTCAGATCGTTTCAGTCGTTCAGATCGTTTCCGTCGTTCAGATCGTTTACGTCGTTCAGATCGTTTACGTCGTTAAGATCGTTTCCGTCATTCAGCTCGTTTCAGTCGTTCAGATCGTTTCAGTCGTTCAGATCGTTTCCGTCGTTCAGATCGTTTCAGTCGTTCAGATCGTTTCAGTCGTTCAGATCGTTTCAGTCATTCAGCTCTTTTCCGTCGTTCAGATCGTTTCAGTCGTTCAGATCGTTTCAGTCGTTCAGATCGTTTCCGTAATTCAGCTCGTTTCAGTCGTTCAGATCGTTTCCGTAATTCAGATCGTTTCCGGCGTTCAGATCGTTTCCGTCGTTCAGATCGTTTACGTCGTTCAATTCGTTTCCGTCGATGAGATCGTTTCCGTCGATCAGCTCGTTTCCGTCGTTCAGATCGTTTCCGTCGTTCAGGTCGTTTCCGTCGTTCAGATCGTTTCAGTCGTTCAGTTCGCTTCCGTCGTTCAGATCGTTTCAGTCGTTCAGATCGCTTCCGTCGTTCAGCTCGTTTCCGTCGTTCAGATCGTTTCCGTCGTTCAGATCGTTTCAGTCGTTCAGATCGTTTTAAGTCGTTCAGATCGTTTCCGTCGTTCAGCTCGTTACCGTCGTTCAGATCGTTTCAGTCGTTCAGATCGTTTCAGTCGTTGAGATCGTTTCAGTCGTTCAGATCGTTTCAGTCGTTCAGATCGTTTCAATCGTTCAGATCGTTTCAGTCGTTCAGATCGTTTCGGTCGTTCAGATCGTTTACGTCGTTCAGATCGTTTACGTCGTTCAGATCGTTTCAGTCGTTCAGATCGTTTTACGTCATTCAGATCGTTTCCGTCGTTCAGCTCGTTTCCGTCGTTCAGATCGTTTCAGTCGTTCAGATCGTTTCAGTCGTTGAGATCGTTTCAGTCGTTCAGATCGTTTCAGTCATTCAGCTCTTTTCAGTCATTCAGATCGTTTCAGTCGTTCAGATCGTTTCCCTCATCAGTTCGTTTCCGTCGTTCAGATCGTTTCAGTCGTTCAGATCGTTTCCGTCGTTCAGCTCGTTTCAGTCGTTCAGATCGTTTCAGTCATTCAGATCGTTTCAGTCGTTCAGATCGTTTCCGTAATTCAGATCGTTTCCGGCGTTCAGATCGTTTCCGTCGTTCAGATCGTTTTAGTCGTTCAGATCGTTTCCGTCGTTCAGATCGTTTCAGTCGTTCAGATCGCTTCCGTCGTTCAGCTCGTTTCCGTCGTTCAGATCGTTTCCGTCGTTCAGATCGTTTACGTCGTTCAGATCGTTTACGTCGTTCAATTCGTTTACGTCGATTAGATCGTTTTACGTCGTTCAGATCGTTTCCGTCGTTCAGCTCGTTTCCGTCGTTCAGATCGTTTCAGTCGTTCAGATCGTTTCCGTCGTTCAGCTCGTTTCAGTCGTTCAGCTCGTTTCAGTCGTTCAGCTCGTTTCCGCCGTTCAGATCGTTTCCGTCGTTCAGATCGTTTCAGTCGTTCAGATCGTTTCGGTCGTTCAGATCGTTTACGTCGTTCAGATCGTTTCAGTCGTTCAGCTCGTTTCCGTCGTTCAGATCGTTTCCGTCGTTCAGATCGTTTCAGTCGTTCAGCTCGTTTACGTCGTTCAGATCGTTTCAGTCGTTCAGCTCGTTTCCATCGTTCAGATCGTTTCCGTCGTTCAATTCGTTCACGTCGATGAGATCGTTTCCGTCGTTCAGATCGTTTCCGTCATTCAGCTCTTTTCAGTCATTCAGATCGTTTCAGTCGTTCAGATCGTTTCCCTCATCAGATCGTTTGTCGTTCAGATCGTTTCCATCGTTCAGCTTGCTTAAGTCGTTCAGATCGTTTCAGTCGTTCAGATCGTTTCCGTAATTGAGATCGTTTCCGTCGTTCAGATCGTTTCAGTCGTTCAGATGGTTTCCGTCGTTCAGCTCGTTTCAGTCGTTCAGCTCGTTTCCGCCGTTCAGATCGTTTCCGTCGTTCAGATCGTTTCAGTCGTTCAGATCGTTTCGGTCATTCAGATCGTTTACGTCGTTCAGATCGTTTACGTCGTTCAGATCGTTTCAGTCGTTCAGATCGTTTCCATCGTTCAGCTTGCTTCAGTCGTTCAGATCGTTTCAGTCGTTCAGATCTCTTCTCTTGTTCAGATCGTTTCAGTCGTTCAGATCGTTTCAGTCATTCAGATCGTTTCCGTCGTTCAGATCGTTTCCGTCGTTCATCTCGTTTCAGTCGTTCAGATCGTTTCAGTTGTTCAGATCGTTTCAGTCGTTCAGATCGTTTCCCTCATCAGTTCGTTTGCGTCGTTCAGATCGTTTCCGTCGTTCAGCTCATTTCCGTCATCCAGATCGTTTCATTCGTTGAGCTCGCTTCAGTCGTTCAGATCGTTTCAGTCGTTCAGATCTCTTCTGTTGTTCAGATCGTTTCAGTCGTTCAGATCGTTTCAGTCGTTCAGATCGTTTCCGTAATTCAGCTCGTTTCAGTCGTTCAGATCGTTTCCGTCGTTCAGCTCGTTTCAGTCGTTCAGTTCGTTTCCGTCGTTCAGCTCGTTTCAGTCGTTCAGTTCGTTTCCGTCGTTCAGCTCATTTCAGTCGTTCAGTTCGTTTCCGTCGTTCAGATCGTTTCAGTCGTTCAGTTCGTTTCCGTCGTTCAGCTCGTTTCCGTCGTTCAGATCGTTTCAGTCGTTCAGTTCGTTTCCGTCGTTCAGATCGTTTCCGTCGTTCAGATCGTTTCAGTCGTTCAGATCGTTTCCGTCGTTCAGATCGTTTCAGTCGTTCAGATCGCTTCAGTTGTTCAGATCGTTTCAGTCGTTCAGATCGTTTCCCTCATCAGTTCGTTTGCGTCGTTCAGATCGTTTCCGTCGTTCAGCTCATTTCCGTCATCCAGATCGTTTCATTCGTTGAGCTCGCTTCAGTCGTTCAGATCGTTTCAGTCGTTCAGATCTCTTCTGTTGTTCAGATCGTTTCAGTCGTTCAGATCGTTTCAGTCGTTCAGATCGTTTCCGTAATTCAGCTCGTTTCAGTCGTTCAGATCGTTTCCGTCGTTCAGCTCGTTTCAGTCGTTCAGTTCGTTTCCGTCGTTCAGCTCGTTTCAGTCGTTCAGTTCGTTTCCGTCGTTCAGCTCATTTCAGTCGTTCAGTTCGTTTCCGTCGTTCAGATCGTTTCAGTCGTTCAGTTCGTTTCCGTCGTTCAGCTCGTTTCCGTCGTTCAGATCGTTTCAGTCGTTCAGTTCGTTTCCGTCGTTCAGATCGTTTCCGTCGTTCAGATCGTTTCAGTCGTTCAGATCGTTTCCCTCATCAGCTCTTTTCCGTCGTTCAGATCGTTTCCGTCGTTCAGATCGTTTCAGTCGTTCAGATCGTTTCCGTCGTTCAGATCGTTTCAGTCGTTCAGATCGTTTCCGTCGTTCAGATCGTTTACGTCGTTCAGATCGTTTACGTCGTTAAGATCGTTTCCGTCATTCAGCTCGTTTCAGTCGTTCAGATCGTTTCAGTCGTTCAGATCGTTTCCGTCGTTCAGATCGTTTCAGTCGTTCAGATCGTTTCAGTCGTTCAGATCGTTTCAGTCATTCAGCTCTTTTCCGTCGTTCAGATCGTTTCAGTCGTTCAGATCGTTTCAGTCGTTCAGATCGTTTCCGTAATTCAGCTCGTTTCAGTCGTTCAGATCGTTTCCGTAATTCAGATCGTTTCCGGCGTTCAGATCGTTTCCGTCGTTCAGATCGTTTACGTCGTTCAATTCGTTTCCGTCGATGAGATCGTTTCCGTCGATCAGCTCGTTTCCGTCGTTCAGATCGTTTCCGTCGTTCAGCTCGTTTCCGTCGTTCAGATCGTTTCAGTCGTTCAGATTGTTTCCGTAATTCAGCTCGTTTCAGTCGTTCAGATCGTTTCCGTCGTTCAGGTCGTTTCCGTCGTTCAGATCGTTTCAGTCGTTCAGTTCGCTTCCGTCGTTCAGATCGTTTCAGTCGTTCAGATCGCTTCCGTCGTTCAGCTCGTTTCCGTCGTTCAGATCGTTTCCGTCGTTCAGATCGTTTCAGTCGTTCAGATCGTTTTAAGTCGTTCAGATCGTTTCCGTCGTTCAGCTCGTTTCCGTCGTTCAGATCGTTTCAGTCGTTCAGATCGTTTCAATCGTTCAGATCGTTTCAGTCGTTCAGATCGTTTCGGTCGTTCAGATCGTTTACGTCGTTCAGATCGTTTACGTCGTTCAGATCGTTTCAGTCGTTCAGATCGTTTTACGTCATTCAGATCGTTTCCGTCGTTCAGCTCGTTTCCGTCGTTCAGATCGTTTCAGTCGTTCAGATCGTTTCAGTCGTTGAGATCGTTTCAGTCGTTCAGATCGTTTCAGTCGTTCAGATCGTTTCAATCGTTCAGATCGTTTCAGTCGTTCAGATCGTTTCGGTCGTTCAGATCGTTTACGTCGTTCAGATCGTTTACGTCGTTCAGATCGTTTCAGTCGTTCAGATCGTTTCAGTCGTTCAGATCGTTTTACGTCATTCAGATCGTTTCCGTCGTTCAGCTCGTTTCCGTCGTTCAGATCGTTTCAGTCGTTCAGATCGTTTCAGTCGTTGAGATCGTTTCAGTCGTTCAGATCGTTTCAGTCGTTCAGATCGTTTCAATCGTTCAGATCGTTTCAGTCGTTCAGATCGTTTCGGTCGTTCAGATCGTTTACGTCGTTCAGATCATTTACGTCGTTCAGATCGTTTCAGTCGTTCAGATCGTTTTACGTCATTCAGATCGTTTCCGTCGTTCAGCTCGTTTCCGTCGTTCAGATCGTTTCAGTCGTTCAGATCGTTTCAGTCGTTGAGATCGTTTCAGTCGTTCAGATCGTTTCAGTCATTCAGCTCTTTTCAGTCATTCAGATCGTTTCAGTCGTTCAGATCGTTTCCCTCATCAGTTCGTTTCCGTCGTTCAGATCGTTTCAGTCGTTCAGATCGTTTCCGTCGTTCAGCTCGTTTCAGTCGTTCAGATCGTTTCAGTCATTCAGATCGTTTCAGTCGTTCAGATCGTTTCCGTAATTCAGATCGTTTCCGGCGTTCAGATCGTTTCCGTCGTTCAGATCGTTTTAGTCGTTCAGATCGTTTCCGTCGTTCAGATCGTTTCAGTCGTTCAGATCGCTTCCGTCGTTCAGCTCGTTTCCGTCGTTCAGATCGTTTCCGTCGTTCAGATCGTTTACGTCGTTCAGATCGTTTACGTCGTTCAATTCGTTTACGTCGATTAGATCGTTTTACGTCGTTCAGATCGTTTCCGTCGTTCAGCTCGTTTCCGTCGTTCAGATCGTTTCAGTCGTTCAGATCGTTTCCGTCGTTCAGCTCGTTTCAGTCGTTCAGCTCGTTTCAGTCGTTCAGCTCGTTTCCGCCGTTCAGATCGTTTCCGTCGTTCAGATCGTTTCAGTCGTTCAGATCGTTTCGGTCGTTCAGATCGTTTACGTCGTTCAGATCGTTTCAGTCGTTCAGCTCGTTTCCGTCGTTCAGATCGTTTCCGTCGTTCAGATCGTTTCAGTCGTTCAGCTCGTTTACGTCGTTCAGATCGTTTCAGTCGTTCAGCTCGTTTCCATCGTTCAGATCGTTTCCGTCGTTCAATTCGTTCACGTCGATGAGATCGTTTCCGTCGTTCAGATCGTTTCCGTCATTCAGCTCTTTTCAGTCATTCAGATCGTTTCAGTCGTTCAGATCGTTTCCCTCATCAGTTCGTTTCCGTCGTTCAGATCGTTTCCGTCGTTCATCTCGTTTCAGTCGTTCAGATCGTTTCAGTCGTTCAGATCGTTTCAGTCGTTCAGATCGTTTCCGTAATTGAGATCGTTTCCGTCGTTCAGATCGTTTCAGTCGTTCAGATCGTTTCAGTCGTTCAGATCGTTTCCGTAATTCAGCTCGTTTCAGTCGTTCAGATCGTTTCCGTCGTTCAGGTCGTTTCCGTCGTTCAGATCGTTTCAGTCGTTCAGTTCGCTTCCGTCGTTCAGATCGTTTCAGTCGTTCAGATCGTTTCAGTCGTTCAGATCGCTTCCGTCGTTCAGCTCGTTTCCGTCGTTCAGATCGTTTCCGTCGTTCAGATCGTTTACGTCGTTCAATTCGTTTACGTCGATTAGATCGTTTTACGTCGTTCAGATCGTTTCCGTCGTTCAGCTCGTTTCCGTCGTTCAGATCGTTTCAGTCGTTCAGATCGTTTCAGTCGTTCAGATCGTTCCCTCATCAGCTCTTTTCCGCCGTTCAGATCGTTTCCGTCGTTCAGATCGTTTCAGTCGTTCAGATCGTTTCGGTCGTTCAGATCGTTTACGTCGTTCAGATCGTTTACGTCGTTCAGATCGTTTCAGTCGTTCAGCTCGTTTCCATCGTTCAGATCGTTTCCGTCGTTCAATTCGTTCACGTCGATGAGATCGTTTCCGTCGTTCAGATCGTTTCCGTCGTTGAGATCGTTTCAGTCGTTCAGATCGTTTCAGTCATTCAGCTCTTTTCAGTCATTCAGATAGTTTCAGTCGTTCAGATCGTTTCCCTCATCAGTTCGTTTCCGTCGTTCAGCTCGTTTCCGTCATCCAGATCGTTTGTCGTTCAGATCGTTTCCATCGTTCAGCTTGCTTCAGTCGCTCAGATCGTTTCAGTCGTTCAGATCTCTTCTCTTGTTCAGATCGTTTCAGTCGTTCAGATCGTTTCAGTCATTCAGATCGTTTCCGTCGTTCAGATCGTTTCCGTCGTTCATCTCGTTTCAGTCGTTCAGATCGTTTCAGTCGTTCAGATCGTTTAAGTCGTTCAGCTCGTTTCCGTCATTCAGATCGTTTCAGTTGTTCAGATCGTTTCAGTCGTTCAGATCGTTTCCGTAATTGAGATCGTTTCCGTCGTTCAGATCGTTTCAGTCGTTCAGATCGTTTCCGTCGTTCAGCTCGTTTCAGTCGTTCAGATCGTTTCAGTCATTCAGATCGTTTCAGTCGTTCAGATCGTTTCCGTAATTCAGATCGTTTCCGGCGTTCAGATCGTTTCCGTCGTTCAGATCGTTTCCGTCGTTCAGATCGTTTCAGTCGTTCAGCTCTTTTCCGTCGTTCAGATCGTTTCAGTCGTTCAGCTCGTTTCCGTCGTTCAGATCGTTTCCGTCGTTCAGCTCGTTTCCGTCGTTCAGATCGTTTCAGTCGTTCAGATCGTTTCCGTAATTCAGCTCGTTTCAGTCGTTCAGATCATTTCCGTCGTTCAGGTCGTTTCCGTCGTTCAGATCGTTTCAGTCGTTCAGTTCGCTTCCGTCGTTCAGATCGTTTCAGTCGTTCAGATCGCTTCCGTCGTTCAGCTCGTTTCCGTCGTTCAGATCGTTTCCGTCGTTCAGATCGTTTCCGTCGTTCAGATCGTTTCAGTCGTTCAGATCGTTTCAGTCGTTCAGATCGTTCCCTCATCAGCTCTTTTCCGCCGTTCAGATCGTTTCCGTCGTTCAGATCGTTTCAGTCGTTCAGATCGTTTACGTCGTTCAGATCGTTTACGTCGTTCAGATCGTTTACGTCGTTCAGATCGTTTCAGTCGTTCAGCTCGTTTCCATCGTTCAGATCGTTTCCGTCGTTCAATTCGTTCACGTCGATGAGATCGTTTCCGTCGTTCAGATCGTTTCCGTCGTTGAGATCGTTTCAGTCGTTCAGATCGTTTCAGTCATTCAGCTCTTTTCAGTCATTCAGATCGTTTCAGTCGTTCAGATCGTTTCCCTCATCAGTTCGTTTCCGTCGTTCAGATCGTTTCCGTCATTCAGCTCGTTTCCGTCATCCAGATCGTTTGTCGTTCAGATCGTTTCCATCGTTCAGATCTCTTCTCTTGTTCAGATCGTTTCAGTCGTTCAGATCGTTTCAGTCATTCAGATCGTTTCCGTCGTTCAGATCGTTTCCGTCGTTCATCTCGTTTCAGTCGTTCAGATCGTTTCCGTCGTTCATCTCGTTTCAGTTGTTCAGATCGTTTCAGTCGTTCAGATCGTTTCAGTCGTTCAGATCGCTTCCGTCATCCAGATCGTTTGTCGTTCAGATCGTTTCCATCGTTCAGCTTGCTTCAGTCGTTCAGATCGTTTCAGTCGTTCAGATCTCTTCTCTTGTTCAGATCGTTTCTGTCGTTCAGATCGTTTCAGTCGTTCAGATCGTTTCAGTCGTTCAGATCGTTTCCGTAATTCAGCTCGTTTCAGTCGTTCAGATCGTTTCCGTCGTTCAGGTCGTTTCCGTCGTTCAGATCGTTTCAGTCGTTCAGTTCGCTTCCGTCGTTCAGATCGTTTCAGTCGTTCAGATCGTTTCAGTCGTTCAGATCGCTTCCGTCGTTCAGCTCGTTTCCGTCGTTCAGGTCGTTTCCGTCGTTCAGATCGTTTCCGTCGTTCAGATCGTTTACGTCGTTCAATTCGTTTACGTCGATGAGATCGTTTTACGTCGTTCAGATCGTTTCCGTCGTTCAGCTCGTTTCCGTCGTTCAGATCGTTTCAGTCGTTCAGATCGTTTCAGTCGTTCAGATCGTTCCCTCATCAGCTCTTTTCCGCCGTTCAGATCGTTTCCGTCGTTCAGATCGTTTCAGTCGTTCAGATCGTTTCGGTCGTTCAGATCGTTTACGTCGTTCAGATCGTTTACGTCGTTGAGATCGTTTCAGTCGTTCAGATCGCTTCCGTCGTTCAGATCGTTTCAGTCGTTCAGATCGTTTCAGTCGTTAAGATCGCCTCCGTCATCCAGATCGTTTGTCGTTCAGATCGTTTCCATCGTTCAGCTTGCTTCAGTCGTTCAGATCGTTTCAGTCGTTCAGATCTCTTCTCTTGTTCAGATCGTTTCAGTCGTTCAGTTCGCTTCCGTCGTTCATCTCGTTTCAGTCGTTCAGATCGTTTCCGTCGTTCAGATCGTTTCCGTCGTTCATCTCGTTTCAGTCGTTCAGATCGTTTCAGTCGTTCAGATCGTTTCCGTAATTGAGATCGTTTCAGTTGTTCAGATCGTTTCAGTCGTTCAGATCGTTTCAGTTTGTTCAGATCGTTTCAGTCGTTCAGATCGTTTCCGTAATTGAGATCGTTTCCGTCGTTCAGATCGTTTCAGTCGTTCAGATCGTTTCCGTCGTTCAGCTCGTTTCAGTCGTTCAGCTCGTTTCAGTCGTTCAGCTCTTTTCCGTCATTCAGATCTTTTCAGTCGTTCAGCTCGTTTCAGTCGTTCAGCTCGTTTCCGCCGTTCAGATCGTTTCCGTCGTTCAGATCGTTTCAGTCGTTCAGATCGTTTCGGTCGTTCAGATCGTTTACGTCGTTCAGATCGTTTACGTCGTTCAGATCGTTTCAGTCGTTCAGCTCGTTTCCGTCGTTCAGATCGTTTCCGTCGTTCAATTCGTTTCCGTCATTGAGATCGTTTCAGTCGTTCAGATCGTTTCCGTCATTGAGATCGTTTCAGTCGTTCAGATCGTTTCAGTCGTTCAGATCGTTTCAGTCGTTCAGATCTCTTCTCTTGTTCAGATCGTTTCCGTCGTTCAGATCGTTTCAGTCGTTCAGATCGTTTCAGTCGTTCAGATCGTTTCAGTCGTTCAGATCGTTTCCGTAATTCAGCTTGTTTCAGTCGTTCAGATCGTTTCCGTCGTTCAGGTCGTTTCCGTCGTTCAGATCGTTTCAGTCGTTCAGTTCGCTTCCGTCGTTCAGATCTCTTCTCTTGTTCAGATCGTTTCCGTCGTTCAGATCGTTTCAGTCGTTCAGATCGTTTCAGTCGTTCAGATCGTTTCAGTCGTTCAGATCGTTTCCGTAATTCAGCTTGTTTCAGTCGTTCAGATCGTTTCCGTCGTTCAGATCGTTTACGTCGTTCATCTCGTTTCCGTCGTTCAGGTCGTTTCCGTCGTTCAGATCGTTTCCGTCGTTCATCTCGTTTCAGTCGTTCAGATCGTTTCAGTCGTTCAGATCGTTTAAGTCGTTCAGCTCGTTTCCGTCGTTCAGCTCGTTTCAGTCGTTCAGCTCGTTTCAGTCGTTCAGCTCTTTTCCGTCATTCAGATCTTTTCAGTCGTTCAGCTCGTTTCCGTCATTCAGATCGTTTCAGTCGTTCATCTCGTTTCCGTCGTTCATCTCGTTTCAGTCGTTCAGATCGTTTCAGTCGTTCAGATCGTTTACGTCGTTCAGATCGTTTACGTCGTTCAGATCGTTTCCGTCGTTCAATTCGTTCACGTCGATGAGATCGTTTCCGTCGTTCAGATCGTTTCCGTCATTGAGATCGTTTCAGTCGTTCAGATCGTTTCAGTCATTCAGCTCTTTTCAGTCGTTCAGATCGTTTCAGTCATTCAGATCGTTTCAGTCGTTCAGCTCGTTTCAGTCGTTCAGCTCGTTTCCGCCGTTCAGATCGTTTCCGTCGTTCAGATCGTTTCAGTCGTTCAGATCGTTTCGGTCGTTCAGATCGTTTACGTCGTTCAGATCGTTTCAGTCGTTCAGCTCGTTTCAGTCGTTCAGCTCTTTTCCGTCATTCAGATCTTTTCAGTCGTTCAGCTCGTTTCAGTCGTTCAGCTCGTTTCCGCCGTTCAGATCGTTTCCGTCGTTCAGATCGTTTCAGTCGTTCAGATCGTTTCGGTCGTTCAGATCGTTTACGTCGTTCAGATCGTTTACGTCGTTCAGATCGTTTCAGTCGTTCAGCTCGTTTCCGTCGTTCAGATCGTTTCCGTCGTTCAATTCGTTTCCGTCATTGAGATCGTTTCAGTCGTTCAGATCGTTTCCGTCATTGAGATCGTTTCAGTCGTTCAGATCGTTTCAGTCGTTCAGATCGTTTCAGTCGTTCAGATCTCTTCTCTTGTTCAGATCGTTTCCGTCGTTCAGATCGTTTCAGTCGTTCAGATCGTTTCAGTCGTTCAGATCGTTTCAGTCGTTCAGATCGTTTCCGTAATTCAGCTTGTTTCAGTCGTTCAGATCGTTTCCGTCGTTCAGGTCGTTTCCGTCGTTCAGATCGTTTCAGTCGTTCAGTTCGCTTCCGTCGTTCAGATCTCTTCTCTTGTTCAGATCGTTTCCGTCGTTCAGATCGTTTCAGTCGTTCAGATCGTTTCAGTCGTTCAGATCGTTTCAGTCGTTCAGATCGTTTCCGTAATTCAGCTTGTTTCAGTCGTTCAGATCGTTTCAGTCGTTCAGATCGTTTCAGTCGTTCAGATCTCTTCTCTTGTTCAGATCGTTTCCGTCGTTCAGATCGTTTCAGTCGTTCAGATCGTTTCAGTCGTTCAGATCGTTTCAGTCGTTCAGATCGTTTCCGTAATTCAGCTTGTTTCAGTCGTTCAGATCGTTTCCGTCGTTCAGGTCGTTTCCGTCGTTCAGATCGTTTCAGTCGTTCAGTTCGCTTCCGTCGTTCAGATCTCTTCTCTTGTTCAGATCGTTTCCGTCGTTCAGATCGTTTCAGTCGTTCAGATCGTTTCAGTCGTTCAGATCGTTTCAGTCGTTCAGATCGTTTCCGTAATTCAGCTTGTTTCAGTCGTTCAGATCGTTTCCGTCGTTCAGATCGTTTACGTCGTTCATCTCGTTTCCGTCGTTCAGGTCGTTTCCGTCGTTCAGATCGTTTCCGTCGTTCATCTCGTTTCAGTCGTTCAGATCGTTTCAGTCGTTCAGATCGTTTAAGTCGTTCAGCTCGTTTCCGTCGTTCAGCTCGTTTCAGTCGTTCAGCTCGTTTCAGTCGTTCAGCTCTTTTCCGTCATTCAGATCTTTTCAGTCGTTCAGCTCGTTTCCGTCATTCAGATCGTTTCAGTCGTTCATCTCGTTTCCGTCGTTCATCTCGTTTCAGTCGTTCAGATCGTTTCAGTCGTTCAGATCGTTTACGTCGTTCAGATCGTTTACGTCGTTCAGATCGTTTCCGTCGTTCAATTCGTTCACGTCGATGAGATCGTTTCCGTCGTTCAGATCGTTTCCGTCATTGAGATCGTTTCAGTCGTTCAGATCGTTTCAGTCATTCAGCTCTTTTCAGTCGTTCAGATCGTTTCAGTCATTCAGATCGTTTCAGTCGTTCAGCTCGTTTCAGTCGTTCAGCTCGTTTCCGCCGTTCAGATCGTTTCCGTCGTTCAGATCGTTTCAGTCGTTCAGATCGTTTCGGTCGTTCAGATCGTTTACGTCGTTCAGATCGTTTCAGTCGTTCAGCTCGTTTCAGTCGTTCAGCTCTTTTCCGTCATTCAGATCTTTTCAGTCGTTCAGCTCGTTTCAGTCGTTCAGCTCGTTTCCGCCGTTCAGATCGTTTCCGTCGTTCAGATCGTTTCAGTCGTTCAGATCGTTTCGGTCGTTCAGATCGTTTACGTCGTTCAGATCGTTTACGTCGTTCAGATCGTTTCAGTCGTTCAGCTCGTTTCCGTCGTTCAGATCGTTTCCGTCGTTCAATTCGTTTCCGTCATTGAGATCGTTTCAGTCGTTCAGATCGTTTCCGTCATTGAGATCGTTTCAGTCGTTCAGATCGTTTCAGTCGTTCAGATCGTTTCAGTCGTTCAGATCTCTTCTCTTGTTCAGATCGTTTCCGTCGTTCAGATCGTTTCAGTCGTTCAGATCGTTTCAGTCGTTCAGATCGTTTCAGTCGTTCAGATCGTTTCCGTAATTCAGCTTGTTTCAGTCGTTCAGATCGTTTCCGTCGTTCAGGTCGTTTCCGTCGTTCAGATCGTTTCAGTCGTTCAGTTCGCTTCCGTCGTTCAGATCTCTTCTCTTGTTCAGATCGTTTCCGTCGTTCAGATCGTTTCAGTCGTTCAGATCGTTTCAGTCGTTCAGATCGTTTCAGTCGTTCAGATCGTTTCCGTAATTCAGCTTGTTTCAGTCGTTCAGATCGTTTCCGTCGTTCAGATCGTTTACGTCGTTCATCTCGTTTCCGTCGTTCAGGTCGTTTCCGTCGTTCAGATCGTTTCCGTCGTTCATCTCGTTTCAGTCGTTCAGATCGTTTCAGTCGTTCAGATCGTTTAAGTCGTTCAGCTCGTTTCCGTCGTTCAGCTCGTTTCAGTCGTTCAGCTCGTTTCAGTCGTTCAGCTCTTTTCCGTCATTCAGATCTTTTCAGTCGTTCAGCTCGTTTCCGTCATTCAGATCGTTTCAGTCGTTCATCTCGTTTCCGTCGTTCATCTCGTTTCAGTCGTTCAGATCGTTTCAGTCGTTCAGATCGTTTACGTCGTTCAGATCGTTTACGTCGTTCAGATCGTTTCCGTCGTTCAATTCGTTCACGTCGATGAGATCGTTTCCGTCGTTCAGATCGTTTCCGTCATTGAGATCGTTTCAGTCGTTCAGATCGTTTCAGTCATTCAGCTCTTTTCAGTCGTTCAGATCGTTTCAGTCATTCAGATCGTTTCAGTCGTTCAGATCGTTTCCCTCATCAGTTCGTTTCCGTCGTACAGCTCGTTTCCGTCATCCAGATCGTTTGTCGTTCAGATCGTTTCCATCGTTCAGCTTGCTTCAGTCGTTCAGATCTCTTCTCTTGTTCAGATCGTTTCAGTCGTTCAGATCGTTTCAGTCATTCAGATCGTTTCCGTCGTTCAGATCGTTTCCGTCGTTCATCTCGTTTCAGTCGTTCAGATCGTTTCAGTTGTTCAGATCGTTTCAGTCGTTCAGATCGTTTCCGTAATTGAGATCGTTTCCGTCGTTCAGATCGTTTCAGTCGTTCAGATCGTTTCCGTCGTTCAGATCGTTTCCGTCATTCAGATCGTTTCGGTCGTTCAGATCGTTTACGTCGTTCAGATCGTTTACGTCGTTCAGATCGTTTACGTCGTTCAATTCGTTCACGTCGATGAGATCGTTTACGTCGTTCAGATCGTTTCCGTCGTTGAGATCGTTTCAGTCGTTCAGATCGTTTCAGTCATTCATCTCGTTTCAGTCATTCAGATCGTTTCAGTCGTTCAGATCGTTCATCTCGTTTCAGTCGTTCAGATCGTTTCAGTCGTTCGGATCGTTTAAGTCGTTTAGATCGTTTCCCTCATCAGTTCGTTTCCGTTGTTCAGATCGTTTCCGTCGTTCAGCTCTTTTCCATCGTTCAGCTCGCTTCAGTCTTTCAGATCGTTTCCGTTGTTCAGATCGTTTCCGTCGTTCATCTCGTTTCCGTCGTTCAGATCGTTTCCGTCGTTCAGATCGTTTCAGTCGTTCAGATCGTTCATCTCGTTTCAGTCGTTCAGATCGTTTCAGTCGTTTAGATCATTTCAGTCGTTCAGATCGTTTCAGTCGTTCAGATCGTTTCTGTGGTTCAGCTCGTTTACGTCATTCAGCTCGTTTCAGTCGTTCAGATCGTTTCAGTCGTTCAGATCGTTTCAGTCGTTCAGATCGTTTCCCTCATCAGTTCGTTTCCGTCGTTCAGCTCGTTTCCGTCATCCAGATCGTTTCAGTCGTTCAGATCGTTTCAGTCATTCAGATCGTTTCCGTCGTTCAGATCGTTTCCGTCGTTCATCTCGTTTCAGTCGTTCAGATCATTTCAGTTGTTCAGATCGTTTCAGTCGTTCAGATCGTTTCCGTAATTGAGATCGTTTCCGTCGTTCAGATCGTTTCAGTCGTTCAGATCGTTTCCGTCGTTCAGCTCGTTTCAGTCGTTCAGATCGTTTCAGTCATTCAGTTCGTTTCCGTCGTTCAGATCGTTTCCGTCGTTCAGATCGTTTCAGTCGTTCAGATCGTTTCCCTCATCAGCTCTTTTCCGTCGTTCAGATCGTTTCCGTCGTTCAGATCGTTTCAGTCGTTCAGATCGTTTACGTCGTTCAGATCGTTTACGTCGTTCAGATCGTTTACGTCGTTCAGATCATTTCAGTCGTTCAGCTCGTTTCCCTCGTTCAGATCGTTTCCGTCGTTCAATTCGTTCACGTCATCCAGATCGTTTGTCGTTCAGATCGTTTCCATCGTTCAGATCTCTTCTCTTGTTCAGATCGTTTCAGTCGTTCAGATCGTTTCAGTCGTTCAGATCGTTTCAGTCGTTCAGATATCTTCTCTTGTTCAGATCGTTTCAGTCGTTCAGCTCTTTTCCGTCGTTCAGATTGTTTCAGTCGTTCAGATCGTTTCAGTCGTTCAGATCGTTTCCGTAATTCAGCTCGTTTCAGTCGTTCAGATCGTTTCCGTAATTCAGATCGTTTCCGGCGTTCAGATCGTTTCCGTCGTTCAGATCGTTTCAGTCGTTCAGTTCGCTTCCGTCGTTCAGATCGTTTCAGTCGTTCAGATCGTTTCCGTCGTTCATCTCGTTTCCGTCGTTCAGATCGTTTCCGTCGTTCAGATCGTTTCAGTCGTTCAGATCGTTTCAGTCGTTCAGATCGTTTCAGTCGTTCAGATCGTTTCCGTCGTTCAGATCGTTTACGTCGTTCAGATCGTTTACGTCGTTCAATTCGTTTCCGTCGATGAGATCGTTTCCGTCGTTCAGCTCGTTTCCGTCGTTCAGATCGTTTCCGTCGTTCAGCTCGTTTCCGTCGTTCAGATCGTTTCAGTCGTTCAGATCGTTTCTGTAATTCAGCTCGTTTCAGTCGTTCAGATCGTTTCCGTCGTTCAGGTCGTTTCCGTCGTTCAGATCGTTTCAGTCGTTCAGATCGCTTCCGTCGTTCAGATCGTTTCAGTCGTTCAGATCGTTTCTGTCGTTCAGATCGTTTCCGTCGTTCAGATCGTTTCAGTCGTTCAGATCGTTTCAGTCGTTCAGATCGTTCCCTCATCAGCTCTTTTCCGCCGTTCAGATCGTTTCCGTCGTTCAGATCGTTTCAGTCGTTCAGATCGTTTCGGTCGTTCAGATCGTTCACGTCGATGAGATCGTTTCCGTCGTTCAGATCGTTTCCGTCGTTCAGATCGTTTCAGTCATTCAGCTCTTTTCAGTCATTCAGATCGTTTCAGTCGTTCAGATCGTTTCCCTCATCAGTTCGTTTCCGTCGTTCAGCTCGTTTCCGTCATCCAGATCGTTTGTCGTTCAGATCGTTTCCATCGTTCAGCTTGCTTCAGTCGTTCAGATCGTTTCAGTCGTTCAGATCGTTTCAGTCGTTCAGATCTCTTCTCTTGTTCAGATCGTTTCAGTCGTTCAGATCGTTTCAGTCATTCAGATCGTTTCCGTCGTTCAGATCGTTTCCGTCGTTCATCTCGTTTCCGTCGTTCAGATCGTTTCCGTCGTTCAGATCGTTTCCGTCGTTCAGATCGTTTCAGTCGTTCAGATCGTTTTAGTCGTTCAGATCGTTTCCGTCGTTCAGATCGTTTCAGTCGTTCAGATCGTTTCAGTTGTTCAGATCGTTTCAGTCGTTCAGATCGTTTCCGTAATTGAGATCGTTTCCGTCGTTCAGATCGTTTCAGTCGTTCAGATGGTTTCCGTCGTTCAGCTCGTTTCAGTCGTTCAGCTCGTTTCAGTCGTTCAGCTCGTTTCCGTCATTCAGATCGTTTCAGTCGTTCATCTCGTTTCCGTCGTTCATCTCGTTTCAGTCGTTCAGCTCGTTTCAGTCGTTCAGCTCGTTTCCGCCGTTCAGATCGTTTCCGTCGTTCAGATCGTTTCAGTCGTTCAGATCGTTTCGGTCATTCAGATCGTTTACGTCGTTCAGATCGTTTACGTCGTTCAGATCGTTTCAGTCGTTCAGATCGTTTCCATCGTTCAGCTTGCTTCAGTCGTTCAGATCGTTTCAGTCGTTCAGATCTCTTCTCTTGTTCAGATCGTTTCAGTCGTTCAGATCGTTTCAGTCATTCAGATCGTTTCCGTCGTTCAGATCGTTTCCGTCGTTCATCTCGTTTCAGTCGTTCAGATCGTTTCAGTCGTTCAGATCGTTTACGTCGTTCAGATCGTTTACGTCGTTCAATTCGTTTCCGTCGATGAGATCGTTTCCGTCGTTCAGCTCGTTTCCGTCGTTCAGATCGTTTCCGTCGTTCAGCTCGTTTCCGTCGTTCAGATCGTTTCAGTCGTTCAGATCGTTTCTGTAATTCAGCTCGTTTCAGTCGTTCAGATCGTTTCCGTCGTTCAGGTCGTTTCCGTCGTTCAGATTTTTTCATTCGTTCAGATCGCTTCCGTCGTTCAGATCGTTTCAGTCGTTCAGATCGTTTCTGTCGTTCAGATCGTTTCCGTCGTTCAGATCGTTTCAGTCGTTCAGATCGTTTCAGTCGTTCAGATCGTTCCCTCATCAGCTCTTTTCCGCCGTTCAGATCGTTTCCGTCGTTCAGATCGTTTCAGTCGTTCAGATCGTTTCGGTCGTTCAGATCGTTCACGTCGATGAGATCGTTTCCGTCGTTCAGATCGTTTCCGTCATTCAGATCGTTTCCGTCGTTCAGATCGTTTCAGTCATTCAGCTCTTTTCAGTCATTCAGATCGTTTCAGTCGTTCAGATCGTTTCCCTCATCAGTTCGTTTCCGTCGTTCAGCTCGTTTCCGTCATCCAGATCGTTTGTCGTTCAGATCGTTTCCATCGTTCAGCTTGCTTCAGTCGTTCAGATCGTTTCAGTCGTTCAGATCTCTTCTCTTGTTCAGATCGTTTCAGTCGTTCAGATCGTTTCAGTCATTCAGATCGTTTCCGTCGTTCAGATCGTTTCCGTCGTTCAGATCGTTTCAGTCGTTCAGATCGTTTCAGTTGTTCAGATCGTTTCAGTCGTTCAGATGGTTTCCGTCGTTCAGCTCGTTTCAGTCGTTCAGCTCGTTTCAGTCGTTCAGATCGTTTCAGTCGTTCAGATCTCTTCTCTTGTTCAGATCGTTTCAGTCGTTCAGATCGTTTCAGTCATTCAGATCGTTTCCGTCGTTCAGATCGTTTCCGTCGTTCATCTCGTTTCCGTCGTTCAGATCGTTTCCGTCGTTCAGATCGTTTCCGTCGTTCATCTCGTTTCAGTCGTTCAGATCGTTTCAGTCGTTCAGATCGTTTACGTCGTTCAGATCGTTTACGTCGTTCAATTCGTTTCCGTCGATGAGATCGTTTACGTCGTTCAGCTCGTTTCCGTCGTTCAGATCGTTTCCGTCGTTCAGCTCGTTTCCGTCGTTCAGATCGTTTCAGTCGTTCAGATCGTTTCTGTAATTCAGCTCGTTTCAGTCGTTCAGATCGTTTCCGTCGTTCAGGTCGTTTCCGTCGTTCAGATCGTTTCAGTCGTTCAGATCGCTTCCGTCGTTCAGATCGTTTCAGTCGTTCAGATCGTTTCTGTCGTTCAGATCGTTTCCGTCGTTCAGATCGTTTCCGTCGTTCATCTCGTTTCAGTCGTTCAGATCGTTTCCGGCGTTCAGATCGTTTCCGTCGTTCAGATCGTTTCAGTCGTTCAGATCGTTTTAGTCGTTCAGATCGTTTCCGTCGTTCAGATCGTTTCAGTCGTTCAGATCGTTTCAGTTGTTCAGATCGTTTCCGTCGTTCAGCTCGTTTCCGTCATCCAGATCGTTTGTCGTTCAGATCGTTTCCATCGTTCAGCTTGCTTCAGTCGTTCAGATCGTTTCAGTCGTTCAGATCTCTTCTCTTGTTCAGATCGTTTCAGTCGTTCAGATCGTTTCAGTCATTCAGATCGTTTCCGTCATTCAGATCGTTTCCGTCGTTCATCTCGTTTCAGTCGTTCAGATCGTTTCCGGCGTTCAGATCGTTTCCGTCGTTCAGATCGTTTCAGTCGTTCAGATCGTTTTAGTCGTTCAGATCGTTTCCGTCGTTCAGATCGTTTCAGTCGTTCAGATCGTTTCAGTTGTTCAGATCGTTTCAGTCGTTCAGATGGTTTCCGTCGTTCAGCTCGTTTCAGTCGTTCAGCTCGTTTCAGTCGTTCAGCTCTTTTCCGTCATTCAGATCTTTTCAGTCGTTCAGCTCGTTTCCGTCATTCAGATCGTTTCAGTCGTTCATCTCGTTTCCGTCGTTCATCTCGTTTCAGTCGTTCAGCTCGTTTCAGTCGTTCAGCTCGTTTCCGCCGTTCAGATCGTTTCCGTCGTTCAGATCGTTTCAGTCGTTCAGATCGTTTCGGTCATTCAGATCGTTTACGTCGTTCAGATCGTTTACGTCGTTCAGATCGTTTCAGTCGTTCAGCTCGTTTCCATCGTTCAGATCGTTTCCGTCGTTCAATTCGTTCACGTCGATGAGATCGTTTCCGTCGTTCAGATCGTTTCCGTCATTGAGATCGTTTCAGTCGTTCAGATCGTTTCAGTCATTCAGCTCTTTTCAGTCATTCAGATCGTTTCAGTCGTTCAGATCGTTTCCCTCATCAGTTCGTTTCCGTCGTTCAGCTCGTTTCCGTCATCCAGATCGTTTGTCGTTCAGATCTCTTCTCTTGTTCAGATCGCTTCCGTCGTTCAGATCGTTTACGTCGATGAGATCGTTTTACGTCGTTCAGATCGTTTCCGTCGTTCAGATCGTTTCCGTCGTTCAGATCCTTTCAGTCGTTCAGATCGTTTCAGTCGTTCAGATCGTTTACCTCATCAGCTCTTTTCCGCCGTTCAGATCGTTTCCGTCGTTCAGATCGTTTCAGTCGTTCAGATCGTTTCGGTCGTTCAGATCGTTTACGTCGTTCAGATCGTTTACGTCGTTCAGATCGTTTCAGTCGTTCAGCTCGTTTCCATCGTTCAGATCGTTTCCGTCGTTCAGATCGTTTCCGTCGTTGAGATCGTTTCAGTCGTTCAGATCGTTTCAGTCATTCAGCTCTTTTCAGTCATTCAGATCGTTTCAGTCGTTCAGATCGTTTCCCTCATCAGTTCGTTTCCGTCGTTCAGCTCGTTTCCGTCATCCAGATCGTTTGTCGTTCAGCTTGCTTCAGTCGTTCAGATCGTTTCAGTCGTTCAGATCGTTTCCATCGTTCAGATCGTTTCCGTCGTTCAATTCGTTCACGTCGATGAGATCGTTTACGTCGTTCAGATCGTTTCCGTCATTGAGATCGTTTCAGTCGTTCAGATCGTTTCAGTCATTCAGCTCTTTTCAGTCATCCAGATCGTTTGTCGTTCAGATCGTTTCCATCGTTCAGCTTGCTTCAGTCGTTCAGATCGTTTCAGTCGTTCAGATCTCTTCTCTTGTTCAGATCGTTTCAGTCGTTCAGATCGTTTCAGTCATTCAGATCGTTTCTGTCGTTCAGATCGTTTCCGTCGTTCAGATCGTTTCAGTCATTCAGATCGTTTCAGTCGTTCAGATCGTTCCCTCATCAGCTCTTTTCCGCCGTTCAGATCGTTTCCGTCGTTCAGATCGTTTCCGTCGTTCAGATCGTTTCAGTCGTTCAGATCGTTTCCGTCGTTCAGATCGTTTCCGTCGTTCAGATTGTTTCCGTCGTTCAGATCGTTTCAGTCATTCAGCTCTTTTCAGTCATTCAGATCGTTTCAGTCGTTCAGATCGTTTCCCTCATCAGTTCGTTTCCGTCGTTCAGATCGTTTCCGTCGTTCAATTCGTTCACGTCGATGAGATCGTTTACGCCGTTCAGATCGTTTCCGTCGTTCAGATCGTTTCCCTCATCAGTTCGTTTCCGTCGTTCAGATCGTTTCAGTCGTTCAGATCGTTTCAGTCGTTCAGATCGTTTCTGTCGTTCAGATCGTTTCCGTCGTTCAGATCGTTTCAGTCGTTCAGATCGTTTCAGTCGTTCAGATCGTTCCCTCATCAGCTCTTTTCCGCCGTTCAGATCGTTTCCGTCGTTCAGATCGTTTCCGTCGTTCAGATCGTTTCAGTCATTCAGCTCTTTTCAGTCATTCAGATCGTTTCAGTCGTTCAGATCGTTCCCTCATCAGCTCTTTTCCGTCGTTCAGATCATTTCCGTCGTTCAGATCGTTTCCGTCGTTCAGATCGTTTCAGTCATTCAGCTCTTTTCAGTCATTCAGATCGTTTCCGTCGTTCAGATCGTTTCCGTCGTTCAGATCGTTTCAGTCATTCAGCTCTTTTCAGTCATTCAGATCGTTTCAGTCGTTCAGATCGTTTCCGGCGTTCAGATCGTTTCCGTCGTTCAGATCGTTTCAGTCCTTCAGATCGTTTTAGTCGTTCAGATCGTTTCCGTCGTTCAGATCGTTTCAGTCGTTCAGATCGTTTCAGTTGTTCAGATCGTTTCAGTCGTTCAGATGGTTTCCGTCGTTCAGCTCGTTTCAGTCGTTCAGCTCGTTTCAGTCGTTCAGCTCTTTTCCGTCATTCAGATCTTTTCAGTCGTTCAGCTCGTTTCCGTCATTCAGATCGTTTCAGTCGTTCATCTCGTTTCCGTCGTTCATCTCGTTTCAGTCGTTCAGCTCGTTTCAGTCGTTCAGCTCGTTTCCGCCGTTCAGATCGTTTCCGTCGTTCAGATCGTTTCAGTCGTTCAGATCGTTTCGGTCATTCAGATCGTTTACGTCGTTCAGATCGTTTACGTCGTTCAGATCGTTTCAGTCGTTCAGCTCGTTTTCATCGTTCAGATCGTTTCCGTCGTTCAATTCGTTCACGTCGATGAGATCGTTTCCGTCGTTCAGATCGTTTCCGTCATTGAGATCGTTTCAGTCGTTCAGATCGTTTCAGTCATTCAGCTCTTTTCAGTCATTCAGATCGTTTCAGTCGTTCAGATCGTTTCCCTCATCAGTTCGTTTCCGTCGTTCAGCTCGTTTCCGTCATCCAGATCGTTTGTCGTTCAGATCGTTTCCATCGTTCAGCTTGCTTCAGTCGTTCAGATCGTTTCAGTCGTTCAGATCTCTTCTCTTGTTCAGATCGCTTCCGTCGTTCAGATCGTTTACGTCGATGAGATCGTTTTACGTCGTTCAGATCGTTTCCGTCGTTCAGATCGTTTCCGTCGTTCAGATCCTTTCAGTCGTTCAGATCGTTTCAGTCGTTCAGATCGTTTACCTCATCAGCTCTTTTCCGCCGTTCAGATCGTTTCCGTCGTTCAGATCGTTTCAGTCGTTCAGATCGTTTCGGTCGTTCAGATCGTTTACGTCGTTCAGATCGTTTACGTCGTTCAGATCGTTTCAGTCGTTCAGCTCGTTTCCATCGTTCAGATCGTTTCCGTCGTTCAGATCGTTTCCGTCGTTGAGATCGTTTCAGTCGTTCAGATCGTTTCAGTCATTCAGCTCTTTTCAGTCATTCAGATCGTTTCAGTCGTTCAGATCGTTTCCCTCATCAGTTCGTTTCCGTCGTTCAGCTCGTTTCCGTCATCCAGATCGTTTGTCGTTCAGCTTGCTTCAGTCGTTCAGATCGTTTCAGTCGTTCAGATCGTTTCAGTCGTTCAGATCGTTTCCGTCGTTCAGATCGTTTCAGTCGTTCAGATCGTTTCAGTCATTCAGATCGTTTCCGTCGTTCAGATCGTTTCCGTCGTTCATCTCGTTTCAGTCGTTCAGATCGTTTCAGTCGTTCAGATCGTTTCAGTCGTTCAGATCGTTTCCGTAATTGAGATCGTTTCAGTTGTTCAGATCGTTTCAGTCGTTCAGCTCGTTTCAGTCGTTCAGCTCTTTTCAGTCGTTCAGCTCGTTTCCGTCATTCAGATCGTTTCAGTCGTTCATCTCGTTTCCGTCGTTCATCTCGTTTCAGTCGTTCAGCTCGTTTCAGTCGTTCAGCTCGTTTCCGCCGTTCAGATCGTTTCCGTTGTTCAGATCGTTTCAGTCGTTCAGATCGTTTCGGTCGTTCAGATCGTTTCCATCGTTCAGATCGTTTCCGTCGTTCAATTCGTTCACGTCGATGAGATCGTTTACGTCGTTCAGATCGTTTCCGTCATTGAGATCGTTTCAGTCGTTCAGATCGTTTCCATCGTTCAGCTTGCTTCAGTCGTTCAGATCGTTTCAGTCGTTCAGATCTCTTCTCTTGTTCAGATCGTTTCAGTCGTTCAGATCGTTTCAGTCATTCAGATCGTTTCTGTCGTTCAGATCGTTTCCGTCGTTCAGATCGTTTCAGTCGTTCAGATCGTTTCCGTCGTTCAGATCGTTTCCGTCGTTCAGATCGTTTCAGTCGTTCAGATCGTTTCCGTCGTTCAGATCGTTTCCGTCGTTCAGATTGTTTCCGTCGTTCAGATCGTTTCAGTCATTCAGCTCTTTTCAGTCATTCAGATCGTTTCAGTCGTTCAGATCGTTTCCCTCATCAGTTCGTTTCCGTCGTTCAGATCGTTTCCGTCGTTCAATTCGTTCACGTCGATGAGATCGTTTACGCCGTTCAGATCGTTTCCGTCGTTCAGATCGTTTCCCTCATCAGTTCGTTTCCGTCGTTCAGATCGTTTCAGTCGTTCAGATCGTTTCAGTCGTTCAGATCGTTTCTGTCGTTCAGATCGTTTCCGTCGTTCAGATCGTTTCAGTCGTTCAGATCGTTTCAGTCGTTCAGATCGTTCCCTCATCAGCTCTTTTCCGCCGTTCAGATCGTTTCCGTCGTTCAGATCGTTTCCGTCGTTCAGATCGTTTCAGTCATTCAGCTCTTTTCAGTCATTCAGATCGTTTCAGTCGTTCAGATCGTTCCCTCATCAGCTCTTTTCCGTCGTTCAGATCATTTCCGTCGTTCAGATCGTTTCCGTCGTTCAGATCGTTTCAGTCATTCAGCTCTTTTCAGTCATTCAGATCGTTTCCGTCGTTCAGATCGTTTCCGTCGTTCAGATCGTTTCAGTCATTCAGCTCTTTTCAGTCATTCAGATCGTTTCAGTCGTTCAGATTGTTTCCCTCATCAGTTCGTTTCCGTCGTTCAGCTCGTTTCCGTCATCCAGATCGTTTGTCGTTCAGATCGTTTCCATCGTTCAGCTTGCTTCAGTCGTTCAGATTGTTTCAGTCGTTCAGATCTCTTCTCTTGTTCAGATCGTTTCAGTCGTTCAGATCGTTTCAGTCATTCAGATCGTTTCCGTCGTTCAGATCGATTCAGTCGTTCAGATCGTTTAAGTCGTTCAGATCGTTTCAGTTGTTCAGATCGTTTCAGTCGTTCAGATCGTTTCCGTAATTGAGATCGTTTCAGTTGTTCAGATCGTTTCAGTCGTTCAGATCGTTTCCGTCATTCAGATCGTTTCAGTTGTTCAGATCGTTTCAGTCGTTCAGATCGTTTCCGTAATTGAGATCGTTTCAGTCGTTCAGATCGTTTAAGTCGTTCAGCTCGTTTCAGTTGTTCAGATCGTTTCAGTCGTTCAGATCGTTTCCGTAATTGAGATCGTTTCCGTCGTTCAGATCGTTTCAGTCGTTCAGATCGTTTCCGTCGTTCAGCTCGTTTCCGTCATTCAGATCGTTTCAGTTGTTCAGATCGTTTCAGTCGTTCAGATCGTTTCCGTAATTGAGATCGTTTCAGTTGTTCAGATCGTTTCAGTCGTTCAGATCGTTTCCGTAATTGAGATCGTTTCCGTCGTTCAGATCGTTTCAGTCGTTCAGATCGTTTCCGTCGTTCAGATCTCTTCTCTTGTTCAGATCGTTTCAGTCGTTCAGATCGTTTCCGTCGTTCAGATCGTTTCCGTCGTTCAGATCGTTTACGTCGTTCAATTCGTTTACGTCGATGAGATCGTTTTACGTCGTTCAGATCGTTTCCGTCGTTCAGCTCGTTTCCGTCGTTCAGATCGTTTCAGTCGTTCAGATCGTTCCCTCATCAGCTCTTTTCCGCCGTTCAGATCGTTTCCGTCGTTCAGCTCGTTTCCGTCGTTCAGATCGTTTACGTCGTTCAGATCGTTTACGTCGTTCAGATCGTTTCAGTCGTTCAGCTCGTTTCCATCGTTCAGATCGTTTCCGTCGTTCAATTCGTTCACGTCGATGAGATCGTTTCCGTCGTTCAGATCGTTTCCGTCGTTGAGATCGTTTCAGTCGTTCAGATCGTTTCAGTCATTCAGCTCTTTTCAGTCATTCAGATCGTTTCCGTCGTTCAGCTCGTTTCCGTCGTCCAGATCGTTTGTCGTTCAGCTCGTTTCCGTCGTTCAGATCATTTCCGCCGTTCAGATCGTTTCCGTCGTTCAGATCGTTTCAGTCGTTCAGATCGTTTCAGTCGTTCAGATCGTTTCAGTCGTTCATCTCGTTTCCGTCATTCATCTCGTTTCAGTCGTTCAGCTCGTTTCAGTCGTTCAGCTCGTTTCCGCCGTTCAGATCGTTTCCGTCGTTCAGATCGTTTCAGTCGTTCAGATCGTTTACGTCGTTCAGATCGTTTACGTCATTCAGATCGTTTCAGTCGTTCAGCTCGTTTCCATCGTTCAGATCGTTCACGTCGATGAGATCGTTTCCGTCGTTGAGATCGTTTCAGTCGTTCAGATCGTTTCAGTCATTCAGCTCTTTTCAGTCATTCAGATCGTTTCCGTCGTTCAGGTCGTTTCCGTCGTTCAGGTCGTTTCCGTCGTTCAGATCGTTTCAGTCGTTCAGTTCGCTTCCGTCGTTCAGATCGTTTCAGTCGTTCAGATCGCTTCCGTCGTTCAGATCGTTTCAGTCGTTCAGATCGTTTCAGTCGTTCAGATCGTTTCCGTCGTTCAGATCGTTTCCGTCGTTCAGATCGTTTCAGTCGTTCAGATCGTTTCTGTCGTTCAGATCGTTTCCGTCGTTCAGATCGTTTCAGTCGTTCAGATCGTTTCAGTCGTTCAGATCGTTTCCTTCGTTCAGATCGTTTCCGTCGTTCAGATCGTTTCGGTCGTTCAGATCGTTTCAGTCGTTCAGATCGTTTCCTTCGTTCAGATCGTTTCAGTCGTTCAGATCGTTTCGGTCGTTCAGATCGTTCACGTCGTTCAGATCGTTTCAGTCGTTCAGATCGTTTCCGTCGTTCAGATCGTTTCAGTCGTTCAGATCGTTTCCTTCGTTCAGATCGTTTCAGTCGTTCAGATCGTTTCGGTCGTTCAGATCGTTCACGTCGATGAGATCGTTTCCGTCGTTCAGATCGTTTCCGTCGTTCAGATCGTTTCCATCGTTCAGCTTGCTTCAGTCGTTCAGATCGTTTCAGTCGTTCAGATCTCTTCTCTTGTTCAGATCGTTTCAGTCGTTCAGATCGTTTCAGTCATTCAGATCGTTTCCGTCGTTCAGATCGTTTCCGTCGTTCATCTCGTTTCAGTCGTTCAGATCGTTTCAGTCGTTCAGATCGTTTCAGTCGTTCAGATCGTTTCCGTCGTTCATCTCGTTTCAGTCGTTCAGATCGTTTCCGTCGTTCAGATCGTTTCCGTCGTTCAGTTCGTTTCCGTCGTTCAGATCGTTTCCGTCGTTCATCTCGTTTCAGTCGTTCAGATCGTTTCAGTCGTTCAGATCGTTTAAGTCGTTCAGATCGTTTCCGTAATTGAGATCGTTTCAGTCGTTCAGATCGTTTCCGTAATTGAGATCGTTTCCGTCGTTAAGATCGTTTCAGTCGTTCAGATCGTTTCCGTAATTGTGATCGTTTCCGTCGTTCAGATCGTTTCAGTCGTTCAGATCGTTTCCGTCGTTCAGCTCGTTTCCGTCATTCAGATCGTTTCAGTCGTTCAGATCGTTTCAGTCGTTCAGATCGTTTCCGTAATTGAGATCGTTTCAGTCGTTCAGATCGTTTCAGTCGTTCAGATCGTTTCCGTAATTGAGATCGTTTCCGTCGTTCAGATCGTTTCAGTCGTTCAGATCGTTTCCGTCGTTCAGCTCGTTTCAGTCGTTCAGATCGTTTCAGTCGTTCAGATCGTTTCAGTCGTTCAGATCTCTTCTCTTGTTCAGATCTCTTCTCTTGTTCAGATCGTTTCAGTCGTTCAGATCGTTTCAGTCATTCAGTTCGCTTCCGTCGTTCAGATCGTTTCCGTCGTTCAGATCGTTTCCGTCGTTCAGATCGTTTACGTCGTTCAATTCGTTTACGTCGATGAGATCGTTTTACGTCGTTCAGATCGTTTCCGTCGTTCAGCTCGTTTCCGTCGTTCAGATCGTTTCAGTCGTTCAGATCGTTCCCTCATCAGCTCTTTTCCGCCGTTCAGCTCGTTTCCGTCGTTCAGATCGTTTCAGTCGTTCAGATCGTTTCGGTCGTTCAGATCGTTTACGTCGTTCAGATCGTTTACGTCGTTCAGATCGTTTACGTCGTTCAGTTCGTTTCCGTCGTTCAGCTCGTTTCCGTCATCCAGATCGTTTGTCGTTCAGATCGTTTCCGTCGTTCATCTCGTTTCAGTCGTTCAGATCGTTTCAGTCGTTCAGATCGTTTCCGTCGTTCAGATCGTTTCAGTCGTTCAGATCGTTTCCGTCGTTCAGATCGTTTCCGTCGTTCAGATCGTTTCAGTCGTTCAGATCGTTTTAGTCGTTCAGCTCTTTTCCGTCATTCATCTCGTTTCCGTCGTTCAGATCGTTTCCGTCGTTCATCTCGTTTCAGTCATTCAGATCTTTTCAGTCGTTCAGATCGTTTCCGTCGTTCATCTCGTTTCAGTCGTTCAGCTCGTTTCAGTCGTTCAGCTCGTTTCCGCCGTTCAGATCGTTTCCGTCGTTCAGATCGTTTCAGTCGTTCAGATCGTTTCGGTCGTTCAGATCGTTTACGTCGTTCAGATCGTTTACGTCGTTCAGATCGTTTCAGTCGTTCAGCTCGTTTCCATCGTTCAGATCGTTTACGTCGATGAGATCGTTTCCGTCGTTGAGATCGTTTCAGTCGTTCAGATCGTTTCAGTCATTCAGCTCTTTTCAGTCATTCAGATCGTTTCCGTCGTTCAGGTCGTTTCCGTCGTTCAGGTCGTTTCCGTCGTTCAGATCGTTTCAGTCGTTCAGTTCGCTTCCGTCGTTCAGATCGTTTCAGTCGTTCAGATCGTTTCAGTCGTTCAGATCGTTTCAGTCGTTCAGATCGTTTCAGTCGTTCAGATCGTTTCCGTCGTTCAGATCGATTCAGTCGTTCAGATCGTTTAAGTCGTTCAGATCGTTTCAGTTGTTCAGATCGTTTCAGTCGTTCAGATCGTTTCCGTAATTGAGATCGTTTCAGTTGTTCAGATCGTTTCAGTCGTTCAGATCGTTTCCGTCATTCAGATCGTTTCAGTTGTTCAGATCGTTTCAGTCGTTCAGATCGTTTCCGTAATTGAGATCGTTTCAGTCGTTCAGATCGTTTAAGTCGTTCAGCTCGTTTCAGTTGTTCAGATCGTTTCAGTCGTTCAGATCGTTTCCGTAATTGAGATCGTTTCAGTTGTTCAGATCGTTTCAGTCGTTCAGATCGTTTCCGTAATTGAGATCGTTTCCGTCGTTCAGATCGTTTCAGTCGTTCAGATCGTTTCCGTCGTTCAGCTCGTTTCCGTCATTCAGATCGTTTCAGTTGTTCAGATCGTTTCAGTCGTTCAGATCGTTTCCGTAATTGAGATCGTTTCAGTTGTTCAGATCGTTTCAGTCGTTCAGATCGTTTCCGTAATTGAGATCGTTTCCGTCGTTCAGATCGTTTCAGTCGTTCAGATCGTTTCCGTCGTTCAGATCTCTTCTCTTGTTCAGATCGTTTCAGTCGTTCAGATCGTTTCCGTCGTTCAGATCGTTTCCGTCGTTCAGATCGTTTACGTCGTTCAATTCGTTTACGTCGATGAGATCGTTTTACGTCGTTCAGATCGTTTCCGTCGTTCAGCTCGTTTCCGTCGTTCAGATCGTTTCAGTCGTTCAGATCGTTCCCTCATCAGCTCTTTTCCGCCGTTCAGATCGTTTCCGTCGTTCAGCTCGTTTCCGTCGTTCAGATCGTTTACGTCGTTCAGATCGTTTACGTCGTTCAGATCGTTTCAGTCGTTCAGCTCGTTTCCATCGTTCAGATCGTTTCCGTCGTTCAATTCGTTCACGTCGATGAGATCGTTTCCGTCGTTCAGATCGTTTCCGTCGTTGAGATCGTTTCAGTCGTTCAGATCGTTTCAGTCATTCAGCTCTTTTCAGTCATTCAGATCGTTTCCGTCGTTCAGCTCGTTTCCGTCGTTCAGATCGTTTCAGTCGTTCAGATCGTTCCCTCATCAGCTCTTTTCCGCCGTTCAGATCGTTTCCGTCGTTCAGCTCGTTTCCGTCGTTCAGATCGTTTACGTCGTTCAGATCGTTTACGTCGTCCAGATCGTTTGTCGTTCAGCTCGTTTCCGTCGTTCAGATCATTTCCGCCGTTCAGATCGTTTCCGTCGTTCAGATCGTTTCAGTCGTTCAGATCGTTTCAGTCGTTCATCTCGTTTCCGTCGTTCATCTCGTTTCAGTCGTTCAGCTCGTTTCAGTCGTTCAGCTCGTTTCCGCCGTTCAGATCGTTTCCGTCGTTCAGATCGTTTCAGTCGTTCAGATCGTTTACGTCGTTCAGATCGTTTACGTCATTCAGATCGTTTCAGTCGTTCAGCTCGTTTCCATCGTTCAGATCGTTCACGTCGATGAGATCGTTTCCGTCGTTGAGATCGTTTCAGTCGTTCAGATCGTTTCAGTCATTCAGCTCTTTTCAGTCATTCAGATCGTTTCCGTCGTTCAGGTCGTTTCCGTCGTTCAGGTCGTTTCCGTCGTTCAGATCGTTTCAGTCGTTCAGTTCGCTTCCGTCGTTCAGATCGTTTCAGTCGTTCAGATCGCTTCCGTCGTTCAGATCGTTTCAGTCGTTCAGATCGTTTCAGTCGTTCAGATCGTTTCCGTCGTTCAGATCGTTTCCGTCGTTCAGATCGTTTCAGTCGTTCAGATCGTTTCTGTCGTTCAGATCGTTTCCGTCGTTCAGATCGTTTCAGTCGTTCAGATCGTTTCAGTCGTTCAGATCGTTTCCTTCGTTCAGATCGTTTCCGTCGTTCAGATCGTTTCGGTCGTTCAGATCGTTTCAGTCGTTCAGATCGTTTCCTTCGTTCAGATCGTTTCGGTCGTTCAGATCGTTTCGGTCGTTCAGATCGTTCACGTCGTTCAGATCGTTTCAGTCGTTCAGATCGTTTCCGTCGTTCAGATCGTTTCAGTCGTTCAGATCGTTTCCTTCGTTCAGATCGTTTCAGTCGTTCAGATCGTTTCGGTCGTTCAGATCGTTCACGTCGATGAGATCGTTTCCGTCGTTCAGATCGTTTCCGTCGTTCAGATCGTTTCCATCGTTCAGCTTGCTTCAGTCGTTCAGATCGTTTCAGTCGTTCAGATCTCTTCTCTTGTTCAGATCGTTTCAGTCGTTCAGATCGTTTCAGTCATTCAGATCGTTTCCGTCGTTCAGATCGTTTCCGTCGTTCATCTCGTTTCAGTCGTTCAGATCGTTTCAGTCGTTCAGATCGTTTCAGTCGTTCAGATCGTTTCCGTCGTTCATCTCGTTTCAGTCGTTCAGATCGTTTCCGTCGTTCAGATCGTTTCCGTCGTTCAGTTCGTTTCCGTCGTTCAGATCGTTTCCGTCGTTCATCTCGTTTCAGTCGTTCAGATCGTTTCAGTCGTTCAGATCGTTTAAGTCGTTCAGATCGTTTCCGTAATTGAGATCGTTTCAGTCGTTCAGATCGTTTCCGTAATTGAGATCGTTTCCGTCGTTAAGATCGTTTCAGTCGTTCAGATCGTTTCCGTAATTGTGATCGTTTCCGTCGTTCAGATCGTTTCAGTCGTTCAGATCGTTTCCGTCGTTCAGCTCGTTTCCGTCATTCAGATCGTTTCAGTCGTTCAGATCGTTTCAGTCGTTCAGATCGTTTCCGTAATTGAGATCGTTTCAGTCGTTCAGATCGTTTCAGTCGTTCAGATCGTTTCCGTAATTGAGATCGTTTCCGTCGTTCAGATCGTTTCAGTCGTTCAGATCGTTTCCGTCGTTCAGCTCGTTTCATTCGTTCAGATCGTTTCAGTCGTTCAGATCGTTTCAGTCGTTCAGATCTCTTCTCTTGTTCAGATCTCTTCTCTTGTTCAGATCGTTTCAGTCGTTCAGATCGTTTCAGTCATTCAGTTCGCTTCCGTCGTTCAGATCGTTTCCGTCGTTCAGATCGTTTCCGTCGTTCAGATCGTTTACGTCGTTCAATTCGTTTACGTCGATGAGATCGTTTTACGTCGTTCAGATCGTTTCCGTCGTTCAGCTCGTTTCCGTCGTTCAGATCGTTTCAGTCGTTCAGATCGTTCCCTCATCAGCTCTTTTCCGCCGTTCAGATCGTTTCCGTCGTTCAGATCGTTTCAGTCGTTCAGATCGTTTCGGTCGTTCAGATCGTTTACGTCGTTCAGATCGTTTACGTCGTTCAGATCGTTTACGTCGTTCAGTTCGTTTCCGTCGTTCAGCTCGTTTCCGTCATCCAGATCGTTTGTCGTTCAGATCGTTTCCGTCGTTCATCTCGTTTCAGTCGTTCAGATCGTTTCAGTCGTTCAGATCGTTTCCGTCGTTCAGATCGTTTCAGTCGTTCAGATCGTTTCCGTCGTTCAGATCGTTTCCGTCGTTCAGATCGTTTCAGTCGTTCAGATCGTTTCCGTCGTTCAGATCGTTTCCGTCGTTCAGATCGTTTCAGTCGTTCAGATCGTTTCCGTCGTTCAGATCGTTTCCGTCATTCATCTCGTTTCCGTCGTTCAGATCGTTTCCGTCGTTCATCTCGTTTCAGTCATTCAGATCTTTTCAGTCGTTCAGATCGTTTCCGTCGTTCATCTCGTTTCAGTCGTTCAGCTCGTTTCAGTCGTTCAGCTCGTTTCCGCCGTTCAGATCGTTTCCGTCGTTCAGATCGTTTCAGTCGTTCAGATCGTTTCGGTCGTTCAGATCGTTTACGTCGTTCAGATCGTTTACGTCGTTCAGATCGTTTCAGTCGTTCAGCTCGTTTCCATCGTTCAGATCGTTTACGTCGATGAGATCGTTTCCGTCGTTGAGATCGTTTCAGTCGTTCAGATCGTTTCAGTCATTCAGCTCTTTTCAGTCATTCAGATCGTTTCCGTCGTTCAGGTCGTTTCCGTCGTTCAGGTCGTTTCCGTCGTTCAGATCGTTTCAGTCGTTCAGTTCGCTTCCGTCGTTCAGATCGTTTCAGTCGTTCAGATCGTTTCAGTCGTTCAGATCGTTTCAGTCGTTCAGATCGTTTCAGTCGTTCAGATCGTTTCAGTCGTTCAGATCGTTTCCGTCGTTCAGATCGTTTCGGTCGTTCAGATCGTTTCAGTCGTTCAGATCGTTTCAGTCGTTCAGATCGTTTCGGTCGTTCAGATCGTTCACGTCGATGAGATCGTTTCCGTCGTTCAGATCGTTTCCGTCGTTCAGATCGTTTCAGTCATTCAGCTCTTTTCAGTCATTCAGATCGTTTCAGTCGTTCAGCTCGTTTCCGTCATCCAGATCGTTTGTCGTTCAGATCGTTTCCATCGTTCAGCTTGCTTCAGTCGTTCAGATCGTTTCAGTCGTTCAGATCTCTTCTCTTGTTCAGATCGTTTCCGCCGTTCAGATCGTTTCCGTCGTTCAGATCGTTTCAGTCGTTCAGATCGTTTCGGTCGTTCAGATCGTTTACGTCGTTCAGATCGTTTATGTCGTACAGATCGTTTCAGTCGTTCAGCTCGTTTCCATCGTTCAGATCGTTTCCGTCGTTCAATTCGTTCACGTCGATGAGATCGTTTCCGTCGTTCAGATCGTTTCCGTCATTGAGATCGTTTCAGTCGTTCAGATCGTTTCAGTCATTCAGCTCTTTTCAGTCATTCAGATCGTTTCAGTCGTTCAGATCGTTTCCCTCATCAGTTCGTTTCCGTCATCCAGATCGTTTGTCGTTCAGATCGTTTCCATCGTTCAGCTTGCTTCAGTCGTTCAGATCGTTTCAGTCGTTCAGATCTCTTCTCTTGTTCAGATCGTTTCCGTCGTTCAGATCGTTTCAGTCGTTCAGATCGTTTCAGTCGTTCAGATCGTTTCAGTCGTTCAGATCGTTTCCGTAATTCATCTCGTTTCAGTCGTTCAGATCGTTTCCGTCGTTCAGGTCGTTTCCGTCGTTCAGATCATTTCAGTCGTTCAGTTCGCTTCCGTCGTTCAGCTCGTTTCCGTCGTTCAGATCGTTTCAGTCGTTCAGATCGTTTCAGTCGTTCAGATCGCTTCCGTCGTTCAGCTCGTTTCCGTCGTTCAGATCGTTTACGTCGTTCAATTCGTTTACGTCGATGAGATCGTTTTACGTCGTTCAGCTCTTTTCCGCCGTTCAGATCGTTTCCGTCGTTCAGATCGTTTCAGTCGTTCAGATCGTTTCGGTCGTTCAGATCGTTTACGTCGTTCAGATCGTTTACGTCGTTCAGATCGTTTACGTCGTTCAGTTCGTTTCCGTCGTTCAGCTCGTTTCCGTCGTTCAGATCGTTTCAGTCGTTCAGATCGTTTAAGTCGTTCAGCTCGTTTCCGTCATTCAGATCGTTTCAGTTGTTCAGATCGTTTCAGTCGTTCAGATCGTTTCCGTAATTGAGATCGTTTCCGTCGTTCAGATCGTTTCAGTCGTTCAGTTCGTTTCAGTCGTTCAGTTCGCTTCCGTCGTTCAGCTCGTTTCCGTCGTTCAGATCGTTTCAGTCGTTCAGATCGTTTCAGTCGTTCAGATCGCTTCCGTCGTTCAGCTCGTTTCCGTCGTTCAGATCGTTTACGTCGTTCAATTCGTTTACGTCGATGAGATCGTTTTACGTCGTTCAGCTCTTTTCCGCCGTTCAGATCGTTTCCGTCGTTCAGATCGTTTCAGTCGTTCAGATCGTTTCGGTCGTTCAGATCGTTTACGTCGTTCAGATCGTTTACGTCGTTCAGATCGTTTACGTCGTTCAGTTCGTTTCCGTCGTTCAGCTCGTTTCCGTCATCCAGATCGTTTGTCGTTCAGATCGTTTCCATCGTTCAGCTTGCTTCAGTCGTTCAGATCGTTTCAGTCGTTTAGATCTCTTCTCTTGTTCAGATCGTTTCAGTCGTTCAGATCGTTTCAGTCATTCAGATCGTTTCCGTCGTTCAGATCGTTTCCGTCGTTCATCTCGTTTCAGTCGTTCAGATCGTTTCAGTCGTTCAGATCGTTTCAGTCGTTCAGATCGTTTAAGTCGTTCAGCTCGTTTCCGTCATTCAGATCGTTTCAGTTGTTCAGATCGTTTCAGTCGTTCAGATCGTTTCCGTAATTGAGATCGTTTCAGTTGTTCAGATCGTTTCAGTCGTTCAGATCGTTTCCGTAATTGAGATCGTTTCCGTCGTTCAGGTCGTTTCAGTCGTTCAGATCGCTTCCGTCGTTCAGATCGTTTCAGTCGTTCAGATCGTTTCAGTCGTTCAGATCGTTTCAGTCGTTCAGATCGTTTCCATCGTTCAGATCGTTTCCGTCGTTCAGATCGTTTCAGTCGTTCAGATCGTTTCGGTCGTTCAGATCGTTTACGTCGTTCAGATCGTTTACGTCGTACAGATCGTTTCAGTCGTTCAGCTCGTTTCCATCGTTCAGATCGTTTCCGTCGTTCAATTCGTTCACGTCGATGAGATCGTTTCCGTCGTTCAGATCGTTTCCGTCGTTCAGATCGTTTCAGTCGTTCAGCTCGTTTCCGTCGTTCAGATCGTTTCAGTTGTTCAGATCGTTTCAGTCGATCAGATCGTTTCCGTAATTGAGATCGTTTCCGTCGTTCAGATCGTTTCAGTCGTTCAGATCGTTTCCGTCGTTCAGCTCGTTTCAGTCGTTCAGCTCGTTTCAGTCGTTCAGCTCTTTTCCGTCATTCAGATCTTTTCAGTCGTTCAGCTCGTTTCCGTCATTCAGATCGTTTCAGTCGTTCATCTCGTTTCCGTCGTTCATCTCGTTTCAGTCGTTCAGCTCGTTTCAGTCGTTCAGCTCGTTTCCGCCGTTCAGATCGTTTCCGTCGTTCAGATCGTTTCAGTCGTTCAGATCGTTTCGGTCGTTCAGATCGTTTACGTCGTTCAGATCGTTTCCATCGTTCAGATCGTTTCCGTCGTTCAATTCGTTCACGTCGATGAGATCGTTTCCGTCGTTCAGATCGTTTCAGTCGTTCAGATCGTTTCGGTCGTTCAGATCGTTTACGTCGTTCAGATCGTTTACGTCGTACAGATCGTTTCAGTCGTTCAGCTCGTTTCCATCGTTCAGATCGTTTCCGTCGTTCAATTCGTTCACGTCGATGAGATCGTTTCCGTCGTTCAGATCGTTTCCGTCATTGAGATCGTTTCAGTCGTTCAGATCGTTTCAGTCATTCAGCTCTTTTCAGTCATTCAGATCGTTTCAGTCGTTCAGATCGTTTCCCTCATCAGTTCGTTTCCGTCGTTCAGCTCGTTTCCGTCATCCAGATCGTTTGTCGTTCAGATCGTTTCCATCGTTCAGCTTGCTTCAGTCGTTCAGATCGTTTCAGTCGTTCAGATCTCTTCTCTTGTTCAGATCGTTTCCGTCGTTCAGATCGTTTCAGTCGTTCAGATCGTTTCAGTCGTTCAGATCGTTTCAGTCGTTCAGATCGTTTCCGTAATTCATCTCGTTTCGGTCGTTCAGATCGTTTCCGTCGTTCAGGTCGTTTCCGTCGTTCAGATCGTTTCAGTCGTTCAGATCGTTTCAGTCGTTCAGATCGCTTCCGTCGTTCAGCTCGTTTCCGTCGTTCAGATCGTTTACGTCGTTCAATTCGTTTACGTCGATGAGATCGTTTTACGTCGTTCAGCTCTTTTCCGCCGTTCAGATCGTTTCCGTCGTTCAGATCGTTTCAGTCGTTCAGATCGTTTCGGTCGTTCAGATCGTTTACGTCGTTCAGATCGTTTACGTCGTTCAGATCGTTTACGTCGTTCAGTTCGTTTCCGTCGTTCAGCTCGTTTCCGTCGTTCAGATCGTTTCAGTCGTTCAGATCGTTTAAGTCGTTCAGCTCGTTTCCGTCGTTCAGATCGTTTCAGTCGTTCAGATCGTTTCAGTCGTTCAGATCGCTTCCGTCGTTCAGCTCGTTTCCGTCGTTCAGATCGTTTACGTCGTTCAATTCGTTTACGTCGATGAGATCGTTTTACGTCGTTCAGCTCTTTTCCGCCGTTCAGATCGTTTCCGTCGTTCAGATCGTTTCAGTCGTTCAGATCGTTTCGGTCGTTCAGATCGTTTACGTCGTTCAGATCGTTTACGTCGTTCAGATCGTTTACGTCGTTCAGTTCGTTTCCGTCGTTCAGCTCGTTTCCGTCATCCAGATCGTTTGTCGTTCAGATCGTTTCCATCGTTCAGCTTGCTTCAGTCGTTCAGATCGTTTCAGTCGTTTAGATCTCTTCTCTTGTTCAGATCGTTTCAGTCGTTCAGATCGTTTCAGTCATTCAGATCGTTTCCGTCGTTCAGATCGTTTCCGTCGTTCATCTCGTTTCAGTCGTTCAGATCGTTTCAGTCGTTCAGATCGTTTAAGTCGTTCAGCTCGTTTCCGTCATTCAGATCGTTTCAGTTGTTCAGATCGTTTCAGTCGTTCAGATCGTTTCCGTAATTGAGATCGTTTCAGTTGTTCAGATCGTTTCAGTCGTTCAGATCGTTTCCGTAATTGAGATCGTTTCCGTCGTTCAGGTCGTTTCAGTCGTTCAGATCGCTTCCGTCGTTCAGATCGTTTCAGTCGTTCAGATCGTTTCAGTCGTTCAGATCGTTTCAGTCGTTCAGATCGTTTCAGTCGTTCAGATCGTTTCCATCGTTCAGATCGTTTCAGTCGTTCAGATCGTTTCAGTCGTTCAGATCGTTTCCGTCGTTCATCTCGTTTCAGTCGTTCAGCTCGTTTCAGTCGTTCAGCTCGTTTCCGCCGTTCAGATCGTTTCCGTCGTTCAGATCGTTTCAGTCGTTCAGATCGTTTCGGTCGTTCAGATCGTTTACGTCGTTCAGATCGTTTACGTCGTACAGATCGTTTCAGTCGTTCAGCTCGTTTCCATCGTTCAGATCGTTTCCGTCGTTCAATTCGTTCACGTCGATGAGATCGTTTCCGTCGTTCAGATCGTTTCCGTCATTGAGATCGTTTCAGTCGTTCAGATCGTTTCAGTCATTCAGCTCTTTTCAGTCATTCAGATCGTTTCAGTCGTTCAGATCGTTTCAGTCGTTCAGCTCGTTTCCGTCGTTCAGATCGTTTCAGTTGTTCAGATCGTTTCAGTCGTTCAGATCGTTTCCGTAATTGAGATCGTTTCCGTCGTTCAGATCGTTTCAGTCGTTCAGATCGTTTCCGTCGTTCAGCTCGTTTCAGTCGTTCAGCTCGTTTCAGTCGTTCAGCTCTTTTCCGTCATTCAGATCTTTTCAGTCGTTCAGCTCGTTTCCGTCATTCAGATCGTTTCAGTCGTTCATCTCGTTTCCGTCGTTCATCTCGTTTCAGTCGTTCAGCTCGTTTCAGTCGTTCAGCTCGTTTCCGCCGTTCAGATCGTTTCCGTCGTTCAGATCGTTTCAGTCGTTCAGATCGTTTCGGTCGTTCAGATCGTTTACGTCGTTCAGATCGTTTCCATCGTTCAGATCGTTTCCGTCGTTCAATTCGTTCACGTCGATGAGATCGTTTCCGTCATTGAGATCGTTTCAGTCGTTCAGATCGTTTCAGTCATTCAGATCGTTTCAGTCGTTCAGATCGTTTCCCTCATCAGTTTGTTTCCGTCGTTCAGCTCGTTTCCGTCATCCAGATCGTTTGTCGTTCAGATCGTTTCCATCGTTCAGCTTGCTTCAGTCGTTCAGATCGTTTCAGTCGTTCAGATCTCTTCTCTTGTTCAGATCGTTTCAGTCGTTCAGATCGTTTCAGTCATTCAGATCGTTTCCGTCGTTCAGATCGTTTCCGTCGTTCATCTCGTTTCAGTCGTTCAGATCGTTTCCGTAATTGAGATCGTTTCCGTCGTTCAGATCGTTTCAGTCGTTCAGATCGTTTCCGTCGTTCAGCTCGTTTCAGTCGTTCAGATCGTTTCAGTCGTTCAGATCGTTTCAGTCGTTCAGATCGTTTTAGTCGTTCAGATCGTTTTAGTCGTTCAGATCGTTTCAGTCGTTCAGCTCTTTTCCGTCGTTCAGATCGTTTCCGTCGTTCAGATCGTTTCCGTCGTTCAGATCGTTTCCCTCATCAGTTCGTTTCCGTCGTTCAGATCGTTTCAGTCGTTCAGATCGTTTCAGTCGTTCAGATCGCTTCCGTCGTTCAGATCGTTTCCGTCGTTCAGATCGTTTCCCTCATCAGTTCGTTTCCGTCGTTCAGATCGTTTCAGTCGTTCAGATCGTTTCCGTCGTTCAGATCGTTTCCGTCGTTCAGATCGTTTCCCTCATCAGTTCGTTTCCGTCGTTCAGATCGTTTCCGTCGTTCAGATCATTTCAGTCGTTCAGATCGTTTCAGTCGTTCAGATCGTTTCAGTCGTTCAGATCGTTTCAGTCGTTCAGATCGTTTCCGTAATTCATCTCGTTTCAGTCGTTCAGATCGTTTCCGTCGTTCAGGTCGTTTCCGTCGTTCAGATCATTTCAGTCGTTCAGTTCGCTTCCGTCGTTCAGCTCGTTTCCGTCGTTCAGATCGTTTCAGTCGTTCAGATCGTTTCAGTCGTTCAGATCGCTTCCGTCGTTCAGCTCGTTTCCGTCGTTCAGATCGTTTACGTCGTTCAATTCGTTTACGTCGATGAGATCGTTTTACGTCGTTCAGCTCTTTTCCGCCGTTCAGATCGTTTCCGTCGTTCAGATCGTTTCAGTCGTTCAGATCGTTTCGGTCGTTCAGATCGTTTACGTCGTTCAGATCGTTTACGTCGTTCAGATCGTTTACGTCGTTCAGTTCGTTTCCGTCGTTCAGCTCGTTTCCGTCGTTCAGATCGTTTCAGTCGTTCAGATCGTTTAAGTCGTTCAGCTCGTTTCCGTCATTCAGATCGTTTCAGTTGTTCAGATCGTTTCAGTCGTTCAGATCGTTTCCGTAATTGAGATCGTTTCCGTCGTTCAGATCGTTTCAGTCGTTCAGTTCGTTTCAGTCGTTCAGTTCGCTTCCGTCGTTCAGCTCGTTTCCGTCGTTCAGATCGTTTCAGTCGTTCAGATCGTTTCAGTCGTTCAGATCGCTTCCGTCGTTCAGCTCGTTTCCGTCGTTCAGATCGTTTACGTCGTTCAATTCGTTTACGTCGATGAGATCGTTTTACGTCGTTCAGCTCTTTTCCGCCGTTCAGATCGTTTCCGTCGTTCAGATCGTTTCAGTCGTTCAGATCGTTTCGGTCGTTCAGATCGTTTACGTCGTTCAGATCGTTTACGTCGTTCAGATCGTTTACGTCGTTCAGTTCGTTTCCGTCGTTCAGCTCGTTTCCGTCATCCAGATCGTTTGTCGTTCAGATCGTTTCCATCGTTCAGCTTGCTTCAGTCGTTCAGATCGTTTCAGTCGTTTAGATCTCTTCTCTTGTTCAGATCGTTTCAGTCGTTCAGATCGTTTCAGTCATTCAGATCGTTTCCGTCGTTCAGATCGTTTCCGTCGTTCATCTCGTTTCAGTCGTTCAGATCGTTTCAGTCGTTCAGATCGTTTCAGTCGTTCAGATCGTTTAAGTCGTTCAGCTCGTTTCCGTCATTCAGATCGTTTCAGTTGTTCAGATCGTTTCAGTCGTTCAGATCGTTTCCGTAATTGAGATCGTTTCAGTTGTTCAGATCGTTTCAGTCGTTCAGATCGTTTCCGTAATTGAGATCGTTTCCGTCGTTCAGGTCGTTTCAGTCGTTCAGATCGCTTCCGTCGTTCAGATCGTTTCAGTCGTTCAGATCGTTTCAGTCGTTCAGATCGTTTCAGTCGTTCAGATCGTTTCCATCGTTCAGATCGTTTCCGTCGTTCAGATCGTTTCAGTCGTTCAGATCGTTTCGGTCGTTCAGATCGTTTACGTCGTTCAGATCGTTTACGTCGTACAGATCGTTTCAGTCGTTCAGCTCGTTTCCATCGTTCAGATCGTTTCCGTCGTTCAATTCGTTCACGTCGATGAGATCGTTTCCGTCGTTCAGATCGTTTCCGTCATTGAGATCGTTTCAGTCGTTCAGATCGTTTCAGTCATTCAGCTCTTTTCAGTCATTCAGATCGTTTCAGTCGTTCAGATCGTTTCAGTCGTTCAGCTCGTTTCCGTCGTTCAGATCGTTTCAGTTGTTCAGATCGTTTCAGTCGATCAGATCGTTTCCGTAATTGAGATCGTTTCCGTCGTTCAGATCGTTTCAGTCGTTCAGATCGTTTCCGTCGTTCAGCTCGTTTCAGTCGTTCAGCTCGTTTCAGTCGTTCAGCTCTTTTCCGTCATTCAGATCTTTTCAGTCGTTCAGCTCGTTTCCGTCATTCAGATCGTTTCAGTCGTTCATCTCGTTTCCGTCGTTCATCTCGTTTCAGTCGTTCAGCTCGTTTCAGTCGTTCAGCTCGTTTCCGCCGTTCAGATCGTTTCCGTCGTTCAGATCGTTTCAGTCGTTCAGATCGTTTCGGTCGTTCAGATCGTTTACGTCGTTCAGATCGTTTCCATCGTTCAGATCGTTTCCGTCGTTCAATTCGTTCACGTCGATGAGATCGTTTCCGTCGTTCAGATCGTTTCAGTCGTTCAGATCGTTTACGTCGTTCAGATCGTTTACGTCGTTCAGATCGTTTACGTCGTACAGATCGTTTCAGTCGTTCAGCTCGTTTCCATCGTTCAGATCGTTTCCGTCGTTCAATTCGTTCACGTCGATGAGATCGTTTCCGTCGTTCAGATCGTTTCCGTCATTGAGATCGTTTCAGTCGTTCAGATCGTTTCAGTCATTCAGCTCTTTTCAGTCATTCAGATCGTTTCAGTCGTTCAGATCGTTTCCCTCATCAGTTCGTTTCCGTCGTTCAGCTCGTTTCCGTCATCCAGATCGTTTGTCGTTCAGATCGTTTCCATCGTTCAGCTTGCTTCAGTCGTTCAGATCGTTTCAGTCGTTCAGATCTCTTCTCTTGTTCAGATCGTTTCCGTCGTTCAGATCGTTTCAGTCGTTCAGATCGTTTCAGTCGTTCAGATCGTTTCAGTCGTTCAGATCGTTTCCGTAATTCATCTCGTTTCAGTCGTTCAGATCGTTTCCGTCGTTCAGGTCGTTTCCGTCGTTCAGATCGTTTCAGTCGTTCAGATCGTTTCAGTCGTTCAGATCGCTTCCGTCGTTCAGCTCGTTTCCGTCGTTCAGATCGTTTACGTCGTTCAATTCGTTTACGTCGATGAGATCGTTTTACGTCGTTCAGCTCTTTTCCGCCGTTCAGATCGTTTCCGTCGTTCAGATCGTTTCAGTCGTTCAGATCGTTTCGGTCGTTCAGATCGTTTACGTCGTTCAGATCGTTTACGTCGTTCAGATCGTTTACGTCGTTCAGTTCGTTTCCGTCGTTCAGCTCGTTTCCGTCGTTCAGATCGTTTCAGTCGTTCAGATCGTTTAAGTCGTTCAGCTCGTTTCCGTCGTTCAGATCGTTTCAGTCGTTCAGATCGTTTCAGTCGTTCAGATCGCTTCCGTCGTTCAGCTCGTTTCCGTCGTTCAGATCGTTTACGTCGTTCAATTCGTTTACGTCGATGAGATCGTTTTACGTCGTTCAGCTCTTTTCCGCCGTTCAGATCGTTTCCGTCGTTCAGATCGTTTCAGTCGTTCAGATCGTTTCGGTCGTTCAGATCGTTTACGTCGTTCAGATCGTTTACGTCGTTCAGATCGTTTACGTCGTTCAGTTCGTTTCCGTCGTTCAGCTCGTTTCCGTCATCCAGATCGTTTGTCGTTCAGATCGTTTCCATCGTTCAGCTTGCTTCAGTCGTTCAGATCGTTTCAGTCGTTTAGATCTCTTCTCTTGTTCAGATCGTTTCAGTCGTTCAGATCGTTTCAGTCATTCAGATCGTTTCCGTCGTTCAGATCGTTTCCGTCGTTCATCTCGTTTCAGTCGTTCAGATCGTTTCAGTCGTTCAGATCGTTTAAGTCGTTCAGCTCGTTTCCGTCATTCAGATCGTTTCAGTTGTTCAGATCGTTTCAGTCGTTCAGATCGTTTCAGTCGTTCAGATCGTTTCCGTAATTGAGATCGTTTCAGTTGTTCAGATCGTTTCAGTCGTTCAGATCGTTTCCGTAATTGAGATCGTTTCCGTCGTTCAGGTCGTTTCAGTCGTTCAGATCGCTTCCGTCGTTCAGATCGTTTCAGTCGTTCAGATCGTTTCAGTCGTTCAGATCGTTTCAGTCGTTCAGATCGTTTCAGTCGTTCAGATCGTTTCCATCGTTCAGATCGTTTCAGTCGTTCAGATCGTTTCAGTCGTTCAGATCGTTTCCGTCGTTCATCTCGTTTCAGTCGTTCAGCTCGTTTCAGTCGTTCAGCTCGTTTCCGCCGTTCAGATCGTTTCCGTCGTTCAGATCGTTTCAGTCGTTCAGATCGTTTCGGTCGTTCAGATCGTTTACGTCGTTCAGATCGTTTACGTCGTACAGATCGTTTCAGTCGTTCAGCTCGTTTCCATCGTTCAGATCGTTTCCGTCGTTCAATTCGTTCACGTCGATGAGATCGTTTCCGTCGTTCAGATCGTTTCCGTCATTGAGATCGTTTCAGTCGTTCAGATCGTTTCAGTCATTCAGCTCTTTTCAGTCATTCAGATCGTTTCAGTCGTTCAGATCGTTTCAGTCGTTCAGCTCGTTTCCGTCGTTCAGATCGTTTCAGTTGTTCAGATCGTTTCAGTCGTTCAGATCGTTTCCGTAATTGAGATCGTTTCCGTCGTTCAGATCGTTTCAGTCGTTCAGATCGTTTCCGTCGTTCAGCTCGTTTCAGTCGTTCAGCTCGTTTCAGTCGTTCAGCTCTTTTCCGTCATTCAGATCTTTTCAGTCGTTCAGCTCGTTTCCGTCATTCAGATCGTTTCAGTCGTTCATCTCGTTTCCGTCGTTCATCTCGTTTCAGTCGTTCAGCTCGTTTCAGTCGTTCAGCTCGTTTCCGCCGTTCAGATCGTTTCCGTCGTTCAGATCGTTTCAGTCGTTCAGATCGTTTCGGTCGTTCAGATCGTTTACGTCGTTCAGATCGTTTCCATCGTTCAGATCGTTTCCGTCGTTCAATTCGTTCACGTCGATGAGATCGTTTCCGTCATTGAGATCGTTTCAGTCGTTCAGATCGTTTCAGTCATTCAGATCGTTTCAGTCGTTCAGATCGTTTCCCTCATCAGTTTGTTTCCGTCGTTCAGCTCGTTTCCGTCATCCAGATCGTTTGTCGTTCAGATCGTTTCCATCGTTCAGCTTGCTTCAGTCGTTCAGATCGTTTCAGTCGTTCAGATCTCTTCTCTTGTTCAGATCGTTTCAGTCGTTCAGATCGTTTCAGTCATTCAGATCGTTTCCGTCGTTCAGATCGTTTCCGTCGTTCATCTCGTTTCAGTCGTTCAGATCGTTTCCGTAATTGAGATCGTTTCCGTCGTTCAGATCGTTTCAGTCGTTCAGATCGTTTCCGTCGTTCAGCTCGTTTCAGTCGTTCAGATCGTTTCAGTCGTTCAGATCGTTTCAGTCGTTCAGATCGTTTTAGTCGTTCAGATCGTTTTAGTCGTTCAGATCGTTTCAGTCGTTCAGCTCTTTTCCGTCGTTCAGATCGTTTCCGTCGTTCAGATCGTTTCCGTCGTTCAGATCGTTTCCCTCATCAGTTCGTTTCCGTCGTTCAGATCGTTTCAGTCGTTCAGATCGTTTCAGTCGTTCAGATCGCTTCCGTCGTTCAGATCGTTTCCGTCGTTCAGATCGTTTCCCTCATCAGTTCGTTTCCGTCGTTCAGATCGTTTCAGTCGTTCAGATCGTTTCCGTCGTTCAGATCGTTTCCGTCGTTCAGATCGTTTCCCTCATCAGTTCGTTTCCGTCGTTCAGATCGTTTCCGTCGTTCAGATCATTTCAGTCGTTCAGATCGTTTCAGTCGTTCAGATCGTTTCAGTCGTTCAGATCGTTTCAGTCGTTCAGATCGTTTCCGTAATTGAGATCGTTTCCGTCGTTCAGATCGTTTCAGTCGTTCAGATCGTTTCCGTCGTTCAGCTCGTTTCAGTCGTTCAGCTCTTTTCCGTCATTCAGATCTTTTCAGTCGTTCAGCTCGTTTCCGTCATTCAGATCGTTTACGTCGTTCAGATCGTTTCGGTCGTTCAGATCGTTTACGTCGTTCAGATCGTTTACGTCGTACAGATCGTTTCAGTCGTTCAGCTCGTTTCCATCGTTCAGATCGTTTCCGTCGTTCAATTCGTTCACGTCGATGAGATCGTTTCCGTCGTTCAGATCGTTTCCGTCATTGAGATCGTTTCAGTCGTTCAGATCGTTTCAGTCATTCAGCTCTTTTCAGTCATTCAGATCGTTTCAGTCGTTCAGATCGTTTCAGTCGTTCAGCTCGTTTCCGTCGTTCAGATCGTTTCAGTTGTTCAGATCGTTTCAGTCGTTCAGATCGTTTCCGTAATTGAGATCGTTTCAGTCGTTCAGATCGTTTCAGTCGTTCAGATCGTTTCAGTCATTCAGATCGTTTCCGTCGTTCAGATCGTTTCCGTCGTTCATCTCGTTTCAGTCGTTCAGATCGTTTCCGTAATTGAGATCGTTTCCGTCGTTCAGATCGTTTCAGTCGTTCAGATCGTTTCCGTCGTTCAGCTCGTTTCAGTCGTTCAGATCGTTTCAGTCGTTCAGATCGTTTCAGTCGTTCAGATCGTTTTAGTCGTTCAGATCGTTTTAGTCGTTCAGATCGTTTCAGTCGTTCAGCTCTTTTCCGTCGTTCAGATCGTTTCCGTCGTTCAGATCGTTTCCGTCGTTCAGATCGTTTCCCTCATCAGTTCGTTTCCGTCGTTCAGATCGTTTCAGTCGTTCAGATCGTTTCAGTCGTTCAGATCGCTTCCGTCGTTCAGATCGTTTCCGTCGTTCAGATCGTTTCCCTCATCAGTTCGTTTCCGTCGTTCAGATCGTTTCAGTCGTTCAGATCGTTTCCGTCGTTCAGATCGTTTCCGTCGTTCAGATCGTTTCCCTCATCAGTTCGTTTCCGTCGTTCAGATCGTTTCCGTCGTTCAGATCATTTCAGTCGTTCAGATCGTTTCAGTCGTTCAGATCGTTTCAGTCGTTCAGATCGTTTCAGTCGTTCAGATCGTTTCCGTAATTGAGATCGTTTCCGTCGTTCAGATCGTTTCAGTCGTTCAGATCGTTTCCGTCGTTCAGCTCGTTTCAGTCGTTCAGCTCTTTTCCGTCATTCAGATCTTTTCAGTCGTTCAGCTCGTTTCCGTCATTCAGATCGTTTACGTCGTTCAGATCGTTTCGGTCGTTCAGATCGTTTACGTCGTTCAGATCGTTTACGTCGTACAGATCGTTTCAGTCGTTCAGCTCGTTTCCATCGTTCAGATCGTTTCCGTCGTTCAATTCGTTCACGTCGATGAGATCGTTTCCGTCGTTCAGATCGTTTCCGTCATTGAGATCGTTTCAGTCGTTCAGATCGTTTCAGTCATTCAGCTCTTTTCAGTCATTCAGATCGTTTCAGTCGTTCAGATCGTTTCAGTCGTTCAGCTCGTTTCCGTCGTTCAGATCGTTTCAGTTGTTCAGATCGTTTCAGTCGTTCAGATCGTTTCCGTAATTGAGATCGTTTCCGTCGTTCAGATCGTTTCAGTCGTTCAGATCGTTTCCGTCGTTCAGCTCGTTTCAGTCGTTCAGCTCGTTTCAGTCGTTCAGCTCTTTTCCGTCATTCAGATCTTTTCAGTCGTTCAGCTCGTTTCCGTCATTCAGATCGTTTCAGTCGTTCATCTCGTTTCCGTCGTTCATCTCGTTTCAGTCGTTCAGCTCGTTTCAGTCGTTCAGCTCGTTTCCGCCGTTCAGATCGTTTCCGTCGTTCAGATCGTTTCAGTCGTTCAGATCGTTTCGGTCGTTCAGATCGTTTACGTCGTTCAGATCGTTTCCATCGTTCAGATCGTTTCCGTCGTTCAATTCGTTCACGTCGATGAGATCGTTTCCGTCGTTCAGATCGTTTCCGTCATTGAGATCGTTTCAGTCGTTCAGATCGTTTCAGTCATTCAGATCGTTTCAGTCGTTCAGATCGTTTCCCTCATCAGTTTGTTTCCGTCGTTCAGCTCGTTTCCGTCATCCAGATCGTTTGTCGTTCAGATCGTTTCCATCGTTCAGCTTGCTTCAGTCGTTCAGATCGTTTCAGTCGTTCAGATCTCTTCTCTTGTTCAGATCGTTTCAGTCGTTCAGATCGTTTCAGTCATTCAGATCGTTTCCGTCGTTCAGATCGTTTCCGTCGTTCATCTCGTTTCAGTCGTTCAGATCGTTTCCGTAATTGAGATCGTTTCCGTCGTTCAGATCGTTTCAGTCGTTCAGATCGTTTCCGTCGTTCAGCTCGTTTCAGTCGTTCAGATCGTTTCAGTCGTTCAGATCGTTTCAGTCGTTCAGATCGTTTTAGTTATTCAGATCGTTTTAGTCGTTCAGATCGTTTCAGTCGTTCAGCTCTTTTCCGTCGTTCAGATCGTTTCCGTCGTTCAGATCGTTTCCCTCATCAGTTCGTTTCCGTCGTTCAGATCGTTTCAGTCGTTCAGATCGTTTCAGTCGTTCAGATCGCTTCCGTCGTTCAGATCGTTTCCGTCGTTCAGATCGTTTCCCTCATCAGTTCGTTTCCGTCGTTCAGATCGTTTCAGTCGTTCAGATCGTTTCCGTCGTTCAGATCGTTTCCGTCGTTCAGATCGTTTCCCTCATCAGTTCGTTTCCGTCGTTCAGATCGTTTCCGTCGTTCAGATCATTTCAGTCGTTCAGATCGTTTCCGTCGTTCAGATCGTTTCAGTCGTTCAGATCGTTTCAGTCGTTCAGATCGTTTCAGTCGTTCAGATCGTTTCCGTAATTGAGATCGTTTCCGTCGTTCAGATCGTTTCAGTCGTTCATCTCGTTTCCGTCGTTCATCTCGTTTCAGTCGTTCAGCTCGTTTCAGTCGTTCAGCTCGTTTCCGCCGTTCAGATCGTTTCCGTCGTTCAGATCGTTTCAGTCGTTCAGATCGTTTCGGTCATTCAGATCGTTTACGTCGTTCAGATCGTTTACGTCGTTCAGATCGTTTCAGTCGTTCAGCTCGTTTCCATCGTTCAGATCGTTTCCGTCGTTCAATTCGTTCACGTCGATGAGATCGTTTCCGTCGTTCAGATCGTTTCCGTCATTGAGATCGTTTCAGTCGTTCAGATCGTTTCAGTCGTTCAGATCGTTTCAGTCATTCAGCTCTTTTCAGTCATTCAGATCGTTTCAGTCGTTCAGATCATTTCCCTCATCAGTTCGTTTGTCGTTCAGATCGTTTCCATCGTTCAGCTTGCTTCAGTCGTTCAGATCGTTTCAGTCGTTCAGATCTCTTCTCTTGTTCAGATCGTTTCCGTCGTTCAGATCGTTTCCGTCGTTCAGCTCTTTTCAGTCATTCAGATCGTTTCAGTCGTTCATCTCGTTTCCGTCGTTCATCTCGTTTCAGTCGTTCAGCTCGTTTCAGTCGTTCAGCTCGTTTCCGCCGTTCAGATCGTTTCCGTCGTTCAGATCGTTTCAGTCGTTCAGATCGTTTCGGTCGTTCAGATCGTTTCCATCGTTCAGATCGTTTCCGTCGTTCAGATCGTTTCAGTCATTCAGCTCTTTTCAGTCGTTCAGATCGTTTCAGTCATTCAGATCGTTTCAGTCGTTCAGATCGTTTCCCTCATCAGTTCGTTTCCGTCGTTCAGCTCGTTTCCGTCATCCAGATCGTTTGTCGTTCAGATCGTTTCCATCGTTCAGCTTGCTTCAGTCGTTCAGATCGTTTCAGTCGTTCAGATCTCTTCTCTTGTTCAGATCGTTTCAGTCATTCAGATCGTTTCCGTCGTTCAGATCGTTTCCGTCGTTCATCTCGTTTCAGTCGTTCAGATCGTTTCAGTCATTCAGATCGTTTCCGTCGTTCAGATCGTTTCCGTCGTTCATCTCGTTTCAGTCGTTCAGATCGTTTCAGTTGTTCAGATCGTTTCAGTCGTTCAGATCGTTTCCGTAATTGAGATCGTTTCCGTCGTTCAGATCGTTTCAGTCGTTCAGATCGTTTCCGTCGTTCAGATCGTTTCAGTTGTTCAGATCGTTTCAGTCGTTCAGATCGTTTCAGTCGTTCAGATCGTTTCAGTTGTTCAGATCGTTTCAGTCGTTCATATCGTTTCCGTAATTGAGATCGTTTCCGTCGTTCAGCTCGTTTCAGTCGTTCAGATCGTTTCAGTCGTTCAGATCGTTTCAGTCGTTCAGCTCTTTTCCGTCGTTCAGATCGTTTCCGTCGTTCAGATCGTTTCCGTCGTTCAGATCGTTTCAGTCGTTCAGATCGTTTCAGTCGTTCAGATCGTTTTAGTCGTTCAGATCGTTTCAGTCGTTCAGATCGTTTCAGTCGTTCAGATCGTTTCAGTCGTTCAGCTCTTTTCCGTCGTTCAGATCGTTTCAGTCGTTCAGATCGCTTCCGTCGTTCAGATCGTTTCAGTCGTTCAGATCGTTTCAGTCGTTCAGATCGTTTCAGTCGTTCAGTTCGCTTCCGTCGTTCAGATCGTTTCAGTCGTTCAGATCGTTTCAGTCGTTCAGATCGTTTCAGTCGTTCAGTTCGCTTCCGTCGTTCAGATCGTTTCAGTCGTTCAGATCGTTTCAGTCGTTCAGATCGCTTCCGTCGTTCAGCTCGTTTCCGTCGTTCAGATCGTTTCCGTCGTTCAGATCGTTTCCGTCGTTCAGATCGTTTACGTCGTTCAATTCGTTTACGTCGATGAGATCGTTTTACGTCGTTCAGATCGTTTCCGTCGTTCAGCTCGTTTCCGTCGTTCAGATCGTTTCAGTCGTTCAGATCGTTCCCTCATCAGTTCGTTTCCGTTGTTCAGCTCGTTTCCGTCGTTCAGCTTGCTTCAGTCGTTCAGATCGTTTCAGCCGTTCAGATCTCTTCTCTTGTTCAGATCGTTTCAGTCGTTCAGATCGTTTCAGTCATTCAGATCGTTTCCGTCGTTCAGATCGTTTCCGTCGTTCATCTCGTTTCAGTCGTTCAGATCGTTTCCGTCGTTCAGCTCTTTTCCGTCGTTCAGATCGTTTCAGTCGTTCAGATCGTTTCCGTCGTTCAGCTCGTTTCAGTCGTTCAGATCGTTTCAGTCGTTCAGATCGTTTTAGTCGTTCAGATCGTTTTACGTCGTTCAGATCGTTTCAGACGTTCAGCTCGTTTCCGTCGATCAGATCGTTTCAGTCGTTCAGATCGTTTCAGACGTTCAGCTCGTTTCCGTCGATCAGATCGTTTCAGTCGTTCAGATCGTTTCAGTCGTTCAGCTCGTTTCCGTCGTTCAGATCGTTTCCGTCGTTCAATTCGTTCACGTCGATGAGATCGTTTCCGTCGTTCAGCTCGTTTCCGTCGTTCAGCTTGCTTCAGTCGTTCAGATCGTTTCAGCCGTTCAGATCTCTTCTCTTGTTCAGATCGTTTCAGTCGTTCAGATCGTTTCAGTCGTTCAGATCGTTTCAGTCGTTCAGATCATTTCAGTCGTTCATCTCGTTTCAGTCGTTCAGATCGTTTCAGTTGTTCAGATCGTTTCCGTCGTTCAGATCGTTTCAGTCGTTCAGATCGTTTCCGTCGTTCAGCTCGTTTCAGTCGTTCAGCTCGTTTCCGCCGTTCAGATCGTTTCCGTCGTTCAGATCGTTTCAGTCGTTCAGATCGTTTCGGTCGTTCAGATCGTTTACGTCGTTCAGATCGTTTCCATCGTTCAGATCGTTTCCGTCGTTCAATTCGTTCACGTCGATGAGATCGTTTCCGTCGTTCAGATCGTTTCCGTCATTGAGATCGTTTCAGTCGTTCAGATCGTTTCAGTCATTCAGATCGTTTCAGTCGTTCAGATCGTTTCCCTCATCAGTTTGTTTCCGTCGTTCAGCTCGTTTCCGTCATCCAGATCGTTTGTCGTTCAGATCGTTTCCATCGTTCAGCTTGCTTCAGTCGTTCAGATCGTTTCAGTCGTTCAGATCTCTTCTCTTGTTCAGATCGTTTCAGTCGTTCAGATCGTTTCAGTCATTCAGATCGTTTCCGTCGTTCAGATCGTTTCCGTCGTTCATCTCGTTTCAGTCGTTCAGATCGTTTCCGTAATTGAGATCGTTTCCGTCGTTCAGATCGTTTCAGTCGTTCAGATCGTTTCCGTCGTTCAGCTCGTTTCAGTCGTTCAGATCGTTTCAGTCGTTCAGATCGTTTCAGTCGTTCAGATCGTTTTAGTCGTTCAGATCGTTTTAGTCGTTCAGATCGTTTCAGTCGTTCAGCTCTTTTCCGTCGTTCAGATCGTTTCCGTCGTTCAGATCGTTTCCGTCGTTCAGATCGTTTCCCTCATCAGTTCGTTTCCGTCGTTCAGATCGTTTCAGTCGTTCAGATCGTTTCAGTCGTTCAGATCGCTTCCGTCGTTCAGATCGTTTCCGTCGTTCAGATCGTTTCCCTCATCAGTTCGTTTCCGTCGTTCAGATCGTTTCAGTCGTTCAGATCGTTTCCGTCGTTCAGATCGTTTCCGTCGTTCAGATCATTTCAGTCGTTCAGATCGTTTCAGTCGTTCAGATCGTTTCAGTCGTTCAGATCGTTTCAGTCGTTCAGATCGTTTCCGTAATTGAGATCGTTTCCGTCGTTCAGATCGTTTCAGTCGTTCAGATCGTTTCCGTCGTTCAGCTCGTTTCAGTCGTTCAGCTCTTTTCCGTCATTCAGATCTTTTCAGTCGTTCAGCTCGTTTCCGTCATTCAGATCGTTTCAGTCGTTCATCTCGTTTCCGTCGTTCATCTCGTTTCAGTCGTTCAGCTCGTTTCAGTCGTTCAGATCGTTTCCGTCGTTCAGATCGTTTCCGTCATTGAGATCGTTTCAGTCGTTCAGATCGTTTCAGTCGTTCAGATCGTTTCAGTCATTCAGCTCTTTTCAGTCATTCAGATCGTTTCAGTCGTTCAGATCATTTCCCTCATCAGTTCGTTTGTCGTTCAGATCGTTTCCATCGTTCAGCTTGCTTCAGTCGTTCAGATCGTTTCAGTCGTTCAGATCTCTTCTCTTGATCAGATCGTTTCCGTCGTTCAGATCGTTTCCGTCGTTCAGCTCTTTTCAGTCATTCAGATCGTTTCAGTCGTTCAGCTCGTTTCCGTCATCCAGATCGTTTGTCGTTCAGATCGTTTCCATCGTTCAGCTTGCTTCAGTCGTTCAGATCGTTTCAGTCGTTCAGATCTCTTCTCTTGTTCAGATCGTTTCCGTCGTTCAGATCGTTTACGTCGATGAGATCGTTTTACGTCGTTCAGATCGTTTCCGTCGTTCAGATCGTTTCCGTCGTTCAGATCGTTTCCGTCGTTGAGATCGTTTCAGTCGTTCAGATCGTTTCAGTCATTCAGCTCTTTTCAGTCATTCAGATCGTTTCCGTCGTTCAGGTCGTTTCCGTCGTTCAGGTCGTTTCCGTCGTTCAGATCGTTTCAGTCGTTCAGTTCGCTTCCGTCGTTCAGATCGTTTCAGTCGTTCAGATCGTTTCAGTCGTTCAGATCGTTTCAGTCGTTCAGATCGTTTCAGTCGTTCAGATCGTTTCAGTCGTTCAGATCGTTTCCGTCGTTCAGATCGTTTCGGTCGTTCAGATCGTTTCAGTCGTTCAGATCATTTCAGTCGTTCAGATCGTTTCGGTCGTTCAGATCGTTCACGTCGATGAGATCGTTTCCGTCGTTCAGATCGTTTCCGTCGTTCAGATCGTTTCAGTCATTCAGATCGTTTCAGTCGTTCAGCTCGTTTCCGTCATCCAGATCGTTTGTCGTTCAGATCGTTTCCATCGTTCAGCTTGCTTCAGTCGTTCAGATCGTTTCAGTCGTTCAGATCTCTTCTCTTGTTCAGATCGTTTCCGCCGTTCAGATCGTTTCCGTCGTTCAGATCGTTTCAGTCGTTCAGATCGTTTCGGTCGTTCAGATCGTTTACGTCGTTCAGATCGTTTATGTCGTACAGATCGTTTCAGTCGTTCAGCTCGTTTCCATCGTTCAGATCGTTTCCGTCGTTCAATTCGTTCACGTCGATGAGATCGTTTCCGTCGTTCAGATCGTTTCCGTCATTGAGATCGTTTCCGTCGTTCAGATCGTTTCCGTCATTCAGCTCTTTTCAGTCATTCAGATCGTTTCAGTCGTTCAGATCGTTTCCCTCATCAGTTCGTTTCCGTCATCCAGATCGTTTGTCGTTCAGATCGTTTCCATCGTTCAGCTTGCTTCAGTCGTTCAGATCGTTTCAGTCGTTCAGATCTCTTCTCTTGTTCAGATCGTTTCCGTCGTTCAGATCGTTTCAGTCGTTCAGATCGTTTCAGTCGTTCAGATCGTTTCAGTCGTTCAGATCGTTTCCGTAATTCATCTCGTTTCAGTCGTTCAGATCGTTTCCGTCGTTCAGGTCGTTTCCGTCGTTCAGATCATTTCAGTCGTTCAGTTCGCTTCCGTCGTTCAGCTCGTTTCCGTCGTTCAGATCGTTTCAGTCGTTCAGATCGTTTCAGTCGTTCAGATCGCTTCCGTCGTTCAGCTCGTTTCCGTCGTTCAGATCGTTTACGTCGTTCAATTCGTTTACGTCGATGAGATCGTTTTACGTCGTTCAGCTCTTTTCCGCCGTTCAGATCGTTTCCGTCGTTCAGATCGTTTCAGTCGTTCAGATCGTTTCGGTCGTTCAGATCGTTTACGTCGTTCAGATCGTTTACGTCGTTCAGATCGTTTACGTCGTTCAGTTCGTTTACGTCGTTCAGTTCGTTTCCGTCGTTCAGCTCGTTTCCGTCGTTCAGCTCGTTTCCGTCGTTCAGATCGTTTCAGTCGTTCAGATCGTTTAAGTCGTTCAGCTCGTTTCCGTCATTCAGATCGTTTCAGTTGTTCAGATCGTTTCAGTCGTTCAGATCGTTTCCGTAATTGAGATCGTTTCCGTCGTTCAGATCGCTTCCGTCGTTCAGCTCGTTTCCGTCGTTCAGATCGTTTCAGTCGTTCAGATCGTTTCAGTCGTTCAGATCGCTTCCGTCGTTCAGCTCGTTTCCGTCGTTCAGATCGTTTACGTCGTTCAATTCGTTTACGTCGATGAGATCGTTTTACGTCGTTCAGCTCTTTTCCGCCGTTCAGATCGTTTCCGTCGTTCAGATCGTTTCAGTCGTTCAGATCGTTTCGGTCGTTCAGATCGTTTACGTCGTTCAGATCGTTTACGTCGTTCAGATCGTTTACGTCGTTCAGTTCGTTTCCGTCGTTCAGCTCGTTTCCGTCGTTCAGATCGTTTCAGTCGTTCAGATCGTTTAAGTCGTTCAGCTCGTTTCCGTCATTCAGATCGTTTCAGTTGTTCAGATCGTTTCAGTCGTTCAGATCGTTTCCGTAATTGAGATCGTTTCCGTCGTTCAGATCGCTTCCGTCGTTCAGCTCGTTTCCGTCGTTCAGATCGTTTCAGTCGTTCAGATCGTTTCAGTCGTTCAGATCGCTTCCGTCGTTCAGCTCGTTTCCGTCGTTCAGATCGTTTACGTCGTTCAATTCGTTTACGTCGATGAGATCGTTTTACGTCGTTCAGCTCTTTTCCGCCGTTCAGATCGTTTCCGTCGTTCAGATCGTTTCAGTCGTTCAGATCGTTTCGGTCGTTCAGATCGTTTACGTCGTTCAGATCGTTTACGTCGTTCAGATCGTTTACGTCGTTCAGTTCGTTTCCGTCGTTCAGCTCGTTTCCGTCATCCAGATCGTTTGTCGTTCAGATCGTTTCCATCGTTCAGCTTGCTTCAGTCGTTCAGATCGTTTCAGTCGTTTAGATCTCTTCTCTTGTTCAGATCGTTTCAGTCGTTCAGATCGTTTCAGTCATTCAGATCGTTTCCGTCGTTCAGATCGTTTCCGTCGTTCATCTCGTTTCAGTCGTTCAGATCGTTTCAGTCGTTCAGATCGTTTAAGTCGTTCAGCTCGTTTCCGTCATTCAGATCGTTTCAGTTGTTCAGATCGTTTCAGTCGTTCAGATCGTTTCCGTAATTGAGATCGTTTCAGTTGTTCAGATCGTTTCAGTCGTTCAGATCGTTTCCGTAATTGAGATCGTTTCCGTCGTTCAGGTCGTTTCAGTCGTTCAGATCGCTTCCGTCGTTCAGATCGTTTCAGTCGTTCAGATCGTTTCAGTCGTTCAGATCGTTTCAGTCGTTCAGATCGTTTCAGTCGTTCAGATCGTTTCCATCGTTCAGATCGTTTCAGTCGTTCAGATCGTTTCAGTCGTTCAGATCGTTTCCGTCGTTCATCTCGTTTCAGTCGTTCAGCTCGTTTCAGTCGTTCAGCTCGTTTCCGCCGTTCAGATCGTTTCCGTCGTTCAGATCGTTTCAGTCGTTCAGATCGTTTCGGTCGTTCAGATCGTTTACGTCGTTCAGATCGTTTACGTCGTACAGATCGTTTCAGTCGTTCAGCTCGTTTCCATCGTTCAGATCGTTTCCGTCGTTCAATTCGTTCACGTCGATGAGATCGTTTCCGTCGTTCAGATCGTTTCCGTCATTGAGATCGTTTCAGTCGTTCAGATCGTTTCAGTCATTCAGCTCTTTTCAGTCATTCAGATCGTTTCAGTCGTTCAGATCGTTTCAGTCGTTCAGCTCGTTTCCGTCGTTCAGATCGTTTCAGTTGTTCAGATCGTTTCAGTCGTTCAGATCGTTTCCGTAATTGAGATCGTTTCCGTCGTTCAGATCGTTTCAGTCGTTCAGATCGTTTCCGTCGTTCAGCTCGTTTCAGTCGTTCAGCTCGTTTCAGTCGTTCAGCTCTTTTCCGTCATTCAGATCTTTTCAGTCGTTCAGCTCGTTTCCGTCATTCAGATCGTTTCAGTCGTTCATCTCGTTTCCGTCGTTCATCTCGTTTCAGTCGTTCAGCTCGTTTCAGTCGTTCAGCTCGTTTCCGCCGTTCAGATCGTTTCCGTCGTTCAGATCGTTTCAGTCGTTCAGATCGTTTCGGTCGTTCAGATCGTTTACGTCGTTCAGATCGTTTCCATCGTTCAGATCGTTTCCGTCGTTCAATTCGTTCACGTCGATGAGATCGTTTCCGTCATTGAGATCGTTTCAGTCGTTCAGATCGTTTCAGTCATTCAGATCGTTTCAGTCGTTCAGATCGTTTCCCTCATCAGTTTGTTTCCGTCGTTCAGCTCGTTTCCGTCATCCAGATCGTTTGTCGTTCAGATCGTTTCCATCGTTCAGCTTGCTTCAGTCGTTCAGATCGTTTCAGTCGTTCAGATCTCTTCTCTTGTTCAGATCGTTTCAGTCGTTCAGATCGTTTCAGTCATTCAGATCGTTTCCGTCGTTCAGATCGTTTCCGTCGTTCATCTCGTTTCAGTCGTTCAGATCGTTTCCGTAATTGAGATCGTTTCCGTCGTTCAGATCGTTTCAGTCGTTCAGATCGTTTCCGTCGTTCAGCTCGTTTCAGTCGTTCAGATCGTTTCAGTCGTTCAGATCGTTTCAGTCGTTCAGATCGTTTAAGTCGTTCAGATCGTTTTAGTCGTTCAGATCGTTTCAGTCGTTCAGCTCTTTTCCGTCGTTCAGATCGTTTCCGTCGTTCAGATCGTTTCCGTCGTTCAGATCGTTTCCCTCATCAGTTCGTTTCCGTCGTTCAGATCGTTTCAGTCGTTCAGATCGTTTCAGTCGTTCAGATCGCTTCCGTCGTTCAGATCGTTTCCGTCGTTCAGATCGTTTCCCTCATCAGTTCGTTTCCGTCGTTCAGATCGTTTCAGTCGTTCAGATCGTTTCCGTCGTTCAGATCGTTTCCGTCGTTCAGATCATTTCAGTCGTTCAGATCGTTTCAGTCGTTCAGATCGTTTCAGTCGTTCAGATCGTTTCAGTCGTTCAGATCGTTTCCGTAATTGAGATCGTTTCCGTCGTTCAGATCGTTTCAGTCGTTCAGATCGTTTCCGTCGTTCAGCTCGTTTCAGTCGTTCAGCTCTTTTCCGTCATTCAGATCTTTTCAGTCGTTCAGCTCGTTTCCGTCATTCAGATCGTTTCAGTCGTTCATCTCGTTTCCGTCGTTCATCTCGTTTCAGTCGTTCAGCTCGTTTCAGTCGTTCAGCTCGTTTCCACCGTTCAGATCGTTTCCGTCGTTCAGATCGTTTCAGTCGTTCAGATCGTTTCGGTCATTCAGATCGTTTCCGTCGTTCAGATCGTTTCAGTCGTTCAGATCGTTTCGGTCATTCAGATCGTTTCCGTCGTTCAGATCGTTTACGTCGTTCAGATCGTTTCAGTCGTTCAGCTCGTTTCCATCGTTCAGATCGTTTCCGTCGTTCAGATCGTTTCCGTCATTGAGATCGTTTCAGTCGTTCAGATCGTTTCAGTCGTTCAGATCGTTTCAGTCATTCAGCTCTTTTCAGTCATTCAGATCGTTTCAGTCGTTCAGATCATTTCCCTCATCAGTTCGTTTGTCGTTCAGATCGTTTCCATCGTTCAGCTTGCTTCAGTCGTTCAGATCGTTTCAGTCGTTCAGATCTCTTCTCTTGATCAGATCGTTTCCGTCGTTCAGATCGTTTCCGTCGTTCAGCTCTTTTCAGTCATTCAGATCGTTTCAGTCGTTCAGCTCGTTTCCGTCATCCAGATCGTTTGTCGTTCAGATCGTTTCCATCGTTCAGCTTGCTTCAGTCGTTCAGATCGTTTCAGTCGTTCAGATCTCTTCTCTTGTTCAGATCGTTTCCGTCGTTCAGATCGTTTACGTCGATGAGATCGTTTTACGTCGTTCAGATCGTTTCCGTCGTTCAGATCGTTTCCGTCGTTCAGATCGTTTCAGTCGTTCAGATCGTTTCAGTCGTTCAGATCGTTTACCTCATCAGCTCTTTTCCGCCGTTCAGATCGTTTCCGCCGTTCAGATCGTTTCCGTCGTTCAGATCGTTTCAGTCGTTCAGATCGTTTACGTCGTTCAGATCGTTTCAGTCGTTCAGCTCGTTTCCATCGTTCAGATCGTTTCCGTCGTTCAGATCGTTTCCGTCGTTGAGATCGTTTCAGTCGTTCAGATCGTTTCAGTCATTCAGCTCTTTTCAGTCATTCAGATCGTTTCAGTCGTTCAGATCGTTTCCCTCATCAGTTCGTTTCCGTCGTTCAGCTCGTTTCCGTCATCCAGATCGTTTGTCGTTCAGCTTGCTTCAGTCGTTCAGATCGTTTCAGTCGTTCAGATCGTTTCAGTCGTTCAGATCGTTTAAGTCGTTCAGATCGTTTCAGTCATTCAGATCGTTTCCGTCGTTCATCTCGTTTCCGTCATTCAGATCGTTTCAGTTGTTCAGATCGTTTCAGTCGTTCAGATCGTTTCCGTAATTGAGATCGTTTCAGTTGTTCAGATCGTTTCAGTCGTTCAGATCGTTTCCGTAATTGAGATCGTTTCCGTCGTTCAGATCGTTTCAGTCGTTCAGATCGTTTCCGTCGTTCAGCTCGTTTCAGTCGTTCAGATCGTTTCAGTCATTCAGATCGTTTCAGTCGTTCAGATCGTTTCCGTAATTGAGATCGTTTCCGTCGTTCAGCTCGTTTCAGTCGTTCAGCTCGTTTCAGTCGTTCAGCTCTTTTCCGTCGTTCAGATCGTTTCAGTCGTTCAGATCGTTTCCGTCGTTCAGCTCGTTTCAGTCGTTCAGCTCGTTTCAGTCGTTCAGCTCTTTTCCGTCATTCAGATCTTTTCAGTCGTTCAGCTCGTTTCCGTCATTCAGATCGTTTCAGTCGTTCATCTCGTTTCCGTCGTTCATCTCGTTTCAGTCGTTCAGCTCGTTTCAGTCGTTCAGCTCGTTTCCGCCGTTCAGATCGTTTCCGTCGTTCAGATCGTTTCAGTCGTTCAGATCGTTTCGGTCGTTCAGATCGTTTCCTTGTTCAGATCGTTTCCGTCGTTCAATTCGTTCACGTCGATGAGATCGTTTACGTCGTTCAGATCGTTTCCGTCATTGAGATCGTTTCAGTCGTTCAGATCGTTTCAGTCATTCAGCTCTTTTCAGTCGTTCAGATCGTTTCAGTCATTCAGATCGTTTCAGTCGTTCAGATCGTTTCCCTCATCAGTTCGTTTCCGTCGTTCAGCTCGTTTCCGTCATCCAGATCGTTTGTCGTTCAGATCGTTTCCATCGTTCAGCTTGCTTCAGTCGTTCAGATCGTTTCAGTCGTTCAGATCTCTTCTCTTGTTCAGATCGTTTCAGTCATTCAGATCGTTTCCGTCGTTCAGATCGTTTCCGTCGTTCATCTCGTTTCAGTCGTTCAGATCGTTTCAGTCATTCAGATCGTTTCCGTCGTTCAGATCGTTTCCGTCGTTCATCTCGTTTCAGTCGTTCAGATCGTTTCAGTTGTTCAGATCGTTTCAGTCGTTCAGATCGTTTCCGTAATTGAGATCGTTTCCGTCGTTCAGATCGTTTCAGTCGTTCAGATCGTTTCCGTCGTTCAGATCGTTTCAGTTGTTCAGATCGTTTCAGTCGTTCAGATCGTTTCAGTCGTTCAGATCGTTTCAGTTGTTCAGATCGTTTCAGTCGTTCATATCGTTTCCGTAATTGAGATCGTTTCCGTCGTTCAGCTCGTTTCAGTCGTTCAGATCGTTTCAGTCGTTCAGATCGTTTCAGTCGTTCAGCTCTTTTCCGTCGTTCAGATCGTTTCCGTCGTTCAGATCGTTTCCGTCGTTCAGATCGTTTCAGTCGTTCAGATCGTTTCAGTCGTTCAGATCGTTTTAGTCGTTCAGATCGTTTCAGTCGTTCAGATCGTTTTAGTCGTTCAGATCGTTTCAGTCGTTCAGCTCTTTTCCGTCGTTCAGATCGTTTCAGTCGTTCAGATCGTTTCAGTCGTTCAGATCGCTTCCGTCGTTCAGATCGTTTCAGTCGTTCAGATCGTTTCAGTCGTTCAGATCGTTTCCGTCGTTCAGCTCGTTTCCGTCGTTCAGATCGTTTCAGTCGTTCAGATCGTTCCCTCATCAGTTCGTTTCCGTCGTTCAGCTCATTTCCGTTGTTCAGCTTGCTTCAGTCGTTCAGATCGTTTCAGCCGTTCAGATCTCTTCTCTTGTTCAGATCGTTTCAGTCGTTCAGATCGTTTCAGTCATTCAGATCGTTTCCGTCGTTCAGATCGTTTCCGTCGTTCATCTCGTTTCAGTCGTTCAGATCGTTTCCGTCGTTCAGCTCTTTTCCGTCGTTCAAATCGTTTCAGTCGTTCAGATCGTTTCAGTCGTTCAGATCGTTCCCTCATCAGTTCGTTTCCGTCGTTCAGCTCGTTTCCGTCGTTCAGCTTGCTTCAGTCGTTCAGATCGTTTCAGCCGTTCAGATCTCTTCTCTTGTTCAGATCGTTTCAGTCGTTCAGATCGTTTCAGTCGTTCAGATCGTTTCAGTCGTTCAGATCATTTCAGTCGTTCATCTCGTTTCAGTCGTTCAGATCATTTCAGTTGTTCAGATCGTTTCCGTCGTTCAGATCGTTTCAGTCGTTCAGATCGTTTCCGTCGTTCAGCTCGTTTCAGTCGTTCAGATCGTTTCAGTCGTTCAGCTCGTTTCCGTCGTTCAGATCGTTTCCGTCGTTCAATTCGTTCACGTCGATGAGATCGTTTCCGTCGTTCAGCTCGTTTCCGTCGTTCAGCTTGCTTCAGTCGTTCAGATCGTTTCAGCCGTTCAGATCTCTTCTCTTGTTCAGATCGTTTCAGTCGTTCAGATCGTTTCAGTCGTTCAGATCGTTTCAGTCGTTCAGATCATTTCAGTCGTTCATCTCGTTTCAGTCGTTCAGATCGTTTCCGTCGTTCAGCTCGTTTCAGTCGTTCAGATCGTTTCAGTCATTCAGATCGTTTCAGTCGTTCAGATCGTTTTAGTCGTTCAGATCGTTTTACGTCGTTCAGATCGTTTCAGACGTTCAGCTCGTTTCCGTCGATCAGATCGTTTCAGTCGTTCAGATCGTTTCAGACGTTCAGCTCGTTTCCGTCGATCAGATCGTTTCCGTCGTTCAATTCGTTCACGTCGATGAGATCGTTTCCGTCGTTCAGATCGTTTCCGTCATTGAGATCGTTTCAGTCGTTCAGATCGTTTCAGTCATTCAGCTCTTTTCAGTCATTCAGATCGTTTCAGTCGTTCAGATCGTTTCCCTCATCAGTTCGTTTCCGTCGTTCAGCTCGTTTCCGTCGTTCAGCTTGCTTCAGTCGTTCAGATCGTTTCAGTCGTTCAGATCTCTTCTCTTGTTCAGATCGTTTCAGTCGTTCAGATCGTTTCCGTCGTTCATCTCGTTTCAGTCGTTCAGATCGTTTCAGTCGTTCAGATCGTTTACGTCGTTCAGATCGTTTCCGTCGTTCAGATCGTTTCAGTTGTTCAGATCGTTTCAGTCGTTCAGATCGTTTCAGTCGTTCAGATCTCTTCTCTTGTTCAGATCGTTTCAGTCGTTCAGATCGTTTCCGTCGTTCATCTCGTTTCAGTCGTTCAGATCGTTTCAGTCGTTCAGATCGTTTACGTCGTTCAGATCGTTTCCGTCGTTCAGATCGTTTCAGTTGTTCAGATCGTTTCAGTCGTTCAGATCGTTTCAGTCATTCAGATCGTTTCCGTCGTTCAGATCGTTTTAGTCATTCAGATCGTTTTACGTCGTTCAGATCGTTTCCGTCGTTCATCTCGTTTCAGTCGTTCAGATCGTTTCCGTCGTTCAGCTCGTTTCAGTCGTTCAGCTCGTTTCAGTCGTTCAGCTCTTTTCCGTCATTCAGATCTTTTCAGTCGTTCAGCTCGTTTCCGTCATTCAGATCGTTTCAGTCGTTCATCTCGTTTCCGTCGTTCATCTCGTTTCAGTCGTTCAGCTCGTTTCAGTCGTTCAGCTCGTTTCCGCCGTTCAGATCGTTTCCGTCGTTCAGATCGTTTCAGTCGTTCAGATCGTTTCGGTCGTTCAGATCGTTTCCATCGTTCAGATCGTTTCCGTCATTGAGATCGTTTCAGTCGTTCAGATCGTTTCAGTCATTCAGCTCTTTTCAGTCGTTCAGATCGTTTCAGTCATTCAGATCGTTTCAGTCGTTCAGATCGTTTCCCTCATCAGTTCGTTTCCGTCGTTCAGCTCGTTTCCGTCATCCAGATCGTTTGTCGTTCAGATCGTTTCCATCGTTCAGCTTGCTTCAGTCGTTCAGATCGTTTCAGTCGTTCAGATCTCTTCTCTTGTTCAGATCGTTTCAGTCATTCAGATCGTTTCCGTCGTTCAGATCGTTTCCGTCGTTCATCTCGTTTCAGTCGTTCAGATCGTTCCCTCATCAGTTCGTTTCCGTCGTTCAGATCGTTTCAGCCGTTCAGATCTCTTCTCTTGTTCAGATCGTTTCAGTCGTTCAGATCGTTTTAGTCGTTCAGATCGTTTTACGTCGTTCAGATCGTTTCAGACGTTCAGCTCGTTTCCGTCGATCAGATCGTTTCAGTCGTTCAGATCGTTTCAGACGTTCAGCTCGTTTCCGTCGATCAGATCGTTTCAGTCATTCAGATCGTTGCAGTCGTTCAGATCGTTTCCCTCATCAGTTCGTTTCCGTCGTTCAGCTCGTTTCCGTCATCCAGATCGTTTGTCGTTCAGATCGTTTCCATCGTTCAGCTTGCTTCAGTCGTTCAGATCGTTTCAGTCGTTCAGATCTCTTCTCTTGTTCAGATCGTTTCAGTCATTCAGATCGTTTCCGTCGTTCAGATCGTTTCCGTCGTTCATCTCGTTTCAGTCGTTCAGATCGTTTCAGTCATTCAGATCGTTTCCGTCGTTCAGATCGTTTCCGTCGTTCATCTCGTTTCAGTCGTTCAGATCGTTTCAGTTGTTCAGATCGTTTCAGTCGTTCAGATCGTTTCCGTAATTGAGATCGTTTCCGTCGTTCAGATCGTTTCAGTCGTTCAGATCGTTTCCGTCGTTCAGATCGTTTCAGTTGTTCAGATCGTTTCAGTCGTTCAGATCGTTTCAGTCGTTCAGATCGTTTCAGTTGTTCAGATCGTTTCAGTCGTTCATATCGTTTCCGTAATTGAGATCGTTTCCGTCGTTCAGCTCGTTTCAGTCGTTCAGATCGTTTCAGTTGTTCAGATCGTTTCAGTCGTTCAGCTCTTTTCCGTCGTTCAGATCGTTTCCGTCGTTCAGATCGTTTCCGTCGTTCAGATCGTTTCAGTCGTTCAGATCGTTTCAGTCGTTCAGATCGTTTCAGTCGTTCAGATCGTTTCAGTCGTTCAGATCGTTTTAGTCGTTCAGATCGTTTCAGTCGTTCAGCTCTTTTCCGTCGTTCAGATCGTTTCAGTCGTTCAGCTCGTTTCAGTCGTTCAGATCGTTTCAGTCGTTCAGATCGTTTCAGTCGTTCAGATCGCTTCCGTCGTTCAGATCGTTTCAGTCGTTCAGATCGTTTCAGTCGTTCAGATCGTTTCCGTCGTTCAGCTCGTTTCCGTCGTTCAGATCGTTTCAGTCGTTCAGATCGTTCCCTCATCAGTTCGTTTCCGTCGTTCAGCTCGTTTCCGTTGTTCAGCTTGCTTCAGTCGTTCAGATCGTTTCAGCCGTTCAGATCTCTTCTCTTGTTCAGATCGTTTCAGTCGTTCAGATCGTTTCAGTCATTCAGATCGTTTCCGTCGTTAATATCGTTTCCGTCGTTCATCTCGTTTCAGTCGTTCAGATCGTTTCCGTCGTTCAGCTCTTTTCCGTCGTTCAAATCGTTTCAGTCGTTCAGATCGTTTCAGTCGTTCAGATCGTTCCCTCATCAGTTCGTTTCCGTCGTTCAGCTCGTTTCCGTCGTTCAGCTTGCTTCAGTCGTTCAGATCGTTTCAGCCGTTCAGATCTCTTCTCTTGTTCAGATCGTTTCAGTCGTTCAGATCGTTTCAGTCGTTCAGATCGTTTCAGTCGTTCAGATCATTTCAGTCGTTCATCTCGTTTCAGTCGTTCAGATCATTTCAGTTGTTCAGATCGTTTCCGTCGTTCAGATCGTTTCAGTCGTTCAGATCGTTTCCGTCGTTCAGCTCGTTTCAGTCGTTCAGATCGTTTCAGTCATTCAGATCGTTTCAGTCGTTCAGATCGTTTTAGTCGTTCAGATCGTTTTACGTCGTTCAGATCGTTTCAGACGTTCAGCTCGTTTCCGTCGATCAGATCGTTTCAGTCGTTCAGATCGTTTCAGACGTTCAGCTCGTTTCCGTCGATCAGATCGTTTCAGTCGTTCAGATCGTTTCAGTCGTTCAGCTCGTTTCCGTCGTTCAGATCGTTTCCGTCGTTCAATTCGTTCACGTCGATGAGATCGTTTCCGTCGTTCAGCTCGTTTCCGTCGTTCAGCTTGCTTCAGTCGTTCAGATCGTTTCAGCCGTTCAGATCTCTTCTCTTGTTCAGATCGTTTCAGTCGTTCAGATCGTTTCAGTCGTTCAGATCGTTTCAGTCGTTCAGATCATTTCAGTCGTTCATCTCGTTTCAGTCGTTCAGATCGTTTCCGTCGTTCAGCTCGTTTCAGTCGTTCAGATCGTTTCAGTCATTCAGATCGTTTCAGTCGTTCAGATCGTTTTAGTCGTTCAGATCGTTTTACGTCGTTCAGATCGTTTCAGACGTTCAGCTCGTTTCCGTCGATCAGATCGTTTCAGTCGTTCAGATCGTTTCAGACGTTCAGCTCGTTTCCGTCGATCAGATCGTTTCAGTCGTTCAGATCGTTTCAGTCGTTCAGCTCGTTTCCGTCGTTCAGATCGTTTCCGTCGTTCAATTCGTTCACGTCGATGAGATCGTTTCCGTCGTTCAGATCGTTTCCGTCATTGAGATCGTTTCAGTCGTTCAGATCGTTTCAGTCATTCAGCTCTTTTCAGTCATTCAGATCGTTTCAGTCGTTCAGATCGTTTCCCTCATCAGTTCGTTTCCGTCGTTCAGCTCGTTTCCGTCGTTCAGCTTGCTTCAGTCGTTCAGATCGTTTCAGTCGTTCAGATCTCTTCTCTTGTTCAGATCGTTTCAGTCGTTCAGATCGTTTCCGTCGTTCATCTCGTTTCAGTCGTTCAGATCGTTTCAGTCGTTCAGATCGTTTACGTCGTTCAGATCGTTTCCGTCGTTCAGATCGTTTCAGTTGTTCAGATCGTTTCAGTCGTTCAGATCGTTTCAGTCGTTCAGATCATTTCAGTCGTTCAGATCGTTTCAGTCATTCAGATCGTTTCCGTCGTTCAGATCGTTTTAGTCATTCAGATCGTTTTACGTCGTTCAGATCGTTTCCGTCGTTCATCTCGTTTCAGTCGTTCAGATCGTTTCCGTCGTTCAGCTCGTTTCAGTCGTTCAGCTCGTTTCAGTCGTTCAGCTCTTTTCCGTCATTCAGATCTTTTCAGTCGTTCAGCTCGTTTCCGTCATTCAGATCGTTTCAGTCGTTCATCTCGTTTCCGTCGTTCATCTCGTTTCAGTCGTTCAGCTCGTTTCAGTCGTTCAGCTCGTTTCCGCCGTTCAGATCGTTTCCGTCGTTCAGATCGTTTCAGTCGTTCAGATCGTTTCGGTCGTTCAGATCGTTTCCATCGTTCAGATCGTTTCCGTCATTGAGATCGTTTCAGTCGTTCAGATCGTTTCAGTCATTCAGCTCTTTTCAGTCGTTCAGATCGTTTCAGTCATTCAGATCGTTTCAGTCGTTCAGATCGTTTCCCTCATCAGTTCGTTTCCGTCGTTCAGCTCGTTTCCGTCATCCAGATCGTTTGTCGTTCAGATCGTTTCCATCGTTCAGCTTGCTTCAGTCGTTCAGATCGTTTCAGTCGTTCAGATCTCTTCTCTTGTTCAGATCGTTTCAGTCATTCAGATCGTTTCCGTCGTTCAGATCGTTTCCGTCGTTCATCTCGTTTCAGTCGTTCAGATCGTTTCAGTCATTCAGATCGTTTCCGTCGTTCAGATCGTTTCCGTCGTTCATCTCGTTTCAGTCGTTCAGATCGTTTCAGTTGTTCAGATCGTTTCAGTCGTTCAGATCGTTTCCGTAATTGAGATCGTTTCCGTCGTTCAGATCGTTTCAGTCGTTCAGATCGTTTCCGTCGTTCAGATCGTTTCAGTTGTTCAGATCGTTTCAGTCGTTCAGATCGTTTCAGTCGTTCAGATCGTTTCAGTTGTTCAGATCGTTTCAGTCGTTCATATCGTTTCCGTAATTGAGATCGTTTCCGTCGTTCAGCTCGTTTCAGTCGTTCAGATCGTTTCAGTCGTTCAGATCGTTTCAGTCGTTCAGCTCTTTTCCGTCGTTCAGATCGTTTCCGTCGTTCAGATCGTTTCCGTCGTTCAGATCGTTTCCGTCGTTCAGATCGTTTCCGTCGTTCAGATCGTTTACGTCGTTCAATTCGTTTACGTCGATGAGATCGTTTTACGTCGTTCAGATCGTTTCCGTCGTTCAGCTCGTTTCCGTCGTTCAGATCGTTTCCGTCGTTCAGATCGTTTCCGTCGTTCAGATCGTTTCCGTCGTTCAGATCGTTTCCGTCGTTCAGATCGTTTACGTCGTTCAATTCGTTTACGTCGATGAGATCGTTTTACGTCGTTCAGATCGTTTCCGTCGTTCAGATCGTTTCCGTCGTTCAGCTCGTTTCCGTCGTTCAGATCGTTTCAGTCGTTCAGATCGTTCCCTCATCAGTTCGTTTCCGTCGTTCAGCTCGTTTCCGTCGTTCAGCTTGCTTCAGTCGTTCAGATCGTTTCAGCCGTTCAGATCTCTTCTCTTGTTCAGATCGTTTCAGTCGTTCAGATCGTTTCAGTCATTCAGATCGTTTCCGTCGTTCAGATCGTTTCCGTCGTTCATCTCGTTTCAGACGTTCAGCTCGTTTCCGTCGATCAGATCGTTTCAGTCGTTCAGATCGTTTCAGACGTTCAGCTCGTTTCCGTCGATCAGATCGTTTCAGTCATTCAGATCGTTGCAGTCGTTCAGATCGTTTCCCTCATCAGTTCGTTTCCGTCGTTCAGCTCGTTTCCGTCATCCAGATCGTTTGTCGTTCAGATCGTTTCCATCGTTCAGCTTGCTTCAGTCGTTCAGATCGTTTCAGTCGTTCAGATCTCTTCTCTTGTTCAGATCGTTTCAGTCATTCAGATCGTTTCCGTCGTTCAGATCGTTTCCGTCGTTCATCTCGTTTCAGTCGTTCAGATCGTTTCAGTCGTTCAGATCGTTTACGTCGTTCAGATCGTTTCCGTCGTTCAGATCGTTTCAGTTGTTCAGATCGTTTCAGTCGTTCAGATCGTTTCAGTCGTTCAGATCATTTCAGTCGTTCAGATCGTTTCAGTCATTCAGATCGTTTCCGTCGTTCAGATCGTTTTAGTCATTCAGATCGTTTTACGTCGTTCAGATCGTTTCCGTCGTTCATCTCGTTTCAGTCGTTCAGATCGTTTCCGTCGTTCAGCTCGTTTCAGTCGTTCAGCTCGTTTCAGTCGTTCAGCTCTTTTCCGTCATTCAGATCTTTTCAGTCGTTCAGCTCGTTTCCGTCATTCAGATCGTTTCAGTCGTTCATCTCGTTTCCGTCGTTCATCTCGTTTCAGTCGTTCAGCTCGTTTCAGTCGTTCAGCTCGTTTCCGCCGTTCAGATCGTTTCCGTCGTTCAGATCGTTTCAGTCGTTCAGATCGTTTCGGTCGTTCAGATCGTTTCCATCGTTCAGATCGTTTCCGTCATTGAGATCGTTTCAGTCGTTCAGATCGTTTCAGTCATTCAGCTCTTTTCAGTCGTTCAGATCGTTTCAGTCATTCAGATCGTTTCAGTCGTTCAGATCGTTTCCCTCATCAGTTCGTTTCCGTCGTTCAGCTCGTTTCCGTCATCCAGATCGTTTGTCGTTCAGATCGTTTCCATCGTTCAGCTTGCTTCAGTCGTTCAGATCGTTTCAGTCGTTCAGATCTCTTCTCTTGTTCAGATCGTTTCAGTCATTCAGATCGTTTCCGTCGTTCAGATCGTTTCCGTCGTTCATCTCGTTTCAGTCGTTCAGATCGTTTCAGTCATTCAGATCGTTTCCGTCGTTCAGATCGTTTCCGTCGTTCATCTCGTTTCAGTCGTTCAGATCGTTTCAGTTGTTCAGATCGTTTCAGTCGTTCAGATCGTTTCCGTAATTGAGATCGTTTCCGTCGTTCAGATCGTTTCAGTCGTTCAGATCGTTTCCGTCGTTCAGATCGTTTCAGTTGTTCAGATCGTTTCAGTCGTTCAGATCGTTTCAGTCGTTCAGATCGTTTCAGTTGTTCAGATCGTTTCAGTCGTTCATATCGTTTCCGTAATTGAGATCGTTTCCGTCGTTCAGCTCGTTTCAGTCGTTCAGATCGTTTCAGTCGTTCAGATCGTTTCAGTCGTTCAGCTCTTTTCCGTCGTTCAGATCGTTTCCGTCGTTCAGATCGTTTCCGTCGTTCAGATCGTTTCCGTCGTTCAGATCGTTTCCGTCGTTCAGATCGTTTACGTCGTTCAATTCGTTTACGTCGATGAGATCGTTTTACGTCGTTCAGATCGTTTCCGTCGTTCAGCTCGTTTCCGTCGTTCAGATCGTTTCCGTCGTTCAGATCGTTTCCGTCGTTCAGATCGTTTCCGTCGTTCAGATCGTTTCCGTCGTTCAGATCGTTTACGTCGTTCAATTCGTTTACGTCGATGAGATCGTTTTACGTCGTTCAGATCGTTTCCGTCGTTCAGATCGTTTCCGTCGTTCAGCTCGTTTCCGTCGTTCAGATCGTTTCAGTCGTTCAGATCGTTCCCTCATCAGTTCGTTTCCGTCGTTCAGCTCGTTTCCGTCGTTCAGCTTGCTTCAGTCGTTCAGATCGTTTCAGCCGTTCAGATCTCTTCTCTTGTTCAGATCGTTTCAGTCGTTCAGATCGTTTCAGTCATTCAGATCGTTTCCGTCGTTCAGATCGTTTCCGTCGTTCATCTCGTTTCAGTCGTTCAGATCGTTTCCGTCGTTCAGCTCTTTTCCGTCGTTCAGATCGTTTCAGTCGTTCAGATCGTTTCAGTCGTTCAGATCGTTTCCGTCGTTCAGCTTGCTTCAGTCGTTCAGATCGTTTCAGACGTTCAGATCTCTTCTCTTGTTCAGATCGTTTCAGTCGTTCAGATCGTTTCAGTCGTTCAGATCGTTTCAGTCGTTCAGATCATTTCAGTCGTTCATATCGTTTCCGTAATTGAGATCGTTTCCGTCGTTCAGCTCGTTTCAGTCGTTCAGATCGTTTCAGTCGTTCAGATCGTTTCAGTCGTTCAGCTCTTTTCCGTCGTTCAGATCGTTTCCGTCGTTCAGATCGTTTCCGTCGTTCAGATCGTTTCCGTCGTTCAGATCGTTTCCGTCGTTCAGATCGTTTACGTCGTTCAATTCGTTTACGTCGATGAGATCGTTTTACGTCGTTCAGATCGTTTCCGTCGTTCAGCTCGTTTCCGTCGTTCAGATCGTTTCCGTCGTTCAGATCGTTTCCGTCGTTCAGATCGTTTCCGTCGTTCAGATCGTTTACGTCGTTCAATTCGTTTACGTCGATGAGATCGTTTTACGTCGTTCAGATCGTTTCCGTCGTTCAGATCGTTTCCGTCGTTCAGCTCGTTTCCGTCGTTCAGATCGTTTCAGTCGTTCAGATCGTTCCCTCATCAGTTCGTTTCCGTCGTTCAGCTCGTTTCCGTCGTTCAGCTTGCTTCAGTCGTTCAGATCGTTTCAGCCGTTCAGATCTCTTCTCTTGTTCAGATCGTTTCAGTCGTTCAGATCGTTTCAGTCATTCAGATCGTTTCCGTCGTTCAGATCGTTTCCGTCGTTCATCTCGTTTCAGACGTTCAGCTCGTTTCCGTCGATCAGATCGTTTCAGTCGTTCAGATCGTTTCAGACGTTCAGCTCGTTTCCGTCGATCAGATCGTTTCAGTCATTCAGATCGTTGCAGTCGTTCAGATCGTTTCCCTCATCAGTTCGTTTCCGTCGTTCAGCTCGTTTCCGTCATCCAGATCGTTTGTCGTTCAGATCGTTTCCATCGTTCAGCTTGCTTCAGTCGTTCAGATCGTTTCAGTCGTTCAGATCTCTTCTCTTGTTCAGATCGTTTCAGTCATTCAGATCGTTTCCGTCGTTCAGATCGTTTCCGTCGTTCATCTCGTTTCAGTCGTTCAGATCGTTTCAGTCGTTCAGATCGTTTACGTCGTTCAGATCGTTTCCGTCGTTCAGATCGTTTCAGTTGTTCAGATCGTTTCAGTCGTTCAGATCGTTTCAGTCGTTCAGATCATTTCAGTCGTTCAGATCGTTTCAGTCATTCAGATCGTTTCCGTCGTTCAGATCGTTTTAGTCATTCAGATCGTTTTACGTCGTTCAGATCGTTTCCGTCGTTCATCTCGTTTCAGTCGTTCAGATCGTTTCCGTCGTTCAGCTCGTTTCAGTCGTTCAGCTCGTTTCAGTCGTTCAGCTCTTTTCCGTCATTCAGATCTTTTCAGTCGTTCAGCTCGTTTCCGTCATTCAGATCGTTTCAGTCGTTCATCTCGTTTCCGTCGTTCATCTCGTTTCAGTCGTTCAGCTCGTTTCAGTCGTTCAGCTCGTTTCCGCCGTTCAGATCGTTTCCGTCGTTCAGATCGTTTCAGTCGTTCAGATCGTTTCGGTCGTTCAGATCGTTTCCATCGTTCAGATCGTTTCCGTCATTGAGATCGTTTCAGTCGTTCAGATCGTTTCAGTCATTCAGCTCTTTTCAGTCGTTCAGATCGTTTCAGTCATTCAGATCGTTTCAGTCGTTCAGATCGTTTCCCTCATCAGTTCGTTTCCGTCGTTCAGCTCGTTTCCGTCATCCAGATCGTTTGTCGTTCAGATCGTTTCCATCGTTCAGCTTGCTTCAGTCGTTCAGATCGTTTCAGTCGTTCAGATCTCTTCTCTTGTTCAGATCGTTTCAGTCATTCAGATCGTTTCCGTCGTTCAGATCGTTTCCGTCGTTCATCTCGTTTCAGTCGTTCAGATCGTTTCAGTCATTCAGATCGTTTCCGTCGTTCAGATCGTTTCCGTCGTTCATCTCGTTTCAGTCGTTCAGATCGTTTCAGTTGTTCAGATCGTTTCAGTCGTTCAGATCGTTTCCGTAATTGAGATCGTTTCCGTCGTTCAGATCGTTTCAGTCGTTCAGATCGTTTCCGTCGTTCAGATCGTTTCAGTTGTTCAGATCGTTTCAGTCGTTCAGATCGTTTCAGTCGTTCAGATCGTTTCAGTTGTTCAGATCGTTTCAGTCGTTCATATCGTTTCCGTAATTGAGATCGTTTCCGTCGTTCAGCTCGTTTCAGTCGTTCAGATCGTTTCAGTCGTTCAGATCGTTTCAGTCGTTCAGCTCTTTTCCGTCGTTCAGATCGTTTCCGTCGTTCAGATCGTTTCCGTCGTTCAGATCGTTTCCGTCGTTCAGATCGTTTCCGTCGTTCAGATCGTTTACGTCGTTCAATTCGTTTACGTCGATGAGATCGTTTTACGTCGTTCAGATCGTTTCCGTCGTTCAGCTCGTTTCCGTCGTTCAGATCGTTTCCGTCGTTCAGATCGTTTCCGTCGTTCAGATCGTTTCCGTCGTTCAGATCGTTTCCGTCGTTCAGATCGTTTACGTCGTTCAATTCGTTTACGTCGATGAGATCGTTTTACGTCGTTCAGATCGTTTCCGTCGTTCAGATCGTTTCCGTCGTTCAGCTCGTTTCCGTCGTTCAGATCGTTTCAGTCGTTCAGATCGTTCCCTCATCAGTTCGTTTCCGTCGTTCAGCTCGTTTCCGTCGTTCAGCTTGCTTCAGTCGTTCAGATCGTTTCAGCCGTTCAGATCTCTTCTCTTGTTCAGATCGTTTCAGTCGTTCAGATCGTTTCAGTCATTCAGATCGTTTCCGTCGTTCAGATCGTTTCCGTCGTTCATCTCGTTTCAGTCGTTCAGATCGTTTCCGTCGTTCAGCTCTTTTCCGTCGTTCAGATCGTTTCAGTCGTTCAGATCGTTTCAGTCGTTCAGATCGTTTCCGTCGTTCAGCTTGCTTCAGTCGTTCAGATCGTTTCAGACGTTCAGATCTCTTCTCTTGTTCAGATCGTTTCAGTCGTTCAGATCGTTTCAGTCGTTCAGATCGTTTCAGTCGTTCAGATCATTTCAGTCGTTCATCTCGTTTCAGTCGTTCAGATCGTTTCAGTTGTTCAGATCGTTTCCGTCGTTCAGATCGTTTCAGTCGTTCAGATCGTTTCCGTCGTTCAGCTCGTTTCAGTCGTTCAGATCGTTTCAGTCATTCAGATCGTTTCAGTCGTTCAGATCGTTTTAGTCGTTCAGATCGTTCTACGTCGTTCAGATCGTTTCAGACGTTCAGCTCGTTTCCGTCGATCAGATCGTTTCAGTCGTTCAGATCGTTTCAGACGTTCAGCTCGTTTCCGTCGATCAGATCGTTTCAGTCGTTCAGATCGTTTCAGTCGTTCAGCTCGTTTCCGTCGTTCAGATCGTTTCCGTCGTTCAATTCGTTCACGTCGATGAGATCGTTTCCGTCGTTCAGCTCGTTTCCGTCGTTCAGCTTGCTTCAGTCGTTCAGATCGTTTCAGCCGTTCAGATCTCTTCTCTTGTTCAGATCGTTTCAGTCGTTCAGATCGTTTCAGTCGTTCAGATCGTTTCAGTCGTTCAGATCATTTCAGTCGTTCATCTCGTTTCAGTCGTTCAGATCGTTTCAGTTGTTCAGATCGTTTCCGTCGTTCAGATCGTTTCAGTCGTTCAGATCGTTTCCGTCGTTCAGCTCGTTTCAGTCGTTCAGCTCGTTCCCGCCGTTCAGATCGTTTCCGTCGTTCAGATCGTTTCAGTCGTTCAGATCGTTTCGGTCGTTCAGATCGTTTACGTCGTTCAGATCGTTTCCATCGTTCAGATCGTTTCCGTCGTTCAATTCGTTCACGTCGATGAGATCGTTTCCGTCGTTCAGATCGTTTCCGTCATTGAGATCGTTTCAGTCGTTCAGATCGTTTCAGTCATTCAGATCGTTTCAGTCGTTCAGATCGTTTCCCTCATCAGTTTGTTTCCGTCGTTCAGCTCGTTTCCGTCATCCAGATCGTTTGTCGTTCAGATCGTTTCCATCGTTCAGCTTGCTTCAGTCGTTCAGATCGTTTCCATCGTTCAGCTTGCTTCAGTCGTTCAGATCGTTTCAGTCGTTCAGATCTCTTCTCTTGTTCAGATCGTTTCCGTCGTTCAGATCGTTTCCGTCGTTCATCTCGTTTCAGTCGTTCAGATCGTTTCCGTAATTGAGATCGTTTCCGTCGTTCAGATCGTTTCAGTCGTTCAGATCGTTTCCGTCGTTCAGCTCGTTTCAGTCGTTCAGATCGTTTCAGTCGTTCAGATCGTTTCAGTCGTTCAGATCGTTTTAGTCGTTCAGATCGTTTTAGTCGTTCAGATCGTTTCAGTCGTTCAGCTCTTTTCCGTCGTTCAGATCGTTTCCGTCGTTCAGATCGTTTCCGTCGTTCAGATCGTTTCCCTCATCAGTTCGTTTCCGTCGTTCAGATCGTTTCAGTCGTTCAGATCGTTTCAGTCGTTCAGATCGCTTCCGTCGTTCAGATCGTTTCCGTCGTTCAGATCGTTTCCCTCATCAGTTCGTTTCCGTCGTTCAGATCGTTTCAGTCGTTCAGATCGTTTCCGTCGTTCAGATCGTTTCCGTCGTTCAGATCGTTTCCCTCATCAGTTCGTTTCCGTCGTTCAGATCGTTTCCGTCGTTCAGATCATTTCAGTCGTTCAGATCGTTTCAGTCGTTCAGATCGTTTCAGTCGTTCAGATCGTTTCAGTCGTTCAGATCGTTTCAGTCGTTCAGATCGTTTCCGTAATTGAGATCGTTTCCGTCGTTCAGATCGTTTCAGTCGTTCAGATCGTTTCCGTCGTTCAGCTCGTTTCAGTCGTTCAGCTCTTTTCCGTCATTCAGATCTTTTCAGTCGTTCAGCTCGTTTCCGTCATTCAGATCGTTTCAGTCGTTCATCTCGTTTCCGTCGTTCATCTCGTTTCAGTCGTTCAGCTCGTTTCAGTCGTTCAGCTCGTTTCCGCCGTTCAGATCGTTTCCGTCGTTCAGATCGTTTCAGTCGTTCAGATCGTTTCGGTCATTCAGATCGTTTACGTCGTTCAGATCGTTTACGTCGTTCAGATCGTTTCAGTCGTTCAGCTCGTTTCCATCGTTCAGATCGTTTCCGTCGTTCAATTCGTTCACGTCGATGAGATCGTTTCCGTCGTTCAGATCGTTTCCGTCATTGAGATCGTTTCAGTCGTTCAGATCGTTTCAGTCGTTCAGATCGTTTCAGTCATTCAGCTCTTTTCAGTCATTCAGATCGTTTCAGTCGTTCAGATCATTTCCCTCATCAGTTCGTTTGTCGTTCAGATCGTTTCCATCGTTCAGCTTGCTTCAGTCGTTCAGATCGTTTCAGTCGTTCAGATCTCTTCTCTTGTTCAGATCGTTTCCGTCGTTCAGATCGTTTCCGTCGTTCAGCTCTTTTCAGTCATTCAGATCGTTTCAGTCGTTCAGCTCGTTTCCGTCATCCAGATCGTTTGTCGTTCAGATCGTTTCCATCGTTCAGCTTGCTTCAGTCGTTCAGATCGTTTCAGTCGTTCAGATCTCTTCTCTTGTTCAGATCGTTTCCGTCGTTCAGATCGTTTACGTCGATGAGATCGTTTTACGTCGTTCAGATCGTTTCCGTCGTTCAGATCGTTTCCGTCGTTCAGATCGTTTCAGTCGTTCAGATCGTTTCAGTCGTTCAGATCGTTTACCTCATCAGCTCTTTTCCGCCGTTCAGATCGTTTCCGTCGTTCAGATCGTTTCAGTCGTTCAGATCGTTTACGTCGTTCAGACCGTTTCAGTCGTTCAGCTCGTTTCCATCGTTCAGATCGTTTCCGTCGTTCAGATCGTTTCCGTCGTTGAGATCGTTTCAGTCGTTCAGATCGTTTCAGTCATTCAGCTCTTTTCAGTCATTCAGATCGTTTCAGTCGTTCAGATCGTTTCCCTCATCAGTTCGTTTCCGTCGTTCAGCTCGTTTCCGTCATCCAGATCGTTTGTCGTTCAGCTTGCTTCAGTCGTTCAGATCGTTTCAGTCGTTCAGATCGTTTCAGTCGTTCAGATCGTTTAAGTCGTTCAGATCGTTTCAGTCATTCAGATCGTTTCCGTCGTTCATCTCGTTTCCGTCATTCAGATCGTTTCAGTTGTTCAGATCGTTTCAGTCGTTCAGATCGTTTCCGTAATTGAGATCGTTTCAGTTGTTCAGATCGTTTCAGTCGTTCAGATCGTTTCCGTAATTGAGATCGTTTCCGTCGTTCAGATCGTTTCAGTCGTTCAGATCGTTTCCGTCGTTCAGCTCGTTTCAGTCGTTCAGATCGTTTCAGTCATTCAGATCGTTTCAGTCATTCAGATCGTTTCCGTAATTGAGATCGTTTCCGTCGTTCAGCTCGTTTCAGTCGTTCAGCTCGTTTCAGTCGTTCAGCTCTTTTCCGTCGTTCAGATCGTTTCAGTCGTTCAGATCGTTTCCGTCGTTCAGCTCGTTTCAGTCGTTCAGCTCGTTTCAGTCGTTCAGCTCTTTTCCGTCATTCAGATCTTTTCAGTCGTTCAGCTCGTTTCCGTCGTTCAGTTCGTTTCCGTCGTTCATCTCGTTTCAGTCGTTCAGCTCTTTTCAGTCGTTCAGATCGTTTCAGTCGTTCATCTCGTTTCCGTCGTTCATCTCGTTTCAGTCGTTCAGCTCGTTTCAGTCGTTCAGCTCGTTTCCGCCGTTCAGATCGTTTCCGTCGTTCAGATCGTTTCAGTCGTTCAGATCGTTTCGGTCGTTCAGATCGTTTCCATCGTTCAGATCGTTTCCGTCGTTCAATTCGTTCACGTCGATGAGATCGTTTACGTCGTTCAGATCGTTTACGTCATTGAGATCGTTTCAGTCATTCAGCTCTTTTCAGTCGTTCAGATCGTTTCAGTCATTCAGCTCTTTTCAGTCGTTCAGATCGTTTCAGTCATTCAGATCGTTTCAGTCGTTCAGATCGTTTCCCTCATCAGTTCGTTTCCGTCGTTCAGCTCGTTTCCGTCATCCAGATCGTTTGTCGTTCAGATCGTTTCCATCGTTCAGCTTGCTTCAGTCGTTCAGATCGTTTCAGTCGTTCAGATCTCTTCTCTTGTTCAGATCGTTTCAGTCATTCAGATCGTTTCCGTCGTTCAGATCGTTTCCGTCGTTCATCTCGTTTCAGTCGTTCAGATCGTTTCAGTCATTCAGATCGTTTCCGTCGTTCAGATCGTTTCCGTCGTTCATCTCGTTTCAGTCGTTCAGATCGTTTCAGTTGTTCAGATCGTTTCAGTCGTTCAGATCGTTTCCGTAATTGAGATCGTTTCCGTCGTTCAGATCGTTTCAGTCGTTCAGATCGTTTCCGTCGTTCAGATCGTTTCAGTTGTTCAGATCGTTTCAGTCGTTCAGATCGTTTCAGTCGTTCAGATCGTTTCAGTTGTTCAGATCGTTTCAGTCGTTCATATCGTTTCCGTAATTGAGATCGTTTCCGTCGTTCAGCTCGTTTCAGTCGTTCAGATCGTTTCAGTCGTTCAGATCGTTTCAGTCGTTCAGCTCTTTTCCGTCGTTCAGATCGTTTCCGTCGTTCAGATCGTTTCAGCCGTTCAGATCTCTTCTCTTGTTCAGATCGTTTCAGTCGTTCAGATCGTTTTAGTCGTTCAGATCGTTTCAGTCGTTCAGATCGTTTTAGTCGTTCAGATCGTTTCAGTCGTTCAGCTCTTTTCCGTCGTTCAGATCGTTTCAGTCGTTCAGATCGTTTCAGTCGTTCAGATCGCTTCCGTCGTTCAGATCGTTTCAGTCGTTCAGATCGTTTCAGTCGTTCAGTTCGCTTCCGTCGTTCAGATCGTTTCAGTCGTTCAGATCGTTTCAGTCGTTCAGATCGCTTCCGTCGTTCAGCTCGTTTCCGTCGTTCAGATCGTTTCAGTCGTTCAGATCGTTTCAGTCGTTCAGATCGTTTCAGTCGTTCAGTTCGCTTCCGTCGTTCAGATCGTTTCAGTCGTTCAGATCGTTTCAGTCGTTCAGATCGCTTCCGTCGTTCAGCTCGTTTCCGTCGTTCAGATCGTTTCCGTCGTTCAGATCGTTTCCGTCGTTCAGATCGTTTACGTCGTTCAATTCGTTTACGTCGATGAGATCGTTTTACGTCGTTCAGATCGTTTCCGTCGTTCAGCTCGTTTCCGTCGTTCAGATCGTTTCAGTCGTTCAGATCGTTCCCTCATCAGTTCGTTTCCGTCGTTCAGCTCGTTTCCGTCGTTCAGCTTGCTTCAGTCGTTCAGATCGTTTCAGCCGTTCAGATCTCTTCTCTTGTTCAGATCGTTTCAGTCGTTCAGATCGTTTCAGTCATTCAGATCGTTTCCGTCGTTCAGATCGTTTCCGTCGTTCATCTCGTTTCAGTCGTTCAGATCGTTTCCGTCGTTCAGCTCTTTTCCGTCGTTCAGATCGTTTCCGTCGTTCAGCTCTTTTCCGTCGTTCAGATCGTTTCAGTCGTTCAGATCGTTTCAGTCGTTCAGATCGTTCCCTCATCAGTTCGTTTCCGTCGTTCAGATCGTTTCAGCCGTTCAGATCTCTTCTCTTGTTCAGATCGTTTCAGTCGTTCAGATCGTTTCAGTCGTTCAGATCGTTTCAGTCGTTCAGATCATTTCAGTCGTTCATCTCGTTTCAGTCGTTCAGATCGTTTCAGTTGTTCAGATCGTTTCCGTCGTTCAGATCGTTTCAGTCGTTCAGATCGTTTCCGTCGTTCAGCTCGTTTCAGTCGTTCAGATCGTTTCAGTCATTCAGATCGTTTCAGTCGTTCAGATCGTTTTAGTCGTTCAGATCGTTTTACGTCGTTCAGATCGTTTCAGACGTTCAGCTCGTTTCCGTCGATCAGATCGTTTCAGTCGTTCAGATCGTTTCAGACGTTCAGCTCGTTTCCGTCGATCAGATCGTTTCAGTCGTTCAGATCGTTTCAGTCGTTCAGCTCGTTTCCGTCGTTCAGATCGTTTCCGTCGTTCAATTCGTTCACGTCGATGAGATCGTTTCCGTCGTTCAGCTCGTTTCCGTCGTTCAGCTTGCTTCAGTCGTTCAGATCGTTTCAGCCGTTCAGATCTCTTCTCTTGTTCAGATCGTTTCAGTCGTTCAGATCGTTTCAGTCGTTCAGATCGTTTCAGTCGTTCAGATCATTTCAGTCGTTCATCTCGTTTCAGTCGTTCAGATCGTTTCAGTTGTTCAGATCGTTTCCGTCGTTCAGATCGTTTCAGTCGTTCAGATCGTTTCCGTCGTTCAGCTCGTTTCAGTCGTTCAGATCGTTTCAGTCATTCAGATCGTTTCAGTCGTTCAGATCGTTTTAGTCGTTCAGATCGTTTTACGTCGTTCAGATCGTTTCAGACGTTCAGCTCGTTTCCGTCGATCAGATCGTTTCAGTCGTTCAGATCGTTTCAGACGTTCAGCTCGTTTCCGTCGATCAGATCGTTTCAGTCGTTCAGATCGTTTCAGTCGTTCAGCTCGTTTCCGTCGTTCAGATCGTTTCCGTCGTTCAATTCGTTCACGTCGATGAGATCGTTTCCGTCGTTCAGATCGTTTCCGTCATTGAGATCGTTTCAGTCGTTCAGATCGTTTCAGTCATTCAGCTCTTTTCAGTCATTCAGATCGTTTCAGTCGTTCAGATCGTTTCCCTCATCAGTTCGTTTCCGTCGTTCAGCTCGTTTCCGTCGTTCAGCTTGCTTCAGTCGTTCAGATCGTTTCAGTCGTTCAGATCTCTTCTCTTGTTCAGATCGTTTCAGTCGTTCAGATCGTTTCAGTCATTCAGATCGTTTCCGTCGTTCAGATCGTTTCCGTCGTTCATCTCGTTTCAGTCGTTCAGATCGTTTCAGTTGTTCAGATCGTTTCAGTCGTTCAGATCGTTTCAGTCGTTCAGATCATTTCAGTCGTTCAGATCGTTTCAGTCATTCAGATCGTTTCCGTCGTTCAGATCGTTTTAGTCATTCAGATCGTTTTACGTCGTTCAGATCGTTTCCGTCGTTCATCTCGTTTCAGTCGTTCAGATCGTTTCAGTTGTTCAGATCGTTTCAGTCGTTCAGATCGTTTCAGTCGTTCAGATCATTTCAGTCGTTCAGATCGTTTCAGTCATTCAGATCGTTTCCGTCGTTCAGATCGTTTCCGTCGTTCAGATCGTTTCAGTCGTTCAGATCGTTTCAGTCGTTCAGATCGTTTCAGTCGTTCAGATCGTTTCAGTCATTCAGATCGTTTCAGTCGTTCAGATCGTTTTAGTCATTCAGATCGTTTTACGTCGTTCAGATCGTTTCAGACGTTCAGCTCGTTTCCGTCGATCAGATCGTTTCAGTCGTTCAGATCGTTTCAGACGTTCAGCTCGTTTCCGTCGATCAGATCGTTTCAGTCGTTCAGATCGTTTCAGTCGTTCAGCTCGTTTCCATCGTTCAGATCGTTTCCGTCGTTCAATTCGTTCACGTCGATGAGATCGTTTCCGTCGTTCAGATCGTTTCCGTCATTGAGATCGTTTCAGTCGTTCAGATCGTTTCAGTCATTCAGCTCTTTTCAGTCATTCAGATCGTTTCAGTCGTTCAGATCGTTTCCCTCATCAGTTCGTTTCCGTCGTTCAGCTCGTTTCCGTCGTTCAGCTTGCTTCAGTCGTTCAGATCGTTTCAGTCGTTCAGATCTCTTCTCTTGTTCAGATCGTTTCAGTCGTTCAGATCGTTTCAGTCATTCAGATCGTTTCCGTCGTTCAGATCGTTTCCGTCGTTCAGATCGTTTCAGTCGTTCAGATCGTTTCAGTTGTTCAGATCGTTTCAGTCGTTCAGATCGTTTCAGTCGTTCAGATCATTTCAGTCGTTCAGATCGTTTCAGTCGTTCAGATCGTTTCCCTCATCAGTTCGTTTCCGTCGTTCAGCTCGTTTCCGTCGTTCAGCTTGCTTCAGTCGTTCAGATCGTTTCAGTCGTTCAGATCTCTTCTCTTGTTCAGATCGTTTCAGTCGTTCAGATCGTTTCAGTCGTTCAGATCGTTTCAGTCGTTCAGATCTCTTCTCTTGTTCAGATCGTTTCAGTCGTTCAGATCGTTTCAGTCGTTCAGATCGTTTCAGTCATTCAGATCGTTTCCGTCGTTCAGATCGTTTCCGTCGTTCATCTCGTTTCAGTCGTTCAGATCGTTTCCGTCGTTCAGCTCGTTTCAGTCGTTCAGATCGTTTCAGTCATTCAGATCGTTTCAGTCGTTCAGATCGTTTTAGTCGTTCAGATCGTTTTACGTCGTTCAGATCGTTTCAGACGTTCAGCTCGTTTCCGTCGATCAGATCGTTTCAGTCGTTCAGATCGTTTCAGACGTTCAGCTCGTTTCCGTCGATCAGATCGTTTCAGTCGTTCAGATCGTTTCAGTCGTTCAGCTCGTTTCTGTCGTTCAGATCGTTTCCATAATTGAGATTGTTTCCGTCGTTGAGATCGTTTCAGTCGTTCAGCTCGTTTCAGTCGTTCAGCTCGTTTCAGTCGTTCAGATCGTTTCCCTCATCAGCTCTTTTCAGTCGTTCAGATCGTTTCAGTTGTTCCTCATGCAGCTCGACCAGAGCTTGTAGTCCGTGATTGTTGTGGTTGTTTGAAGGCAATTTGGCGATAGTAGTGATGGACATTATACACATATTTGTGACTATTTGTTTTGGCTGTTTTTCCCTTAGACCAGTGCTTCTCAAATGGTGGGGCGCGCCCCCCTGGGGGGGCGTGGTGGGGTGTCAGGGGGGGCGCGAGGCGGGCGCGACTTTCAGTATTAGTGTCTTTATTCATGCTTGAACAATAAAAAAAAGGGCCTCCAGCCACTAGGTGGCAGCAGTGCTCAAACTAATCAACAGGCTGCCTGTTCAACCAGTAGAGAAGAAGAAGTACTACACATCAACACCGGTGTACAGAGCTGGCGGAGGAGGAGGAGAGGTGGAGAAGTTTCTGACAGGAGTGAAAAGAAAAAAGGATGAGGCATCAGAGGAAAAGAAAACAGGTGACAGTAAACATACACCTAGTAAGAGCAGGAGATATGACGATGCTACATCGCCCTTAGGTTTACCGTGAACACGGTCGGAAACGAGGAAACACCCGTTTGTGTTTTATGCCTAAAAACTCTGGCAGCGGAGCATGAAACCAAATAAATGAAGACGGCACCTGGAGACCATACACCATACACCTGGAGACCATACACCATACACCTGGAGACCATACACCCCAGTTATGTCAGTAAGCCACTGGAGTTTTTTCATGGTAAACTCCATGAGTATCGCCAACAAGCCGGTCATTTCGTCAGCGCGGCATCAGTAAACAAAAAAGCCCTGTTAGCCTCTTACAAAGTTGCCCACCACATCGCAAGGTGCAAAAAACCTCACACCATAGAGATTTATTTTGATAATCAGGCGATTGTATGCAGAATGCTGGTGCCAGCAACTCATACAGTGGTTTATACAGATAAATAAATAAATATTATCAAGTTCTCAATGGTAGTACAAATCGGGGGGGGGGGGGGCCCTGAAAAAAATTCTGTCCTCTAGGGGGGGCGTGACAGAAAATAATTGAGAACCACTGCCTTAGACTGTCCAAATGACGGCTGGACCGCTGTCTCAAACTGAGGAGAAGTGAGTCAAAAACACACACAGAGTACTGGAAAGTAATTGTGCGATTTATTTAAACAATTCTGTGTAAATGTCTGCAAAGAACCTGAAAAAGAGGTGACATTGCCATGTTCTTGTTGGGGGCGTGGCCAGCCCGTGCTTGGGGGCGTGGTCTAATTTGCATATCACCAAGGTACCTAATGTTATACAAAGGATCAAAGGACAAAGATCATAGGCAGATGACAGAATGTTGCCTTTGATGGCCGTAGAAGGCATCAGCCTATTGTCACTTCATCCCCGTCCCTCGAGCGAACAACACGGCCCTCCAGTACTTTACTTTATCACCATCAGCCATTCAACCATGACGACTCAGTGGACTTTTTCTTGCGAAGAGCCGCAGTTTCTTCAGGACATGGCGCCCGAGTACTACGTCCCTGTGTACTGGGTCCCACATCCCATTCTGGACTGGGGTCCTCAGTACTGGATCCCCCAGCCTCAGGAATGGGTCTTACAACCCATTCTGGACTGGGGGCCTCAGTACTGGGGCCCGGAGCCCTCTCTGTACTGGGTAAGTGGCATTTAGAATTGTAACAATTACCTGGAAATACAACTTATGACAAGTATGTTAGGTCGAGGCAGAATTTAGACCAGTATTATTGTTCTTATTTCTGCTTAATCTTGTATTTTGGGTTTGTTTATTTGTTGATGTGCAGGAGGCCGAGCAGGAGGCTGAACATTCCACTCCATCGTTCAGTCTCTCGGCTACGGCTCCAGAGTTTGTCCCCTCTGGGGGGAGTGTCAGTGATGTAAGAATATATATATTTACTGTTTTTATTTATTTTTTCTTTTACACTTATACAGTAGTACTTTCTGTTGTTCATGCTGTATTTTATTTCATTCAAATCTGTATGTTATTGTCCTTCTTGTGTGTTAGGAGTCGTCTGACGATGACGATGAAGATGACCAGTCACCTGTCATTGACATCGTCGTCTCCCACCTGGGACACCTCAGGTCCTCGTCCCCCTCCTTCAGCTCCGACGTTGAGGATCTAACATCCATCCTCAACGGGTTTGTCACCACGGAGGAGTTGTTGGAAGAGTTGGTGGAGCTGATTTACGCACAGGTTGGGAAACACTTGCTCCTCATTTAAAACCTTTTTGGACCACTCTCACCTCCGACAGAAACATCCAAGGTCTCATCGTTTTTGATTCAAGTTGTTTTCTTGTTGTCATTGCAGTCTACTGGCACTGCCAGCTTCTCCACCACTGGAGCACAGCTGTGCAACCACCTGTCCCGTCACCTCACCTTCAGTCCACCGAGCGGGACCTTCAGACAGCTGCTCCTGAAAAGGTACGTTCAAGTTCATGATTTGATCTGTGCTCATCTTGAATTCAGAGAAAAGCCTTTGACTGATGACACCCCTCATCAGCATGAAATGTTGACATTGAGTTGGTTATCTCTTTATTATTTGGATATAGGTGCAGACTGGAGTACGAGGGCCGAGATGTGGCGGTCCGAGGGGACGCGGCCACTCAGGGGAAGTTCCACAACTTTGTGCGCTTCCTTGGAGAACTGTACCTGCATCTGGAGGTAAGAATACATCTGTGTTGCCCCGTGTATGTGAGCCTGTTGTCATCGTCTTTCACCTCTACAAGAGGTGTGGCTGTATGAGAGCGTTGCTTGAAAGACAAAAGAAAATGTCTGCAAATGTTTCATGATATTTGAGATTGTGTACAATTTTAAGGGTGTCTAAAAACATCTTCCACCACTGTAAATACATAGCCGTTCCCATTACATGTATTTATATTGAAGGGAAAAAGTCCTGAAAGATACTCCATGATAAACACATGTATTGATGTTATTTTAAGGTGAAGAGCTCCAATGGGACTTCCTCTCGGGCAGACGTCCTCCTGACTGGACTGAAGGACCTGGTCCACAGCCTCCTGTCCAGTCCGGGGGACGCCAACGTCACCTGTGCTGTGGAGCTGCTCCAGGTGCAAAAACTCATTCAAATATGTCTTTAAAATGCTTGTATGACTGTTGAAGGTCGGGCAGTAAAGCACAATGTGTCTGAACCTTCCAGGCCACAGGGAGCGTGATGGAGGATGTGTGGAGAGAAGCTGGGAAACCACACATGACCCAGCTGGTCCACACCCTGGAGAAGGTCCTGCTGGAGGGAGACTGTAGCAGGTGTGTACGTCACTGTGGTCGTCTGTGTGGATTGATGCTGAAGCTTAGCATTCATCTTTTGTGTTGTCTTTACAGTAAGTCCATTTGAGACATGAACATAAAAACATGTTTTGATGATCCTTTATCATCAAAAAGCATCATCATATATATCAAAGAGTTTATTTAGATATGAGGATGTTGTTTAATATCTACACTGAAAGTGCTCATATAAATCAGCAGGTTGGTCACAAACTGAATGTTTGGCTTCATTTTCTCCTCAGAGACGTGAAGCAGATGCTCATTGAACTGCTGAAGCTACGCTTTAGCGACTGGGGCAGGATGGCTTCTGCTGCAGCCTCCAGCGACGCTGCGCCTGAGAACGGTCCTGAGAACGGCCACCACAACGTCGACAACAACAACCAAGACGTCAACGTCGACGAAAACGGCCCTGACATCAACCCCGACGACACCCCCACCAACGAGCCCGACCCCCTCATGGTCAGTATCGACTTTGGTTCACTACATTTTCTCAACTGAAGTCAATTCAGCTACACATTTCCTGTCCTGGTTTGTGAACATCGGTCACACTGAGTGTTTCCCTTCCAGGACAAAGTCATCTTCTACACAGAAGAGGGAGTTCCTTTCAGGGCCTCAGACCCTGGTGAGTCCATCTACATTTATTGATTCTGATCTTAGATCACACAACCTTCTGGGTGAACGTTGAAGAAAAACAACTTGACATTGTTAACAGACTCTAGGGTAAAATCATTGGACTGTTCAAGTTATGTAACCTCATGTAGACTGAATACTTTATACAACAATCATTATATGCCAAATTCACACATGTGAAAAATTGTTATGAGGCTTTGTGTAACTCTGTTATTATTGTTTGTAACAGTTTCTTTAGGGGAAATAACGTCCTATAAAAGTTGTTCAATGAGGAACAATGTTGATATAACATAGGCCCACTACCTTCTACTGCTTTACTCACATAGAAGCTGGTAGTTGTACTGCACAGCTCCAGTTGTTTTCTCACTCGCACAAATCACAGTGAAAACTAAACATGTTTACACAAATGTACTGGAGACAAAAGTCCTGGCTTTAGGCACTATTTGTCTTTAGATGTTGGAAGAAAAAACATGTGGTCTTTAACTCTCTTTATGCCGCTGCTGTGTGTGAAGTTGTGTCATGTCTGCCTCGTTGTGTTTTGACAGACGCTGATGAGAAGCTACAGGAGATCCTGGAGAGCCAGGAATACTTCCCTGAACCTGACCCCCAACTTGAAAACCAAGAGTAAGTACACCAGTGAATATTTAGAGAAAGATGTTGACGCATTGATTCTCTTTTCTTTAGCACACAGTTAAAAAGACAAACATAATAAATGTGGCTTTTAGTAAATACATTTCTGAGGATATTGTGACAATTGCTACTCTATTAAGATTTTCTTTCTATACTGAAGCCTCTGCAATCAGTGTCCATACTGAGAATACTCCTGATGTGGGATTGTTTCAGATATACTAAACTGGAGTATTTACACACCTCATTACTAGTTATAGAGTCATTTTAAAGGTTTTTATGTCGCTAAACAACTGTGAACCTCTGAAAACAATAAACGTGTCTGTGCCTGGAAGTAACACTTCTTCTTTTGTGTTCGCAGGTACGAAATTGAACTGGAGTTCGAGGTGCAAAATATTGATACAGAGGAAGGAGTTCAACCGGAGATCATCTTTAATTTAACCATCGAATGGCCAGAATAAAAAAAACCTTCCTGTCCACTAAAATAAAGTGGCTAAACTAAGTCTTTCTGTCAGGAGTTTGTTATTGACGTCTCCAGACACACCAAACAACGTAGTGACAGATGAGTCAGCCTGAGAGTTTGTCCTGTGCAGAGTTTGGTCTGAGCATGTGAAGGAACACAGAAGGGAGGGGGTGAGATAGAGGGGGACAACACTAAAACCCACTTCAGTCTGTCGGATTGTCGTGTCTTTAGGAAACAAAGATTTGTGAAACTTTTTGTTTTTTAAGACATTTTCAATCATTACGTGATTTAATATGTTCTACATACATTTCAGTTTCTTTTTGCTTTTGTTTTTTTTAAATAATTGACTAAAAACTGCTCAATTAACAATTAAACTGGGTTAGATAATGTGGTTATGATATAAGTTTACAAATCTTGTAGTTAACAGTTCTATAGTAACAGAAAACATCTCAAACAGTGAATCTGGAGGAAATCTAATATTTCTAAAAACAACATTTTCATGGCTAAGAAAACAAGAAGAAGAAGAAGAAGAAGAAAGTTTTCAGTGCCTGAGAAAGAGACATTTCCTGCACAGGGCTTCAGGGTTGAATGGAGTGTTTGTCTCCCTCTAGTGTCAAAGTCTGCACCCTACAGCTATGAGCAAATGTTTTGAGTTCAAATGACAAAACTGATTTAAAAGACAAAGAAATTACCCTCCATTGTTGAAAATGACAGTTAAAATGGCCAAAACAGCAACGATGCTAAACTATTGAGTGAAACTAAAGCAACAATAAGTGAAAGAGTTGTGATGGTAAAAGAGTTCAAAGTGTCAAAACAGCTGAAACAGACAATGGGCTGAAATGATGAAAATAACTATTAAAGTTAAACAGTTAAAACATCAAAATGGATAATATGACAACTGAAAGATCTAAAATTGTGAATGAATATAAAATGCTATTGATGTTTATGGGAAATTGTTTACATTCAGCAGATCAAAACACAAACATTCTGCAGACAACAACACTCCTGATAATATAACATCAAAGATTTATTACTAAAAGATGTAAGTCAAACTAAAAAGAACAAAATTCATTCCTTTAATTTCATCAATGCAACACAAGCCACTGTTTTGGTACATTTAGAAATAAAAAATCTAATAAAGGTTGTATTGACTTTGCATTTTCTCGAGGTTTTATTTAGTGTAAAGTGTAAAAACATGTTTTTAGGCTGCGAGGTGTGTCGACCTCAGTCCTGCCGCTGATCGCTGGTGTTTGTGAGGATGTCTGTACAACAGCACCAGGCTCCTGGTGGAGATGACGCTCAGGCCAGATGTTCCCAACATCAGGACATATAGAGGCAATGTTGAGTCTGACGATCGGCCAGCGGCTCGTCCAGCAAAGTGCCAACGATGAACACCGCAAGCCTGAAACAGGAAGTGGAAAGTCAAGAGACACAGGACAAGAATATGATGATAGAAAACACTGACAGGACAGGATTAAAATATCTCTGTGTGGCTTTTTCTTAGTTCTGTGAACGTGTGAATTAAAAGACAATGAAAGAAACAGGAAGTGTTTGGATGCTCTTCCAGCAGATCGCTGACTGAACAGGTTCTGTTTGTGTCAATGAATCAATAATTGGTTGACTGATGACTCAAGTTGTGGTTTTCCTCTCTGTGGAGGGTCTGATGACCTAGAACAGGAACATTCCAGATGTCTGAATACAGTGACAGACACTGAACACTGCAGGGAAGCTGGAGGGACGCTGCAGCCGGCCGTGGAGAGGGAAAGGCCTCGGGCCTCTGATGGAGGAAGACACAGCCTGCCACACTTCCACATCCTGGTGCATGCGCTTCTCCTTCCCCATCGTCTTCCTTGTTTCCCTGTCAAGCTATGAATTTTGTGTACGGACACGTGGAGCCCATGAAGATTATCACTGTACGCACCTCTAAAATCCCGACCAGCTTCGCCACATCCGTAAGCCCAGCTTGTACAGGAGAGAGCAGGACTGTGGATACCAGTGACCTGGGAGTGGCACTGAATGACATGCCAGTGTGGGAGGAAGTCCAGGTGAGCTGCATGAGCTATGTTCTCAAAACTTCCACCCAACATCTACGAGCTGGGACTGATCCACAGTGAGACCATAGGAATTCTCAATCTAAGGAGAGGACTTTATTATGTGGGCTGTTACGGTGAGAGCCGGTGCGTGGAGTGTCTGGAACCCAGAAGCAGACCAGGAGGCAGAACAGCTGCAACTGGCAGTGATTTGATTGAAAACCAAGACCTGGAGACGAAGGAAGGGAGACTCCGGGATGCAGAGTGAGCAGGCAGGAGGACGGCAGCAGGGAGGTGCTGCACCCCGAGGAGGAGCGCTGAGTAGAAAAGCCATTCAGAGTGGACTGGAGGTTCTCGCTCTCGTACTACTGATCTTTCACAGCCTTCAGCCCAATCATATCTTTTCAAATGTATTATTGTACAGATATCTACGCTTCTCATAATGGCTGATGATATAAATGACCTATATTATATATATATAGGTCCTATTATATATCTTTTTTTTTCCATATATATATACATATACATACATATACATATGTATACATACATAAATATATATATAATATATATACATATATAAATATATATATATATATATAAATAAATACATATATATATATATATGAAATAACGTGTAGTTATGTCAATTATTGTACAGTTTTGGGGTTTTTGTATTACAGTTTTTAACAGCCATCATATCAACATTTACTTGTGGATGGATTTTTTTGCCAACCTTTATGTAGCTGTTAATGGCCAAAATAATAATGATGAAATAAAAAGCAGAATTGGATCTATGGATGATTTATTTTAAATTTGTTGTATTTGTTTCCATGTACTTTGCGGCTTCGGCCAATAGGGGGCAGTAGAGCGACGTGTCAGCCTGCAAAGCTCCGAGTTGATGAATCAAGATGTGAAGCTGATGAAATGCACTCGAAGGAAACGTTTGAGTTCGTGCATCCAGTGAAAGTCAACCACCCACTGTTTGTGTCGGTTAAAACTGAAGGGAGAGGAAAAATAAATAAAAAAGGCCATTTTTAGATGTAAACGCGTTCCCAGCAGTTTGAGGGCTGCTGTCGGCAACCATCTGAAGACGTCAAGAAGATTTAGGATGGAGGTTCAGGATGGATTGGTTTCCCTTCATCCTTTTCACTTGTCATGTGATCTGCAGTCCTCCCCTCCCAGCCGCCAGCCGCCGAGGCCTGCGAGTGTGTCTGACAAGGATGGAGAAATATCTAGGGCCAGACTGTCGGAGGGGAAATCTGGGGAAACTTGGAAAAGAAAAAGAAAATGTGTTTCCTTGGAACTGGCATGTTTTTTTTCTTTTGAAATGAGTCATTACAGAAGGAAAGCAAAAGTCTTTACCACCCGTTTCACTGTAAACCTGGATTATGAATATTCAGAGTGTTGTTGCAATCCCCCCCTGGTGGCCAAGGTGGGAAGAGCCTATGGTGATGTGACGCGTGAGCGCGGTGTGTTGTGGGTTAGTCTGCAGGAGGTAAACAGAGAGCAGCGTGGTTTTGCCGGGAGAGAGAAACACAATACTTGTTAGTTGGTTATAATATTATACCGTGTTGAGACGGGAATAAAAGCTGAGTTCGTCTATTGAGTCGCCGCCTCGCTGACTGGTTCTTCAGCGTGTTGACCCGGACCACTGGACGAAGGTTACCACTACAAGCCGAGGAATATTGGCGCGCTCCCAACTACGGTTCGGAGCGGGAAGCCAGAAAGGTAACACTGGGGGCTCGTCCGGGATCTAAATAAAGACTGAAGCCAGAATAAAAGCGGGGAAGAGTTACTTCAGACGGCCATTAGCAGGCGGCCAGTGCTCGGAGCCAGAGTTTGAGCTATCGCTATTGCTAGCACTCGGATGAAGAAGACTGTTGTGATGGAAACCCCAAACGTGAGAACCCATTCCTGATGGAAGCAAGAGACACTAATATGGACTCAGTTAATTGCATGAGTGGCCATTATAGCCGCGGCACTAACCCTTTCGCCACTAGCATGGAGCTAACGCTGGGCGGAGACGACGGTCCCAACTACGGTTCGGAGCGGGAAGCCAGAAAGGTCACAGTGTCTTCCTTTGAATTTACCTGTATAGTGGCGTGACTTGGTACACAGTTGAAAAACAAAACAGGTGGGAGGTTTAATTCCAGGTGTCACCAACCCTCTTCATCACCTGTCAGGCCTCCTTCCTCTTCCTCTGCTCCAGGTCGGATGGCTTGGAGCACATTGGTGTGTGCTTGTGCCACAAAGACGGGACGAATTCACACCTCTGAGCTGTTAAAAATAACACAAAAATGGCTGCTGGCACAGAAATGTGGCTGCAACTTGTGCAACTTCCATCAAAGACGCTTGTGTGGGCTGATTTTCCATCGTGTACAGGGCCACGCTTATCAGTCTGAGCCGGCAACTCCGCAGCAACAGGTGACTGTTAAGAATGGAAGCTTTCCAGCCAGCGTTCCATCATCCTGTCAGGTGTGATGCACAAAGTCCTGCTCCGGTGTGAAACGGGGGTAAAGCGGGAGTTTGATGTGTTTTGGAGACACATGTCATCGCTCTCTCACCCCAGAGGTAACTTGTGACTGGGCGTCAAATGAAGCGGGAATCGGGGGGAACAAACATCCGCCCACCGCAGCCGCTGATGCTCATTAATGAACGTGTTTCCTCTCGTTTGCTCTAATCCCTGAAGAAAAAACCCAACAAAACGGCAACTTCACACTGCCAGGTGAGAAGGTCCTGCTCCCAGTTATAGAAACCATTCAACCTCCAAATACGTCCCAGAATTGTGGTTTTTTTCCACTGTGGATTTTGCAGGTATTAACATAATGAGATGCAGCACGCTAATTATTGGGCTTTAGAGTTGTGAGGCTTATTTACTTTTCTTCTTCTGCACAGAGTCGGATGAAGCTGCGAGGCCTGATGGATGAAGGGATGAAGGGAGGCCTCGTGACTTGCTGCATTTCAAAATGTGTCACAGTCGCATCTCAACCCTTGAAAAGTTTGATATTTTTCCAGCGTGCATTTGAACCCAAACATTACTGCACGAGTCCATGAAGACAAGACTTTTTATCCTGAACGTCCACATGAGAGTCTTGACGCTCTTTACATGGTCGCTAACGGCTACAGGAACGGATGAATGTATAAAACACAACCGGAACAAGAGGTGACATGATGCTCCATCAGCTCCAGCCAGTGTGTGTGTGTGTGTGTGTGTGTGTGTGTGTGTGTGTGGGGGGTGGTGTGTCTGACTCTCAAACTGGGCTGAAAGCGTTCTGACCTCTGACCTCTTCCACCACGCACAGTTTGGTCCTGTGGCTGTAATGTCAGCCTCTATTCACGGTATTCAATGGAGGGAGGTGATGCACACCTGAAATCTACGAAGTAGCTGTGAAATTGCTGTTATGTGCTTCCGATTGTTTATGACTCACTTCATTTTTTTTTTTTTTTATCCTTTTGTCCCCATAAAGACCCTTTTCTCTTCTGACCTTGCCTCAAAAAAATCCATGCTTTTAATGTGGATGCACTCACACGGAGTGGAAGGCTTTAAGCATTTGAACTGTTTTCTGTGAGAAGACCAGCTACGATGAGCTCCTCTCTTCACACCCTCGTCTTCTCCTCCTTCACTCAGGTTTTCCATCATCTTCAGCCTGACCGAGGCAAATTGTGCAGAAACTTTAGACCGTCTGTCGCCTCGTCTCATCGCGGTTTTGTCGCTTTCGTCAACGTTGGGTCACACAATGCAGTCGAATACAAAACAACACAATCTGAGCCTTAAAGACTTGCGGTTCGCCGAAGGCTGTGGGCGTCAGCCGGAGCACACGTGAACACTATAGCGTGTGAATACACATTTTTCTCTCAAGGTCACAGTCGAATCTCTCTCAGCTGCAGACGATTTCATAGACTGGATATTATGAAAATGAATGTCACAAGTAAATCTAATCTTGACGGCGTGCCGTTTCTTCACTCGCGAATGTGTACGATCAATGAAAGTCTGTTTAATGCTTGATTTGTACGAGTACAAATAAACCCTTTCTGTGCAGTCATTTCCATGTTTTACTAAGCTTTTGGTGAACAAAGTGAGGAAAAATCCTGTAAAATTGGACAAAAGCATCATGGTGACTGGTATTATCGGGATCTGGGAACCTCATGAGGCAAATTCTATTTGCACATGACAACAACAAAAACTATATTCAGACCATTTGTAAAGTTGCAGCTTCTGTTATTTCAAAAAGCCTTTGTTTCATATGCTGATGAGAGAGGCTGTGTCTTCCAGCATCTGGCGTCACCTTGCTGATGGAGTCCACACCCGTTCTTCTATTTCTGCTCTCTAAAATGAGAACAAGTTAAAGCAGCTCCTGCTGAATCCTGCCGCTGACCGTTAAGAGTGGACCAGCGCTCCTCTGGGCTTTAGCGGGATCCTCATATCATCCAATGACAGTGGTATTGCAGCCTCAGTGGGGACACTTTAGGTGAAAGTCGCTTTTCTTGATTAAAACACATCAAACCCGTGCTTTAAGTGAAAAACAAGTGAGTGCCGGTGGTGTGTCTAGATATTTTGTACGGCAGGTGGTCAGTGTAAAATAAAGGCACCTTGTGCAGCAAGTGGATCCACCAGCTGCCTTATTATAGTAGTGTGAGATTAAAAAAAGGAAAATAAACATAAGTACTTGGGTATTTATTTAAATATTGGCAGAGTTTTAATAAGTCCACCCCAAAACAATACAAGGAAAATAATAAGACAGCAATAGTGTGTGAAAAAAGTGGTGCAGTGAATCCAATGGACAAGACAGGATCATGGGGCAGTTTGCTGAAAACCAATTGATTTGAGTTTTTAGGAAATGTTCATATCAAGTACAAACACAAGTGAATTTCTGCAAAGATGCACAAACACTGAGGGTTTCATCCAGTGGTGGAGCTGGATGGTTTTCTGCCCTGGGCAGCTGCCCACTTCGCCCATAGCAAAGTCCCCCACTGATGGTTGTTTTTGTAATAGAAACACGCACGCACACGCACACACACACACACACAAATTCTCATTGTTCCTTCATCTTTGGTGTGTCGGAGTCTCCGGAGTGCGAACCTCAACCCTTAGCGACCCAGGATTTATTCAGTCTTTTTTGGATATTTCTTGGTTTTTTGTGACCCTTTCTGCAACAATGAGATCCGCTACCATCTCTCTTGGTGCAGCGAGGGCGGAGAACCTCCAACGGCAACAGGTGAGACAAGTTGATTCAATTTTTAGGATTTGAAGACTTAGAATTAAAGACTTAGAATTAAATAACTGCAACTACAGAAATGCAACTTACAACTGCCACATCAGGTGTCTACACGACGTAGATCAGTATTACCGTAATTGTTCGACGCCCCTGCAGTTCAATGCGCTGCAGAAAAATGACAGAAAAGTGTGAATATATTGCTGAAATAAGACATTATATTGACGAGGCATATATGTATATATATATATACATATAATATTTGGTCAGGAGAAACCACACTTCACAGGAGTGCTGCTCAAAAACAGGCATTTACTTCAAATTTGTTCTGTTTTCCTTTTTTGTTTGTGCATACATTGAGTGTGTATTGTGTCTTCCTGTTGGCTCCACAGGAGGTGACTGTCGCTCGTCCGCCGAGGAGGATCGTGCTCGACATGTCCGGTCGGGACATCAAACTCCAGACGGCTTCCAACTCCTGGAAGCCCGGGGCGCGAAGGCCGGTCCCTGCGCTGGAGCCAGAAGCTCAGGCCACCGAGGTATTGACACAAGTTCACCAGAGAAACACACTAATATTCCTCAACACAATGTGACTGGATGTGCATGTGAGCAAGCCAGTTGATTGATGATCTCAGTTATTAACCAGTATTTTCTAATCCATTTCCCCCCAGGAGCTTCTTGGGAAACTCCGGAGCATCTTGAACAAGATGACTCCGGAGAAGTACGACTCCCTATCACAGTCTGTGTTGTGGATGGGCGGAGGAGCTCTACTGTGTTGTGGATGGGCGGAGGAGCTCTACTGTGTTGTGGATGGGTGGAGGAGCTCTACTGTGTTGTGGATGGGTGGAGCAGCTCTACTGTGTTGTGGATGGGTGGAGCAGCTCTACTGTGTTGTGACCGCACTGCCCGTGACCAGCCTGGCGAGGCTCAAAGGGGTGGTGGAGCTGGTGCACGAGAAGGCCATCTCAGAGCCCAGCTTCGCCTCCACCTACGCCACACTGTGTGGCAGCCTTGCTGCTGTAAGTAGGATTGATTCCTTTCTGGCTCAGAGGAAATGTCCATGTCTCTGTTGGTCTGCTCACTGTCTTTGTCCTGCATGGAAGACAAAATACAGTTTTAGCGGTCCACTTCTTCTCCTCACCTCCACCTCTGTCTGGTTCACAGATCACCGTCCAGAGGGACGATGGGAGCGGCTCCACTGTCAGGTTCCGCACCCTCCTCCTGAAGAGGTGCCGGGAACTCTTTCAGGGGAAGAACAGTGGCGCTGCTGCGTCGGTATGCATCGATTAAACTTCACTTTTTTACTACAGCTCTTGTAAAGACTTGTCTGAATGACTTCCCAAGGCTAATATTCATATCTGACTCATGTTACTTCTTGTTGTCTTCAGTCCACGGAGCCTGAGGAGGCTCAGCAGAAGAACCGGAGACGAGCCCTGGGGAACCTCACCTTCATTGGTGAGCTCCTCAAGGCTGGGCTCCTGGGAGAGGCAGTTGTGGTCGGCTGCATGGACCGGCTCCTCCAAGACGCCACCGAGGAGTCTCTGGAGGGTCTGTGCAGGCTGACCCCAACTGCCGGTCGGGACCTCGCCCAGAAGGCCAAGGTGAGACTGAACAAGTGGATTTGTGGATTCAGCACAGTTTGCAGAGACGTTGATGAGGGTTTCTCTTTTGTTGTTATGAAGCAGAGAATCAAAAATGAACGTACGTCTCAACTACTCTGTGTTTTTTTCCATCAGTCACAACTGGACAAGGTTTTCAAGGACATCCAAAACCTCCTCAAGACCCACAAGATGTCCTCCAGGACCAAGTTCATGCTTTTGGACCTGGTAGACCTCAGAAAGGTGAGTCCTGCAAAGCTCATGCTTTACCCTCCATTGAGTCATTTTCTTGATTTCTTGAACTTCCTGAAACACAATATTTGTGTCCTGCTCACATCTTGATTGCTCGTCTACTTGAAGTCCAAGTCGTGTTTAATTCATGATGAAACAAAGTGTGATTGGAGTCGATGCAAAGTAAAACTAAAAGAAACCCAAACAGTGTTTTTGTGACGTTACAGTTAGAAATATTGAAAAGTTGGGAACATTTTCAGTCCTTAGAATTCTAAAGTGTGATTTCAATAGAGACCCTGAAGTCTGAGCAACATGAGCTGACTGTGCTTTGGTATCTGAACTGAAACTGCAGAAAACGACGACTCATCAAAATCCTTTGTTTTTCTCAGAACAACTGAGTCTCCAGGAAGACCGAGCAGGGACCCAAAAAGATCTCCCAGGTCCACATGGCTGCTCGGAGGGAACAGGAGGAGAGCCTCAACAAAGCTCATCGACAGCTCTCCCCTGCCAGGGACATCCAGAGGGAGAGAGAGCAGAGGGAGAGGAGGGAGAGAGAGGAGAGGGAGAGAGAGGAGAGGGAGAGGAGAGGGAGAGGAGGGAGAGAGAGGAGAGGGAGAGAGGAGGGAGAGGAAAGGGAGAGAGGAAAGGGAGAGAGAGGAGGGAGAGAGAGCAGTGGGAGAGAGAGGAGAGGGAGAAGAGGGAGAGAGAGGAGAGGGAGAGAGAGGAGAGGGAGAGGAGGGAGAGAGAGGAGAGGGAGAGGAGGGAGAGAGAGGAGAGGGAGAGAGAGGAGAGGGAGAGGAGGGAGAGGAGAGGGAGAGGAGGGAGAGAGAGGAGAGAGAGGAGAGGGAGAGGAGGGAGAGAGGGAGAGACAGGAGAGGGAGAGGAGGGAGAGAGAGGAGAGGGAGAGAGAGGAGAGGGAGAGGAGGGAGAGACAGGAGAGAGGAGAGGGAGAGAGAGGAGAGGGAGAGGAGGGAGAGAGAGAGGAGAGGGAGCAGAGGGAGAGAGAGTGGAAAGAGAGAGAACAGCGAGGGAGAGAGCAGAGACAGATAGAAATAGAGCAAAGAGAGAGAGAGCAGAGACAGAGAGCGATACAGCAAAGAGAGAGAGAGCAGAGAGAGAAGGCAGCTAGAGAGAGAGCTGAGAGAGCGAGGCCGGCTGTTCAAAGAATGGAGCGAGAGAGAGGAGTGAGAGCCAGAGCCATGATTCTACAAGTTGTGAGCGGCAGCAGAGAGAGAGAAGAAAGAGAGCATCAAGCCAGACAGCAGAGAGACCAGCGCATGAATGTTCAACTGTGTTGAGAAGTTCAAATAAAACTTTTACTTCTCAAACATTCACGTTTCTTCTCTTGATCATTGGAAATAACACAAACTACACTGTAAAAAAGGACCGTGATATTTACATAAAACTACGTAAAATCCCTACAGAAAAGTATTGTAAACCAAAAAACATATAATTTTTGTTAAAATCACAGTGAACTTTTGTAAACTATTAAACAGAAAGTTTTGTTATATTTACAACAACAATATGTGATTATAATCAAATTCATTTGTTAAAACTACAAATATAGGAAACAAAAACAGAGAAATATTGTACGGTAATACTCATGACAAAACAGTTTTGTTAATTTGACGCGCAAATATTGTAAAAACTATAGTTATAGTCAGTTGTTTTTAAAAAAAATACAAAAAATATATGCAAGTTACTTTACAAGTTTATGCTGTAGGGATACTTTTGACAACAATGATTGATGAAATAATGCAAATTGAGGTCTGGGCCTATATGGTTTTCGAAAAAAAATTAATTGTGAACCTGAGAGGTTGTATTGCCTATGGAAGAGATTAGGGCCTGCGATGGATTGGCGACCTGTCCAGGGTGTATCCTGCCTTCCGCCCAAGTATACCTGGGACAGGCTCGTGTTATTTATTGTCATTTATATTTTCTAAAGTAATGTGAGGGTTGAGTAGAGTGTTGGCAAAATGCATTTCATTGCATAAACTGTACAATGTGCTTTTAATTCATTGACAAATAAATTAAATTTCAATTTCAAAATTTCAATTTCAAACTTTTTCTCACAATTCTGACTTTAATCTCAGAATTCTGACTTTTTTTCACAGAACAATAATTAAACAAATGTTTTGGACCTTGATTTTTTTCAGTGGCCCTAATCCTGTTCCGTAGTTGCCTATTTATTTATATGTAAAGTATATAATTTGTCATAACATTAAAATTTTTGGTATTTGTAGCATATTGAGTGTAAATGGAAAATTAGTAGGGTATATGCAAAGTAACTTTCTATTTCGACGTAATCCATGAATGCTTTATGTTTCTTTTAGTCTTTAAAATTCAATGTTTTAATGTGCCTCCTCTAACCACAGACACAAACTCGTAATCTCTCTGCACTGAGTCCACCTAATTTTGATTTGAATTTTAAACTTAAAAGTGCCCAGCCGAAGCTCATCTCTGATTGGACAATGACGTGAGAGGAAGGAGCGGAGAAGGTTCTGGTTCACGGCTGCAGCCGAGGTCAACTAACGAGCCAGAGCACGAGCAGCGTCCACGGAGCTGCGGCGCACAAATCTTCGGACCACTTGGTTGTTTTTGGAAGTTTTTACAACAAATCAGCAATTTTAAGAAGCGTGTTGGTTGACATCTGTGGCTGTTCCTTTGGGAATTTGAACGTGTGCACGGTCAGCTTCATGTTTAGGCTACTTTTTTTTTTAAACGAAAATGTTTGCTGAAAGCACATGGTGTAAGCTAGCAGTAGATCATTGAATGGTGAATTAGTTCAACTGAAAAGCTCAGAAAGTACTTGCAATCCTAAATATGATCACCTGCGTCTTTTGTAAAAAGGAATTGGCTACATTAAGAGGATATGTACAACATTGCAGAGTGCATAGGAATGAGCCTCGTTGTCTTTTCAAATGTTTTGGCGCCAACTGTAGTAAAACATTTACCACTTACGCAGCATTCAAGGGCCATTTTTATCGTGTGCACAATGCACCGGCACTGCAAGCTGTTCCTAAAGCTGTTATTGCAGATTTAAAATGTGCAATTTCATTATGTGCTGGCCATTTTCAAACAGTGAAAGAACTAGTGTCTCACTTAAATGATCATATTGAAGAGGGCAGGTCTGTGTCATGCCCGGTAAGTGGTTGTAAGTACGTCTTTACAAAAAAGTCATCATTTACTTCTCACATGTGTAGGAAGCATAAAGCATGCTCCCCCGATGGTATTGATGTCATGTACAAGGAATTGTGCCCTCAGCCATCAAATGTCATTGCCAGTACAGTTGAATTGGAAAACACACATGAAGCCATGCCAACAGCTAGTACAACTAGTGATATTCCAGAGAATGAAAGTCAGTCTTATTTCAGAAACCTGTGTCTCTTTTACCTTAAACTGCAAGGACAGCTTCTTATCCCTGCCTCTACTGTACAGACCATTGTTGAGGAAATGCAAAATGTGCACGAGTTAGGCCAAGCCTACACAATAACTAAAGTAAGTTCTTTATTAAAAAATGATATGGGCCTAGCCGATGAAGCAGTCACTAAAATCTGTGACTGCATTAAAGAGTCAGATTTGTTCTCTGCCTGTCATCAGGGACAATTAAGAACAACATACACCAGAAATCAGACATTCACTAAAATGTTTAAATACACGGAACCCATAGAAGTGGCATTGGGAATGGATGAAAACATGACACAAAAATGTGCATATTACATACCAGTGGCAGAAACTCTGAAGAGCTTTTTAGAGTCAGATCTATGGAGGAATACACAGTCACAACAGTTTGGAGATCCTGATGTAGAGGTATTTACAGATTTGTATGATGGACAAAATTTCAAAGGTCACCAGTTCTTTAATGAGAACCCTGAAAGCCTAAAACTGATTTTGTACCAAGATTCTTTTGAAGTTGTGAATCCCCTGGGTTCTGCTAAAAAGACGCACAAAGTACTTGCAGTCTATCTTTCATTAGCAAATTTACCCATTCATTTGCGTTCAAATACTGATAATATGTTTTTAGTCTTGTTGTGTGCTGAGAAAGACTTTAAGCATTTTGGAGTAGCCAGTGTTTTCTCAAAGTTGTTGGCAGATCTGAAATCGTTGGAGACAGATGGAATAAATGTAGATGGAGAAATGGTAAAAGGGGGTCTATACTGCATTGCCGGGGATAACTTGGGTTCTCATTGCATAGGTGGGTTTACAGAGAACTTCAGCTGCTCTCGATATTTTTGCAGGTACTGTGAAATCACAAGAAGTGAGTTTCAGGCTGATCCGAATGCCTGTGGTCCTCCACGCATCCCAGAGACGCATGACACAGCTGTTGCCGATCTCCAGGTTGAAAACATCCATGAAGTCAGAGGAATAAAGGTAAACTCTATCTTTAATACCCTTGAGTCTTTCCACGTATCCCAGCCTGGTCTCCCGCCTTGTTTAGGTCACGACCTCTTTGAGGGAGTCGTGTCCTATGATCTAGCACTGTACCTGAATAACATCATAAAAAAGAAAAAATGGTTCACATACTTGAACAGGCGTATCAAACAGTTTAAGTATAAAGGATCTGAAGCTCTCACAAAGCCATGTGCTGTCAAACCTGATGGAGCCAAGCTATCAGGACAAGCCATTCAAAACTGGAATCTTTTGAGATTACTACCAGTTTTGATTGGTGACAAAGTGCAAAACCATGAGGATGAAGTATGGCAGTTAGCTCTCCAGCTCAAAGACATTGCAGATCTTATTTGTGCTCAGAACATTTCCTTGTCCCAGATAGCATATCTGGACATTTTAATCCAAGAATATTTGGAGTTGAGAAAGATGTTGTTTCCTGAAATTCAACTAAAACCCAAGCACCACTATTTGCGCCATTATTCATCACTGTTGTTGAAATTTGGTCCATTGATGAGGTTATGGACACTTGGGTTTGAAAGTAAACACAGTTATTTTAAAAGATGTGCCAGACACTTGAAAAACTTCAGAAACATTTGTCAAACGTTGTCACAGCGACATCAGATGTATCAGGCATATCTTTTAGCTGGGCAATGCAGTAAACTACTGCAAGTGAAAGACTGCTGTGTGTTTTATCCCAGCCTCTACAGTGACACTATTAAACATGCAGTCAGGGAGTGAGCCTTTTCAGAGAGCTATACCACAGTTAGCACAGACATTCAGCACAAGGGCACTGCATATAAAAAAGGACAGTTTCTTGTGTACAGAAACGATGAGTGTATGGAGTTTGGTGAACTTCTACTCATCTTGATTCAAAATGACACATCTGTCTGTTTTGATGGATATCCACAAAGGCATCTTCCTCTCAGAATACCATCTGTATTCTGTGACAAAGGACAGTCTTGGGTTCCAGTGTATCAACATTAATGACCTGCCCGATTTCTATCCTTTGGTATCCTACATTCTTGGTGGATACCAAGTCATTCCACTAAAACACAGTATTATGGCAAAATAAAGTCTGATTAAAGCTCACTCACTTCTCTCTGTAAATAGTTTGACATTAATATGTGTTACCTGATGTATGCCCCTGCTCTGTTAAGTGCATGTACTGTATATTTTTTCTGTTCTGTTTGAAGGTGGCATTTTTTTGTCAGAGCAAAGATGAGTGACTCAGAGCGAACCTTCCTAGATATTGCCATCATGGAAGTCCTACCAGAACTTCCAGCTGCCAACAAAATTATCCTGGTGGAGCACTTGCAGTCGATTGCAGTCGAGACATATGATGATCTACGCTTCGTAACGGAGGCTGATTTGATGACAGCATTAAGACCTGTACAAGCCAGAAAGCTTCTGTCTGTTTGGAAATGGAAATGTAAGTAAAAACATCACAAAACTACTCAAAATTAATAGCAGACATGGACATTGTGGAATATTGTGCAGTGTGAATCATAATCTTATTTTTTTTGTCATTTAAAGACCAAACTCCCGAAAACAGCTCACTAACATCTCTGGAAGCCTCACCTTCCCAATCGCTGTCATCACTCTCTGTTTCATCCCGAAGTTCATCATCATCATCCTCCTCCGCCAGCCCAGGACTAGACACACAGTGGGACGACAACTTTGAAATTCCATGGAGTAAATTTCCTGAGGAACTGATGGATTCTTTGGAGAGGGGAAAAAGGCCAGGCCCAAGACTGAGGAGGCAAATGGTCCGGATTGTTGTGACTGAGATGGTGGAAAAATGTCCTCATGTAGGTAAAAAACATTCAAACTAACGTAGCAAAACAAATGGTGGCAAAATATCCCAATTCTCTGCAAGACGTAATAGAGGGCGATGTTGTTGGAACAGGCGACCATTCCCTTGTCAAACAGTTGCAAAACAGAATCGAAAATGTGAGACGCACTTCAACACCCAAAATAATAAAAAGAAAACATCAGGCTGATGACTCAGACACAGATGAGATCCCATTAGAAGAGAGAGCAGCAATGCAGGACACTTACGGATGCATTAAATGGAATGTAACATTTCTGCCCCGTGAAGAAACTCAAGTGAGCCAACAGCTACACATTGAAAAGCTTAAGGTGATGTTCCAGCACTCGGATTCCAATCCAGAGGAGGTCAAATGTCTGATGAAGTCCACTTTTTACACACAGCGTCAACATGTCAACCAGGGGAAAAGTATCAGATACCTTAGAGAGGAGTGGCCATTTTTGTTTGGTGACCTTGGCATGTCAGTTCACTTCAAGGAACTGACTGGGATTGACCTCAAAGAGACATTCACACAAAATTTGGATTTGAAGGGGAAAAGGCTTCTCAACCACAGTTTGTCAGCAAGAGCAAGAAGTTCCTTCAGAATTACACAAGGCTTCAGAGGATGCGAGGACAGCAAAGTGACTGCTCATGATGTGAAGGAGATGCTCTTGCTTCTGATCAACTACTTCGATGAGAAGGAGGAGTCCATGTTCTTCCATGTAGAACATACATGTCTGGCAGAAGAGGTCAAACTGGAGCAAGTGCCTCTGACACCCACTGTTATTGTCTGTGGTAAGTCAGTTTCATGTCTTTTTTTTTTTTTTTAATGTGAGTGCAGTGCTTATAACCTGTTAAATAATTTGTTCATAGGACTGTCCTGCTACTCTTCAAGAAGATACATGTTGAGTCTGGATCGGAGCGTTGTCAACACAAACATCTCCTCCTTCATTTCTGCACTGTGCCTCATGTTTGGAAGCTACTATTGTTTCAACGTTCATTATCCATCTGAGCTGGCTTCAACTCTGGACTTTCTTCAAAGGTGAGTATGGTCTGGGTCTGACTGTTGGCCTTGGCTCTGGGTGTGGGTTAGTATTTCCTGATGGGTGCCATCATTTTTGTCCATGATTGTATATATGTATATTTTGCTTTTTTGTTTAAAACGCACTAATTAAAATGCTTGATATGCTTTTATTCTACAGGTGTTTCTTCTCGATAAACCCTGAAAAAGGAACCAAAGTAGAAAACAAAAACTCAAAGCGTCGTGAACCCTCGTGTCCTCACCCTGGTACAGGATCTCTCCGATCATGAGTGGCGTCAAACCTAAATATGGACTCTTTCTGTGGACTGTTGTTTGAGAAGAGGTTACTTTTAGTTTTTGCTTTGTTAAATCTACAATGTGTATGATGGTAATTAAGGCACAGTATACACTTTTTGTTTTAAAGTCTATTCTGGTAGAGGGTCTGCCACCAGCCTTTTTTTCTTTTTTCGAAGATGTCGGCAGGAATGCTCCAAGTTTTTTTTTGTTTTTTTTCCCAGCGTAATACTGTGTTGCTGCTTTGTTTCTAGACTGTTTAGGGTTGTTTCCCAACAAGTGTTTTTCCAAGAGTGTTATGACACACGGGCAAGTGCATGGTGACAGCCTTATACAGCAGTGTTGCTCGGGATGATTCTGAAATATAAATACATTATGTAGCTATCTCAACTAAATGTTCTTTCTTAGTCACTGGCTCAACCACTCACAAACACAAAAGCATACAGTCCAGTGTGTCAGTCGGGATGGAGAAAGAGTGTGCGTGAGAGATTTGATGGGTGTGGAATATGCAAATAGCTCGTTCACAAAGCTCCCCGCAAATTGGCGTCACCATTGCTCAAATGCTATTACCACATTACCATTACAACATTTCCAAAATGTTCATCTGTTCCAGAGGTACTGCTTTTCACTTTGTTAAATCTACAATGTGTAATATCGTAATTAAGGCAGAATATGTAATTTTTGTTTTAAAGTAACTTTTTCTGGTAGAGGGTCCGCCACCTGCTTGTTTCTTTACGATGTTCTAGCTTTGCAGGAATGCACCACAGCATAGTATAAAACTTATCTGTCTTGCATTCATTCAATTAGAACTGTTTTTATTGCAGAAAATACCTTAAACATGCATTCTTACTGTGAGGGGACTGACCGCTCCACAGATCTGACCTGTAACTTGGCCTGTTGGCATCACCTCATTATCTCCAAGATAAGTAAGGTTTATGCCATATTGTGAAACATTCCAGACAAAGCAATAGCATCTATATGTAGACCAGTAGGGGGCAGATCCCCCATATTCAGTATTTAAGAAAATTGATTTTGATTGAATTTGGTTGCTGTTATGCACCTGGCAATTAAGTTTTGTTAAAGTGGCAGAAGAATGTCCAGATATAAAGAGACTAATCTTCTGGAATATTTTAACTTGGGTTCAGTTATAGCTACAAAAAACATTACATGTAGTTTCTTTGCATGTTGTATACGTTGAAAAAAAAATCCATCCAATTGTTAAATACATTTCTCAGAAGTGATATTTTTCCTCTCGTCTTTTCTCAAGATGTATTTTTACATGATTTGGTGTATGTGTAGTAGTAATCATTTTGCAGGTTTTTAAGTAAATTTTGCATTATAACTTGATCATTAAAACATAAAAATATTGCATATGAGTAGATTTTATGTATAATATACAGAACAGCTCAATTTAAAATGCGCAGTTTTACTGTTGTTCTACCAGTTTGAATGAGTTTTTTATTCGATGTTTCCCTGTTAATTTTATCATTTATCGATGCACAATGAACTATTATTGCATGTAAAATATATAGGAAATTGTCTGTCTATATACATCACCTTTATGCAAAATTAACAGGGTTTTTTTGTAGACTTCACAGTTTCTTAATGGAAATTAGGCTGTGATTTCGTTCCCTGTAAATCAATTTACATATTTTGTCCGTAAAGTTATCTACTGTGCTGCTGTATATTTTACAGGAATTCTCTGGTGAATGAATATAAAATTTATTTAAAAGGGACAATGTACAGTTAAAACATAAATGTTGCCATTTGATGCACTATACCAGATTGTAGCTTTAAGCTAATTTGCATCTGTAGTCCCTTGGCAGGTCACAAAAATACAACACAGTAACAAGACAGATTAAACAGTATACAGGGATAAAACACCACAACAACATGGCTACACACGTCTGCGTGCAACTCCCCCCACCTCCCCAAGAGATGTCGGTGGAGAATCAAAAATGGCGGTGTTGCGAGCGCCGCCATACTTATTTACCGATCGCCGCCATTTTGAAATTGGGCGTACCGGAAGTGACGTTAACAGAAGCGACATACAGGAAGTGACGTAACAGACCCCGAGGAACGTCGGGAATTACGTTTTCGGAGGCCCACCCACCGGAAGTGACGTTGGAGGACCCACTCGCCGGAAAAAAACTGTGCGCAGCGCTTCAAACGCACATTTGTTCCCATTGCATTGTTTTCTTCACACGTGTACTCGAAGCTCAACAGAGTAAAGGATTGTCTTCTGCTAAGGTAAATAATTGCATTTTTTTCTATGTGTAAAGTATCAGCCTGCACTAATAAGAACGAAATAGTAGGTGGAGTTATACCAGTATTTAGAGACTATGTTTATACTCGCACTGGAAGACCGGAGCCAGATCAGCTTCACAACCTTCCATGAGGGAACAGATATGTTCATCTCTCCCCAACTGTGTCAGTCTGTCCACATATCTGCTGCTTTATTTCTCCGTCCAGACAACTCACAGTTTACTGTGTGCCTTCACTTATCACTCCTGCTAACTGCAGTTTCATCACAACATTTAGTTGCGTTTACGTCCTAAATGGCTGAATTTTGTCACGTGGGTGAAAAGCCTCAAAACGGTGTGCATCAGCCTGCACTAATAAGTAGGACATGGTTGATAGGTGTCATTATATCAGTATTAGTGAGAGGAAGAGTCGTTGTATAGTTATGTTGGGAGCAATTCAAGTAAGATCAGCTCAAAGTTTATGTTGCTCTTTTTTTATCTTTGTTCCATGTGTTGATTTATTTAGACCCGTACTGGTATTTTTTATCATACTGCATTACTGGATTTTTACAACCTGACTGGGATTTCTGTGTTATTATCAGAGCATCCAAATTAGAGAAAGTTTAATGGTTGTGAGGGAGATTGAATATCTTATATATAACATACTGCAATGAATCACTTGGATGCTTGTCAGTTTGCAATCATCAATGAGAGATCAGTACATTTGAACAAATACTAATGATTCTGATTTAAATATTTTTTCAGACGCAGTGTTCAATCAGAATGTCACGTCATCGTAGCAGCGAATGCGTGGGCATGGAGCATTCATATGCACACCCAACAATGCACACAGCATCTGTGCTGACCACGGATCCAGAGACCGTAAAGGAATTGAGTGTCGCATGTCTGCATGCAGAACACTCCTATGACTCATCAATCAAGTTTGAGATTTTTTATGTAACATAAGCTCAGTTTGTTTATTTTTATTCGTCTGTATTGCAACAGATCTTCGAGATGCTGAAAGAGATGGAGGAGGTCATGGAAATCAAGAAGGGGGACCTGAGACTCATCGATTACATTTTTGATGTTATGCTTCCAGAATTAAGATGATCAATCAATGGAGGACATCATAGAAGTAGTGGTCAATATTTTGTGTCTTTTGAAACCTATCTGCATGCACCTTGTCCATCTTTTTCAGATCATCATCAACATCCTGATGGCTGAAGGTCACACAAGGCTTCAAGCACAGGTCATCATAGCCAGTGGGAGAAAGTTCTAGCAAGCTCCTGTCGTCTGTGCTCTCATCCTCCCTGCCGGATGTCTATCAATATAGTGGTTTGAAGTCTCCTGTCCCAATTTTCAGAGTGTATCTTTTATCTATCTGTCTGTCCTCTCCTCTATCCTCTCACCCCAACCGGCCAGCAGAATGCCTCCACCTCTGAGTCTGGTTTCTGCAAAGATTTCTTCCTGTTAGAGGGACTTTTTCCCTTTCCACAGTCGCTCACGCTTGCTCATGTGGATTTGTTTGGTTTTGTCTTTAAAAGTGCTTTTAATATATAATAAAGAACAATGACGTGATTCATGGATGGTTTTATTCTTTTAAAGTTGTCAGAGGTACTTTTTGAAGGTTTGTCATGGACATTTACTCTGAAGTAACTACAGTTACTCTCCATTTTTGTAGTTAGTTTTGCTTAATGCACCACACATTGTCACTGCATGAATGAAGAAGGCAGATCAGTTTAGTAGCTGAACTCTACAGATGTGGTTCCAGCTGCAGTGTCTTGTTGAAATAGGTTCAGAGAGATATTGAATATGGAATATGATGGGGGGGGATTCTCCCTCTTCAATCCACTTGGCTCTGGACCTTATAAACACTCTGAGCTCTATTCACATAATATCTACCTGGATGTTTCTCCAGTGTTCTTGTGCTTCTTCAAACTGAACATGATCCATGAAACCGTGACGTAACTGAAGCAGTGACATCAGTTGTCCTTTTAAATATGGCGGCGACCACAAACACGCATGGCGGCGGCCAAAAACAAGTATGTCGGTGCCCATAAGCCACCATTGTGATACCGCACTGGCGAGGTTTGCGTTTTGAGAGTAGTATGGCGCTGACCGTGAGTAATAATGGCGGCGTCCACAAACAAGCATGTCAGCGGCCGTACACCGCCATTTTTATACCGCACTGGCGAGGTTTCAAGTCTGGAGGAGCACGGTTGCATTGCGGATCATGTACTCTTGCCTCCCACCGACAGTGACGCTATAATTGTGCGTCGGAACAAAACATTGCATGTAGTACTGCCTCCCACCAACAGTGGCGCTGGGGTGGTGATTCGGATCCAAATGGCCGAACAAGATGGCGGCGGTGGATTCCCCACCGACGGCTTCTCCACCTCCCTCATCCCAGCCACGCCCACACCCACACACACAAAAAGAAGTCTACGGACCAAACTAGTGGTTGCAGAGCTGAGCAGCTTTTAACAGATTTTTGAGGTTGGATTTGAAGACTCTGAGAGAGCTACTGCCCCTTACGGCGTCAGGTAAGGTATTCCACTGGTTTGTGGCTCTTACAGAAAAAGCAGATTGCCCCGCTACAGTGCGGCGAAATGGTATGGTACAATCTCGTATGGAGGATATTCTAGTGGATCTGATGGAATTTGACGAGCGAGCGTGGATAAAAACACATAATGGCTGTGGGGCCAAACCATTTAAAATTTTATAGACCATACACAAATTGGTGACTAACCTAAAATTCTCAAAGCTCAATAACTCATGTTTCTCAAGTATCCTACAATGATGATAACGAATTGGCTTTTTGTCCAGTGTTTTTAAAGTTTGTTTGTATAAAGACTCCAGAGGTCTCAGAGTAGATTCACCAGCCTGCCCCCTGCAGGTGATACAATATGACATGCGGGACAGAATCATGGCGTGCATAAATATCTTGGCTGCATCCAGAGAGAGACAATTTCTGATTTGTTTAAAATTAACTAAATTGTATTTTATGGTTTTAACCATTTTTTTAACATGTTTCTTAAAATTTAAATTTGGATCCAGAAACACGCCAAGATATTTAAATTCAGTAACTATATCAATTCGTTCACCTTTAATGAGAATCTCAACATCAGGGATTTGTACCATGGTTTTAGAAAAAAACATACATTTTGTTTTGTTTACATTTAAACTCAAACATGATTGATCAAGCCAAAGAGTGATTCTCTCCAGTGCAGTTGTTAACTTAGCAGCTGCTAAGTCAGCTGTTTTAGCATGTACATGAACAACAGTGTCATCTGCGTACATCTGCAGATCGACATCAGCACACTGTTCAGCAAGATCATTAATATAAAGACTAAATAATAAAGGACCTAATACAGATCCTTGTGGGACTCCCATAGTACATGTCCTGTAACTGGATTGTGCATCACAGACTTTAACACATTGCCTCCTGTTTGATAAATATGATGACATCCAAGCCAGAGCTCTAGGCGAAAAATTCAATTTAGAAAGTTTTGATATTAAGACACTGTGGTTAACTGTATCAAATGCTTTACGCAGGTCTAAAAATACAGCACCAACTACTCCTCCTTTATCAAGCCGTGATTTAATTTGCTCTATTAAATGTAAGGAGGCAGTCTCGGTTGAATGGTTCGCTCTAAAACCAAATTGCATACAATGTAGACCAAAATTGCTGGTGTTAAGAAATGAGGTCAGTTGTTCAATGACAACCTTTTCAGCAATTTTTGAAAATACTGGCAGTATGCTTATAGGTCGATAGTTACTAGCTTCAAGGCGGTCTCCAGATTTAAAAACAGGTGTGACAATGGCACATTTCCAGTCCTCAGGAAAAAGACTACGTTTAAAAGAGAGATTAATTAAGTGAGTGACAGGACAGGATAAAATATCCTTATGTGACTTAACAAACTTGGTGTCAAAGTGAAAAGCATCTCTAGATTTGGAGCTTTTCAGAGAGCTGATGATTTTTTGTACTTGTGACACATTTGTTTCTACCAGTTGGAAGACCGGGGCTGTTTTATCTAGTGGAGCAACATCCAGTTTTCTTGTTGGAAATTTTTTCCCAAGTTCACATACAGATTCAAGAAAAAAATTATTAAGAGCAGAAGCAACAACACGATTATCTTCAATTAACTCTCCCTGTACTTTTAATATAAGATCTCCTATAGATTTATGGTTTCTCCTTGTGAGATCATCTATATTTTTCCATATCAATTTAATGTTGCCTCTTGCCTCATTTAAAATATTGACATAAAATCGGGATTTAGCTGATCTTAGTTCTTGGATAACTTTGTTCCTCAAACCTTTATAAACCAGCATATCAGTTTCTCTTCTAGTTTTAATTGCCTTCCTCAGTGCAGCATCTCTAGTTTTCATCAGCTTCCATAAATTCTCATTGAACCAAGGTAAATTATTTTTGTTTTTAAATTGTGTCTTGACATTCACACTAAATCTCTCTTTCACAGAATTAATTTTGTTAGTGAAAGTGTTACACCCATAGTTCAGATCATCAGAGGATAATACATCATCCCAATTCAAACTATTAATTTCACTTGCAAATTCTTCTTGTTTAGCTTTCGGTATGCACTTGCAGATTTTTGTCTTATTTGCTGTGTTCCTAAATCTATTTTTAGACAGTTTTCTAGCACACAGAGTTAAATTATGGTCGGATAGGCCGCCAATTAAATTATAACTTTTCGTTATTCTTTCTGCTCTGTTGGTAAATATCAAGTCAATCTGTGTACTTGAGCATTTTGCAATCCTAGTTGGGCCTTTTACTAGTTGTTTTAAGTGGAATTTTTCGGTAATCATTTTTAGTTTTTTCCTTTTGGTTTTATCCTCCCAATTCACATTAAAATCACCCATAAGCAATAGTTCTTTGTTGTGATTGCACTCATTCAAGACTTCAGCAAGTTGATCATAAAAAGTGTCATCTGCAGAGGGAGGCCGATAGACACCTATAATGTTAAAAGACATTTGTTTAGACAAAATAATTTTTATCCCAACATATTCCAAAGTGTTACCCGCTTTATAAACCTCGCGCTCACATTTAATGCCTTCTCTTACATAAAAAAGCACCCCCCCTCCCCTTCCATCCGGTCTGTCTCGTCTAAAACATTGATATCCAGGCACTGTAAATACACTTGAGGGAGTAGACTGTTTCAACCACGTCTCGGTCAGACAAAGAAAGTCTATATTTGAGTCAGACAGAAGATGAATTAGCTGATTGCTTTTTGGAGTAATGCTCCTGATGTTAAATTGTCCGCCGAATAGCCCCCTTGGTTTCAGCTTCGGGTCCCACAAAACTTTCGCATGATTGACAGTTTGAAAAGTTTTGAATAACCTCTGTCTCTTCACTGCGGGGTTACAACGCACAGCGGCATCTTCAGCAGATTTAGTAGGGCAGACAGTGGACCTATCAAGGTCTCCACAGTCCAGGAACGATAAGTTATTCATTAAGTCACCATGTCCGAGATTTAAATGATAAGTGGAGAAGCCCGACTCAGGGGGTTCATGCTCACTCACCACCGGTAGCACCGAGTGAATCGCGGACACAGGGACTGCGCCGGGGCTGTGCAGCGCTCCAGTGGTCACTGGCCCAGGATTTAGCTGAACATCTCCGGCCAGCAGGAGCAGCGTGAGGAGGAGACCTGCCATTCTCCGGAGCGGTGTAATGGATGAGCGACCCACTGGGACAGTAATGCGCTCCGGCAGTTGGGCTCGCTTGGCCACGAACCGGCGCCTGCTCCAGGTTCAGACGCCGGGAGTGCACGGTGGCACAGGTGGTTTCCATCAGCGTTGATTGCTCTGGCCAGGTAGATACGCACAGGTGATGCGACAGTGAGTAGCAACAATAGCCCAAAAAGCACTCCATAAAACACATTCCAGGCCTTTTTGCTGTTAAAAGACTGCTTTGCCGTCAATACAGTTTTTAATTGGCATGTTCTGCGGCATAAACGGCCTCCTTGATGGAAAAGGACGCGCGGGGTCGTAGGACCTGCCACACCGCAACTCCGCGCTGCCGCCATTCTTCGTTCAAGCCACCTTCTCCTGGGTAACCCCAGCTGCCAGCGTTTTCCTGTAAAAACAAAATTTTTTTTTTTACAGTGTACACACTGATCCACAGGCTCAGTTACACTTTCTTTGCACACAAACGTGTATTTTTTTGCAGCTTTCACAGGATACTGGCGTTTTATATCGTCTAACTTCTCCTATATTCAAATCAAATACTAAAGTTCCTGAGAAATAAGTGTGAAAGTTGGTGTTTGGTCTGCTGCAGTGTTGTAGTCGTAGTGTTCATATATAGTCAAAGTGGCTTTTCCACATTTCTACAGTCTAAATGTATTTAAACTGGGACACGACAGGACCGACTCCGTTCAGCAGGGATGTGCTGAACATCCCAGCGTGGGCATGTGGACGTTTCTGTCTTTTGTAATCTAATTCTTCTAACAACAAACACTGTCCTTTCTGCAGGACAATATGATCGTCACATCAGTGGCTACTCTTTGTAAAATAGTCCATCGTAAAACACTAAATAATATGGTAAGAACAATTTCTATTCATATCTCTCACACACACACACACACACACACACACACACACACACACACACACACACACACACACACACACACACACACACACACACACACACACACACACACACACACACACACACACACACACACACACACACACACGCACACACGCACACACGCACACACACACACACACACACACACACACACACACACCCCGCTCTGTGATTAACCCCCCGCGCTGCCCTGACCTTCGCCGGCCAGGACGCCAATGGCCCCGGGCCCCGAGCGCTGTAATGCTGTAATTGAGGGGCAACAGCTGCCTTTTTAATGGACCTTCACCTGGTTGGAGCGGCGCCGCTCCACCCGAACACCGACGGCTCCTCCCGCACAGGTTCTGCTTCAAGGTTCAAGGTGTTTTTTATTGTTTTTTATCAACAGTAAAAGCAGGTTTCACAGTGAATGAAATTCTTATTTTGCCGTCTACCCTGGAGCCGACCTACATAGATAAGTATATACACAAAAATTAGAATGAAATAAAATAAAATAACAGAGCAGTGCAAAAATTAGTAAGAAAGTGAGATGTGCAAAGTAAACATGTCAGCAGCTGTTCAGACGTCTGATGGCGACGGGGAAGAAAGAGTTTTTCAGTCCGTTGGTTTTGCTTTTCAAGCTTCTGAACCTCCGGCCTGAGGGGGGGGGGGGCAGTCTGTGTTGTGGATGGGTGGAGCAGCTCTACTGTGTTGTGGATGGGTGGAGCAGATCTACTGTGTTGTGGATGGGTGGAGCAGATCTACTGTGTTGTGGATGGGTGGAGCAGCTGTACTGTGTTGTGGATGGGTGGAGCAGCTCTACTGTGTTGTGGATGGGTGGAGCAGATCTACTGTGTTGTGGATGGGTGGAGCAGATCTACTGTGTTGTGGATGGGTGGAGCAGCTGTACTGTGTTGTGGATGGGTGGAGCAGATCTACTGTGTTGTGGATGGGTGGAGGCAGCTCTACTGTGTTGTGGATGGGTGGAGCAGCTCTACTGTGTTGTGGATGGGTGGAGCAGCTCTACTGTGTTGTGGATGGGTGGAGCAGCTCTACTGTGTTGTGGATGGGTGATGCAGATCTACTGTGTTGTGGATGGGTGGAGCAGCTCTACTGTGTTGTGGATGGGTGGAGCAGCTCTACTGTGTTGTGGATGGGTGGAGCAGATCTACTGTGTTGTGGATGGGTGGAGCAGCTCTACTGTGGACCCTGTGCTGGTAGAGGCTCTGCAGCGAGGCAGTGGAGTTCTGCTGATCCTCTCTGCAGGCCACTGCGCTCCGCCACAGTAGTGTTGTCGTACCAGGTGAGATGCACCAGGTGAGATGCAGCTGGTTAAGGTTTCTCCACCACACTGTAGAACTTCCTGAGTATCCTGGGAGACATGCCCAATTTCTTCAGCCTCCTCAGGAAGGCTTGTAACAGACAAGACATTGTAACAGGGCAAGAATTTCACTGTGTGATTGTGGGTTTTTCTCCTTTTTTTAAAAGAAAAAACAAGTACTCTTGTTGGCCCAGAATCTGTATTTTCCAAAGTGAATCATCAACCTCAAAATAACCCAAAGTGGAGTGTAGTATTTCCTTTACATTTCCAGTTACATTTGCTTTATAAAAAAAAAAAAGCTTCTCCATGATTTAATTCAATGAACCTTGCAAGATTCGCGAGGCGAATATATAGTAATTAAACTAATTATTGTTTATATAAAAGTTATAATACTATTTACAACATCATTATAGTGCTGAAGTCTCAAGGAGCTGAAGGCTCAAGAAGGTGAGGAGCAGAAGGCTATAAAGGTGAGGAGCTGAAGGCTCAAAAAGGTGAGGAGCTGAAGGCTCAAGAAGGTGAGGAGCTGAAGGCTCAAAAAGGTGAGGAGCTGAAGGGTCAAGAAAGTGAGGAGTTGAAGGCTCAAGAAGGTGAGGAGCTGAAGGCTAAAAAGGTGAGGAGCTGAAGGCTAAAAAGGTGAGGAGCTGAAGGCTCAAGAAGGTGAGGAGCTGAAGGCTCAAGAAGGTGGGGAGCTGAAGGCTCAAGAAGGTGAGGAGCTGAAGGCTCAAGAAGGTGAGGAGCTGAAGGCTCAAGAAGGTGAGGAGCAGAAGGCTAAAAAGGTGAGGAGCTGAAGGCTCAAGAAGGTGAGGAGCTGAAGGCTAAAAAGGTGAGGAGCTGAAGGCTCAAGAAGGTGAGGAGCTGAAGGCTCAAGAAGGTGAGGAGCAGAAGGCTAAAAAGGTGAGGAGTTGAAGGCTCAAGAAGGTGAGGAGCTGAAGGCTCAAGAAGGTGAGGAGCAGAAGGCTAAAAAGGTGAGGAGCTGAAGGCTCAAGAAGGTGAGGAGCTGAAGGCTAAAAAGGTGAGGAGCTGAAGGCTCAAGAAGGTGAGGAGCTGAAGGCTCAAGAAGGTGAGGAGCTGAAGGCTCAAGAAGGTGAGGAGCTGAAGGCTCAAGAAGGTGAGGAGCTGAAGGCTCAAGAAGGTGAGGAGCAGAAGGCTAAAAAGGTGAGGAGCTGAAGGCTCAAGAAGGTGAGGAGCTGAAGGCTAAAAAGGTGAGGAGCTGAAGGCTCAAGAAGGTGAGGAGCTGAAGGCTCAAGAAGGTGAGGAGCAGAAGGCTAAAAAGGTGAGGAGTTGAAGGCTCAAGAAGGTGAGGAGCTGAAGGCTCAAGAAGGTGAGGAGCAGAAGGCTAAAAAGGTGAGGAGCTGAAGGCTCAAGAAGGTGAGGAGCTGAAGGCTAAAAAGGTGAGGAGCTGAAGGCTCAAGAAGGTGAGGAGCTGAAGGGTCAAGAAGGTGAGGAGCTGAAGGGTCAAAAAGGTGAGGAGCTGAAGGCTAAAAAGGTGAGGAGCTGAAGGCTCAAGAAGGTGAGGAGCAGAAGGCTAAAAAGGTGAGGAGCTGAAGGATAAAAAGGTTAAGGAGCTGAAGGGTCAAGAAGGTGAGGAGCTGAAGGATAAAAAGGTTAAGGAGCTGAAGGGTCAAGAAGGTGAGGAGCTGAAGGCTAAAAAGGTGAGGAGCTGAAGGATAAAAAGGTGAGGAGCTGAAGGGTGAAGAAGGTGAGGAGCTGAAGGCTCAAGAAGGTGAGGAGCTGAAGGCTAAAAAGGTGAGGAGCTGAAGGGTGAAGAAGGTGAGGAGCTGAAGGCTAAAAAGGTGAGGAGCTGAAGGATAAAAAGGTGAGGAGCTGAAGGGTCAAGAAGGTGAGGAGCTGAAGGCTGAAGAAGGTGAGGAGCTGAAGGCTGAAGAAGGTGAGGAGCTGAAGGATAAAAAGGTGAGGAGCTGAAGGCTAAAAAGGTGAGGAGCTGAAGGCTCAAGAAGGTGAGGAGCTGAAGGATAAAAAGGTGAGGAGCTGAAGGGTCAAGAAGGTGAGGAGCTGAAGGCTGAAGAAGGTGAGGAGCTGAAGGCTGAAGAAGGTGAGGAGCTGAAGGATAAAAAGGTGAGGAGCTGAAGGCTAAAAAGGTGAGGAGCTGAAGGCTAAAAAGGTGAGGAGCTGAAGTCTCAGAAGGTGAGGAGCTGAAGGCTCAAGAAGGTGAGGAGCTGAAGGCTAAAAAGGTGAGGAGCTGAAGGGTCAAGAAAGTGAGGAGCAAAAGGCTAAAAGGGTGAGGAGCTGAAGGCTCAAGAAGGTGAGGAGCTGAAGGCTAAAAAGGTGAGGAGCTGAAGGGTCAAGAAGGTGAGGAGCTGAAGGATAAAAAGGTGAGGAGCTGAAGGCTCAAGAAGGTGAGGAGCTGAAGGCTGAAAAGGTGAGGAGCTGAAGGCTGAAAAGGTGAGGAGCTGAAGGCTGAAAAGGTGAGGAGCTGAAGGCTCAAGAAGGTGAGGAGCTGAAGGCTCAAGAAGGTGAGGAGCTGAAGGCTAAAAAGGTGAGGAGCTGAAGGCTGAAGAAGGTGAGGAGCTGAAGGCTGAAGAAGGTGAGGAGCTGAAGGCTAAAAAGGTGAGGAGCTGAAGTCTCAGAAGGTGAGGAGCTGAAGGCTCAAGAAGGTGAGGAGCTGAAGGCTAAAAAGGTGAGGAGCTGAAGGGTGAAGAAGGTGAGGAGCTGAAGGATAAAAAGGTGAGGAGCTGAAGGCTCAAGAAGGTGAGGAGCTGAAGGCTGAAAAGGTGAGGAGCTGAAGGCTGAAAAGGTGAGGAGCTGAAGGCTCAAGAAGGTGAGGAGCTGAAGGCTCAAGAAGGTGAGGAGCTGAAGGCTCAAGAAGGTGAGGAGCTGAAGGCTCAAGAAGGTGAGGAGCTGAAGGCTCAAGAAGGTGAGGAGTTGAAGAGTCAAGAAGGTGAGGAGCTGAAGGCTCAAGAAGGTGAGGAGCTGAAGGGTCAAGAAGGTGAGGAGCTGAAGGCTAAAAAGGTGAGGAGCTGAAGGGTCAAGAAGGTGAGGAGCTGAAGAGTCAAGAAGGTGAGGAGCTGAAGAGTCAAGAAGGTGAGGAGCTGAAGGGTCAAGAAGGTGAGGAGCTGAAGGCTCAAGAAGGTGAGGAGCTGAAGGCTAAAAAGGTGAGGAGCTGAAGGCTCAAGAAGGTGAGGAGCTGAAGGCTCAAGAAGGTGAGGAGCTGAAGGCTCAAGAAGGTGAGGAGCTGAAGGCTATAAAGGTGAGGAGGTGAAGGGTCAAGAAGGTGAGGAGTTGAAGAGTCAAGAAGGTGAGGAGCTGAAGGGTCAAGAAGGTGAGGAGCTGAAGGCTAAAAAGGTGAGGAGCTGAAGGGTCAAGAAAGTGAGGAGTTGAAGGCTCAAGAAGGTGAGGAGCTGAAGGCTCAAGAAGGTGAGGAGCAGAAGGCTAAAAAGGTGAGGAGCTGAAGGGTCAAGAAGGTGAGGAGCTGAAGGGTCAAGAAGGTGAGGAGCTGAAGGGTAAAAAGGTGAGGAGCTTTAGTCTAAAGAAGGTGAGGAGCTGAAGGCTAAAAAGGTGAGGAGCTGAAGGATAAAAAGGTGAGGAGCTGAAGGGTCAAGAAGGTGAGGAGTTGAAGAGTCAAGAAGGTGAGGAGCTGAAGACTAAAAAGGTGAGGAGCTGAAGGCTCAAGAAGGTGAGGAGCTGAAGGCGCAAGAAGGTGAGAAGCTGAAGGCTCAAGAAGGTGAGGAGCTGAAGGCTAAAAAGGTGAGGAGCTGAAGGCTGAAGAAGGTGAGGAGCTGAAGGCTCAAGAAGGTGGGGAGCTGAAGGCTCAAGAAGGTGAGGAGCTGAAGGCTAAAAAGGTGAGGAGCTGAAGGCTGAAGAAGGTGAGGAGCTGAAGGCTCAAGAAGGTGGGGAGCTGAAGGCTCAAGAAGGTGAGGAGCTGAAGGCTAAAAAGGTGAGGAGCTGAAGGCTCAAGAAGTTGAGGAGCTGAAGGCTAAAAAGGTGAGGAGCTGAAGGCTCAAGAAGTTGAGGAGCTGAAGGCTAAAAAGGTGAGGAGCTGAAGGCTCAAGAAGGTGAGGAGCTGAAGGCTCAAGAAGGTGGGGAGCTGAAGGCTAAAAATGTGAGGAGCTGAAGGGTCAAGAAGGTGAGGAGCTGAAGGCTCAAGAAGGTGGGGAGCTGAAGGCTCAAGAAGGTGAGGAGCTGAAGGCTCAAGAAGGTGAGGAGCTGAAGGCTAAAAATGTGAGGAGCTGAAGGGTCAAGAAGGTGAGGAGCTGAAGGCTCAAGAAGGTGGGGAGCTGAAGGCTAAAGAAGGTGAGGAGCTGAAGGCTAAAAATGTGAGGAGCTGAAGGGTCAAGAAGGTGAGGAGCTGAAGGCTCAAGAAGGTGGGGAGCTGAAGGCTATAGAAGGTGGGGAGCTGAAGGCTCAAGAAGGTGAGGAGCTGAAGGCTCAAGAAGGTGAGGAGCTGAAGGCTAAAAAGGTGAGGAGCTGAAGGCTCAAGAAGTTGAGGAGCTGAAGGCTAAAAAGGTGAGGAGCTGAAGGCTCAAGAAGTTGAGGAGCTGAAGGCTAAAAAGGTGAGGAGCTGAAGGCTCAAGAAGGTGAGGAGCTGAAGGCTCAAGAAGGTGGGGAGCTGAAGGCTAAAAATGTGAGGAGCTGAAGGGTCAAGAAGGTGAGGAGCTGAAGGCTCAAGAAGGTGGGGAGCTGAAGGCTCAAGAAGGTGGGGAGCTGAAGGCTCAAGAAGGTGAGGAGCTGAAGGCTCAAGAAGGTGAGGAGCTGAAGGCTCAAGAAGGTGAGGAGCTGAAGGCTAAAAATGTGAGGAGCTGAAGGGTCAAGAAAGTGAGGAGCAAAAGGCTAAAAGGGTGAGGAGCTGAAGGCTCAAGAAGGTGAGGAGCTGAAGGCTAAAAAGGTGAGGAGCTGAAGGGTGAAGAAGGTGAGGAGCTGAAGGCTGAAAAGGTGAGGAGCTGAAGGGTGAAGAAGGTGAGGAGCTGAAGGCTAAAAAGGTGAGGAGCTGAAGGATAAAAAGGTGAGGAGCTGAAGGGTCAAGAAGGTGAGGAGCTGAAGGCTGAAGAAGGTGAGGAGCTGAAGGCTGAAGAAGGTGAGGAGCTGAAGGATAAAAAGGTGAGGAGCTGAAGGCTAAAAAGGTGAGGAGCTGAAGGCTCAAGAAGTTGAGGAGCTGAAGTCTCAGAAGGTGAGGAGCTGAAGGCTCAAGAAGGTGAGGAGCTGAAGGCTAAAAAGGTGAGGAGCTGAAGGCTAAAATGGTGAGGAGCTGAAGGTGCAAGAAGGTGAGGAGCTGAAGTCTCAGAAGGTGAGGAGCTGAAGGCTCAAGAAGGTGAGGAGCTGAAGGCTAAAAAGGTGAGGAGCTGAAGGGTCAAGAAAGTGAGGAGCAAAAGGCTAAAAGGGTGAGGAGCTGAAGGCTCAAGAAGGTGAGGAGCTGAAGGCTAAAAAGGTGAGGAGCTGAAGGGTCAAGAAGGTGAGGAGCTGAAGGATAAAAAGGTGAGGAGCTGAAGGCTCAAGAAGGTGAGGAGCTGAAGGCTGAAAAGGTGAGGAGCTGAAGGCTGAAAAGGTGAGGAGCTGAAGGCTGAAAAGGTGAGGAGCTGAAGGCTCAAGAAGGTGAGGAGCTGAAGGCTCAAGAAGGTGAGGAGCTGAAGGCTCAAGAAGGTGAGGAGTTGAAGAGTCAAGAAGGTGAGGAGCTGAAGGCTCAAGAAGGTGAGGAGCTGAAAGGTCAAGAAGGTGAGGAGCTGAAGGCTAAAAAGGTGAGGAGCTGAAGGCTGAAGAAGGTGAGGAGCTGAAGGCTGAAGAAGGTGAGGAGCTGAAGGCTCAAGAAGGTGAGGAGCTGAAGGCTAAAAAGGTGAGGAGCTGAAGGGTCAAGAAAGTGAGGAGCTGAAGGTGAGGAGCTGAAGGCTCAAGAAGGTGAAGAGCTGAAGGCTAAAAAGGTGAGGAGCTGAAGGGTGAAGAAGGTGAGGAGCTGAAGGATAAAAAGGTGAGGAGCTGAAGGGTCAAGAAGGTGAGGAGCTGAAGGCTAAAAAGGTGAGGAGCTGAAGGGTGAAGAAGGTGAGGAGCTGAAGGATAAAAAGGTGAGGAGCTGAAGGGTCAAGAAGGTGAGGAGCTGAAGGCTAAAAAGGTGAGGAGCTGAAGGCTCAAGAAGGTGAGGAGCTGAAGGCTCAGAAGGTGAGGAGCTGAAGGCTATGAAGGTGAGGAGCTGAAGGCTAAAAAGGTGAGGAGCTGAAGGCTCAAGAAGGTGAGGAGCTGAAGGTGAGGAGCTGAAGGCTCAAGAAGGTGAAGAGCTGATGGGTCAAGAAGGTGAGGAGCTGAAGGCTCAAGAAGGTGAGGAGCTGAAGGTGAGGAGCTGAAGGCTCAAGAAGGTGAAGAGCTGATGGGTCAAGAAGGTGAGGAGCTGAAGGCTCAAGAAGGTGAGGAGCTGAAGGCTAAAATGGTGAGGAGCTGAAGGCGCAAGAAGGTGAGGAGCTGAAGGCTCAAGAAGGTGAGGAGCTGAAGGCTCAAGAAGGTGAGGAGCTGAAGGGTCAAGAAGGTGAGGAGCTGAAGGGTCAAGAAGGTGAGGAGCTGAAGGCTAAAAAGGTGAGGAGCTGAAGGCTAAAATGGTGAGGAGCTGAAGGTGCAAGAAGGTGAGGAGCTGAAGGTTCAAGAAGGTGAGGAGCTGAAGAGTCAAGAAGGTGAGGAGCTGAAGGGTCAAGAAGGTGAGGAGCTGAAGGCTCAAGAAGGTGAGGAGCTGAAGGCTAAAAAGGTGAGGAGCTGAAGGCTCAAGAAGGTGAGGAGCTGAAGGCTCAAGAAGGTGAGGAGCTGAAGGCTCAAGAAGGTGAGGAGCTGAAGGCTATAAAGGTGAGGAGGTGAAGGGTCAAGAAGGTGAGGAGTTGAAGAGTCAAGAAGGTGAGGAGCTGAAGGGTCAAGAAGGTGAGGAGCTGAAGGCTAAAAAGGTGAGGAGCTGAAGGGTCAAGAAAGTGAGGAGTTGAAGGCTCAAGAAGGTGAGGAGCTGAAGGCTCAAGAAGGTGAGGAGCTGAAGGCTAAAAAGGTGAGGAGCTGAAGGGTCAAGAAGGTGAGGAGCTGAAGGGTAAAAAGGTGAGGAGCTTTAGTCTAAAGAAGGTGAGGAGCTGAAGGCTAAAAAGGTGAGGAGCTGAAGGATAAAAAGGTGAGGAGCTGAAGGGTCAAGAAGGTGAGGAGTTGAAGAGTCAAGAAGGTGAGAAGCTGAAGGCTCAAGAAGGTGAGGAGCTGAAGGCTCAAAAAGGTAAGGAGCTGAAGGCTCAAGAAGTTGAGGAGCTGAAGGCTAAAAAGGTGAGGAGCTGAAGGCTCAAGAAGTTGAGGAGCTGAAGGCTAAAAAGGTGAGGAGCTGAAGGGTCAAGAAGGTGAGGAGCTGAAGGCTCAAGAAGGTGAGGAGCTGAAGGCTCAAGAAGGTGAGGAGCTGAAGGCTCAAGAAGGTGGGGAGCTGAAGGCTCAAGAAGTTGAGGAGCTGAAGGCTCAAGAAGGTGAGGAGCTAAAGGCTAAAAAGGTGAGGAGCTGAAGGGTGAAGAAGGTGAGGAGCAAAAGGCTAAAAGGGTGAGGAGCTGAAGGCTCAAGAAGGTGAGGAGCTAAAGGCTAAAAAGGTGAGGAGCTGAAGGGTGAAGAAGGTGAGGAGCTGAAGGCTGAAAAGGTGAGGAGCTGAAGGGTGAAGAAGGTGAGGAGCTGAAGGCTAAAAAGGTGAGGAGCTGAAGGATAAAAAGGTGAGGAGCTGAAGGCTCAAGAAGGTGAGGAGCTGAAGGATAAAAAGGTGAGGAGCTGAAGGGTCAAGAAGGTGAGGAGCTGAAGGCTGAAGAAGGTGAGGAGCTGAAGGCTGAAGAAGGTGAGGAGCTGAAGGATAAAAAGGTGAGGAGCTGAAGGCTAAAAAGGTGAGGAGCTGAAGGCTCAAGAAGTTGAGGAGCTGAAGTCTCAGAAGGTGAGGAGCTGAAGGCTCAAGAAGGTGAGGAGCTGAAGGCTAAAAAGGTGAGGAGCTGAAGGGTCAAGAAAGTGAGGAGCAAAAGGCTAAAAGGGTGAGGAGCTGAAGGCTCAAGAAGGTGAGGAGCTGAAGGCTAAAAAGGTGAGGAGCTGAAGGGTCAAGAAGGTGAGGAGCTGAAGGATAAAAAGGTGAGGAGCTGAAGGCTCAAGAAGGTGAGGAGCTGAAGGCTGAAAAGGTGAGGAGCTGAAGGCTGAAAAGGTGAGGAGCTGAAGGCTGAAAAGGTGAGGAGCTGAAGGCTCAAGAAGGTGAGGAGCTGAAGGCTCAAGAAGGTGAGGAGCTGAAGGCTCAAGAAGGTGAGGAGTTGAAGAGTCAAGAAGGTGAGGAGCTGAAGGCTCAAGAAGGTGAGGAGCTGAAAGGTCAAGAAGGTGAGGAGCTGAAGGCTAAAAAGGTGAGGAGCTGAAGGCTGAAGAAGGTGAGGAGCTGAAGGCTGAAGAAGGTGAGGAGCTGAAGGCTAAAAAGGTGAGGAGCTGAAGTCTCAGAAGGTGAGGAGCTGAAGGCTCAAGAAGGTGAGGAGCTGAAGGCTAAAAAGGTGAGGAGCTGAAGGGTCAAGAAAGTGAGGAGCAAAAGGCTAAAAGGGTGAGGAGCTGAAGGCTCAAGAAGGTGAGGAGCTGAAGGCTAAAAAGGTGAGGAGCTGAAGGGTGAAGAATGTGAGGAGCTGAAGGATAAAAAGGTGAGGAGCTGAAGGCTCAAGAAGGTGAGGAGCTGAAGGCTGAAAAGGTGAGGAGCTGAAGGCTGAAAAGGTGAGGAGCTGAAGGCTCAAGAAGGTGAGGAGCTGAAGGCTCAAGAAGGTGAGGAGCTGAAGGCTCAAGAAGGTGAGGAGCTGAAGGCTCAAGAAGGTGAGGAGTTGAAGAGTCAAGAAGGTGAGGAGCTGAAGGCTCAAGAAGGTGAGGAGCTGAAGGGTCAAGAAGGTGAGGAGCTGAGGGCTAAAAAGGTGAGGAGCTGAAGGGTCAAGAAGGTGAGGAGCTGAAGAGTCAAGAAGGTGAGGAGCTGAAGAGTCAAGAAGGTGAGGAGCTGAAGGGTCAAGAAGGTGAGGAGCTGAAGGCTCAAGAAGGTGAGGAGCTGAAGGCTAAAAAGGTGAGGAGCTGAAGGCTCAAGAAGGTGAGGAGCTGAAGGCTCAAGAAGGTGAGGAGCTGAAGGCTCAAGAAGGTGAGGAGCTGAAGGGTCAAGAAGGTGAGGAGCTGAAGGCTAAAAAGGTGAGGAGCTGAAGGGTCAAGAAAGTGAGGAGTTGAAGGCTCAAGAAGGTGAGGAGCTGAAGGCTCAAGAAGGTGAGGAGCAGAAGGCTAAAAAGGTGAGGAGCTGAAGGGTCAAGAAGGTGAGGTGCTGAAGGGTCAAGAAGGTGAGGAGCTGAAGGGTAAAAAGGTGAGGAGCTTTAGTCTAAAGAAGGTGAGGAGCTGAAGGCTAAAAAGGTGAGGAGCTGAAGGATAAAAAGGTGAGGAGCTGAAGGGTCAAGAAGGTGAGGAGTTGAAGAGTCAAGAAGGTGAGGAGCTGAAGACTAAAAAGGTAAGGAGCTGAAGGCTCAAGAAGTTGAGGAGCTGAAGGCTAAAAAGGTGAGGAGCTGAAGGCTCAAGAAGTTGAGGAGCTGAAGGCTAAAAAGGTGAGGAGCTGAAGGCTCAAGAAGGTGAGGAGCTGAAGGCTCAAGAAGGTGGGGAGCTGAAGGCTCAAGAAGGTGAGGAGCTGAAGGCTCAAGAAGGTGGGGAGCTGAAGGGTCAAGAAGGTGAGGAGCTGAAGGCTCAAGAAGGTGAGGAGCTGAAGGGTCAAGAAGGTGAGGAGCTGAAGGCTCAAGAAGGTGGGGAGCTGAAGGCTCAAGAAGGTGGGGAGCTGAAGGCTCAAGAAGGTGAGGAGCTGAAGGCTCAAGAAGGTGAGGAGCTGAAGGCTCAAGAAGGTGAGGAGCTGAAGGGTCAAGAAGGTGAGGAGCTGAAGGCTCAAGAAGGTGAGGAGCTGAAGGCTAAAATGGTGAGGAGCTGATGGGTCAAGAAGGTGAGGAGCTGAAGGGTCAAGAAGGTGAGGAGCTGAAGGCTAAAAAGGTGAGGAGCTGAAGGCTCAAGAAGGTGGGGAGCTGAAGGCTCAAGAAGGTGAGGAGCTGAAGGCTCAAGAAGGTGAGGAGCTGAAGGCTCAAGAAGGTGAGGAGCTGAAGGCTCAAGAAGGTGAGGAGCTGAAGGGTCAAGAAGGTGAGGAGCTGAAGGCTCAAGAAGGTGAGGAGCTGAAGGCTAAAATGGTGAGGAGCTGATGGGTCAAGAAGGTGAGGAGCTGAAGGGTCAAGAAGGTGAGGAGCTGAAGGCTAAAAAGGTGAGGAGCTGAAGGCTCAAGAAGGTGAGGAGCTAAAGGCTCAAGAAGGTGAGGAGCTGAAGGGTCAAGAAGGTGAGGAGCTGAAGGGTCAAGAAGGTGAGGAGCTGAAGGCTAAAAAGGTGAGGAGCTGAAGGCTCAAGAAGGTGGGGAGCTGAAGGCTAAAAAGGTGAGGAGCTGAAGGCTCAGAAGGTGAGGAGCTGAAGGCGCAAGAAGGTGAGGAGCTGAAGGCGCAAGAAGGTGAGGAGCTGAAGGCTAAAAAGGTGAGGAGCTGAAGGCTCAAGAAGGTGAGGAGCTGAAGGTGAGGAGCTGAAGGCTCAAGAAGGTGAAGAGCTGATGGGTCAAGAAGGTGAGGAGCTGAAGGCTAAAAAGGTGAGGAGCTGAAGGCTCAAGAAGGTGAGGAGCTGAAGGCTAAAATGGTGAGGAGCTGAAGGCGCAAGAAGGTGAGGAGCTGAAGGCTCAAGAAGGTGAGGAGCTGAAGGGTCAAGAAGGTGAGGAGCTGAAGGGTCAAGAAGGTGAGGAGCTGAAGGCTAAAAAGGTGAGGAGCTGAAGGCTAAAATGGTGAGGAGCTGAAGGTGCAAGAAGGTGAGGAGCTGAAGGTTCAAGAAGGTGAGGAGCTGAAGGCTCAAGAAGGTGAGGAGCTGAAGGCTCAAGAAGGTGAGGAGCTGAAGGCTCAAGAAGGTGAGGAGCTGATGGGTCAAGAAGGTGAGGAACTGAAGGCGCAAGAAGGTGAGGTGCTGATGGGTCAAGAAGGTGAGGAGCTGAAGGGTCAAGAAGGTGAGGAGCTGAAGGCTAAAATGGTGAGGAGCTGAAGGCTCAAGAAGGTGAGGAGCTGATGGGTCAAGAATGTGAGGAACTGAAGGCGCAATAAGGTGAGGAGCTGAAGGCGCAAGAAGGTGAGGAGCTGAAGGCTCAAGAAGGTGAGGAGCTGAAGGCTCAAGAAGGTGAGGAGCTGAAGGGTCAAGAAGGTGAGGAGCTGAAGGCTAAAAAGGTGAGGAGCTGAAGGCTAAAATGGTGAGGAGCTGAAGGTGCAAGAAGGTGAGGAGCTGAAGGTTCAAGAAGGTGAGGAGCTGAAGAGTCAAGAAGGTGAGGAGCTGAAGGGTCAAGAAGGTGAGGAGCTGAAGGCTCAAGAAGGTGAGGAGCTGAAGGCTAAAAAGGTGAGGAGCTGAAGGCTCAAGAAGGTGAGGAGCTGAAGGCTCAAGAAGGTGAGGAGCTGAAGGCTCAAGAAGGTGAGGAGCTGAAGGCTATAAAGGTGAGGAGGTGAAGGGTCAAGAAGGTGAGGAGTTGAAGAGTCAAGAAGGTGAGGAGCTGAAGGGTCAAGAAGGTGAGGAGCTGAAGGCTAAAAAGGTGAGGAGCTGAAGGGTCAAGAAAGTGAGGAGTTGAAGGCTCAAGAAGGTGAGGAGCTGAAGGCTCAAGAAGGTGAGGAGCAGAAGGCTAAAAAGGTGAGGAGCTGAAGGGTCAAGAAGGTGAGGAGCTGAAGGGTAAAAAGGTGAGGAGCTTTAGTCTAAAGAAGGTGAGGAGCTGAAGGCTAAAAAGGTGAGGAGCTGAAGGATAAAAAGGTGAGGAGCTGAAGGGTCAAGAAGGTGAGGAGTTGAAGAGTCAAGAAGGTGAGGAGCTGAAGACTAAAAAGGTGAGGAGCTGAAGGCTCAAGAAGGTGAGGAGCTGAAGGCGCAAGAAGGTGAGAAGCTGAAGGCTCAAGAAGGTGAGGAGCTGAAGGCTCAAAAAGGTAAGGAGCTGAAGGCTCAAGAAGTTGAGGAGCTGAAGGCTAAAAAGGTGAGGAGCTGAAGGCTCAAGAAGGTGAGGAGCTGAAGGCTCAAGAAGTTGAGGAGCTGAAGGCTAAAAAGGTGAGGAGCTGAAGGCTCAAGAAGGTGAGGAGCTGAAGGCTCAAGAAGGTGAGGAGCTGAAGGGTCAAGAAGGTGAGGAGCTGAAGGCTCAAGAAGGTGAGGAGCTGAAGGCTCAAGAAGGTGAGGAGCTGAAGGCTCAAGAAGGTGGGGAGCTGAAGGCTCAAGAAGTTGAGGAGCTGAAGGCTCAAGAAGGTGAGGAGCTGAAGGCTAAAAAGGTGAGGAGCTGAAGGGTGAAGAAGGTGAGGAGCAAAAGGCTAAAAGGGTGAGGAGCTGAAGGCTCAAGAAGGTGAGGAGCTGAAGGCTAAAAAGGTGAGGAGCTGAAGGGTGAAGAAGGTGAGGAGCTGAAGGCTGAAAAGGTGAGGAGCTGAAGGGTGAAGAAGGTGAGGAGCTGAAGGCTAAAAAGGTGAGGAGCTGAAGGATAAAAAGGTGAGGAGCTGAAGGCTCAAGAAGGTGAGGAGCTGAAGGATAAAAAGGTGAGGAGCTGAAGGGTCAAGAAGGTGAGGAGCTGAAGGCTGAAGAAGGTGAGGAGCTGAAGGCTGAAGAAGGTGAGGAGCTGAAGGATAAAAAGGTGAGGAGCTGAAGGCTAAAAAGGTGAGGAGCTGAAGGCTCAAGAAGTTGAGGAGCTGAAGTCTCAGAAGGTGAGGAGCTGAAGGCTCAAGAAGGTGAGGAGCTGAAGGGTCAAGAAAGTGAGGAGCAAAAGGCTAAAAGGGTGAGGAGCTGAAGGCTCAAGAAGGTGAGGAGTAGAAGGCTAAAAAGGTGAGGAGCTGAAGGGTCAAGAAGGTGAGGAGCTGAAGGATAAAAAGGTGAGGAGCTGAAGGCTCAAGAAGGTGAGGAGCTGAAGGCTGAAAAGGTGAGGAGCTGAAGGCTGAAAAGGTGAGGAGCTGAAGGCTGAAAAGGTGAGGAGCTGAAGGCTCAAGAAGGTGAGGAGCTGAAGGCTCAAGAAGGTGAGGAGCTGAAGGCTCAAGAAGGTGAGGAGTTGAAGAGTCAAGAAGGTGAGGAGCTGAAGGCTCAAGAAGGTGAGGAGCTGAAAGGTCAAGAAGGTGAGGAGCTGAAGGCTGAAGAAGGTGAGGAGCTGAAGGCTAAAAAGGTGAGGAGCTGAAGTCTCAGAAGGTGAGGAGCTGAAGGCTCAAGAAGGTGAGGAGCTGAAGGCTAAAAAGGTGAGGAGCTGAAGGGTCAAGAAAGTGAGGAGCTGAAGGCTAAAAAGGTGAGGAGCTGAAGGGTGAAGAATGTGAGGAGCTGAAGGATAAAAAGGTGAGGAGCTGAAGGCTCAAGAAGGTGAGGAGCTGAAGGCTGAAAAGGTGAGGAGCTGAAGGCTGAAAAGGTGAGGAGCTGAAGGCTCAAGAAGGTGAGGAGCTGAAGGCTCAAGAAGGTGAGGAGCTGAAGGCTCAAGAAGGTGAGGAGCTGAAGGCTCAAGAAGGTGAGGAGTTGAAGAGTCAAGAAGGTGAGGAGCTGAAGGCTCAAGAAGGTGAGGAGCTGAAGGGTCAAGAAGGTGAGGAGCTGAGGGCTAAAAAGGTGAGGAGCTGAAGAGTCAAGAAGGTGAGGAGCTGAAGAGTCAAGAAGGTGAGGAGCTGAAGGGTCAAGAAGGTGAGGAGCTGAAGGCTCAAGAAGGTGAGGAGCTGAAGGCTAAAAAGGTGAGGAGCTGAAGGCTCAAGAAGGTGAGGAGCTGAAGGCTCAAGAAGGTGAGGAGCTGAAGGGTCAAGAAGGTGAGGAGCTGAAGGCTAAAAAGGTGAGGAGCTGAAGGGTCAAGAAAGTGAGGAGTTGAAGGCTCAAGAAGGTGAGGAGCTGAAGGCTCAAGAAGGTGAGGAGCAGAAGGCTAAAAAGGTGAGGAGCTGAAGGGTCAAGAAGGTGAGGTGCTGAAGGGTCAAGAAGGTGAGGAGCTGAAGGGTAAAAAGGTGAGGAGCTTTAGTCTAAAGAAGGTGAGGAGCTGAAGGCTAAAAAGGTGAGGAGCTGAAGGATAAAAAGGTGAGGAGCTGAAGGGTCAAGAAGGTGAGGAGTTGAAGAGTCAAGAAGGTGAGGAGCTGAAGACTAAAAAGGTGAGGAGCTGAAGGATAAAAAGGTGAGGAGCTGAAGGCTCAAGAAGTTGAGGAGCTGAAGGCTAAAAAGGTGAGGAGCTGAAGGCTCAAGAAGTTGAGGAGCTGAAGGCTCAAGAAGGTGGGGAGCTGAAGGCTCAAGAAGGTGAGGAGCTGAAGGCTCAAGAAGGTGAGGAGCTGAAGGGTCAAGAAGGTGAGGAGCTGAAGGCTCAAGAAGGTGAGGAGCTGAAGGCTAAAATGGTGAGGAGCTGATGGGTCAAGAAGGTGAGGAGCTGAAGGGTCAAGAAGGTGAGGAGCTGAAGGCTAAAAAGGTGAGGAGCTGAAGGCTCAAGAAGGTGGGGAGCTGAAGGCTCAAGAAGGTGAGGAGCTGAAGGCTCAAGAAGGTGAGGAGCTGAAGGCTCAAGAAGGTGAGGAGCTGAAGGCTCAAGAAGGTGGGGAGCTGAAGGCTCAAGAAGGTGAGGAGCTGAAGGCTCAAGAAGGTGAGGAGCTGAAGGCTCAAGAAGGTGAGGAGCTGAAGGGTCAAGAAGGTGAGGAGCTGAAGGCTCAAGAAGGTGAGGAGCTGAAGGCTAAAATGGTGAGGAGCTGATGGGTCAAGAAGGTGAGGAGCTGAAGGGTCAAGAAGGTGAGGAGCTGAAGGCTAAAAAGGTGAGGAGCTGAAGGCTCAAGAAGGTGGGGAGCTGAAGGCTCAAGAAGGTGAGGAGCTGAAGGCTCAAGAAGGTGAGGAGCTGAAGGCTCAAGAAGGTGAGGAGCTGAAGGCTCAAGAAGGTGAGGAGCTGAAGGCTCAAGAAGGTGAGGAGCTGAAGGGTCAAGAAGGTGAGGAGCTGAAGGCTCAAGAAGGTGAGGAGCTGAAGGCTAAAATGGTGAGGAGCTGATGGGTCAAGAAGGTGAGGAGCTGAAGGGTCAAGAAGGTGAGGAGCTGAAGGCTAAAAAGGTGAGGAGCTGAAGGCTCAAGAAGGTGAGGAGCTAAAGGCTCAAGAAGGTGAGGAGCTGAAGGGTCAAGAAGGTGAGGAGCTGAAGGGTCAAGAAGGTGAGGAGCTGAAGGCTAAAAAGGTGAGGAGCTGAAGGCTCAAGAAGGTGGGGAGCTGAAGGCTAAAAAGGTGAGGAGCTGAAGGCTCAGAAGGTGAGGAGCTGAAGGCGCAAGAAGGTGAGGAGCTGAAGGCGCAAGAAGGTGAGGAGCTGAAGGCTCAAGAAGGTGATGAGCTGAAGGCTCAAGAAGGTGATGAGCTGAAGGCTAAAAAGGTGAGGAGCTGAAGGCTCAAGAAGGTGAGGAGCTGAAGGTGAGGAGCTGAAGGCTCAAGAAGGTGAAGAGCTGATGGGTCAAGAAGGTGAGGAGCTGAAGGCTAAAAAGGTGAGGAGCTGAAGGCTCAAGAAGGTGAGGAGCTGAAGGCTAAAATGGTGAGGAGCTGAAGGCGCAAGAAGGTGAGGAGCTGAAGGCTCAAGAAGGTGAGGAGCTGAAGGGTCAAGAAGGTGAGGAGCTGAAGGGTCAAGAAGGTGAGGAGCTGAAGGCTAAAAAGGTGAGGAGCTGAAGGCTAAAATGGTGAGGAGCTGAAGGTGCAAGAAGGTGAGGAGCTGAAGGTTCAAGAAGGTGAGGAGCTGAAGGCTCAAGAAGGTGAGGAGCTGAAGGCTCAAGAAGGTGAGGAGCTGATGGGTCAAGAAGGTGAGTAACTGAAGGCGCAAGAAGGTGAGGTGCTGATGGGTCAAGAAGGTGAGGAGCTGAAGGCTCAAGAAGGTGAGGAGCTGAAGGCTAAAGAAGGTGAGGAGCTGATGGGTCAAGAAGGTGAGGAACTGAAGGCGCAAGAAGGTGAGGTGCTGAAGGCTCAAGAAGGTGAGGAGCTGAAGGCTAAAGAAGGTGAGGAGCTGAAGGCTAAAGAAGGTGAGGAGCTGATGGGTCAAGAAGGTGAGGAACTGAAGGCGCAAAAAGGTGAGGAGCTGAAGGCGCAAGAAGGTGAGGAGGTGAGGAGCTGAAGGCTAAAGAAGGTGAGGAGCTGATGGGTCAAGAAGGTGAGGAACTGAAGGCGCAAAAAGGTGAGGAGCTGAAGGCGCAAGAAGGTGAGGAGGTGAAGAGCTGAAGGCTAAAGAAGGTGAGGAGCTGAAGGCTCAAGAAGGTGAGGAACTGAAGGCTAAAAGGGTGAGGAGGTGAAGGCTCAAGAAGGTGAGGAGCTGAAGGCTCAAGAAGGTGAGGAGCTGAAGGCTCAAGAAGGTGAGGAACTGAAGGCTAAAAGGGTGAGGAGGTGAAGGCTCAAGAAGGTGAGGAGCTGAAGGCTCAAGAAGGTGAGGAGCTGAAGGCTCAAGAAGGTGAGGAGCTGAAGGCTCAAGAAGGTGAGGAGCTGAAGGCTCAAGAAGGTGAGGAGCTGAAGGCAAAAAAGGTGAGGAGCTGAAGGCTCAAGAAGGTGGGGAGCTGAAGGCTCAAGAAGGTGAGGAGCTGAAGGCTCAAGAAGGTGAGGAGCTGAAGGCTCAAGAAGGTGAGGAGCTGAAGGCTCAAGAAGGTGAGGAGCTGAAGGGTCAAGAAGGTGAGGAGCTGAAGGCTCAAGAAGGTGAGGAGCTGAAGGCTAAAATGGTGAGGAGCTGATGGGTCAAGAAGGTGAGGAGCTGAAGGGTCAAGAAGGTGAGGAGCTGAAGGCTAAAAAGGTGAGGAGCTGAAGGCTCAAGAAGGTGAGGAGCTAAAGGCTCAAGAAGGTGAGGAGCTGAAGGGTCAAGAAGGTGAGGAGCTGAAGGGTCAAGAAGGTGAGGAGCTGAAGGCTAAAAAGGTGAGGAGCTGAAGGCTCAAGAAGGTGAGGAGCTGAAGGCGCAAGAAGGTGAGGAGCTGAAGGCTCAAGAAGGTGATGAGCTGAAGGCTCAAGAAGGTGAGGAGCTGAAGGCTCAAGAAGGTGATGAGCTGAAGGCTAAAAAGGTGAGGAGCTGAAGGCTCAAGAAGGTGAGGAGCTGAATGTGAGGAGCTGAAGGCTCAAGAAGGTGAGGAGCTGAAGGCTAAAATGGTGAGGAGCTGAAGGCGCAAGAAGGTGAGGAGCTGAAGGCTCAAGAAGGTGAGGAGCTGAAGGGTCAAGAAGGTGAGGAGCTGAAGGGTCAAGAAGGTGAGGAGCTGAAGGCTAAAAAGGTGAGGAGCTGAAGGCTAAAATGGTGAGGAGCTGAAGGTGCAAGAAGGTGAGGAGCTGAAGGCTCAAGAAGGTGAGGAGCTGAAGGCTCAAGAAGGTGAGGAGCTGAAGGCTCAAGAAGGTGAGGAGCTGATGGGTCAAGAAGGTGAGGAACTGAAGGCGCAAGAAGGTGAGGAGCTGAAGGCTCAACAAGGTGAGGAGCTGAAGGCTCAAGAAGGTGGGGAGCTGAAGGCTAAAATGGTGAGGAGCTGAAGGCGCAAGAAGGTGAGGAGCTGAAGACTAAAAAGGTGAGGAGCTGAAGGCTCAAGAAGGTGAGGAGCTGAAGGCTAAAAAGGTGAGGAGCTGAAGGCTCAAGAAGGTGAGGAGCTGAAGGCTAAAAAGGTGAGGAGCTGAAGGCTAAAAAGGTGAGGAGCTGAAGGGTCAAGAAGGTGAGGAGCTGAAGGCTCAAGAAGGTGAGGAGCTGATGGGTCAAGATGGTGAGGAGCTGTAGGGTCAAGAAGGTGAGGAGCTGATGGGTCAAGAAGGTGAGGAGCTGAAGGCTCAAGAAGATGAGGAGCTGAAGGCTAAAAAGGTGAGGAGCTGAAGGCGCAAGAAGGTGAGGAGCTGAAGGCTCAAGAAGGTGAGGAACTGAAGGCTAAAAAGGTGAGGAGCTGAAGGCTCAAGAAGGTGAGGAGCTGAAGGCTAAAAAGGTGAGGAGCTGATGGGTCAAGAAGGTTAGGAGCTGAAGGCTCAACAAGGTGAGGAGCTGAAGGCTCAAGAAGGTGGGGAGCTGAAGGCTAAAATGGTGAGGAGCTGAAGGCGCAAGAAGGTGAGGAGCTGAAGACTAAAAAGGTGAGGAGCTGAAGGCTAAAAAGGTGAGGAGCTGAAGGCTAAAAAGGTGAGGAGCTGAAGGGTCAAGAAGGTGAGGAGCTGAAGGCTCAAGAAGGTGAGGAGCTGATGGGTCAAGATGGTGAGGAGCTGAAGGCTCAAGAAGGTGAGGAGCTGAAGGCTAAAAAGGTGAGGAGCTGATGGGTCAAGAAGGTGAGGAGCTGAAGGCTCAAGAAGGTGAGGAGCTGAAGGCTCAAGAAGGTGGGGAGCTGAAGGCTAAAATGGTGAGGAGCTGAAGGCGCAAGAAGGTGAGGAGCTGAAGACTAAAAAGGTGAGGAGCTGAAGGCTAAAAAGGTGAGGAGCTGAAGGCTAAAAAGGTGAGGAGCTGAAGGGTCAAGAAGGTGAGGAGCTGAAGGCTCAAGAAGGTGAGGAGCTGATGGGTCAAGATGGTGAGGAGCTGTAGGGTCAAGAAGGTGAGGAGCTGATGGGTCAAGAAGGTGAGGAGCTGAAGGCTCAAGAAGGTGAGGAGCTGATGGGTCAAGAAGGTGAGGAGCTGATGGGTCAAGAAGGTGAGGAGCTGAAGGCGCAAGAAGGTGAGGAGCTGAAGGCTCAAGAAGGTGAGGAGCTGAAGGCTCAAGAAGGTGAGGAGCTGAAGGCTCAAGAAGGTGAGGAGCTGAAGGCTCAAGAAGGTGAGGAGCTGAAGGCGCAAGAAGGTGAGGAGCTGAAGGCTAAAAAGGTGAGGAGCTGATGGGTCAAGAAGGTGAGGAGCTGAAGGCTCAAGAAGGTGAGGAGCTGTAGGGTCAAGAAGGTGAGGAGCTGAAGGTGAGGAGCTGAAGGCTCAAGAAGGTGAGGAGCTGAAGGCTCAAAAGGTGAGGAGCTGAAGGCTCAAGAAGTTGAGGAGCTGAAGGCTAAAAAGGTGAGGAGCTGAAGGCTCAAGAAGGTGAGGAGCTGAAGGCTCAAGAAGGTGAGGAGCTGAAGGGTCAAGAAGGTGAGGAGCTGAAGGGTCAAGAAGGTGAGGAGCTTAAGTGTAAAAAGGTGAGGAGCTGAAGGGTCAAGAAGGTGAGGAGCTGAAGGGTCAAGAAGGTGAGGAGCTGAAGGGTCAAGAAGGTGAGGAGCTGAAGGCTCAAGAAGGTGAGGAGCTGAAGGGTCAAGAAGGTGAGGAGCTGAAGGGTCAAGAAGGTGAGGAGCTGAAGTGTAAAAAGGTGAGGAGCTGAAGGGTCAAGAAGGTGAGGAGCTGAAGGCTCAAGAAGGTGAGGAGCTGAAGGCTCAAGAAGGTGAGGAGCTGAAGGCCAAAATGGTGAGGAGCTGAAGGCGCAAGAAGGTGAGGAGCTGAAGGCTCAAGAAGGTGAGGAGCTGAAGGCTCAAGAAGGTGAGGAGCTGAAGGCTAAAAAGGTGAGGAGCTGAAGGCTCAAGAAGGTGAGGAGCTGAAGGCTCAAGAAGGTGAGGAGCTGATGGGTCAAGATGGTGAGGAGCTGTAGGGTCAAGAAGGTGAGGAGCTGAAGGTGAGGAGCTGAAGGCTCAAGAAGGTGAGGAGCTGATGGGTCAAGAAGGTGAGGAGCTGAAGGCTAAAATGGTGAGGAGCTGAAGGCGCAAGAAGGTGAGGAGCTGAAGGCTCAAGAAGGTGAGGAGCTGAAGGCTCAAGAAGGTGAGGAGCTGAAGGCGCAAGAAGGTGAGGAGCTGAAGGCTAAAAAGGTGAGGAGCTGAAGGCTCAAGAAGGTGAGGAGCTGTAGGGTCAAGAAGGTGAGGAGCTGAAGGTGAGGAGCTGAAGGCTCAAGAAGGTGAGGAGCTGAAGGCTCAAGAAGGTGAGGAGCTGAAGGCTCAAGAAGGTGAGGAGCTGAAGGCGCAAGAAGGTGAGGAGCTGAAGGCTAAAAAGGTGAGGAGCTGATGGGTCAAGAAGGTGAGGAGCTGTAGGGTCAAGAAGGTGAGGAGCTGAAGGTGAGGAGCTGAAGGCTCAAGAAGGTGAGGAGCTGAAGGCTCAAGAAGGTGAGGAGCTGTAGGGTCAAGAAGGTGAGGAGCTGAAGGTGAGGAGCTGAAGGCTCAAGAAGGTGAGGAGCTTAAGGCTCAAGAAGGTGAGGAGCTGAAGGCTCAAAAGGTGAGGAGCTGAAGGATCAAGAAGGTGAGGAGCTGAAGGCTCAAGAAGGTGAGGAGCTGATGGGTCAAGAAGGTGAGGAGCTGAAGGCTCAACAAGGTGAGGAGCTGAAGGCTAAAAAGGTGAGGAGCTGAAGGCTAAAAAGGTGAGGAGCTGAAGGCTAAAAAGGTGAGGAGCTGAAGGCTCAAGAAGGTGAGGAGCTGATGGGTCAAGAAGGTGAGGAGCTGAAGGGTCAAGAAGGTGAGGAGCTGAAGGGTCAAGAAGGTGAGGAGCTGAAGTGTAAAAAGGTGAGGAGCTGAAGGGTCAAGAAGGTGAGGAGCTGAAGGGTCAAGAAGGTGAGGAGCTGAAGGGTCAAGAAGGTGAGGAGCTGAAGGCTCAAGAAGGTGAGGAGCTGAAGGGTCAAGAAGGTGAGGAGCTGAAGGGTCAAGAAGGTGAGGAGCTGAAGTGTAAAAAGGTGAGGAGCTGAAGGGTCAAGAAGGTGAGGAGCTGAAGGCTCAAGAAGGTGAGGAGCTGAAGGCTCAAGAAGGTGAGGAGCTGAAGGCCAAAATGGTGAGGAGCTGAAGGCGCAAGAAGGTGAGGAGCTGAAGGCTCAAGAAGGTGAGGAGCTGAAGGCTCAAGAAGGTGAGGAGCTGAAAGCTAAAAAGGTGAGGAGCTGAAGGCTCAAGAAGGTGAGGAGCTGAAGGCTCAAGAAGGTGAGGAGCTGATGGGTCAAGATGGTGAGGAGCTGTAGGGTCAAGAAGGTGAGGAGCTGAAGGTGAGGAGCTGAAGGCTCAAGAAGGTGAGGAGCTGAAGGTGAGGAGCTGAAGGCTCAAGAAGGTGAGGAGCTGAAGGCGCAAGAAGGTGAGGAGCTGAAGGCTAAAAAGGTGAGGAGCTGAAGGCTCAAGAAGGTGAGGAGCTGTAGGGTCAAGAAGGTGAGGAGCTGAAGGTGAGGAGCTGAAGGCTCAAGAAGGTGAGGAGCTGAAGGCTCAAGAAGGTGAGGAGCTGAAGGCTCAAGAAGGTGAGGAGCTGAAGGCTCAAGAAGGTGAGGAGCTGAAGGCGCAAGAAGGTGAGGAGCTGAAGGCTAAAAAGGTGAGGAGCTGATGGGTCAAGAAGGTGAGGAGCTGTAGGGTCAAGAAGGTGAGGAGCTGAAGGTGAGGAGCTGAAGGCTCAAGAAGGTGAGGAGCTGAAGGCTCAAGAAGGTGAGGAGCTGTAGGGTCAAGAAGGTGAGGAGCTGAAGGTGAGGAGCTGAAGGCTCAAGAAGGTGAGGAGCTGAAGGCTCAAGAAGGTGAGGAGCTGAAGGCTCAAAAGGTGAGGAGCTGAAGGATCAAGAAGGTGAGGAGCTGAAGGCGCAAGAAGGTGAGGAGCTGAAGGCTCAAGAAGGTGAGGAGCTGAAGGCTCAAGAAGGTGAGGGGCTGAAGGCTCAAGAAGGTGAGGAGCTGACGGCTCAAGAAGGTGAGGAGCTGATGGGTCAAGAAGGTGAGGAGCTGAAGGCTCAACAAGGTGAGGAGCTGAAGGCTAAAAAGGTGAGGAGCTGAAGGCTAAAAAGGTGAGGAGCTGAAGGCTAAAAAGGTGAGGAGCTGAAGGGTTAAGAAGGTGAGGAGCTGAAGGTTCAAGAAGGTGAGGAGCTGAAGGCTCAAGAAGGTGAGGAGCTGAAGGCTCAAGAAGGTGAGGAGCTGAAGGGTCAAGAAGGTGAGGAGCTGAAGGCTCAAGAAGGTGAGGAGCTGAAGGCGCAAGAAGGTGAGGAGCTGAAGGCTCAAGAAGGTGAGGAGCTGAAGGCTCAAGAAGGTGAGGAGCTGAAGGTGAGGAGCTGAAGGTGAGGAGCTGAAGGTGAGGAGCTGAAGGTGAGGAGCTGAAGGCTCAAGAAGGTGAGGAACTGAAGACTCAAGTAGGTGAGGAGCTGAAGGCTCAAGAAGGTGAGGAGCTGAAGGCTCAAGAAGGTGAGGAGCTGAAGGCTCAAGAAGGTGAGGAGCTGAAGGCTCAAGAAGGTGAGGAGCTGAAGGCTCAAGAAGGTGAGGAACTGAAGGCTAAAAAGGTGAGGAGCTGAAGGCTCAACAAGGTGAGGAGCTGAAGGCTCAAGAAGGTGAGGAGCTGAAGGCTCAAGAAGGTGAGGAACTGAAGGCTAAAAAGGTGAGGAGCTGAAGGCTCAAGAAGGTGAGGAGCTGAAGGCTCAAGAAGGTGAGGAGCTGAAGGCCAAAATGGTGAGGAGCTGAAGGCGCAAGAAGGTGAGGAGCTGAAGGCTCAAGAAGGTGAGGAGCTGAAGGCTCAAGAAGGTGAGGAGCTGAAAGCTAAAAAGGTGAGGAGCTGAAGGCTCAAGAAGGTGAGGAGCTGAAGGCTCAAGAAGGTGAGGAGCTGATGGGTCAAGATGGTGAGGAGCTGTAGGGTCAAGAAGGTGAGGAGCTGAAGGTGAGGAGCTGAAGGCTCAAGAAGGTGAGGAGCTGATGGGTCAAGAAGGTGAGGAGCTGAAGGCTCAAGAAGGTGAGGAGCTGAAGGCGCAAGAAGGTGAGGAGCTGAAGGCTAAAAAGGTGAGGAGCTGAAGGCTCAAGAAGGTGAGGAGCTGTAGGGTCAAGAAGGTGAGGAGCTGAAGGTGAGGAGCTGAAGGCTCAAGAAGGTGAGGAGCTGAAGGCTCAAGAAGGTGAGGAGCTGAAGGCTCAAGAAGGTGAGGAGCTGAAGGCTCAAGAAGGTGAGGAGCTGAAGGCGCAAGAAGGTGAGGAGCTGAAGGCTAAAAAGGTGAGGAGCTGATGGGTCAAGAAGGTGAGGAGCTGTAGGGTCAAGAAGGTGAGGAGCTGAAGGTGAGGAGCTGAAGGCTCAAGAAGGTGAGGAGCTGAAGGCTCAAGAAGGTGAGGAGCTGTAGGGTCAAGAAGGTGAGGAGCTGAAGGTGAGGAGCTGAAGGCTCAAGAAGGTGAGGAGCTGAAGGCTCAAGAAGGTGAGGAGCTGAAGGCTCAAAAGGTGAGGAGCTGAAGGATCAAGAAGGTGAGGAGCTGAAGGCGCAAGAAGGTGAGGAGCTGAAGGCTCAAGAAGGTGAGGAGCTGAAGGCTCAAGAAGGTGAGGGGCTGAAGGCTCAAGAAGGTGAGGAGCTGAAGGCTCAAGAAGGTGAGGAGCTGATGGGTCAAGAAGGTGAGGAGCTGAAGGCTCAACAAGGTGAGGAGCTGAAGGCTAAAAAGGTGAGGAGCTGAAGGGTAAAGAAGGTGAGGAGCTGAAGGTTCAAGAAGGTGTGGAGCTGATGGGTCAAGAAGGTGAGGAGCTGAAGGCTCAAGAAGGTGAGGAGCTGAAGGCTCAAGAAGGTGAGGAGCTGAAGGCTCAAGAAGGTGAGGAGCTGAAGGCTAACAAGGTGAGGAGCTGAAGGCTAAAAAGGTGAGGAGCTGAAGGCTAAAAAGGTGAGGAGCTGAAGGCTAAAAAGGTGAGGAGCTGAAGGCTAAAAAGGTGAGGAGCTGAAGGCTCAAGAAGGTGAGGAGCTGAAGGCTAAAAAGGTGAGGAGCTGAAGGCTCAAGAAGGTGAGGAGCTGAAGGCTCAAGAAGGTGAGGAACTGAAGGCTAAAAAGGTGAGGAGCTGAAGGCTCAAGAAGGTGAGGAGCTGAAGGCTCAAGAAGGTGAGGAGCTGAAGGGTCAAGAAGGTGAGGAGCTGAAGTGTAAAAAGGTGAGGAGCTGAAGGGTCAAGAAGGTGAGGAGCTGAAGGCTCAAGAAGGTGAGGAGCTGAAGGCTCAAGAAGGTGAGGAGCTGAAGGGTCAAGAAGGTGAGGAGCTGAAGGGTCAAGAAGGTGAGGAGCTGAAGTGTAAAAAGGTGAGGAGCTGAAGGGTCAAGAAGGTGAGGAGCTGAAGGGTCAAGAAGGTGAGGAGCTGAAGTGTAAAAAGGTGAGGAGCTGAAGGGTCAAGAAGGTGAGGAGCTGAAGGCTCAAGAAGGTGAGGAGCTGAAGGCTAAAAAGGTGAGGAGCTGAAGGCTCAAGAAGGTGAGGAGCTGATGGGTCAAGAAGGTGAGGAGCTGATGGGTCAAGAAGGTGAGGAGCTGATGGGTCAAGAAGGTGAGGAGCTGAAGGCTAAAAAGGTGAGGAGCTGAAGGCTCAAGAAGGTGAGGAGCTGAAGGCTAAAGAAGGTGAGGAGCTGATGGCTCAAGAAGGTGAGGAGCTGAAGGGTCAAGAAGGTGAGGAGCTGTAGGGTCAAGAAGGTGAGGAGCTGAAGGTGAGGAGCTGAAGGCTCAAGAAGGTGAGGAGCTGATGGGTCAAGAAGGTGAGGAGCTGAAGGCTAAAATGGTGAGGAGCTGAAGGCGCAAGAAGGTGAGGAGCTGAAGGCTCAAGAAGGTGAGGAGCTGAAGGCTCAAGAAGGTGAGGAGCTGAAGGCTCAAGAAGGTGAGGAGCTGAAGGCTAAAAAGGTGAGGAGCTGATGGGTCAAGAAGGTGAGGAGCTGAAGGCTCAAGAAGGTGAGGAGCTGTAGGGTCAAGAAGGTGAGGAGCTGAAGGCTCAAGAAGGTGAGGAGCTGAAGGCTCAAGAAGGTGAGGAGCTGAAGGCTAAAAAGGTGAGGAGCTGATGGGTCAAGAAGGTGAGGAGCTGAAGGCTCAAGAAGGTGAGGAGCTGTAGGGTCAAGAAGGTGAGGAGCTGAAGGTGAGGAGCTGAAGGCTCAAGAAGGTGAGGAGCTGAAGGCTCAAGAAGGTGAGGAGCTGAAGGCTCAAAAGGTGAGGAGCTGAAGGCGCAAGAAGGTGAGGAGCTGAAGGCTAAAAAGGTGAAGAGCTGAAGGCTAAAAAGGTGAGGAGCTGAAGGGTCAAGAAGGTGAGGAGCTGAAGGCTCAAGAAGGTGAGGAGCTGATGGGTCAAGATGGTGAGGAGCTGAAGGCTCAAGAAGGTGAGGAGCTGAAGGCTAAAATGGTGAGGAGCTGAAGGCGCAAGAAGGTGAGGAGCTGAAGGCTAAAAAGGTGAGGAGCTGATGGGTCAAGAAGGTTAGGAGCTGAAGGCTCAACAAGGTGAGGAGCTGAAGGCTCAAGAAGGTGGGGAGCTGAAGGCTAAAATGGTGAGGAGCTGAAGGCGCAAGAAGGTGAGGAGCTGAAGACTAAAAAGGTGAGGAGCTGAAGGCTAAAAAGGTGAGGAGCTGAAGGCTAAAAAGGTGAGGAGCTGAAGGGTCAAGAAGGTGAGGAGCTGAAGGCTCAAGAAGGTGAGGAGCTGATGGGTCAAGATGGTGAGGAGCTGTAGGGTCAAGAAGGTGAGGAGTTGATGGGTCAAGAAGGTGAGGAGCTGAAGGCTCAAGAAGGTGAGGAGCTGATGGGTCAAGAAGGTGAGGAGCTGATGGGTCAAGAAGGTGAGGAGCTGAAGGCGCAAGAAGGTGAGGAGCTGAAGGCTCAAGAAGGTGAGGAGCTGAAGGCTCAAGAAGGTGAGGAGCTGAAGGCTCAAGAAGGTGAGGAGCTGAAGGCTCAAGAAGGTGAGGAGCTGAAGGCGCAAGAAGGTGAGGAGCTGAAGGCTAAAAAGGTGAGGAGCTGATGGGTCAAGAAGGTGAGGAGCTGAAGGCTCAAGAAGGTGAGGAGCTGTAGGGTCAAGAAGGTGAGGAGCTGAAGGTGAGGAGCTGAAGGCTCAAGAAGGTGAGGAGCTGAAGGCTCAAAAGGTGAGGAGCTGAAGGCTCAAGAAGTTGAGGAGCTGAAGGCTAAAAAGGTGAGGAGCTGAAGGCTCAAGAAGGTGAGGAGCTGAAGGCTCAAGAAGGTGAGGAGCTGAAGGGTCAAGAAGGTGAGGAGCTGAAGGGTCAAGAAGGTGAGGAGCTTAAGTGTAAAAAGGTGAGGAGCTGAAGGGTCAAGAAGGTGAGGAGCTGAAGGGTCAAGAAGGTGAGGAGCTGAAGGGTCAAGAAGGTGAGGAGCTGAAGGCTCAAGAAGGTGAGGAGCTGAAGGGTCAAGAAGGTGAGGAGCTGAAGGGTCAAGAAGGTGAGGAGCTGAAGTGTAAAAAGGTGAGGAGCTGAAGGGTCAAGAAGGTGAGGAGCTGAAGGCTCAAGAAGGTGAGGAGCTGAAGGCTCAAGAAGGTGAGGAGCTGAAGGCCAAAATGGTGAGGAGCTGAAGGCGCAAGAAGGTGAGGAGCTGAAGGCTCAAGAAGGTGAGGAGCTGAAGGCTCAAGAAGGTGAGGAGCTGAAGGCTAAAAAGGTGAGGAGCTGAAGGCTCAAGAAGGTGAGGAGCTGAAGGCTCAAGAAGGTGAGGAGCTGATGGGTCAAGATGGTGAGGAGCTGTAGGGTCAAGAAGGTGAGGAGCTGAAGGTGAGGAGCTGAAGGCTCAAGAAGGTGAGGAGCTGATGGGTCAAGAAGGTGAGGAGCTGAAGGCTAAAATGGTGAGGAGCTGAAGGCGCAAGAAGGTGAGGAGCTGAAGGCTCAAGAAGGTGAGGAGCTGAAGGCTCAAGAAGGTGAGGAGCTGAAGGCGCAAGAAGGTGAGGAGCTGAAGGCTAAAAAGGTGAGGAGCTGAAGGCTCAAGAAGGTGAGGAGCTGTAGGGTCAAGAAGGTGAGGAGCTGAAGGTGAGGAGCTGAAGGCTCAAGAAGGTGAGGAGCTGAAGGCTCAAGAAGGTGAGGAGCTGAAGGCTCAAGAAGGTGAGGAGCTGAAGGCTCAAGAAGGTGAGGAGCTGAAGGCGCAAGAAGGTGAGGAGCTGAAGGCTAAAAAGGTGAGGAGCTGATGGGTCAAGAAGGTGAGGAGCTGTAGGGTCAAGAAGGTGAGGAGCTGAAGGTGAGGAGCTGAAGGCTCAAGAAGGTGAGGAGCTGAAGGCTCAAGAAGGTGAGGAGCTGTAGGGTCAAGAAGGTGAGGAGCTGAAGGTGAGGAGCTGAAGGCTCAAGAAGGTGAGGAGCTTAAGGCTCAAGAAGGTGAGGAGCTGAAGGCTCAAAAGGTGAGGAGCTGAAGGATCAAGAAGGTGAGGAGCTGAAGGCTCAAGAAGGTGAGGAGCTGATGGGTCAAGAAGGTGAGGAGCTGAAGGCTCAACAAGGTGAGGAGCTGAAGGCTAAAAAGGTGAGGAGCTGAAGGCTAAAAAGGTGAGGAGCTGAAGGCTAAAAAGGTGAGGAGCTGAAGGCTCAAGAAGGTGAGGAGCTGATGGGTCAAGAAGGTGAGGAGCTGAAGGCTCAAGAAGGTGAGGAGCTGAAGGGTCAAGAAGGTGAGGAGCTGAAGGCTCAAGAAGGTGAGGAGCTGAAGGGTCAAGAAGGTGAGGAGCTGAAGTGTAAAAAGGTGAGGAGCTGAAGGGTCAAGAAGGTGAGGAGCTGAAGGCTCAAGAAGGTGAGGAGCTGAAGGCTCAAGAAGGTGAGGAGCTGAAGGCCAAAATGGTGAGGAGCTGAAGGCGCAAGAAGGTGAGGAGCTGAAGGCTCAAGAAGGTGAGGAGCTGAAGGCTCAAGAAGGTGAGGAGCTGAAAGCTAAAAAGGTGAGGAGCTGAAGGCTCAAGAAGGTGAGGAGCTGAAGGCTCAAGAAGGTGAGGAGCTGATGGGTCAAGATGGTGAGGAGCTGTAGGGTCAAGAAGGTGAGGAGCTGAAGGTGAGGAGCTGAAGGCTCAAGAAGGTGAGGAGCTGAAGGTGAGGAGCTGAAGGCTCAAGAAGGTGAGGAGCTGAAGGCGCAAGAAGGTGAGGAGCTGAAGGCTAAAAAGGTGAGGAGCTGAAGGCTCAAGAAGGTGAGGAGCTGTAGGGTCAAGAAGGTGAGGAGCTGAAGGTGAGGAGCTGAAGGCTCAAGAAGGTGAGGAGCTGAAGGCTCAAGAAGGTGAGGAGCTGAAGGCTCAAGAAGGTGAGGAGCTGAAGGCTCAAGAAGGTGAGGAGCTGAAGGCGCAAGAAGGTGAGGAGCTGAAGGCTAAAAAGGTGAGGAGCTGATGGGTCAAGAAGGTGAGGAGCTGTAGGGTCAAGAAGGTGAGGAGCTGAAGGTGAGGAGCTGAAGGCTCAAGAAGGTGAGGAGCTGAAGGCTCAAGAAGGTGAGGAGCTGTAGGGTCAAGAAGGTGAGGAGCTGAAGGTGAGGAGCTGAAGGCTCAAGAAGGTGAGGAGCTGAAGGCTCAAGAAGGTGAGGAGCTGAAGGCTCAAAAGGTGAGGAGCTGAAGGATCAAGAAGGTGAGGAGCTGAAGGCGCAAGAAGGTGAGGAGCTGAAGGCTCAAGAAGGTGAGGAGCTGAAGGCTCAAGAAGGTGAGGGGCTGAAGGCTCAAGAAGGTGAGGAGCTGAAGGCTCAAGAAGGTGAGGAGCTGATGGGTCAAGAAGGTGAGGAGCTGAAGGCTCAACAAGGTGAGGAGCTGAAGGCTAAAAAGGTGAGGAGCTGAAGGCTAAAAAGGTGAGGAGCTGAAGGCTAAAAAGGTGAGGAGCTGAAGGGTTAAGAAGGTGAGGAGCTGAAGGTTCAAGAAGGTGAGGAGCTGAAGGCTCAAGAAGGTGAGGAGCTGAAGGCTCAAGAAGGTGAGGAGCTGAAGGGTCAAGAAGGTGAGGAGCTGAAGGCTCAAGAAGGTGAGGAGCTGAAGGCGCAAGAAGGTGAGGAGCTGAAGGCTCAAGAAGGTGAGGAGCTGAAGGCTCAAGAAGGTGAGGAGCTGAAGGTGAGGAGCTGAAGGTGAGGAGCTGAAGGTGAGGAGCTGAAGGTGAGGAGCTGAAGGCTCAAGAAGGTGAGGAACTGAAGACTCAAGTAGGTGAGGAGCTGAAGGCTCAAGAAGGTGAGGAGCTGAAGGCTCAAGAAGGTGAGGAGCTGAAGGCTCAAGAAGGTGAGGAGCTGAAGGCTCAAGAAGGTGAGGAGCTGAAGGCTCAAGAAGGTGAGGAACTGAAGGCTAAAAAGGTGAGGAGCTGAAGGCTCAACAAGGTGAGGAGCTGAAGGCTCAAGAAGGTGAGGAGCTGAAGGCTCAAGAAGGTGAGGAACTGAAGGCTAAAAAGGTGAGGAGCTGAAGGCTCAAGAAGGTGAGGAGCTGAAGGCTCAAGAAGGTGAGGAGCTGAAGGCCAAAATGGTGAGGAGCTGAAGGCGCAAGAAGGTGAGGAGCTGAAGGCTCAAGAAGGTGAGGAGCTGAAGGCTCAAGAAGGTGAGGAGCTGAAAGCTAAAAAGGTGAGGAGCTGAAGGCTCAAGAAGGTGAGGAGCTGAAGGCTCAAGAAGGTGAGGAGCTGATGGGTCAAGATGGTGAGGAGCTGTAGGGTCAAGAAGGTGAGGAGCTGAAGGTGAGGAGCTGAAGGCTCAAGAAGGTGAGGAGCTGATGGGTCAAGAAGGTGAGGAGCTGAAGGCTCAAGAAGGTGAGGAGCTGAAGGCGCAAGAAGGTGAGGAGCTGAAGGCTAAAAAGGTGAGGAGCTGAAGGCTCAAGAAGGTGAGGAGCTGTAGGGTCAAGAAGGTGAGGAGCTGAAGGTGAGGAGCTTAAGGCTCAAGAAGGTGAGGAGCTGAAGGCTCAAGAAGGTGAGGAGCTGAAGGCTCAAGAAGGTGAGGAGCTGAAGGCTCAAGAAGGTGAGGAGCTGAAGGCGCAAGAAGGTGAGGAGCTGAAGGCTAAAAAGGTGAGGAGCTGATGGGTCAAGAAGGTGAGGAGCTGTAGGGTCAAGAAGGTGAGGAGCTGAAGGTGAGGAGCTGAAGGCTCAAGAAGGTGAGGAGCTGAAGGCTCAAGAAGGTGAGGAGCTGTAGGGTCAAGAAGGTGAGGAGCTGAAGGTGAGGAGCTGAAGGCTCAAGAAGGTGAGGAGCTGAAGGCTCAAGAAGGTGAGGAGCTGAAGGCTCAAAAGGTGAGGAGCTGAAGGATCAAGAAGGTGAGGAGCTGAAGGCGCAAGAAGGTGAGGAGCTGAAGGCTCAAGAAGGTGAGGAGCTGAAGGCTCAAGAAGGTGAGGGGCTGAAGGCTCAAGAAGGTGAGGAGCTGAAGGCTCAAGAAGGTGAGGAGCTGATGGGTCAAGAAGGTGAGGAGCTGAAGGCTCAACAAGGTGAGGAGCTGAAGGCTAAAAAGGTGAGGAGCTGAAGGCTAAAAAGGTGAGGAGCTGAAGGCTAAAAAGGTGAGGAGCTGAAGGGTAAAGAAGGTGAGGAGCTGAAGGTTCAAGAAGGTGAGGAGCTGAAGGGTCAAGAAGGTGAGGAGCTGAAGGCTCAAGAAGGTGAGGAGCTGAAGGCGCAAGAAGGTGAGGAGCTGAAGGCTCAAGAAGGTGAGGAGCTGAAGGCTCAAGAAGGTGAGGAGCTGAAGGTGAGGAGCTGAAGGTGAGGAGCTGAAGGTGAGGAGCTGAAGGCTCAAGAAGGTGAGGAGCTGAAGACTCAAGTAGGTGAGGAGCTGAAGGCTCAAGAAGGTGAGGAGCTGAAGGCTCAAGAAGGTGAGGAGCTGAAGGCTCAAGAAGGTGAGGAGCTGAAGGCTCAAGAAGGTGAGGAACTGAAGGCTAAAAAGGTGAGGAGCTGAAGGCTCAACAAGGTGAGGAGCTGAAGGCTCAAGAAGGTGAGGAGCTGAAGGCTCAAGAAGGTGAGGAACTGAAGGCTAAAAAGGTGAGGAGCTGAAGGCTCAAGAAGGTGAGGAGCTGAAGGCTCAAGAAGGTGAGGAGCTGAAGGCTCAAGAAGGTGAGGAGCTGAAGGCTCAAGAAGGTGGGGAGCTGAAGGCTAAAATGGTGAGGAGCTGAAGGCGCAAGAAGGTGAGGAGCTGAAGACTAAAAAGGTGAGGAGCTGAAGGCTAAAATGGTGAGGAGCTGAAGGCTCAAGAAGGTGAGGAACTGAAGGCTAAAAAGGTGAGGAGCTGAAGGCTCAACAAGGTGAGGAGCTGAAGGCTCAAGAAGGTGAGGAGCTGAAGGCTCAAGAAGGTGAGGAGCTGAAGGCTAAAAAGGTGAGGAGCTGAAGGCTCAAGAAGGTGAGGAGCTGAAGGCTCAAGAAGGTGAGGAGCTGATGGTGAGGAGCTGAAGGCTCAAGAAGGTGAGGAGCTGAAGGTTCAAGAAGGTGAGGAGCTGAAGGCTCAAGAAGGTGAGGAGCTGAAGGCTCAAGAAGGTGAGGAGCTGAAGGCTCAAGAAGGTGTGGAGCTGATGGGTCAAGAAGGTGAGGAGCTGAAGGCTCAAGAAGGTGAGGAGCTGAAGGCTCAAGAAGGTGAGGAGCTGAAGGCTCAAGAAGGTGAGGAGCTGAAGGCTCAAGAAGGTGAGGAGCTGAAGGCTAACAAGGTGAGGAGCTGAAGGCTAAAAAGGTGATGAGCTGAAGGCTAAAAAGGTGAGGAGCTGAAGGCTAAAAAGGTGAGGAGCTGAAGGCTAAAAAGGTGAGGAGCTGAAGGCGCAAGAAGTTGAGGAGCTGAAGGCGCAAGAAGGTGAGGAGCTGAAGGCGCAAGAAGGTGAGGAGCTGAAGGCTCAAGAAGGTGAGGAGCTGAAGGCTCAAGAAGGTGAGGAACTGAAGGCTAAAAAGGTGAGGAGCTGAAGGCTCAAGAAGGTGAGGAGCTGAAGGCTAAAAAGGTGAGGAGCTGAAGGCTCAAGAAGGTGAGGAGCTGAAGGCTCAAGAAGGTGAGGAACTGAAGGCTAAAAAGGTGAGGAGCTGAAGGCTCAAGAAGGTGAGGAGCTGAAGGCTCAAGAAGGTGAGGAGCTGAAGGGTCAAGAAGGTGAGGAGCTGAAGTGTAAAAAGGTGAGGAGCTGAAGGGTCAAGAAGGTGAGGAGCTGAAGGCTCAAGAAGGTGAGGAGCTGAAGGCTAAAAAGGTGAGGAGCTGAAGGCTCAAGAAGGTGAGGAGCTGAAGGCTCAAGAAGGTGAGGAACTGAAGGCTAAAAAGGTGAGGAGCTGAAGGCTCAAGAAGGTGAGGAGCTGAAGGCTAAAAAGGTGAGGAGCTGAAGGCTCAAGAAGGTGAGGAGCTGAAGGCTCAAGAAGGTGAGGAACTGAAGGCTAAAAAGGTGAGGAGCTGAAGGCTCAAGAAGGTGAGGAGCTGAAGGCTCAAGAAGGTGAGGAGCTGAAGGGTCAAGAAGGTGAGGAGCTGAAGTGTAAAAAGGTGAGGAGCTGAAGGGTCAAGAAGGTGAGGAGCTGAAGGCTCAAGAAGGTGAGGAGCTGAAGGCTCAAGAAGGTGAGGAGCTGAAGGGTCAAGAAGGTGAGGAGCTGAAGGGTCAAGAAGGTGAGGAGCTGAAGTGTAAAAAGGTGAGGAGCTGAAGGGTCAAGAAGGTGAGGAGCTGAAGGGTCAAGAAGGTGAGGAGCTGAAGTGTAAAAAGGTGAGGAGCTGAAGGGTCAAGAAGGTGAGGAGCTGAAGGCGCAAGAAGGTGAGGAGCTGAAGGCTCAAGAAGGTGAGGAGCTGAAGGCTCAAGAAGGTGAGGAGCTGAAGGCTAAAAAGGTGAGGAGCTGAAGGCTCAAGAAGGTGAGGAGCTGATGGGTCAAGAAGGTGAGGAGCTGATGGGTCAAGAAGGTGAGGAGCTGAAGGCTAAAAAGGTGAGGAGCTGAAGGCTCAAGAAGGTGAGGAGCTGAAGGCTAAAGAAGGTGAGGAGCTGATGGCTCAAGAAGGTGAGGAGCTGAAGGGTCAAGAAGGTGAGGAGCTGTAGGGTCAAGAAGGTGAGGAGCTGAAGGTGAGGAGCTGAAGGCTCAAGAAGGTGAGGAGCTGATGGGTCAAGAAGGTGAGGAGCTGAAGGCTAAAATGGTGAGGAGCTGAAGGCGCAAGAAGGTGAGGAGCTGAAGGCTCAAGAAGGTGAGGAGCTGAAGGCTCAAGAAGGTGAGGAGCTGAAGGCTCAAGAAGGTGAGGAGCTGAAGGCTAAAAAGGTGAGGAGCTGATGGGTCAAGAAGGTGAGGAGCTGAAGGCTCAAGAAGGTGAGGAGCTGTAGGGTCAAGAAGGTGAGGAGCTGAAGGTGAGGAGCTGAAGGCTCAAGAAGGTGAGGAGCTGAAGGCTCAAGAAGGTGAGGAGCTGAAGGCTCAAAAGGTGAGGAGCTGAAGGCGCAAGAAGGTGAGGAGCTGAAGGCTAAAAAGGTGAAGAGCTGAAGGATCAAGAAGTTGAGGAGCTGAAGGCTAAAAAGGTGAGGAGCTGAAGGCGCAAGAAGGTGAGGAGCTGAAGGCTCAAGAAGGTGAGGAGCTGAAGGCTCAAGAAGGTGAGGAGCTGAAGGCTAAAAAGGTGAGGAGCTGAAGGCTCAAGAAGGTGAGGAGTAGAAGGCTAAAAAGGTGAGGAGCTGAAGGCGCAAGAAGGTGAGGAGCTGAAGGCTCAAGAAGGTGAGGAGCTGAAGTCTAAAATGATGAGGAGCTGAAGGCTCAAGAAGGTGAGGAGCTGAAGGCTAACAAGGTGAGGAGCTGAAGGCTAAAAAGGTGAGGAGCTGAAGGCTAAAAAGGTGAGGAGCTGAAGGGTCAAGAAGGTGAGGAGCTGAAGGCTAAAAAGGTGAGGAGCTGAAGGCTAAAAAGGTGAGGAGCTGAAGGCTAAAAAGGTGAGGAACTGAAGGGTTAAGAAGGTGAGGAGCTGAAGGCTCAAGAAGGTGAGGAGCTGAAGGCTCAAGAAGGTGAGGAGCTGAAGGCTAAAAAGGTGAGGAGCTGAAGGCTCAAGAAGGTGAGGAGTAGAAGGCTAAAAAGGTGAGGAGTAGAAGGCTAAAAAGGTGAGGAGCTGAAGACTCAAGTAGGTGAGGAGCTGAATGCTCAAGAAGGTGAGGGGCTGAAGGCTCAAGAAGGTGAGGAGCTGAAGGCTCAAGAAGGTGAGGAGCTGATGGGTCAAGAAGGTGAGGAGCTGAAGGCTCAACAAGGTGAGGAGCTGAAGGCTAAAAAGGTGAGGAGCTGAAGGCTAAAAAGGTGAGGAGCTGAAGGCTAAAAAGGTGAGGAGCTGAAGGGTTAAGAAGGTGAGGAGCTGAAGGTTCAAGAAGGTGAGGAGCTGAAGGCTCAAGAAGGTGAGGAGCTGAAGGCTCAAGAAGGTGAGGAGCTGAAGGGTCAAGAAGGTGAGGAGCTGAAGGCTCAAGAAGGTGAGGAGCTGAAGGCGCAAGAAGGTGAGGAGCTGAAGGCTCAAGAAGGTGAGGAGCTGAAGGCTCAAGAAGGTGAGGAGCTGAAGGTGAGGAGCTGAAGGTGAGGAGCTGAAGGTGAGGAGCTGAAGGCTCAAGAAGGTGAGGAGCTGAAGACTCAAGTAGGTGAGGAGCTGAAGGCTCAAGAAGGTGAGGAGCTGAAGGCTCAAGAAGGTGAGGAGCTGAAGGCTCAAGAAGGTGAGGAGCTGAAGGCTCAAGAAGGTGAGGAGCTGAAGGCTCAAGAAGGTGAGGAACTGAAGGCTAAAAAGGTGAGGAGCTGAAGGCTCAACAAGGTGAGGAGCTGAAGGCTCAAGAAGGTGAGGAGCTGAAGGCTCAAGAAGGTGAGGAACTGAAGGCTAAAAAGGTGAGGAGCTGAAGGCTCAAGAAGGTGAGGAGCTGAAGGCTCAAGAAGGTGAGGAGCTGAAGGCTCAAGAAGGTGAGGAGCTGAAGGCTCAAGAAGGTGAGGAGCTGAAGGCTCAAGAAGGTGAGGAGCTGAAGGCTAAAATGGTGAGGAGCTGAAGGCGCAAGAAGGTGAGGAGCTGAAGACTAAAAAGGTGAGGAGCTGAAGGCTAAAATGGTGAGGAGCTGAAGGCTCAAGAAGGTGAGGAACTGAAGGCTAAAAAGGTGAGGAGCTGAAGGCTCAACAAGGTGAGGAGCTGAAGGCTCAAGAAGGTGAGGAGCTGAAGGCTCAAGAAGGTGAGGAGCTGAAGGCTAAAAAGGTGAGGAGCTGAAGGCTCAAGAAGGTGAGGAGCTGAAGGCTCAAGAAGGTGAGGAGCTGAAGGTGAGGAGCTGAAGGCTCAAGAAGGTGAGGAGCTGAAGGCTCAAGAAGGTGAGGAGCTGAAGGCTCAAGAAGGTGAGGAGCTGAAGGCTCAAGAAGGTGAGGAGCTGAAGGCTCAAGAAGGTGTGGAGCTGATGGGTCAAGAAGGTGAGGAGCTGAAGGCTCAAGAAGGTGAGGAGCTGAAGGCTCAAGAAGGTGAGGAGCTGAAGGCTCAAGAAGGTGAGGAGCTGAAGGCTAACAAGGTGAGGAGCTGAAGGCTAAAAAGGTGAGGAGCTGAAGGCTAAAAAGGTGAGGAGCTGAAGGCTAAAAAGGTGAGGAGCTGAAGGCTAAAAAGGTGAGGAGCTGAAGGCGCAAGAAGTTGAGGAGCTGAAGGCGCAAGAAGGTGAGGAGCTGAAGGCTCAAGAAGGTGAGGAGCTGAAGGCTAAAAAGGTGAGGAGCTGAAGGCTCAAGAAGGTGAGGAGCTGAAGGCTCAAGAAGGTGAGGAACTGAAGGCTAAAAAGGTGAGGAGCTGAAGGCTCAAGAAGGTGAGGAGCTGAAGGCTAAAAAGGTGAGGAGCTGAAGGCTCAAGAAGGTGAGGAGCTGAAGGCTCAAGAAGGTGAGGAACTGAAGGCTAAAAAGGTGAGGAGCTGAAGGCTCAAGAAGGTGAGGAGCTGAAGGCTCAAGAAGGTGAGGAGCTGAAGGGTCAAGAAGGTGAGGAGCTGAAGTGTAAAAAGGTGAGGAGCTGAAGGGTCAAGAAGGTGAGGAGCTGAAGGCTCAAGAAGGTGAGGAGCTGAAGGCTCAAGAAGGTGAGGAGCTGAAGGGTCAAGAAGGTGAGGAGCTGAAGGGTCAAGAAGGTGAGGAGCCGAAGTGTAAAAAGGTGAGGAGCTGAAGGGTCAAGAAGGTGAGGAGCTGAAGGGTCAAGAAGGTGAGGAGCTGAAGTGTAAAAAGGTGAGGAGCTGAAGGGTCAAGAAGGTGAGGAGCTGAAGGCGCAAGAAGGTGAGGAGCTGAAGGCTCAAGAAGGTGAGGAGCTGAAGGCTCAAGAAGGTGAGGAGCTGAAGGCTAAAAAGGTGAGGAGCTGAAGGCTCAAGAAGGTGAGGAGCTGATGGGTCAAGAAGGTGAGGAGCTGATGGGTCAAGAAGGTGAGGAGCTGATGGGTCAAGAAGGTGAGGAGCTGAAGGCTAAAAAGGTGAGGAGCTGAAGGCTCAAGAAGGTGAGGAGCTGAAGGCTAAAGAAGGTGAGGAGCTGATGGCTCAAGAAGGTGAGGAGCTGAAGGGTCAAGAAGGTGAGGAGCTGTAGGGTCAAGAAGGTGAGGAGCTGAAGGTGAGGAGCTGAAGGCTCAAGAAGGTGAGGAGCTGATGGGTCAAGAAGGTGAGGAGCTGAAGGCTAAAATGGTGAGGAGCTGAAGGCGCAAGAAGGTGAGGAGCTGAAGGCTCAAGAAGGTGAGGAGCTGAAGGCTCAAGAAGGTGAGGAGCTGAAGGCTCAAGAAGGTGAGGAGCTGAAGGCTAAAAAGGTGAGGAGCTGATGGGTCAAGAAGGTGAGGAGCTGAAGGCTCAAGAAGGTGAGGAGCTGTAGGGTCAAGAAGGTGAGGAGCTGAAGGCTCAAGAAGGTGAGGAGCTGAAGGCTCAAGAAGGTGAGGAGCTGAAGGCTAAAAAGGTGAGGAGCTGATGGGTCAAGAAGGTGAGGAGCTGAAGGCTCAAGAAGGTGAGGAGCTGTAGGGTCAAGAAGGTGAGGAGCTGAAGGTGAGGAGCTGAAGGCTCAAGAAGGTGAGGAGCTGAAGGCTCAAGAAGGTGAGGAGCTGAAGGCTCAAAAGGTGAGGAGCTGAAGGCGCAAGAAGGTGAGGAGCTGAAGGCTAAAAAGGTGAAGAGCTGAAGGATCAAGAAGTTGAGGAGCTGAAGGCTAAAAAGGTGAGGAGCTGAAGGCGCAAGAAGGTGAGGAGCTGAAGGCTCAAGAAGGTGAGGAGCTGAAGGCTCAAGAAGGTGAGGAGCTGAAGGCTAAAAAGGTGAGGAGCTGAAGGCTCAAGAAGGTGAGGAGTAGAAGGCTAAAAAGGTGAGGAGCTGAAGGCACAAGAAGGTGAGGAGCTGAAGGCTCAAGAAGGTGAGGAGCTGAAGGCTCAAGAAGGTGAGGAGCTGAAGTCTAAAATGATGAGGAGCTGAAGGCTCAAGAAGGTGAGGAGCTGAAGGCTAACAAGGTGAGGAGCTGAAGGCTAAAAAGGTGAGGAGCTGAAGGCTAAAAAGGTGAGGAGCTGAAGGGTCAAGAAGGTGAGGAGCTGAAGGCTAAAAAGGTGAGGAGCTGAAGGCTAAAAAGGTGAGGAGCTGAAGGCTAAAAAGGTGAGGAACTGAAGGGTTAAGAAGGTGAGGAGCTGAAGGTTCAAGAAGGTGAGGAGCTGAAGGCTCAAGAAGGTGAGGAGCTGAAGGCTCAAGAAGGTGAGGAGCTGAAGGGTCAAGAAGGTGAGGAGCTGAAGGCTCAAGAAGGTGAGGAGCTGAAGGCGCAAGAAGGTGAGGAGCTGAAGGCTCAAGAAGGTGAGGAGCTGAAGGCTCAAGAAGGTGAGGAGCTGAAGGTGAGGAGCTGAAGGTGAGGAGCTGAAGGTGAGGAGCTGAAGGCTCAAGAAGGTGAGGAGCTGAAGACTCAAGTAGGTGAGGAGCTGAAGGCTCAAGAAGGTGAGGAGCTGAAGGCTCAAGAAGGTGAGGAGCTGAAGGCTCAAGAAGGTGAGGGGCTGAAGGCTCAAGAAGGTGAGGAGCTGAAGGCTCAAGAAGGTGAGGAGCTGATGGGTCAAGAAGGTGAGGAGCTGAAGGCTCAACAAGGTGAGGAGCTGAAGGCTAAAAAGGTGAGGAGCTGAAGGCTAAAAAGGTGAGGAGCTGAAGGCTAAAAAGGTGAGGAGCTGAAGGCTAAAAAGGTGAGGAGCTGAAGGGTTAAGAAGGTGAGGAGCTGAAGGTTCAAGAAGGTGAGGAGCTGAAGGCTCAAGAAGGTGAGGAGCTGAAGGCTCAAGAAGGTGAGGAGCTGAAGGGTCAAGAAGGTGAGGAGCTGAAGGCTCAAGAAGGTGAGGAGCTGAAGGCGCAAGAAGGTGAGGAGCTGAAGGCTCAAGAAGGTGAGGAGCTGAAGGCTCAAGAAGGTGAGGAGCTGAAGGTGAGGAGCTGAAGGTGAGGAGCTGAAGGTGAGGAGCTGAAGGCTCAAGAAGGTGAGGAGCTGAAGACTCAAGTAGGTGAGGAGCTGAAGGCTCAAGAAGGTGAGGAGCTGAAGGCTCAAGAAGGTGAGGAGCTGAAGGCTCAAGAAGGTGAGGAGCTGAAGGCTCAAGAAGGTGAGGAACTGAAGGCTAAAAAGGTGAGGAGCTGAAGGCTCAACAAGGTGAGGAGCTGAAGGCTCAAGAAGGTGAGGAGCTGAAGGCTCAAGAAGGTGAGGAACTGAAGGCTAAAAAGGTGAGGAGCTGAAGGCTCAAGAAGGTGAGGAGCTGAAGGCTCAAGAAGGTGAGGAGCTGAAGGCTCAAGAAGGTGAGGAGCTGAAGGCTCAAGAAGGTGAGGAGCTGAAGGCTCAAGAAGGTGAGGAGCTGAAGGCTAAAATGGTGAGGAGCTGAAGGCGCAAGAAGGTGAGGAGCTGAAGACTAAAAAGGTGAGGAGCTGAAGGCTAAAATGGTGAGGAGCTGAAGGCTCAAGAAGGTGAGGAACTGAAGGCTAAAAAGGTGAGGAGCTGAAGGCTCAACAAGGTGAGGAGCTGAAGGCTCAAGAAGGTGAGGAGCTGAAGGCTCAAGAAGGTGAGGAGCTGAAGGCTAAAAAGGTGAGGAGATGAAGGCTCAAGAAGGTGAGGAGCTGAAGGCTCAAGAAGGTGAGGAGCTGAAGGTGAGGAGCTGAAGGCTCAAGAAGGTGAGGAGCTGAAGGCTCAAGAAGGTGAGGAGCTGAAGGCTCAAGAAGGTGAGGAGCTGAAGGCTCAAGAAGGTGAGGAGCTGAAGGCTCAAGAAGGTGTGGAGCTGAAGGCTCAAGAAGGTGAGGAGCTGAAGGCTCAAGAAGGTGAGGAGCTGAAGGCTCAAGAAGGTGAGGAGCTGAAGGCTCAAGAAGGTGAGGAGCTGAAGGCTCAAGAAGGTGAGGAGCTGAGGGCTAACAAGGTGAGGAGCTGAAGGCTAAAAAGGTGAGGAGCTGAAGGCTAAAAAGGTGAGGAGCTGAAGGCTAAAAAGGTGAGGAGCTGAAGGCTAAAAAGGTGAGGAGCTGAAGGCGCAAGAAGTTGAGGAGCTGAAGGCGCAAGAAGGTGAGGAGCTGAAGGCTCAAGAAGGTGAGGAGCTGAAGGCTAAAAAGGTGAGGAGCTGAAGGCTCAAGAAGGTGAGGAGCTGAAGGCTCAAGAAGGTGAGGAGCTGAAGGCTCAAGAAGGTGAGGAACTGAAGGCTAAAAAGGTGAGGAGCTGAAGGCTCAAGAAGGTGAGGAGCTGAAGGCTAAAAAGGTGAGGAGCTGAAGGCTCAAGAAGGTGAGGAGCTGAAGGCTCAAGAAGGTGAGGAACTGAAGGCTAAAAAGGTGAGGAGCTGAAGGCTCAAGAAGGTGAGGAGCTGAAGGCTCAAGAAGGTGAGGAGCTGAAGGGTCAAGAAGGTGAGGAGCTGAAGTGTAAAAAGGTGAGGAGCTGAAGGGTCAAGAAGGTGAGGAGCTGAAGGCGCAAGAAGGTGAGGAGCTGAAGGCTCAAGAAGGTGAGGAGCTGAAGGCTCAAGAAGGTGAGGAGCTGAAGGCTAAAAAGGTGAGGAGCTGAAGGCTCAAGAAGGTGAGGAGCTGATGGGTCAAGAAGGTGAGGAGCTGATGGGTCAAGAAGGTGAGGAGCTGATGGGTCAAGAAGGTGAGGAGCTGAAGGCTAAAAAGGTGAGGAGCTGAAGGCTCAAGAAGGTGAGGAGCTGAAGGCTAAAGAAGGTGAGGAGCTGATGGCTCAAGAAGGTGAGGAGCTGAAGGGTCAAGAAGGTGAGGAGCTGTAGGGTCAAGAAGGTGAGGAGCTGAAGGTGAGGAGCTGAAGGCTCAAGAAGGTGAGGAGCTGATGGGTCAAGAAGGTGAGGAGCTGAAGGCTAAAATGGTGAGGAGCTGAAGGCGCAAGAAGGTGAGGAGCTGAAGGCTCAAGAAGGTGAGGAGCTGAAGGCTCAAGAAGGTGAGGAGCTGAAGGCTCAAGAAGGTGAGGAGCTGAAGGCTAAAAAGGTGAGGAGCTGATGGGTCAAGAAGGTGAGGAGCTGAAGGCTCAAGAAGGTGAGGAGCTGTAGGGTCAAGAAGGTGAGGAGCTGAAGGTGAGGAGCTGAAGGCTCAAGAAGGTGAGGAGCTGAAGGCTCAAGAAGGTGAGGAGCTGAAGGCTCAAAAGGTGAGGAGCTGAAGGCGCAAGAAGGTGAGGAGCTGAAGGCTAAAAAGGTGAGGAGCTGAAGGCGCAAGAAGGTGAGGAGCTGAAGGCTAAAAAGGTGAGGAGCTGAAGGCGCAAGAAGGTGAGGAGCTGAAGGCTCAAGAAGGTGAGGAGCTGAAGGCTCAAGAAGGTGAGGAGCTGAAGGCTAAAAAGGTGAGGAGCTGAAGGCTCAAGAAGGTGAGGAGTAGAAGGCTAAAAAGGTGAGGAGCTGAAGGCGCAAGAAGGTGAGGAGCTGAAGGCTCAAGAAGGTGAGGAGCTGAAGTCTAAAATGATGAGGAGCTGAAGGCTCAAGAAGGTGAGGAGCTGAAGGCTAACAAGGTGAGGAGCTGAAGGCTAAAAAGGTGAGGAGCTGAAGGCTAAAAAGGTGAGGAGCTGAAGGGTCAAGAAGGTGAGGAGCTGAAGGCTAAAAAGGTGAGGAGCTGAAGGCTAAAAAGGTGAGGAGCTGAAGGCTAAAAAGGTGAGGAGCTGAAGGCGCAAGAAGTTGAGGAGCTGAAGGCGCAAGAAGGTGAGGAGCTGAAGGCTCAAGAAGGTGAGGAGCTGAAGGCTAAAAAGGTGAGGAGCTGAAGGCTCAAGAAGGTGAGGAGCTGAAGGCTCAAGAAGGTGAGGAACTGAAGGCTAAAAAGGTGAGGAGCTGAAGGCTCAAGAAGGTGAGGAGCTGAAGGCTAAAAAGGTGAGGAGCTGAAGGCTCAAGAAGGTGAGGAGCTGAAGGCTCAAGAAGGTGAGGAACTGAAGGCTAAAAAGGTGAGGAGCTGAAGGCTCAAGAAGGTGAGGAGCTGAAGGCTCAAGAAGGTGAGGAGCTGAAGGGTCAAGAAGGTGAGGAGCTGAAGTGTAAAAAGGTGAGGAGCTGAAGGGTCAAGAAGGTGAGGAGCTGAAGGCTCAAGAAGGTGAGGAGCTGAAGGCTCAAGAAGGTGAGGAGCTGAAGGCTCAAGAAGGTGAGGAGCTGAAGGGTCAAGAAGGTGAGGAGCTGAAGGCTCAAGAAGGTGAGGAGCTGAAGGCTCAAGAAGGTGAGGAGCTGAAGGGTCAAGAAGGTGAGGAGCTGAAGGCTCAAGAAGGTGAGGAGCTGAAGGCTCAAGAAGGTGAGGAGCTGAAGGCTCAAGAAGGTGAGGAGCTGAAGGGTCAAGAAGGTGAGGAGCTGAAGGCTCAAGAAGGTGAGGAGCTGAAGGCTCAAGAAGGTGAGGAGCTGAAGGCTCAAGAAGGTGAGGAGCTGAAGGCTCAAGAAGGTGAGGAGCTGAAGGGTCAAGAAGGTGAGGAGCTGAAGGGTCAAGAAGGTGAGGAGCTGAAGTGTAAAAAGGTGAGGAGCTGAAGGGTCAAGAAGGTGAGGAGCTGAAGTGTAAAAAGGTGAGGAGCTGAAGGGTCAAGAAGGTGAGGAGCTGAAGGCGCAAGAAGGTGAGGAGCTGAAGGCTCAAGAAGGTGAGGAGCTGAAGGCTCAAGAAGGTGAGGAGCTGAAGGCTAAAAAGGTGAGGAGCTGAAGGCTCAAGAAGGTGAGGAGCTGATGGGTCAAGAAGGTGAGGAGCTGATGGGTCAAGAAGGTGAGGAGCTGATGGGTCAAGAAGGTGAGGAGCTGAAGGCTAAAAAGGTGAGGAGCTGAAGGCTCAAGAAGGTGAGGAGCTGAAGGCTAAAGAAGGTGAGGAGCTGATGGCTCAAGAAGGTGAGGAGCTGAAGGGTCAAGAAGGTGAGGAGCTGTAGGGTCAAGAAGGTGAGGAGCTGAAGGTGAGGAGCTGAAGGCTCAAGAAGGTGAGGAGCTGAAGGCTAAAATGGTGAGGAGCTGAAGGCGCAAGAAGGTGAGGAGCTGAAGGCTCAAGAAGGTGAGGAGCTGAAGGCTCAAGAAGGTGAGGAGCTGAAGGCTCAAGAAGGTGAGGAGCTGAAGGCTAAAAAGGTGAGGAGCTGATGGGTCAAGAAGGTGAGGAGCTGAAGGCTCAAGAAGGTGAGGAGCTGTAGGGTCAAGAAGGTGAGGAGCTGAAGGTGAGGAGCTGAAGGCTCAAGAAGGTGAGGAGCTGAAGGCTCAAGAAGGTGAGGAGCTGAAGGCTCAAAAGGTGAGGAGCTGAAGGCGCAAGAAGGTGAGGAGCTGAAGGCTAAAAAGGTGAGGAGCTGAAGGCGCAAGAAGGTGAGGAGCTGAAGGCTAAAAAGGTGAGGAGCTGAAGGCGCAAGAAGGTGAGGAGCTGAAGGCTCAAGAAGGTGAGGAGCTGAAGGCTCAAGAAGGTGAGGAGCTGAAGGCTAAAAAGGTGAGGAGCTGAAGGCTCAAGAAGGTGAGGAGTAGAAGGCTAAAAAGGTGAGGAGCTGAAGGCGCAAGAAGGTGAGGAGCTGAAGGCTCAAGAAGGTGAGGAGCTGAAGTCTAAAATGATGAGGAGCTGAAGGCTCAAGAAGGTGAGGAGCTGAAGGCTAACAAGGTGAGGAGCTGAAGGCTAAAAAGGTGAGGAGCTGAAGGCTAAAAAGGTGAGGAGCTGAAGGGTCAAGAAGGTGAGGAGCTGAAGGCTAAAAAGGTGAGGAGCTGAAGGCTAAAAAGGTGAGGAGCTGAAGGCTAAAAAGGTGAGGAGCTGAAGGCGCAAGAAGTTGAGGAGCTGAAGGCGCAAGAAGGTGAGGAGCTGAAGGCTAACAAGGTGAGGAGCTGAAGGCTAAAAAGGTGAGGAGCTGAAGGCTAAAAAGGTGAGGAGCTGAAGGGTCAAGAAGGTGAGGAGCTGAAGGCTCAAGAAGTGGAGGAGCTGAAGGCTCAAGAAGGTGAGGAGCTGAAGTCTAAAATGATGAGGAGCTGAAGGCTCAAGAAGGTGAGGAGCTGAAGGCTCAAGAAGGTGAGGAGCTGAAGGCTCAAGAAGGTGAGGAGCTGAAGGCTAACAAGGTGAGGAGCTGAAGGCTAAAAAGGTGAGGAGCTGAAGGGTCAAGAAGGTGAGGAGCTGAAGGCTAAAAAGGTGAGGAGCTGAAGGCTAAAAAGGTGAGGAGCTGAAGGCTAAAAAGGTGAGGAGCTGAAGGGTCAAGAAGGTGAGGAGCTGAAGGCTAAAAAGGTGAGGAGCTGAAGGCTAAAAAGGTGAGGAGCTGAAGGCTAAAAAGGTGAGGAGCTGAAGGGTCAAGAAGGTGAGGAGCTGAAGGCGCAAGAAGTTGAGGAGCTGAAGGCGCAAGAAGTTGAGGAGCTGAAGGCTAACAAGGTGAGGAGCTGAAGGCTAAAAAGGTGAGGAGCTGAAGGCTAAAAAGGTGAGGAGCTGAAGGGTCAAGAAGGTGAGGAGTTGAAGGCTAAAAAGGTGAGGAGCTGAAGGCTAAAAAGGTGAGGAGCTGAAGGCTAAAAAGGTGAGGAGCTGAAGGCGCAAGAAGTTGAGGAGCTGAAGGCTCAAGAAGGTGAGGAGCTGAAGGCTCAAGAAGGTGAGGAGCTGTAGGGTCAAGAAGGTGAGGAGCTGAAGGTGAGGAGCTGAAGGCTCAAGAAGGTGAGGAGCTGATGGGTCAAGAAGGTGAGGAGCTGAAGGCTAAAATGGTGAGGAGCTGAAGGCGCAAGAAGGTGAGGAGCTGAAGGCTCAAGAAGGTGAGGAGCTGAAGGCTCAAGAAGGTGAGGAGCTGAAGGCTCAAGAAGGTGAGGAGCTGAAGGCTAAAAAGGTGAGGAGCTGATGGGTCAAGAAGGTGAGGAGCTGAAGGCTCAAGAAGGTGAGGAGCTGTAGGGTCAAGAAGGTGAGGAGCTGAAGGTGAGGAGCTGAAGGCTCAAGAAGGTGAGGAGCTGAAGGCTCAAGAAGGTGAGGAGCTGAAGGCTCAAAAGGTGAGGAGCTGAAGGCGCAAGAAGGTGAGGAGCTGAAGGCTAAAAAGGTGAAGAGCTGAAGGATCAAGAAGTTGAGGAGCTGAAGGCTAAAAAGGTGAGGAGCTGAAGGCGCAAGAAGGTGAGGAGCTGAAGGCTCAAGAAGGTGAGGAGCTGAAGGCTCAAGAAGGTGAGGAGCTGAAGGTGAGGAGCTGAAGGCTCAAGAAGGTGAGGAGCTGAAGGCTCAAGAAGGTGAGGAGCTGAAGGCACAAGAAGGTGAGGAACTGAAGGCTAAAAAGGTGAGGAGCTGAAGGCTCAAGAAGGTGAGGAGCTGAAGGCTCAAGAAGGTGAGGAGCTGAAGGCTCAAGAAGGTGAGGAGCTGATGGGTCAAGAAGGTGAGGAGCTGAAGGCTAAAAAGGTGAGGAGCTGAAGGCTAAAAAGGTGAGGAGCTGAAGGCTAAAAAGGTGAGGAGCTGAAGGCTAAAAAGGTGAGGAGCTGAAGGCTAAAAAGGTGAGGAGCTGAAGGGTCAAGAAGGTGAGGAGCTGAAGGTTCAAGAAGGTAAGGAGCTGAAGGCTCAAGAAGGTGAGGAGCTGAAGGCTCAAGAAGGTGAGGAGCTGAAGGGTCAAGAAGGTGAGGAGCTGAAGGCTCAAGAAGGTGAGGAGCTGAAGGTGCAAGAAGGTGAGGAGCTGAAGGCTCAAGAAGGTGAGGAACTGAAGGCTCAAGAAGGTGAGGAGCTGAAGGTGCAAGAAGGTGAGGAGCTGAAGGGTCAAGAAGGTGAGGAGCTGAAGGCTCAAGAAGGTGAGGAACTGAAGGCTAAAAAGGTGAGGAGCTGAAGGCTCAAGAAGGTGAGGAGCTGAAGGCTCAAGAAGGTGAGGAGCTGAAGGCTCAAGAAGGTGAGGAGCTGAAGGCTCAAGAAGGTGAGGAGCTGAAGGCTCAAGAAGGTGAGGAGCTGAAGGCTCAAGAAGGTGAGGAGCTGATGGGTCAAGAAGGTGAGGAGCTGAAGGCTCAAGAAGGTGAGGAGCTGAAGGCTAAAAAGGTGAGGAGCTGAAGGCTCAAGAAGGTGAGGAGCTGAAGGCTCAAGAAGGTGAGGAGCTGAAGGCACAAGAAGGTGAGGAGCTGAAGGTGAGGAGCTGAAGGTGAGGAGCTGAAGGCTCAAGAAGGTGAGGAGCTGAAGGCTCAAGAAGGTGAGGAGCTGAAGGCACAAGAAGGTGAGGAACTGAAGGCTAAAAAGGTGAGGAGCTGAAGGCTCAAGAAGGTGAGGAGCTGAAGGCTCAAAAAGGTGAGGAGCTGAAGGCTCAAGAAGGTGAGGAGCTGAAGGCTGAAGAAGGTGAGGAGCTGAAGGGTCAAGAAGGTGAGGAGCTGAAGGCTCAAGAAGGTGAGGAGCTGATGGGTCAAGAAGGTGAGGAGCTGATGGGTCAAGAAGGTGAGGAGCTGAAGGGTCAAGAAGGTGATGAGCTGAAGGCTAAAAAGGTGAGGAGCTGAAGGCTCAAGAAGGTGAGGAGCTAAAGGCTCAAGAAGGTGAGGAGCTGAAGGGTCAAGAAGGTGAGGAGCTGAAGGCTAAAAAGGTGAGGAGCTGAAGGCTCAAGAAGGTGGGGAGCTGAAGGCTCAAGAAGGTGAGGAGCTAAAGGGTCAAGAAGGTGAGGAGCTGAAGGCTCAAGAAGGTGAGGAGCTGAAGGCTAAAAAGGTGAGGAGCTGAAGGCTCAAGAAGGTGAGGAGCTGAAGGCTAAAAAGGTGAGGAGCTGAAGGCTCAAGAAGGTGTGGAGCTGAAGGCTAAAAAGGTGAGGAGCTGAAGGCTCAAGAAGGTGAGGAGCTGAAGGCTAAAAAGGTGAGGAGCTGAAGGGTCAAGAAGGTGAGGAGCTGAAGGCTCAAGAAGGTGAGGAGCTGAAGGCTGAAGAAGGTGAGGAGCTGAAGGCTAAAAAGGTGAGGAGCTGAAGGCTCAAGAAGGTCAAGAGCTGAAGGCTCAAGAAGGTGAGGAGCTGAAGGCGAAAAAGGTGAGGAGCTGATGGCTCAGAAGGCGAGGAGCTGAAGGCTCAAGAAGGTGAGGAGCTGAAGGGTCAAGAAGGTGAGGAGCTGAAGTGTAAAAAGGTGAGGAACTGAAGGTGCAAGAAGGTGAGGAGCTGAAGGCTAAAAAGGTGAGGAGCTGAAGGCTCAAGAAGGTGAGGAGCTGAAGGCTCAAGAAGGTGAGGGGCTGAAGGCTAAAAAGGTGAGGAGCTGAAGGCTAAAATGGTGAGGAGCTGAAGGCTAAAATGGTGAGGAGCTGAAGGTGCAAGAAGGTGAGGAGCTGAAGAATAAAAAGGTGAGGAGCTGAAGGCTCAAGAAGGTGAGGAGCTGAAGGGTCAAGAAGGTGAGGAGCTGAAGGGTCAAGAAGGTGAGGAGCTGAAGGCTCAAGAAGGTGAGGAGCTGAAGGCTGAAGAAGGTGAGGAGCTGAAGGCTAAAAAGGTGAGGAGCTGAAGGGTCAAGAAGGTGAGGAGCTGAAGGCTAAAAAGGTGAGGAGCTGAAGGCTCAGAAGGTGAGGAGCTGAAGGCGCAAGAAGTTTAGGAGCTGAAGGCTCAAGAAGGTGAGGAGCTGAAGGGTCAAGAAGGTGAGGAGCTGAAGGCTAAAATGGTGAGGAGCTCAAGGTGCAAGAAGGTGAGGAGCTGAAGGCTCAAGAAGGTGAGGAGCTGAAGGCTCAAGAAGGTGAGGAGCTGAAGGCTCAAGAAGGTGAGGAGCTGAAGGTGCAAGAAGGTGAGGAGCTGAAGGCAAAAATGGTGAGGAGCTGAAGGCTAAAATGGTGAGGAGCTGAAGGTGCAAGAAGGTGATGAGCTGAAGGCTCAAGAAGGTGAGGAGCTGAAGGCTCAAGAAGGTGAGGAGCTGAAGGCTCAAGAAGGTGAGGAGCTGAAGGCTCAAGAAGGTGAGGAGCTGAAGGTGCAAGAAGGTGAGGAGCTGAAGGCAAAAATGGTGAGGAGCTGAAGGCTAAAATGGTGAGGAGCTGAAGGTGCAAGAAGGTGATGAGCTGAAGGCTCAAGAAGGTGAGGAGCTGAAGGCTCAAGAAGGTGAGGAGCTGAAGGCTCAAGAAGGTGAGGAGCTGAAGGCTCAAGAAGGTGAGGAGCTGAAGGCTCAAGAAGGTGAGGAGCTGAAGGCTCAAGAAGGTGAGGAGCTGAAGGCTAAAATGGTGAGGAGCTGAAGGTGCAAGAAGGTGATGAGCTGAAGGCTCAAGAAGGTGAGGAGCTGAAGGCTCAAGAAGGTGAGGAGCTGAAGGCTCAAGAAGGTGAGGAGCTGAAGGCTAAAAAGGTGAGGAGCTAAAGGCTCAAGAAGGTGAGGAGCTGAAGGCTCAAGAAGGTGAGGAGCTGAAGGCTCAAGAAGGTGAGGAGCTGAAGGCTCAAGAAGGTGAGGAGCTGAAGGTGCAAGAAGGTGAGGAGCTGAAGGCTCAAGAAGGTGAGGAGCTGAAGGCTCAAGAAGGTGAGGAGCTGAAGGTGCAAGAAGGTGAGGAGCTGAAGGCTCAAGAAGGTGAGGAGCTGAAGGCTCAAGAAGGTGAGGAGCTGAAGGTGCAAGAAGGTGAGGAGCTGAAGGCAAAAATGGTGAGGAGCTGAAGGCTAAAATGGTGAGGAGCTGAAGGTGCAAGAAGGTGATGAGCTGAAGGCTCAAGAAGGTGAGGAGCTGATGGGTCAAGAAGGTGAGGAGCTGAAGGGTCAAGAAGGTGAGGAGCTGAAGGCTAAAATGGTGAGGAGCTCAAGGTGCAAGAAGGTGAGGAGCTGAAGGCTCAAGAAGGTGAGGAGCTGAAGGCTCAAGAAGGTGAGGAGCTGAAGGCTCAAGAAGGTGAGGAGCTGAAGGTGCAAGAAGGTGAGGAGCTGAAGGCAAAAATGGTGAGGAGCTGAAGGCTAAAATGGTGAGGAGCTGAAGGTGCAAGAAGGTGATGAGCTGAAGGCTCAAGAAGGTGGGGAGCTGAAGGCTCAAGAAGGTGAGGAGCTGAAGGCTCAAGAAGGTGAGGAGCTGAAGGCTCAAGAAGGTGAGGAGCTGAAGGCTCAAGAAGGTGGGGAGCTGAAGGCTCAAGAAGGTGAGGAGCTGAAGGCTCAAGAAGGTGAGGAGCTGAAGGCTCAAGAAGGTGAGGAGCTGAAGGTGCAAGAAGGTGAGGAGCTGAAGGCAAAAATGGTGAGGAGCTGAAGGCTAAAATGGTGAGGAGCTGAAGGTGCAAGAAGGTGAGGAGCTGAAGGCTCAAGAAGGTGAGGAGCTGAAGGGTCAAGAAGCTGAGGAGCTGAAGGCTAAAAAGGTGAGGAGCTAAAGGCTCAAGAAGGTGAGGAGCTGAAGGGTCAAGAAGGTGAGGAGCTGAAGGCTAAAAAGGTGAGGAGCTGAAGGCTCAAGAAGGTGAGGAGCTGAAGGCTCAAGAAGGTGGGGAGCTGAAGGCTCAAGAAGGTGAGGAGCTGAAGGCTCAAGAAGGTGAGGAGCTGAAGGGTCAAGAAGGTGAGGAGCTGAAGGCTCAAGAAGGTGAGGAGCTGAAGGGTCATGAAGGTGAGGAGCTGAAGGGTCAAGAAGGTGAGGAGCTGAAGGCTCAGAAGGTGAGGAGCTGAAGGGTCAAGAAGGTGAGGAGCTGAAGGCTCAAGTAGGTGAGGAGCTGAAGGCTAAAATGGTGAGGAGCTGATGGGTCAAGAAGGTGAGGAGCTGAAGGCTCAAGAAGGTGAGGAGCTGAAGGGTCAAGAAGGTGAGGAGCTGAAGGGTCAAGAAGGTGGGGAGCTGAAGGCTCAAGAAGGTGAGGAGCTGAAGGCTCAAGAAGGTGAGGAGCTGAAGGGTCAAGAAGGTGAGGAGCTGAAGGCTCAAGAAGGTGAGGAGCTGAAGGCTCAAGAAGGTGAGGAGCTGAAGGGCCATGAAGGTGAGGAGCTGAAGGGTCAAGAAGGTGAGGAGCTGAAGGCTCAGAAGGTGAGGAGCTGAAGGGTCAAGAAGCTGAGGAGCTGAAGGCTCAAGTAGGTGAGGAGCTGAAGGGTCAAGAAGGTGAGGAGCTGAAGGGTAAAAAGGTGAGGAGCTGAAGGGTAAAAAGGTGAGGAGCTGATGGGTCAAGAAGGTGAGGAGCTGAAGGCTCAAGAAGGTGAGGAGCTGAAGGGTCAAGAAGGTGAGGAGCTGAAGGGTCAAGAAGGTGAGGAGCTGAAGGGTCAAGAAGGTGAGGAGCTGAAGGGTAAAAAGGTGAGGAGCTGAAGGGTAAAAAGGTGAGGAGCTGAAGGCTAAAAAGGTGAGGAGCTGAAGGCTCAAGAAGGTGAGGAGCTGAAGGCTCAAGAAGGTGAGGAGCTGAAGGCTAAAAAGGTGAGGAGCTGAAGGCTCAAGAAGGTGAGGAGCTTAAGGCTCAAGAAGGTGAGGAGCTGAAGGCTCAAGAAGGTGAGGAGCTGAAGGCTCAAGAAGGTGAGGAGCTGAAGGCTCAAGAAGGTGTGGAGCTGATGGGTCAAGAAGGTGAGGAGCTGAAGGCTCAAGAAGGTGAGGAGCTGAAGGCTCAAGAAGGTGAGGAGCTGAAGGCTAACAAGGTGAGGAGCTGAAGGCTAAAAAGGTGAGGAGCTGAAGGCTAAAAAGGTGAGGAGCTGAAGGCTAAAAAGGTGAGGAGCTGAAGGCTAAAAAGGTGAGGAGCTGAAGGCTAAAAAGGTGAGGAGCTGAAGGCGCAAGAAGTTGAGGAGCTGAAGGCGCAAGAAGGTGAGGAGCTGAAGGCTCAAGAAGGTGAGGAGCTGAAGGCTCAAGAAGGTGAGGAACTGAAGGCTAAAAAGGTGAGGAGCTGAAGGCTCAAGAAGGTGAGGAGCTGAAGGCTAAAAAGGTGAGGAGCTGAAGGCTCAAGAAGGTGAGGAGCTGAAGGCTCAAGAAGGTGAGGAGCTGAAGGCTAAAAAGGTGAGGAGCTGAAGGCTCAAGAAGGTGAGGAGCTGAAGGCTCAAGAAGGTGAGGAACTGAAGGCTAAAAAGGTGAGGAGCTGAAGGCTCAAGAAGGTGAGGAGCTGAAGGCTCAAGAAGGTGAGGAGCTGAAGGGTCAAGAAGGTGAGGAGCTGAAGTGTAAAAAGGTGAGGAGCTGAAGGGTCAAGAAGGTGAGGAGCTGAAGGGTCAAGAAGGTGAGGAGCTGAAGGCTCAAGAAGGTGAGGAGCTGAAGGCTCAAGAAGGTGAGGAGCTGAAGGCTCAAGAAGGTGAGGAGCTGAAGGGTCAAGAAGGTGAGGAGCTGAAGGGTCAAGAAGGTGAGGAGCTGAAGTGTAAAAAGGTGAGGAGCTGAAGGGTCAAGAAGGTGAGGAGCTGAAGGGTCAAGAAGGTGAGGAGCTGAAGTGTAAAAAGGTGAGGAGCTGAAGGGTCAAGAAGGTGAGGAGCTGAAGGCGCAAGAAGGTGAGGAGCTGAAGGCTCAAGAAGGTGAGGAGCTGAAGGCTCAAGAAGGTGAGGAGCTGAAGGCTAAAAAGGTGAGGAGCTGAAGGCTCAAGAAGGTGAGGAGCTGATGGGTCAAGAAGGTGAGGAGCTGATGGGTCAAGAAGGTGAGGAGCTGATGGGTCAAGAAGGTGAGGAGCTGAAGGCTAAAAAGGTGAGGAGCTGAAGGCTCAAGAAGGTGAGGAGCTGAAGGCTAAAGAAGGTGAGGAGCTGATGGCTCAAGAAGGTGAGGAGCTGAAGGGTCAAGAAGGTGAGGAGCTGTAGGGTCAAGAAGGTGAGGAGCTGAAGGTGAGGAGCTGAAGGCTCAAGAAGGTGAGGAGCTGATGGGTCAAGAAGGTGAGGAGCTGAAGGCTAAAATGGTGAGGAGCTGAAGGCGCAAGAAGGTGAGGAGCTGAAGGCTCAAGAAGGTGAGGAGCTGAAGGCTCAAGAAGGTGAGGAGCTGAAGGCTCAAGAAGGTGAGGAGCTGAAGGCTAAAAAGGTGAGGAGCTGATGGGTCAAGAAGGTGAGGAGCTGAAGGCTAGAGAAGGTGAGGAGCTGTAGGGTCAAGAAGGTGAGGAGCTGAAGGTGAGGAGCTGAAGGCTCAAGAAGGTGAGGAGCTGAAGGCTCAAAAGGTGAGGAGCTGAAGGCGCAAGAAGGTGAGGAGCTGAAGGTGAGGAGCTGAAGGCTCAAGAAGGTGAGGAGCTGAAGGCTCAAGAAGGTGAGGAGCTGAAGGCTCAAGAAGGTGAGGAGCTGAAGGCTCAAGAAGGTGTGGAGCTGATGGGTCAAGAAGGTGAGGAGCTGAAGGCTCAAGAAGGTGAGGAGCTGAAGGCTCAAGAAGGTGAGGAGCTGAAGGCTAACAAGGTGAGGAGCTGAAGGCTAACAAGGTGAGGAGCTGAAGGCTAAAAAGGTGAGGAGCTGAAGGCTAAAAAGGTGAGGAGCTGAAGGCTAAAAAGGTGAGGAGCTGAAGGCTAAAAAGGTGAGGAGCTGAAGGCTAAAAAGGTGAGGAGCTGAAGGGTCAAGAAGGTGAGGAGCTGAAGGCTCAAGAAGGTGAGGAGCTGAAGGCTAAAAGGGTGAGGAGCTGAAGGCTCAAGAAGGTGAGGAGCTGAAGGCTCAAGAAGGTGAGGAACTGAAGGCTAAAAAGGTGAGGAGCTGAAGGCTCAAGAAGGTGAGGAGCTGAAGGCTAAAAAGGTGAGGAGCTGAAGGCTCAAGAAGGTGAGGAGCTGAAGGCTCAAGAAGGTGAGGAACTGAAGGCTAAAAAGGTGAGGAGCTGAAGGCTCAAGAAGGTGAGGAGCTGAAGGGTCAAGAAGGTGAGGAGCTGAAGTGTAAAAAGGTGAGGAGCTGAAGGGTCAAGAAGGTGAGGAGCTGAAGGGTCAAGAAGGTGAGGAGCTGAAGGGTCAAGAAGGTGAGGAGCTGAAGGGTCAAGAAGGTGAGGAGCTGAAGTGTAAAAAGGTGAGGAGCTGAAGGGTCAAGAAGGTGAGGAGCTGAAGTGTAAAAAGGTGAGGAGCTGAAGGGTCAAGAAGGTGAGGAGCTGAAGGCGCAAGAAGGTGAGGAGCTGAAGTGTAAAAAGGTGAGGAGCTGAAGGGTCAAGAAGGTGAGGAGCTGAAGTGTAAAAAGGTGAGGAGCTGAAGGGTCAAGAAGGTGAGGAGCTGAAGTGTAAAAAGGTGAGGAGCTGAAGGGTCAAGAAGGTGAGGAGCTGAAGGCGCAAGAAGGTGAGGAGCTGAAGGTTCAAGAAGGTGAGGAGCTGAAGGCTCAAGAAGGTGAGGAGCTGAAGGCTAAAAAGGTGAGGAGCTAAAGGCTCAAGAAGGTGAGGAGCTGATGGGTCAAGAAGGTGAGGAGCTGATGGGTCAAGAAGGTGAGGAGCTGATGGGTCAAGAATGTGAGGAGCTGAAGGCTAAAAAGGTGAGGAGCTGAAGGCTCAAGAAGGTGAGGAGCTGAAGGCTAAAGAAGGTGAGGAGCTGAAGGCTCAAGAAGGTGAGGAGCTGAAGGGTCAAGAAGGTGAGGAGCTGAAGGCTCAAGAAGGTGAGGAGCTGAAGGCTCAAGAAGGTGAGGAGCTGAAGGCTCAAGAAGGTGAGGAGCTGAAGGGTCAAGAAGGTGAGGAGCTGTAGGGTCAAGAAGGTGAGGAGCTGAAGGTGAGGAGCTGAAGGCTCAAGAAGGTGAGGAGCTGATGGGTCAAGAAGGTGAGGAGCTGAAGGCTAAAATGGTGAGGAGCTGAAGGCGCAAGAAGGTGAGGAGCTGAAGGCTCAAGAAGGTGAGGAGCTGAAGGCTAAAGAAGGTGAGGAGCTGAAGGCTCAAGAAGGTGAGGAGCTGAAGGCTAAAAAGGTGAGGAGCTGATGGGTCAAGAAGGTGAGGAGCTGAAGGCTAGAGAAGGTGAGGAGCTGTAGGGTCAAGAAGGTGAGGAGCTGAAGGTGAGGAGCTGAAGGCTCAAGAAGGTGAGGAGCTGAAGGCTCAAGAAGGTGAGGAGCTGAAGGCTAAAAAGGTGAGGAGCTGAAGGCGCAAGAAGGTGAGGAGCTGAAGGCTAAAAAGGTGAAGAGCTGAAGGATCAAGAAGTTGAGGAGCTGAAGGCTAAAAAGGTGAGGAGCTGAAGGCGCAAGAAGGTGAGGAGCTGAAGGCTCAAGAAGGTGAGGAGCTGAAGGCTCAAGAAGGTGAGGAGCTGAAGGCTAAAAAGGTGAGGAGCTGAAGGCTCAAGAAGGTGAGGAGTAGAAGGCTAAAAAGGTGAGGAGCTGAAGGCGCAAGAAGGTGAGGAGCTGAAGGCTCAAGAAGGTGAGGAGCTGAAGGCTCAAGAAGTGGAGGAGCTGAAGGCTCAAGAAGGTGAGGAGCTGAAGGCTAAAATGATGAGGAGCTGAAGGCTCAAGAAGGTGAGGAGCTGAAGGCTAACAAGGTGAGGAGCTGAAGGCTAAAAAGGTGAGGAGCTGAAGGCTAAAAAGGTGAGGAGCTGAAGGCTAAAAAGGTGAGGAGCTGAAGGCTAAAAAGGTGAGGAGCTGAAGGGTCAAGAAGGTGAGGAGCTGAAGGCTAAAAAGGTGAGGAGCTGAAGGGTAAAAAGGTGAGGAGCTGAAGGCGCAAGAAGTTGAGGAGCTGAAGGCGCAAGAAGGTGAGGAGCTGAAGGCTCAAGAAGGTGAGGAGCTGAAGGCTAAAAAGGTGAGGAGCTGAAGGGTCAAGAAGGTGAGGAGCTGAAGGCTAAAAAGGTGAGGAGCTGAAGGCTAAAAAGGTGAGGAGCTGAAGGCGCAAGAAGTTGAGGAGCTGAAGGCGCAAGAAGGTGAGGAGCTGAAGGCTCAAGAAGGTGAGGAGCTGAAGGCTCAAGAAGGTGAGGAGCTGAGGGCTAAAAAGGTGAGGAGCTGAAGGCTCAAGAAGGTGAGGAGCTGAAGGCTCAAGAAGGTGAGGAACTGAAGGCTAAAAAGGTGAGGAGCTGAAGGCTCAAGAAGGTGAGGAGCTGAAGGCTAAAAAGGTGAGGAGCTGAAGGCTAAAATGGTGAGGAGCTGAAGGCTAAAAAGGTGAGGAGCTGAAGGCTCAAGAAGGTGAGGAGCTGAAGGCTCAAGAAGGTGAGGAGCTGAAGGGTCAAGAAGGTGAGGAGCTGAAGTGTAAAAAGGTGAGGAGCTGAAGGGTCAAGAAGGTGAGGAGCTGAAGGGTCAAGAAGGTGAGGAGCTGAACGCTCAAGAAGGTGAGGAGCTGAAGGCTCAAGAAGGTGAGGAGCTGAAGGCTCAAGAAGGTGAGGAGCTGAAGGCTCAAGAAGGTGAGGAGCTGAAGGCTAAAAAGGTGAGGAGCTGAAGGCTCAAGAAGGTGAGGAGCTGAAGGCTCAAGAAGGTGAGGAGCTGATGGGTCAAGAAGGTGAGGAGCTGAAGGCTAAAAAGGTGAGGAGCTGAAGGCTCAAGAAGGTGAGGAGCTGAAGGCTAAAGAAGGTGAGGAGCTGATGGCTCAAGAAGGTGAGGAGCTGAAGGGTCAAGATGGTGAGGAGCTGTAGGGTCAAGAAGGTGAGGAGCTGAAGGTGAGGAGCTGAAGGCTCAAGAAGGTGAGGAGCTGATGGGTCAAGAAGGTGAGGAGCTGAAGGCTAAAATGGTGAGGAGCTGAAGGCGCAAGAAGATGAGGAGCTGAAGGCTCAAGAAGGTGAGGAGCTGAAGGCTCAAGAAGGTGAGGAGCTGAAGGCTAAAAAGGTGAGGAGCTGATGGGTCAAGAAGGTGAGGAGCTTAAGGCTCAAGAAGGTGAGGAGCTGTAGGGTCAAGAAGGTGAGGAGCTGAAGGTGAGGAGCTGAAGGCTCAAGAAGGTGAGGAGCTGAAGGCTCAAGAAGGTGAGGAGCTGAAGGCTCAAAAGGTGAGGAGCTGAAGGCGCAAGAAGGTGAGGAGCTGAAGGCTAAAAAGGTGAAGAGCTGAAGGATCAAGAAGTTGAGGAGCTGAAGGCTAAAAAGGTGAGGAGCTGAAGGCGCAAGAAGGTGAGGAGCTGAAGGCTCAAGAAGGTGAGGGGCTGAAGGCTTTAAAAAGGTAAGGAGCTGAAGGCTCAAGAAGGTGAGGAGCTGAAGGCTAAAAAGGTGAGGAGCTGAAGGCTCAAGAAGGTGAGGAGTAGAAGGCTAAAAAGGTGAGGAGCTGAAGGCGCAAGAAGGTGAGGAGCTGAAGGCTCAAGAAGGTGAGGAGCTGAAGGCTAAAGAAGGTGAGGAGCTGAAGGCTCAAGAAGGTGAGGAGCTGATGGGTCAAGAAGGTGAGGAGCTGAAGGCTCAAGAAGGTGAGGAGCTGAAGGGTCAAGAAGGTGAGGAGCTGAAGGTGAGGAGCTGAAGGCTCAAGAAGGTGAGGAGCTGAAGGCTCAAGAAGGTGAGGAGCTGAAGGCTAAAAAGGTGAGGAGCTGAAGGCTAAAAAGGTGAGGAGCTGAAGGCTCATGAAGGTGAGGAGCTGAAGGCTCAAAAAGGTGAGGAGCTGATGGGTCAAGAAGGTGAGGAGCTGAAGGCTCAAGAAGGTGAGGAGCTGTAGGGTCAAGAAGGTGAGGAGCTGAAGGTGAGGAGCTGAAGGCTCAAGAAGGTGAGGAGCTGAAGGCTCAAGAAGGTGAGGAGCTGAAGGCTAAAAAGGTGAGGAGCTAAAGGCTCAAGAAGGTGAGGAGCTGAAGGCTAAAAAGGTGAGGAGCTGAAGGCTCAAGAAGGTGAGGAGCTGAAGGCTCAAGAAGGTGAGGAACTGAAGGTTAAAAAGGTGAGGAGCTGAAGGCTCAAAAAGGTGAGGAGCTAAAGGCTCAAGAAGGTGAGAAGCTGAAGGGTCAAGAAGGTGAGGAGCTGAAGGGTCAAGAAGGTGAGGAGCTGAAGGCTCAAGAAGGTGAGGAGCTAAAGGCTCAAGAAGGTGAGAAGCTGAAGGGTCAAGAAGGTGAGGAGCTGAAGGGTCAAGAAGGTGAGGAGCTTAAGGCTCAAGAAGGTGAGGAGCTGAAGGCTCAAGAAGGTGAGAAGCTGAAGGGTCAAGAAGGTGAGGAGCTGAAGGCTCAAGAAGGTGAGGAGCTGAAGGCTCAAGAAGGTGAGGAGCTGAAGTCTAAAATGGTGAGGAGCTGAAGGCGCAAGACGGTGAGGAGCTGAAGGCTAAAAAGGTGAGGAGCTGAAGGCGCAAGAAGGTGAGGAGCTGAAGGCTCAAGAAGGTGAGGAGCTGAAGGCTAAAGAAGGTGAGGAGCTGAATACTCAAGAAGGTGAGGAGCTGATGGGTCAAGAAGGTGAGGAGCTGAAGGCTCAAGAAGGTGAGGAGCTGTAGGGTCAAGAAGGTGAGGAGCTGAAGGTGAGGAGCTGAAGGCTCAAGAAGGTGAGGAGCTGAAGGCTCAAGAAGGTGAGGAGCTGAAGGCTCAAGAAGGTGAGGAGCTGAAGGCGCAAGAAGGTGAGGAGCTGAAGGCTAAAAAGGTGAGGAGCTGAAGGCTAAAAAGGTGAGGAGCTGAAGGCTCAAGAAGTTGAGGAGCTGAAGGCTAAAAAGGTGAGGAGCTGAAGGCTCAAGAAGGTGAGGAGCTGAAGGCGCAAGAAGGTGAGGAGCTGAAGGCTCAAGAAGGTGAGGAGCTGAAGGCACAAAAAGGTGAGGAGCTGAAGGCTCAAGAAGGTGAGGAACTGAAGGCTAAAAAGGTGAGGAGCTGAAGGCTCAAGAAGGTGAGGAGCTGAAGGCTCACGAAGGTGAGGAGCTGAAGGTGAGGAGCTGAAGGTGAGGAGCTGAAGGTGAGGAGCTGAAGGCTCAAGAAGGTGAGGAGCTGAAGACTCAAGAAGGTGAGGAGCTGAAGGCTCAAGAAGGTGAGGAACTGAAGGCTAAAAAGGTGAGGAGCTGAAGGCTCAAGAAGGTGAGGAGCTGAAGGCTCAAGAAGGTGAGGAGCTGAAGGCTCAAGAAGGTGAGGAGCTGATGGGTCAAGAAGGTGAGGAGCTGAAGGCTCAAGAAGGTGAGGAGCTGAAGGCTCAAGAAGGTGAGGAGCTGAAGGTGAGGAGCTGAAGGTGAGGAGCTGAAGGCTCAAGAAGGTGAGGAGCTGAAGGCTCAAGAAGGTGAGGAGCTGAAGGCACAAGAAGGTGAGGAACTGAAGGCTAAAAAGGTGAGGAGCTGAAGGCTCAAGAAGGTGAGGAGCTGAAGGCTCAAGAAGGTGAGGAGCTGATGGGTCAAGAAGGTGAGGAGCTGAAGGCTAAAAAGGTGAGGAGCTGAAGGCTAAAAAGGTGAGGAGCTGAAGGCTAAAAAGGTGAGGAGCTGAAGGGTCAAGAAGGTGAGGAGCTGAAGGTTCAAGAAGGTAAGGAGCTGAAGGCTCAAGAAGGTGAGGAGCTGAAGGCTCAAAAAGGTAAGGAGCTGAAGGCTCAAGAAGGTGAGGAGCTGAAGGCTCAAGAAGGTGAGGAGCTGAAGGGTCAAGAAGGTGAGGAGCTGAAGGCTCAAGAAGGTGAGGAGCTGAAGGTGCAAGAAGGTGAGGAGCTGAAGGCTCAAGAAGGTGAGGAACTGAAGGCTCAAGAAGGTGAGGAGCTGAAGGTGCAAGAAGGTGAGGAGCTGAAGGGTCAAGAAGGTGAGGAGCTGAAGGCTCAAGAAGGTGAGGAACTGAAGGCTCAAGAAGGTGAGGAACTGAAGGCTAAAAAGGTGAGGAGCTGAAGGCTCAAGAAGGTGAGGAGCTGAAGGCTCAAGAAGGTGAGGAGCTGAAGGGTCAAGAAGGTGAGGAGCTGAAGGCTCAAGAAGGTGAGGAGCTGAAGGTGCAAGAAGGTGAGGAGCTGAAGGCTCAAGAAGGTGAGGAGCTGAAGGCTCAAGAAGGTGAGGAGCTGAAGGTGAGGAGCTGAAGGTGAGGAGCTGAAGGCTCAAGAAGGTGAGGAGCTGAAGGCTCAAGAAGGTGAGGAGCTGAAGGTGAGGAGCTGAAGGTGAGGAGCTGAAGGTGAGGAGCTGAAGGCTCAAGAAGGTGAGGAGCTGAAGGCTCAAGAAGGTGAGGAGCTGAAGGCTCAAGAAGGTGAGGAGCTGAAGGCTCAAGAAGGTGAGGAGCTGAAGGCTCAAGAAGGTGAGGAGCTGAAGGCTAAAAAGGTGAGGAGCTGAAGGCTCAAGAAGGTGAGGAGCTGAAGGTGAGGAGCTGAAGGTGAGGAGCTGAAGGTGAGGAGCTGAAGGTGAGGAGCTGAAGGTGAGGAGCTGAAGGCTCAAGAAGGTGAGGAGCTGAAGACTCAAGAAGGTGAGGAGCTGAAGACTCAAGAAGGTGAGGAGCTGAAGGCTCAAGAAGGTGAGGAACTGAAGGCTAAAAAGGTGAGGAGCTGAAGGCTCAAGAAGGTGAGGAGCTGAAGGCTCAAGAAGGTGAGGAGCTGAAGGCTCAAGAAGGTGAGGAGCTGAAGGCTAGAAAGGTGAGGAGCTGAAGGCTCAAGAAGGTGAGGAGCTGAAGGCTCAAGAAGGTGAGGAGCTGAAGGTGAGGAGCTGAAGGTGAGGAGCTGAAGGCTCAAGAAGGTGAGGAGCTGAAGGCTCAAGAAGGTGAGGAGCTGAAGGCTCAAGAAGGTGAGGAACTGAAGGCTAAAAAGGTGAGGAGCTGAAGGCTCAAGAAGGTGAGGAGCTGAAGGCTCAAGAAGGTGAGGAGCTGAAGGCTCAAGAAGGTGGGGAGCTGAAGGCTAAAAAGGTGAGGAGCTGAAGGCTCAAGAAGGTGAGGAGCTGAAGGCTAAAAAGGTGAGGAGCTGAAGGCTCAAGAAGGTGAGGAACTGAAGGCTAAAAAGGTGAGGAGCTGAAGGCTCAAGAAGGTGAGGAGCTGAAGGCTCAAGAAGGTGAGGAGCTGAAGACTCAAGAAGGTGAGGAGCTGAAGGCTCAAGAAGGTGAGGAACTGAAGGCTAAAAAGGTGAGGAGCTGAAGGCTCAAGAAGGTGAGGAGCTGAAGGCTCAAGAAGGTGAGGAGCTGAAGGCTCAAGAAGGTGAGGAGCTGATGGGTCAAGAAGGTGAGGAGCTGAAGGCTCAAGAAGGTGAGGAGCTGAAGGCTAAAAAGGTGAGGAGCTGAAGGCTCAAGAAGGTGAGGAGCTGAAGGCTCAAGAAGGTGAGGAGCTGAAGGTGAGGAGCTGAAGGTGAGGAGCTGAAGGTGAGGAGCTGAAGGCTCAAGAAGGTGAGGAGCTGAAGGCTCAAGAAGGTGAGGAGCTGAAGGCACAAGAAGGTGAGGAACTGAAGGCTAAAAAGGTGAGGAGCTGAAGGCTCAAGAAAGTGAGGAGCTGAAGGCTCAAGAAGGTGAGGAGCTGAAGGCTCAAGAAGGTGAGGAGCTGAAGGCTGAAGAAGGTGAGGAGCTGAAGGGTCAAGAAGGTGAGGAGCTGAAGGGTCAAGAAGGTGAGGAGCTGAAGGCTCAAGAAGGTGAGGAGCTGAAGGCTCAAGAAGGTGAGGAGCTGAAGGCTCAAGAAGGTGAGGAGCTGAAGGGTCAAGAAGGTGAGGAGCTGAAGGCTAAAAAGGTGAGGAGCTGAAGGCTCAAGAAGGTGAGGAGCTAAAGGCTCAAGAAGGTGAGGAGCTGAAGGGTCAAGAAGGTGAGGAGCTGAAGGCTAAAAAGGTGAGGAGCTGAAGGCTCAAGAAGGTGGGGAGCTGAAGGCTCAAGAAGGTGAGGAGCTAAAGGGTCAAGAAGGTGAGGAGCTGAAGGCTCAAGAAGGTGAGGAGCTGAAGGCTAAAAAGGTGAGGAGCTGAAGGCTCAAGAAGGTGAGGAGCTGAAGGCTAAAAAGGTGAGGAGCTGAAGGGTCAAGAAGGTGAGGAGCTGAAGGCTTAAGAAGGTGAGGAGCTGAAGGGTCAAGAAGGTGAGGAGCTGAAGTGTAAAAAGGTGAGGAACTGAAGGTGCAAGAAGGTGAGGAGCTGAAGGCTAAAAAGGTGAGGAGCTGAAGGCTCAAGAAGGTGAGGAGCTGAAGGCTCAAGAAGGTGAGGGGCTGAAGGCTAAAAAGGTGAGGAGCTGAAGGCTAAAATGGTGAGGAGCTGAAGGTGCAAGAAGGTCAAGAGCTGAAGGCTCAAGAAGGTGAGGAGCTGAAGGCTAAAAAGGTGAGGAGCTGAAGGCTCAAGAAGGTGAGGAACTGAAGACTCAAGAAGGTGAGGAGCTGAAGGCTCAAGAAGGTGAGGAACTGAAGGCTAAAAAGGTGAGGAGCTGAAGGCTCAAGAAGGTGAGGAGCTGAAGGCTCAAGAAGGTGAGGAGCTGAAGGCTCAAGAAGGTGAGGAGCTGAAGGCTAGAAAGGTGAGGAGCTGAAGGCTCAAGAAGGTGAGGAGCTGAAGGCTCAAGAAGGTGAGGAGCTGAAGGCTCAAGAAGGTGAGGAACTGAAGGCTAAAAAGGTGAGGAGCTGAAGGCTCAAGAAGGTGAGGAGCTGAAGGCTCAAGAAGGTGAGGAGCTGAAGGCTCAAGAAGGTGGGGAGCTGAAGGCTAAAAAGGTGAGGAGCTGAAGGCTCAAGAAGGTGAGGAGCTGAAGGCTAAAAAGGTGAGGAGCTGAAGGCTCAAGAAGGTGAGGAGCTGAAGGCTCAAGAAGGTGAGGAGCTGAAGGCTAAAAAGGTGAGGAGCTGAAGGCTCAAGAAGGTGAGGAGCTGAAGGCTCAAAAAGGTGAGGAGCTGAAGGCTCAAAAAGGTGAGGAGCTGAAGGCTCAAGAAGGTGAGGAACTGAAGGCTAAAAAGGTGAGGAGCTGAAGGCTCAAGAAGGTGAGGAGCTGAAGGCTCAAGAAGGTGAGGAGCTGAAGACTCAAGAAGGTGAGGACCTGAAGGCTCAAGAAGGTGAGGAACTGAAGGCTAAAAAGGTGAGGAGCTGAAGGCTCAAGAAGGTGAGGAGCTGATGGGTCAAGAAGGTGAGGAGCTGAAGGCTCAAGAAGGTGAGGAGCTGATGGGTCAAGAAGGTGAGGAGCTGAAGGCTCAAGAAGGTGAGGAGCTGAAGGCTAAAAAGGTGAGGAGCTGAAGGCTCAAGAAGGTGAGGAGCTGAAGGCTCAAGAAGGTGAGGAGCTGAAGGTGAGGAGCTGAAGGTGAGGAGCTGAAGGTGAGGAGCTGAAGGTGAGGAGCTGAAGGCTCAAGAAGGTGAGGAGCTGAAGGCTCAAGAAGGTGAGGAGCTGAAGGCACAAGAAGGTGAGGAACTGAAGGCTAAAAAGGTGAGGAGCTGAAGGCTCAAGAAAGTGAGGAGCTGAAGGCTCAAGAAGTTGAGGAGCTGAAGGCTCAAGAAGGTGAGGAGCTGAAGGCTGAAGAAGGTGAGGAGCTGAAGGGTCAAGAAGGTGAGGAGCTGAAGGCTCAAGAAGGTGAGGAGCTGAAGGCTCAAGAAGGTGAGGAGCTGATGGGTCAAGAAGGTGAGGAGCTGAAGGCTAAAAAGGTGAGGAGCTGAAGGCTCAAGAAGGTGAGGAGCTAAAGGCTCAAGAAGGTGAGGAGCTAAAGGCTCAAGAAGGTGAGGAGCTGAAGGGTCAAGAAGGTGAGGAGCTGAAGGCTAAAAAGGTGAGGAGCTGAAGGCTCAAGAAGGTGGGGAGCTGAAGGCTCAAGAAGGTGAGGAGCTAAAGGGTCAAGAAGGTGAGGAGCTGAAGGCTCAAGAAGGTGAGGAGCTGAAGGCTAAAAAGGTGAGGAGCTGAAGGCTCAAGAAGGTGAGGAGCTGAAGGCTAAAAAGGTGAGGAGCTGAAGGGTCAAGAAGGTGAGGAGCTGAAGGCTCAAGAAGGTGAGGAGCTGAAGGGTCAAGAAGGTGAGGAGCTGAAGTGTAAAAAGGTGAGGAACTGAAGGTGCAAGAAGGTGAGGAGCTGAAGGCTCAAGAAGGTGAGGAGCTAAAGGCTAAAAAGGTGAGGAGCTGAAGGCTCAAGAAGGTGAGGAGCTGAAGGCTCAAGAAGGTGAGGGGCTGAAGGCTAAAAAGGTGAGGAGCTGAAGGCTAAAATGGTGAGGAGCTGAAGGTGCAAGAAGGTGAGGAGCTGAAGGCTCAAGAAGGTCAAGAGCTGAAGGCTCAAGAAGGTGAGGAGCTGAAGGCTAAAAAGGTGAGGAGCTGAAGGCTCAAGAAGGTGAGGAGCTGAAGGCTCAAGAAGGTGAGGGGCTGAAGGCTAAAAAGGTGAGGAGCTGAAGGCTCAAGAAGGTGAGGAGCTGAAGGGTCAAGAAGGTGAGGAGCTGAAGTGTAAAAAGGTGAGGAACTGAAGGTGCAAGAAGGTGAGGAGCTGAAGGCTCAAGAAGGTGAGGAGCTGAAGGCTGAAGAAGGTGAGGAGCTGAAGGGTCAAGAAGGTGAGGAGCTGAAGGCTCAAGAAGGTGAGGAGCTGAAGGCTCAAGAAGGTGAGGGGCTGAAGGCTAAAAAGGTGAGGAGCTGAAGGCTAAAATGGTGAGGAGCTGAAGGTGCAAGAAGGTGAGGAGCTGAAGAATAAAAAGGTGAGGAGCTGAAGGCTCAAGAAGGTGAGGAGCTGAAGGATCAAGAAGGTGAGGAGCTGAAGGGTCAAGAAGGTGAGGAGCTGAAGGGTCAAGAAGGTGAGGAGCTGAAGGCTCAAGAAGGTGAGGAGCTGAAGGCTGAAGAAGGTGAGGAGCTGAAGGCTAAAAAGGTGAGGAGCTGAAGGCTAAAAAGGTGAGGAGCTGAAGGGTCAAGAAGGTGAGGAGCTGAAGGCTAAAAAGGTGAGGAGCTGAAGGCTCAGAAGGTGAGGAGCTGAAGGCGCAAGAAGTTGAGGAGCTGAAGGCTCAAGAAGGTGAGGAGCTGAAGGGTCAAGAAGGTGAGGAGCTGAAGGCTAAAATGGTGAGGAGCTCAAGGTGCAAGAAGGTGAGGAGCTGAAGGCTCAAGAAGGTGAGGAGCTGAAGGCTCAAGAAGGTGAGGAGCTGAAGGCTCAAGAAGGTGAGGAGCTGAAGGTGCAAGAAGGTGAGGAGCTGAAGGCAAAAATGGTGAGGAGCTGAAGGCTAAAATGGTGAGGAGCTGAAGGTGCAAGAAGGTGATGAGCTGAAGGCTCAAGAAGGTGAGGAGCTGAAGGCTCAAGAAGGTGAGGAGCTGAAGGCTCAAGAAGGTGAGGAGCTGAAGGTGCAAGAAGGTGAGGAGCTGAAGGCAAAAATGGTGAGGAGCTGAAGGCTAAAATGGTGAGGAGCTGAAGGTGCAAGAAGGTGATGAGCTGAAGGCTCAAGAAGGTGAGGAGCTGAAGGCTCAAGAAGGTGAGGAGCTGAAGGCTCAAGAAGGTGAGGAGCTGAAGGCTCAAGAAGGTGAGGAGCTGAAGGTGCAAGAAGGTGAGGAGCTGAAGGCAAAAATGGTGAGGAGCTGAAGGCTAAAATGGTGAGGAGCTGAAGGTGCAAGAAGGTGATGAGCTGAAGGCTCAAGAAGGTGAGGAGCTGAAGGCTCAAGAAGGTGAGGAGCTGAAGGCTCAAGAAGGTGAGGAGCTGAAGGCTCAAGAAGGTGAGGAGCTGAAGGTGCAAGAAGGTGAGGAGCTGAAGGCAAAAATGGTGAGGAGCTGAAGGCTAAAATGGTGAGGAGCTGAAGGTGCAAGAAGGTGATGAGCTGAAGGCTCAAGAAGGTGAGGAGCTGATGGGTCAAGAAGGTGAGGAGCTGAAGGGTCAAGAAGGTGAGGAGCTGAAGGCTAAAATGGTGAGGAGCTCAAGGTGCAAGAAGGTGAGGAGCTGAAGGCTCAAGAAGGTGAGGAGCTGAAGGCTCAAGAAGGTGAGGAGCTGAAGGTGCAAGAAGGTGAGGAGCTGAAGGCAAAAATGGTGAGGAGCTGAAGGCTAAAATGGTGAGGAGCTGAAGGCTCAAGAAGGTGAGGAGCTGAAGGCTCAAGAAGGTGATGAGCTGAAGGCTCAAGAAGGTGAGGAGCTGAAGGCTCAAGAAGGTGAGGAGCTGAAGGCTCAAGAAGGTGAGGAGCTGAAGGCTAAAAAGGTGAGGAGCTGAAGGCTAAAAAGGTGAGGAGCTGAAGGGTCAAGAAGGTGAGGAGCTGAAGGCTAAAAAGGTGAGGAGCTGAAGGCTCAAGAAGGTGAGGAGCTGAAGGCTCAAGAAGGTGAGGAGCTGAAGGCTCAAGAAGGTGAGGAGCTGAAGGCTCAAGAAGGTGAGGAGCTGAAGGGTCATGAAGGTGAGGAGCTGAAGGGTCAAGAAGGTGAGGAGCTGAAGGCTCAGAAGGTGAGGAGCTGAAGGGTCAAGAAGGTGAGGAGCTGAAGGCTCAAGTAGGTGAGGAGCTGAAGGCTAAAATGGTGAGGAGCTGATGGGTCAAGAAGGTGAGGAGCTGAAGGCTCAAGAAGGTGAGGAGCTGAAGGGTCAAGAAGGTGAGGAGCTGAAGGGTCAAGAAGGTGGGGAGCTGAAGGCTCAAGAAGGTGAGGAGCTGAAGGGTCAAGAAGGTGAGGAGCTGAAGGCTCAAGAAGGTGAGGAGCTGAAGGCTCAAGAAGGTGAGGAGCTGAAGGGCCATGAAGGTGAGGAGCTGAAGGGTCAAGAAGGTGAGGAGCTGAAGGCTCAGAAGGTGAGGAGCTGAAGGGTCAAGAAGGTGAGGAGCTGAAGGCTCAAGTAGGTGAGGAGCTGAAGGCTAAAATGGTGAGGAGCTGATGGGTCAAGAAGGTGAGGAGCTGAAGGCTCAAGAAGGTGAGGAGCTGAAGGGTCAAGAAGGTGAGGAGCTGAAGGGTCAAGAAGGTGAGGAGCTGAAGGGTCAAGAAGGTGAGGAGCTGAAGGGTAAAAAGGTGAGGAGCTGAAGGGTAAAAAGGTGAGGAGCTGAAGGGTAAAAAGGTGAGGAGCTGAAGGGTCAAGAAGGTGAGGAGCTGAAGGCTCAAGAAGGTGAGGAGCTGAAGGCTCAAGAAGATGAGGAGCTGAAGGCTAAAAAGGTGAGGAGCTGAAGGCTAAAAAGGTGAGGAGCTGAAGGCTAAAATGGTGAGGAGCTCAAGGTGCAAGAAGGTGAGGAGCTGAAGGCTAAAAAGGTGAGGAGCTGAAGGCTCAAGAAGGTGAGGAGCTGAAGGCTCAAGAAGGTGAGGAGCTGAAGGCTAAAATGGTGAGGAGCTGAAGGCTCAAGAAGGTGAGGAGCTGAAGGCTAAAATGGTGAGGAGCTGAAGGCTAAAATGGTGAGGAGCTGAAGGTGCAAGAAGGTGAGGAGCTGAAGGTGCAAGAAGGTGATGAGCTGAAGGCTCAAGAAGGTGAGGAGCTGAAGGGTCAAGAAGGTGAGGAGCTGAAGGCTCAAGAAGGTGAGGAGCTGAAGGCTAAAATGGTGAGGAGCTGAAGGCTTAAGAAGGTCAGGAGCTGAAGGCTTAAGAAGGTGAGTGTCAGGAACTTGGACTGAGGTCCCCTTTAAGAGTGGGCGGGCCATAGGTCTGGGCGCTCCAGCACCGCACCTGTGGCCACTTTCATATCATCACCCTGCCCTATATATATGTCCTGTCTGTGTTTAGTCATTGTTGGTTTGTTAGTCTACCATGTCTCGTCTGTCCTGTCCAGTACTGTCAACATAAAATAAAAGACTTGTTTGAATCCAGCCTGCCTCCAGAGTCCTGCACTTGGGTCCTGTCCGTGATCCGTGACAGAACAAACCAACCATCATGGACCCAGCGGACTCTGGTCACCAGCTGCTAGGAGCAGTTGGGTGGCAGGGAGACCGGCTCACTCAACACGACGAGCAGTTGTCTGGTTTAACGGCGGGTCTCCACGACCTTGCTCATCGACACACGTCAGTGGAAAGTCAACTGAACCAACTCACCGGTCACCTCCAGCAGCTCATCACTCGCCTCTCGGTCCCAGAGGTTCGGGCTGTCGCTGCCGCCGCAGTGCCGCCAGCTGCCGCCGCTGCCGCCCTCGTGATGCTGCCGTCACCGCTCTCAAGTCCAGCGCGCTTCTCGGGGGACTCCGGGGATTCGCGACCCTTCCTGGTCCAGTGTGGTCTCCACTTCGAGATGCAGCCGGGGGCGTTCCCAACAGAGAAGTCCAGGGTCGCGTACATCATCTCCCACCTGTCCGGCAGAGCGGAGGCTTGGGCCACCGCAGAATGGAACCGCCAATCCCGGCTGTGTGACTCGGTGGACGAGTTCGCAGCCGCGCTGTCTAAGATCTTCGATCGGCGTCCCGGTGGACAGGAGGCGGCTCGAGTGCTGGCAGCGCTGCGTCAAGGAGGGAGGTCGGTGATCGATTACGCGATTGAGTTTCGCACCCTCTCCGCAGACTGCACCTGGAACGATGCGTCACTGCGGGACACCTTTCTCTACGGGCTGGCCAGCCCGGTTCGCGACCAGCTCTTCCTGAGGGATCTCCCCGACGACTTGGACTCCCTCATTGCCCTGGCGGTCAAGATGGAGAATCGTCTGACGGTCCGTGATCGCCTGAGGCAGACTGACCAGCAGGGAGGAGAATCCAGGAGCGCACGGGATGAGCAGGCCCCGAGTGCTGCACAGCTTCCGGAGGAGCCGATGCAGCTTGGCCGCACCAGCATCTCCACGCAGGAGCGGCATCGGCGCCTGACCGGCGGCCTGTGTCTGTACTGTGGTCAGCACGGGCACAGAGCTGCAGCGTGTCCTCTTAAAGGGACAGGCTCACCTGGGTTCAGGAGGGCCCCGGTGAGTCTTAAGAATTCCTCCACTGCGCCTTTAAGAAGACTCACACCGGCTCAACTGAGGTATGCCGACACCACCTTGGACATTGAGGTTTTCATTGACTCTGGTGCAGATGAGAACTTTATGGACCTTAAGTGGGCTGAGAGACATAATATCCCCACTGAACTGTCATCAGTGCCCTTGAAGGCTTTTGCTTTAGACGGACGCAAAATATTTTCCATTGATAAAAAGACTCTTTCTGTTCAGTTATTGTTTGGTCCCTCCCATTTTGAGGAGATTTCATTTCATTTAGGTTTAAGTCCGTCCTACCCAGTTGTCCTGGGCCTCCCTTGGTTATGTTTGCACAAGCCCCATATTGACTGGGAGTCGGGGGTTATTTTGAGTTGGGGAGGGGATTGTTCCGAGCATTGTCGGTCAGTGTCGGGAGTTAAGGTAGCAGCTGTGGAGGTTCCTGTATATCCGGATCTCGAGCGAGTTCCCAGCTGCTACCATGATCTAAGGGAGGTGTTCAATAAGGGGAAAGCAACATCTCTGCCACCGCATCGTCCTTATGACTGTGCCATTGACTTATTGCCAGGTACCACTCCCCCCAAGGGTCGCATTTACTCGCTGTCACAACCCGAGAATCAGGCCATGAAAGAGTACATTGAGTCTGGCTTAGAGGCTGGGATAATCAGACCCTCGTCCTCCCCTGCAGGGGCGGGATTTTTCTTTGTATCCAAGAAGGACAAGACCCTTCGACCGTGCATTGACTACAGGGGCCTCAATGCGATAACCGTTAAGAACCGCTACCCACTACCTCTCATGACTTCGGCCTTTGAACGCCTGCAGGGAGCCAAGGTCTTTACTAAACTGGACTTGCGCAATGCATACCACCTGGTCCGGATTAGGCACGGGGACGAGTGGAAGACAGCGTTTAACACACCTTCTGGCCACTACGAGTATCTGGTGATGCCTTTCGGGTTATGTAATGCTCCTGCAGTTTTCCAAGGTCTAGTCAATGACGTGCTGAGAGACTCATTGAATAAGTTTCTGTTTGTGTACCTCGATGACATTTTGATTTTTTCGTCAGATCTAGCCAGTCATGTCAGTCATGTTCGTTATGTTTTGGAGCGTCTTCTGAGCAACGACTTGTTTGTCAAAGCCGAGAAATGTGTGTTTCATGCTCCCACAGTTTCTTTTCTCGGACACGTCATCTCAGAGGGGAGGGTGGAGATGGACAGAGAGAAGGTCAGGGCTGTAGCTGATTGGCCAACCCCGGGTAACCGCAAACAACTGCTCCGTTTTTTGGGGTTTGCTAACTTCTACCGGCGGTTTATCAGGGGATTCAGTTCCATCGCGGCGCCACTACATACCTTGACTTCCCCCAAGGTCCCGTTTGCTTGGGGTCCCTCAGCTGAGCAGGCGTTTTCGGAGCTCAGGGCCAGGTTCACCTCGTCTCCCGTGCTTGGTGTCGCGGACCCTGGACGGCAGTTTGTGGTGGAGGTGGACGCGTCAGATGTCGGGGTCGGGGCAGTGCTCTCTCAACGCAGCAGTGAGGATGGGAAGCTGCACCCTTGTGCCTTTTTCTCCAGGCGGCTGACCCCGGCTGAGGAGAACTATGACATTGGCAATCGCGAGCTCCTGGCCATCAAGGCTGCGCTGGAGGAGTGGAGACACTATCTGGAGGGCGCAGAGCACCCGTTTGTGGTATGGACTGACCATCGAAACCTCGAATACATCAAGTCAGCCAAGAGACTAAATTCTCGACAAGCTCGGTGGGCGCTGTTCTTCACCCGGTTCGACTTTGTGGTTTCATATCGGCCGGGGTCTAAGAATGTGAAGCCTGACGCCCTTTCCCGGGTCTTTGAGCCGGATCCTGCTCCTCGTTCCCCCACACCAATTTTACCTCCGACCTGTGTGGTGGGGGCGGTGACGTGGGAGATTGAGGAGCAGGTTCGACGGGCTCTGGAGGGGGTGACGGTGCCGCCAGGTTGTCCTCCCAATCGCCTGTTTGTGTGTCCCCCGGTACGATCTAGTGTCATTCAATGGGCTCATACTAACCTTCTGTCTTGCCACCCAGGAACTCAGCGCACCATGTTTGTGGTGAAACAGCGCTTCTGGTGGCCAGCAATGAACAGGGAGGTCCGGGAGTATGTCCGGGCTTGCCCTGTCTGTGCGCGTAACAAGACCTCGCGGTCTCGCCCCTCTGGTCTGTTGCAGCCGCTCCCGGTACCCACTCGACCATGGGCAGACCTGTCAATAGAGTTTGTAACTGGCCTCCCGGACGCGGAAGGGTTTACCACCATCCTCACCGTAGTGGACCGGTTCTCCAAGATGGCCCACTTCGTGCCCCTAGTGAAACTCCCATCGGCCAAGGAGCTGGCAGAGGTCATGCTCACACAGGTGTTCCGCCTTCACGGGTTCCCGCGGGACATTGTTTCTGACAGGGGGCCTCAGTTCGTGTCTCGATTTTGGAGGGAGTTTTGCAGGCTGTTGGGTAGTACGGTGAGCCTTTCGTCCGGGTACCACCCAGAGTCGAACGGCCAGACGGAGAGGGTGAACCAGGAGCTGGAGTCCATCCTTCGTTGCCTGGTCTCTGACAGCCCAGCTGCTTGGTACAGGCAGTTAGTCTGGGTGGAATACGCACACAATTCCCTTCCCTGTTCGTCCACTGGGCTGTCTCCCTTTGAGTGTGTGTATGGTTACCAACCTCCCCTGTTCCCTGCCCTGGAGTCGGAGGTTAGTGTCCCGTCAGCTCTGGCAATGGTGCGGCGATGCAAGCGCGCTTGGCTCAAGGCCAGAGAGAAGCTCTTGCAGTGTTCTGCTGAGCGCAAGCGGCTTGCAGACCGGCGCCGGGTTCCCGCACCAGCGTATGATGTTGGTCAGCGTGTGTGGCTCTCCACCCGGGACCTGCCTATCCGTTCAGACGCGAAGAAGCTGGCGTCAAGGTTTATTGGACCTTATCCCATAGTGAAGCTGGTTGGCCCCTCTGCAGTCCGCCTTCGTTTGCCCCGCTCGCTTCGCGTCCACCCCACCTTTCATGTGTCGAAGGTTAAGCCTGCCCGGGAAAGCCCCCTGGTTCCCTCCTCAAGAGCCCCTCCTCCCCCCCGTATTGTAGAGGGTGAGGAGGTTTTTTCAGTCAGGCGGCTCCTGGCAGCTCGCCGGCGTGGGCGGGGGTTTCAATACCTGGTTGACTGGGAGGGGTATGGCCCTGAGGAACGTGCCTGGGTACCTGCTAGGGACATCTTGGACCCAGACATGATCCGGGACTTCCACAGGCAGCATCCTGAGATGCCTGGGCCGTCTGGAGCCGGTCGTGGAGGGGGGGGTACTGTCAGGAACTTGGACTGAGGTCCCCTTTAAGAGTCGGCGGGCCATAGGTCTGGGCGCTCCAGCACCGCACCTGTGGCCACTTTCATATCATCACCCTGCCCTATATATATGTCCTGTCTGTGTTTAGTCATTGTTGGTTTGTTAGTCTACCATGTCTCGTCTGTCCTGTCCAGTACTGTCAACATAAAATAAAAGACTTGTTTGAATCCAGCCTGCCTCCAGAGTCCTGCACTTGGGTCCTGTCCGTGATCCGTGACAGTGAGGAGCTGAAGGCTAAAATGGTGAGGAGCTGAAGGTGCAAGAAGGTGAGGAGCTGAAGGCTCAAGAAGGTGATGAGCTGAAGGCTCAAGAAGGTGAGGAGCTGAAGGCTCAAGAAGGTGAGGAGCTGAAGGCTAAAATGGTGAGGAGCTGAAGGCGCAAGAAGGTGAGGAGCTGAAGGCTCAAGAAGGTGATGAGCTGAAGGCTCAAGAAGGTGAGGAGCTGAAGGCTCAAGAAGGTGAGGAGCTGAAGGGTCAAGAAGGTGAGGAGCTGAAGTGTAAAAAGGTGAGGAGCTGAAGTGTAAAAAGGTGAGGAGCTGAAGGGTAAAAAGGTGAGGAGCTTAAGGTGCAAGAAGGTGAGGAGCTGAAGGCTCAAGAAGGTGAGGAGCTGAAGGCTAAAATGGTGAGGAGCTTAAGGCTCAAGAAGGTGAGGAGCTGAAGGCTTAAGAAGGTGAGGAGCTGAAGGTGCAAGAAGGTGAGGAGCTGAAGGCTCAAGAAGGTGAGGAGCTGAAGGCTCAAGAAGGTGAGGAGCTGAAGGCTCAAGAAGGTGAGGAGCTGAAGGCGCAAGAAGGTGAGGAGCTGAAGTGTAAAAAGGTGAGGAGCTGAAGTGTAAAAAGGTGAGGAGCTGAAGGGTAAAAAGGTGAGGAGCTTAAGGTGCAAGAAGGTGAGGAGCTGAAGGCTCAAGAAGGTGAGGAGCTGAAGGCTAAAATGGTGAGGAGCTTTAGGTGCAAGAAGGTGAGGAGCTGAAGGCTCAAGAAGGTGAGGAGCTGAAGGCTAAAGTGGTGAGGAGCTTAAGGCTCAAGAAGGTGAGGAGCTGAAGGCTTAAGAAGGTGAGGAGCTGAAGGTGCAAGAAGGTGAGGAGCTGAAGGTGCAAGAAGGTGAGGAGCTGAAGGCTCAAGAAGGTGATGAGCTGAAGGCTCAAGAAGGTGAGGAGCTGAAGGCTCAAGAAGGTGAGGAGCTGAAGGCTAAAATGGTGAGGAGCTGAAGGCGCAAGAAGGTGAGGAGCTGAAGGCTCAAGAAGGTGAGGAGCTGAAGGGTCAAGAAGGTGAGGAGCTGAAGTGTAAAAAGGTGAGGAGCTGAAGTGTAAAAAGGTGAGGAGCTGAAGGGTAAAAAGGTGAGGAGCTTTAGGTGCAAGAAGGTGAGGAGCTGAAGGCTCAAGAAGGTGAGGAGCTGAAGGCTAAAATGGTGAGGAGCTTAAGGCTCAAGAAGGTGAGGAGCTGAAGGCTTAAGAAGGTGAGGAGCTGAAGGGTCAAGAAGGTGAGGAGCTGAAGGGTCAAGAAGGTGAGGAGCTGAAGTGTAAAAAGGTGAGGAGCTGAAGTGTAAAAAGGTGAGGAGCTGAAGGGTAAAAAGGTGAGGAGCTGAAGGGTAAAAAGGTGAGGAGCTAAAGGCTCAAGAAGGTGAGGAGCTGAAGGCTCAAGAAGGTGAGGAGCTGAAGGCTAAAATGATGAGGAGCTTAAGGCTCAAGAAGGTGAGGAGCTGAAGGCTGAAGAAGGTGAGGAGCTGAAGGCTAAAAAGGTGAGGAGCTGAAGGCGCAAGAAGGTGAGGAATTGAAGGCTCAAAAAGGTGAGGAGCTGAAGGCTCAAGAAGGTGAGGAGCTGAAGGCTCAAGAAGGTGAGGAGCTGAAGGCTAAAATGGTGAGGAGCTGAAGGCGCAAGAAGGTGAGGAGCTGAAGGCTCAAGAAGGTGATGAGCTGAAGGGTCAAGAAGGTGAGGAGCTGAAGGGTCAAGAAGGTGAGGAGCTGAAGGGTCAAGAAGGTGAGGAGCTGAAGGGTCAAGAAGGTGAGGAGCTGAAGGGTCAAGAAGGTGAGGAGCTGAAGTGTAAAAAGGTGAGGAGCTGAAGGGTAAAAAGGTGAGGAGCTTTAGGTGCAAGAAGGTGAGGAGCTGAAGGCTCAAGAAGGTGAGGAGCTGAAGGCTAAAATGGTGAGGAGCTTTAGGTGCAAGAAGGTGAGGAGCTGAAGGCTCAAGAAGGTGAGGAGCTGAAGGCTTAAGAAGGTGAGGAGCTGAAGGCTCAAGAAGGTGAGGAGCTGAAGGCTAAAATGGTGAGGAGCTGAAGGTGCAAGAAGGTGAGGAGCTGAAGGCTCAAGAAGGTGATGAGCTGAAGGCTCAAGAAGGTGAGGAGCTGAAGGCTCAAGAAGGTGAGGAGCTGAAGGCGCAAGAAGGTGAGGAGCTGAAGGCGCAAGAAGGTGAGGAGCTGAAGGCTCAAGAAGGTGATGAGCTGAAGGGTCAAGAAGGTGAGGAGCTGAAGGCTCAAGAAGGTGAGGAGCTGAAGGGTCAAGAAGGTGAGGAGCTGAAGGGTCAAGAAGGTGAGGAGCTGAAGTGTAAAAAGGTGAGGAGCTGAAGGGTAAAAAGGTGAGGAGCTTAAGGTGCAAGAAGGTGAGGAGCTGAAGGCTCAAGAAGGTGAGGAGCTGAAGGGTCAAGAAGGTGAGGAGCTGAAGGCTCAAGAAGGTGAGGAGCTGAAGGCTCAAGAAGGTGAGGAGCTGAAGGCTCAGAAGGTGAGGAGCTGAAGGGTCAAGAAGGTGAGGAGCTGAAGGCTCAAGTAGGTGAGGAGCTGAAGGCTAAAATGGTGAGGAGCTGATGGGTCAAGAAGGTGAGGAGCTGAAGGCTCAAGAAGGTGAGGAGCTGAAGGGTCAAGAAGGTGAGGAGCTGAAGGGTCAAGAAGGTGAGGAGCTGAAGGGTAAAAAGGTGAGGAGCTGAAGGGTAAAAAGGTGAGGAGCTGAAGGGTAAAAAGGTGAGGAGCTGAAGGGTCAAGAAGGTGAGGAGCTGAAGGCTCAAGAAGATGAGGAGCTGAAGGCTAAAAAGGTGAGGAGCTGAAGGCTAAAAAGGTGAGGAGCTGAAGGCTAAAATGGTGAGGAGCTGAAGGCTCAAGAAGGTGAGGAGCTGAAGGCTAAAAAGGTGAGGAGCTGAAGGCTCAAGAAGGTGAGGAGCTGAAGGCTCAAGAAGGTGAGGAGCTTAAGGCTCAAGAAGGTGAGGAGCTGAAGGCTTAAGAAGGTGAGGAGCTGAAGGCTAAAATGGTGAGGAGCTGAAGGCGCAAGAAGGTGAGGAGCTGAAGGCTCAAGAAGGTGAGGAGCTGAAGGCTCAAGAAGGTGAGGAGCTGAAGGCTAAAATGGTGAGGAGCTGAAGGTGCAAGAAGGTGATGAGCTGAAGGCTCAAGAAGGTGAGGAGCTGAAGGCTCAAGAAGGTGAGGAGCTGAAGGCTAAAAAGGTGAGGAGCTGAAGGCTCAAGAAGGTGAGGAGCTGAAGGCTCAAGAAGGTGAGGAGCTGAAGGCTAAAATGGTGAGGAGCTGAAGGTGCAAGAAGGTGATGAGCTGAAGGCTCAAGAAGGTGATGAGCTGAAGGCTCAAGAAGGTGAGGAGCTGAAGGCGCAAGAAGGTGAGGAGCTGAAGGCTCAAGAAGGTGAGGAGCTGAAGGGTCAAGAAGGTGAGGAGCGGAAGGCTCAAGAAGGTGAGGAGCTGAAGGGTCAAGAAGGTGAGGAGCTGAAGTGTAAAAAGGTGAGGACCTGAAGTGTAAAAAGGTGAGGAGCTGAAGGGTAAAAAGGTGAGGAGCTTAAGGTGCAAGAAGGTGAGGAGCTGAAGGCTCAAGAAGGTGAGGAGCTGAAGGCTCAAGAAGGTGAGGAGCTGAAGGCTAAAGTGGTGAGGAGCTTAAGGCTCAAGAAGGTGAGGAGCTGAAGGCTTAAGAAGGTGAGGAGCTGAAGGCTAAAATGGTGAGGAACTGAAGGTGCAAGAAGGTGAGGAGCTGAAGGGTCAAGAAGGTGATGAGCTGAAGGCTCAAGAAGGTGAGGAGCTGAAGGCTCAAGAAGGTGAGGAGCTGAAGGCTAAAATGGTGAGGAGCTGAAGGCGCAAGAAGGTGAGGAGCTGAAGGCTCAAGAAGGTGATGAGCTGAAGGGTCAAGAAGGTGAGGAGCTGAAGGCTCAAGAAGGTGAGGAGCTGAAGGCTCAAGAAGGTGATGAGCTGAAGGCTCAAGAAGGTGATGAGCTGAAGGCTCAAGAAGGTGAGGAGCTGAAGGCTAAAATGGTGAGGAGCTGAAGGCTCAAGAAGGTGAGGAGCTGAAGGCTCAAGAAGGTGATGAGCTGAAGGGTCAAGAAGGTGAGGAGCTGAAGGCTCAAGAAGGTGAGGAGCTGAAGGCTAAAGTGGTGAGGAGCTTAAGGCTCAAGAAGGTGAGGAGCTGAAGGCTTAAGAAGGTGAGGAGCTGAAGGCTAAAATGGTGAGGAGCTGATGGTGCAAGAAGGTGAGGAGCTGATGGTGCAAGAAGGTGAGGAGCTGAAGGCTCAAGAAGGTGAGGAGCTGAAGGCTCAAGAAGGTGAGGAGCTAAAGGCTAAAATGGTGAGGAGCTGAAGGCGCAAGAAGGTGAGGAGCTGAATGCTCAAGAAGGTGATGAGCTGAAGGGTCAAGAAGGTGATGAGCTGAAGGCTCAAGAAGGTGAGTAGCTGAAGGCTCAAGAAGGTGAGTAGCTGAAGGCTCAAGAAGGTGAGGAGCTGAAGGCTAAAATGGTGAGGAGCTTTAGGTGCAAGAAGGTGAGGAGCTGAAGGCTTAAGAAGGTGAGGAGCTGAAGGCTAAAAAGGTGAGGAGCTGAAGGCTAAAATGGTGAGGAGCTGAAGGTGCAAGAAGGTGAGGAGCTGAAGGCTCAAGAAGGTAAGGAGCTGAAGGCTAAAAATGTGAGGAGCTGAAGGCTAAAATGGTGAGGAGCTGAAGGTGCAAGAAGGTGAGGAGCTGAAGGTGCAAGAAGGTGAGGAGCTGAAGGCTCAAGAAGGTGATGAGCTGAAGGCTCAAGAAGGTGAGGAGCTGAAGTGTAAAAAGGTGAGGAGCTGAAGGGTAAAAAGGTGAGGAGCTTTAGGTGCAAGAAGGTGAGGAGCTGAAGGCTCAAGAAGGTGAGGAGCTGAAGGCTAAAATGGTGAGGAGCTTTAGGTGCAAGAAGGTGAGGAGCTGAAGGCTTAAGAAGGTGAGGAGCTGAAGACTCAAGAAGGTGAGGAGCTGAAGGCTAAAATGGTGAGGAGCTGAAGGTGCAAGAAGGTGAGGAGCTGAAGGCTCAAGAAGGTGATGAGCTGAAGGCTCAAGAAGGTGAGGAGCTGAAGGCTAAAATGGTGAGGAGCTGAAGGCGCAAGAAGGTGATGAGCTGAAGGGTCAAGAAGGTGAGGAGCTGAAGGCTCAAGAAGGTGAGGAGCTGAAGGCTAAAAAGGTGAGGAGCTGAAGGCTCAAGAAGGTGATGAGCTGAAGGGTCAAGAAGGTGAGGAGCTGAAGGCTCAAGAAGGTGAGGAGCTGAAGGGTCAAGAAGGTGAGGAGCTGAAGTGTAAAAAGGTGAGGAGCTGAAGGGTAAAAAGGTGAGGAGCTTAAGGTGCAAGAAGGTGAGGAGCTGAAGGCTCAAGAAGGTGAGGAGCTGAAGGGTCAAGAAGGTGAGGAGCTGAAGGCTCAAGAAGGTGAGGAGCTGAAGGCTCAAGAAGGTGAGGAGCTGAAGGCTCAGAAGGTGAGGAGCTGAAGGGTCAAGAAGGTGAGGAGCTGAAGGCTCAAGTAGGTGAGGAGCTGAAGGCTAAAATGGTGAGGAGCTGATGGGTCAAGAAGGTGAGGAGCTGAAGGCTCAAGAAGGTGAGGAGCTGAAGGGTCAAGAAGGTGAGGAGCTGAAGGGTCAAGAAGGTGAGGAGCTGAAGGGTAAAAAGGTGAGGAGCTGAAGGGTAAAAAGGTGAGGAGCTGAAGGGTAAAAAGGTGAGGAGCTGAAGGGTAAAAAGGTGAGGAGCTGAAGGGTAAAAAGGTAAGGAGCTGAAGGGTCAAGAAGGTGAGGAGCTGAACGCTCAAGAAGGTGAGGAGCTGAAGGCTCAAGAAGATGAGGAGCTGAAGGCTAAAAAGGTGAGGAGCTGAAGGCTAAAAAGGTGAGGAGCTGAAGGCTAAAATGGTGAGGAGCTCAAGGTGCAAGAAGGTGAAGAGCTGAAGGCTAAAAAGGTGAGGAGCTGAAGGCTCAAGAAGGTGAGGAGCTGAAGGCTCAAGAAGGTGAGGAGCTGAAGGGTCAAGAAGGTGAGGAGCTGAAGGCTCAAGAAGGTGAGGAGCTGAAGGCTCAAGAAGGTGAGGAGCTGAAGGCTAAAATGGTGAGGAGCTGAAGGTGCAAGAAGGTGAGGAGCTGAAGGCTCAAGAAGGTGAGGAGCTGAAGGCTCAAGAAGGTGAGGAGCTGAAGGCTAAAATGGTGAGGAGCTGAAGGCGCAAGAAGGTGAGGAGCTGAAGGCTCAAGAAGGTGAGGAGCTGAAGGGTCAAGAAGGTGAGGAGCTGAAGGCTCAAGAAGGTGAGGAGCTGAAGGCTAAAATGGTGAGGAGCTTAAGGCTCAAGAAGGTGAGGAGCTTAAGGCTCAAGAAGGTGAGGAGCTGAAGGCTCAAGAAGGTGAGGAGCTGAAGGCTAAAATGGTGAGGAGCTGAAGGCGCAAGAAGGTGAGGAGCTGAAGGCTCAAGAAGGTGAGGAGCTGAAGGCTAAAATGGTGAGGAGCTGAAGGCGCAAGAAGGTGAGGAGCTGAAGGCTCAAGAAGGTGAGGAGCTGAAGGGTCAAGAAGGTGAGGAGCGGAAGGCTCAAGAAGGTGAGGAGCTGAAGGCTAAAATGGTGAGGAGCTGAAGGCGCAAGAAGGTGAGGAGCTGAAGGCTCAAGAAGGTGAGGAGCTGAAGGCTCAAGAAGGTGAGGAGCTGAAGGCTAAAATGGTGAGGAGCTGAAGGCGCAAGAAGGTGAGGAGCTGAAGGCTCAAGAAGGTGAGGAGCTGAAGGGTCAAGAAGGTGAGGAGCGGAAGGCTCAAGAAGGTGAGGAGCTGAAGGGTCAAGAAGGTGAGGAGCTGAAGTGTAAAAAGGTGAGGAGCTGAAGTGTAAAAAGGTGAGGAGCTGAAGGGTAAAAAGGTGAGGAGCTTAAGGTGCAAGAAGGTGAGGAGCTGAAGGCTCAAGAAGGTGAGGAGCTGAAGGCTCAAGAAGGTGAGGAGCTGAAGGCTAAAATGGTGAGGAGCTGAAGGCTAAAAAGGTGAGGAGCTGAAGGCTCAAGAAGGTGAGGAGCTGAAGGCTAAAAAGGTGAGGAGCTGAAGGCGCAAGAAGGTGAGGAATTGAAGGCTCAAAAAGGTGAGGAGCTGAAGGCTCAAGAAGGTGAGGAGCTGAAGGCTCAAGAAGGTGAGGAGCTGAAGGCTAAAATGGTGAGGAGCTGAAGGCGCAAGAAGGTGAGGAGCTGAAGGCTCAAGAAGGTGAGGAGCTGAAGGGTCAAGAAGGTGATGAGCTGAAGGGTCAAGAAGGTGAGGAGCTGAAGGCTCAAGAAGGTGAGGAGCTGAAGGGTCAAGAAGGTGAGGAGCTGAAGGGTCAAGAAGGTGAGGAGCTGAAGGGTCAAGAAGGTGAGGAGCTGAAGTGTAAAAAGGTGAGGAGCTGAAGTGTAAAAAGGTGAGGAGCTGAAGGGTAAAAAGGTGAGGAGCTTTAGGTGCAAGAAGGTGAGGAGCTGAAGGCTCAAGAAGGTGAGGAGCTGAAGGCTAAAATGGTGAGGAGCTTTAGGTGCAAGAAGGTGAGGAGCTGAAGGCTTAAGAAGGTGAGGAGCTGAAGGCTCAAGAAGGTGAGGAGCTGAAGGCTAAAATGGTGAGGAGCTGAAGGTGCAAGAAGGTGAGGAGCTGAAGGCTCAAGAAGGTGATGAGCTGAAGGCTCAAGAAGGTGAGGAGCTGAAGGCTCAAGAAGGTGAGGAGCTGAAGGCTAAAATGGTGAGGAGCTGAAGGCTCAAGAAGGTGATGAGCTGAAGGGTCAAGAAGGTGAGGAGCTGAAGGCTCAAGAAGGTGAGGAGCTGAAGGGTCAAGAAGGTGAGGAGCTGAAGGCTCAAGAAGGTGAGGAGCTGAAGGCTCAAGAAGGTGAGGAGCTGAAGGCTCAGAAGGTGAGGAGCTGAAGGGTCAAGAAGGTGAGGAGCTGAAGGCTCAAGTAGGTGAGGAGCTGAAGGCTAAAATGGTGAGGAGCTGATGGGTCAAGAAGGTGAGGAGCTGAAGGGTCAAGAAGGTGAGGAGCTGAAGGGTCAAGAAGGTGAGGAGCTGAAGGGTAAAAAGGTGAGGAGCTGAAGGGTAAAAAGGTGAGGAGCTGAAGGGTAAAAAGGTGAGGAGCTGAAGGGTAAAAAGGTGAGGAGCTGAAGGGTCAAGAAGGTGAGGAGCTGAAGGCTCAAGAAGATGAGGAGCTGAAGGCTAAAAAGGTGAGGAGCTGAAGGCTAAAAAGGTGAGGAGCTGAAGGCTAAAATGGTGAGGAGCTGAAGGCTCAAGAAGGTGAGGAGCTGAAGGCTAAAAAGGTGAGGAGCTGAAGGCTCAAGAAGGTGAGGAGCTGAAGGCTCAAGAAGGTGAGGAGCTGAAGGGTCAAGAAGGTGAGGAGCTGAAGGCTCAAGAAGGTGAGGAGCTGAAGGCTCAAGAAGGTGAGGAGCTGAAGGCTAAAATGGTGAGGAGCTGAAGGTGCAAGAAGGTGAGGAGCTGAAGGGTCAAGAAGGTGAGGAGCTGAAGGCTAAAATGGTGAGGAGCTGAAGGTGCAAGAAGGTGATGAGCTGAAGGCTCAAGAAGGTGAGGAGCTGAAGGCTCAAGAAGGTGAGGAGCTGAAGGCTAAAATGGTGAGGAGCTGAAGGCGCAAGAAGGTGAGGAGCTGAAGGCTCAAGAAGGTGATGAGCTGAAGGGTCAAGAAGGTGAGGAGCTGAAGGCTCAAGAAGGTGAGGAGCTGAAGGCTAAAATGGTGAGGAGCTTAAGGCTCAAGAAGGTGAGGAGCTTAAGGCTCAAGAAGGTGAGGAGCTGAAGGCTTAAGAAGGTGAGGAGCTGAAGGCTAAAATGGTGAGGAGCTGAAGGCGCAAGAAGGTGAGGAGCTGAAGGCTCAAGAAGGTGATGAGCTGAAGGCTCAAGAAGGTGAGGAGCTGAAGGCTCAAGAAGGTGAGGAGCTGAAGGCTAAAATGGTGAGGAGCTGAAGGCGCAAGAAGGTGAGGAGCTGAAGGCTCAAGAAGGTGAGGAGCTGAAGGGTCAAGAAGGTGAGGAGCGGAAGGCTCAAGAAGGTGAGGAGCTGAAGGGTCAAGAAGGTGAGGAGCTGAAGTGTAAAAAGGTGAGGAGCTGAAGGGTAAAAAGGTGAGGAGCTTAAGGTGCAAGAAGGTGAGGAGCTGAAGGCTCAAGAAGGTGAGGAGCTGAAGGCTCAAGAAGGTGAGGAGCTGAAGGCTAAAATGGTGAGGAGCTTTAGGTGCAAGAAGGTGAGGAGCTGAAGGCTTAAGAAGGTGAGGAGCTGAAGGCTAAAATGGTGAGGAGCTGAAGGCTAAAATGTTGAGGAGCTGAAGGCGCAAGAAGGTGAGGAGCTGAAGGCTTAAGAAGGTGAGGAGCTGAAGGCTAAAGTGGTGAGGAGCTTAAGGCTCAAGAAGGTGAGGAGCTGAAGGCTTAAGAAGGTGAGGAGCTGAAGGCTAAAATGGTGAGGAACTGAAGGTGCAAGAAGGTGAGGAGCTGAAGGGTCAAGAAGGTGATGAGCTGAAGGCTCAAGAAGGTGAGGAGCTGAAGGCTCAAGAAGGTGAGGAGCTGAAGGCTAAAATGGTGAGGAGCTGAAGGCGCAAGAAGGTGAGGAGCTGAAGGCTCAAGAAGGTGATGAGCTGAAGGGTCAAGAAGGTGAGGAGCTGAAGGCTCAAGAAGGTGAGGAGCTGAAGGCTCAAGAAGGTGATGAGCTGAAGGCTCAAGAAGGTGATGAGCTGAAGGCTCAAGAAGGTGAGGAGCTGAAGGCTCAAGAAGGTGAGGAGCTGAAGGCTAAAATGGTGAGGAGCTGAAGGCGCAAGAAGGTGAGGAGCTGAAGGCTCAAGAAGGTGATGAGCTGAAGGGTCAAGAAGGTGAGGAGCTGAAGGCTCAAGAAGGTGAGGAGCTGAAGGCTAAAGTGGTGAGGAGCTTAAGGCTCAAGAAGGTGAGGAGCTGAAGGCTTAAGAAGGTGAGGAGCTGAAGGCTAAAATGGTGAGGAGCTGAAGGCTCAAGAAGGTGATGAGCTGAAGGCTCAAGAAGGTGAGGAGCTGAAGGCTCAAGAAGGTGAGGAGCTGAAGGCTAAAATGGTGAGGAGCTGAAGGCGCAAGAAGGTGAGGAGCTGAATGCTCAAGAAGGTGATGAGCTGAAGGGTCAAGAAGGTGAGGAGCTGAAGGCTCAAGAAGGTGAGGAGCTGAAGGCTCAAGAAGGTGAGGAGCTGAAGGCTAAAATGGTGAGGAGCTTTAGGTGCAAGAAGGTGAGGAGCTGAAGGCTTAAGAAGGTGAGGAGCTGAAGGCTAAAATGGTGAGGAGCTGAAGGCTAAAAAGGTGAGGAGCTGAAGGCTAAAAAGGTGAGGAGCTGAAGGTGCAAGAAGGTGAGGAGCTGAAGGGTAAAAAGGTGAGGAGCTGAAGGGTAAAAAGGTGAGGAGCTGAAGGGTAAAAAGGTGAGGAGCTGAAGGCTCAAGAAGGTGAGGAGCTGAAGGCTCAAGAAGGTGAGGAGCTGAAGGCTAAAATGGTGAGGAGCTGAAGGCGCAAGAAGGTGAGGAGCTGAAGGCTCAAGAAGGTGATGAGCTGAAGGGTCAAGAAGGTGAGGAGCTGAAGGCTCAAGAAGGTGAGGAGCTGAAGGGTCAAGAAGGTGAGGAGCTGAAGGGTCAAGAAGGTGAGGAGCTGAAGGGTCAAGAAGGTGATGAGCTGAAGGGTCAAGAAGGTGAGGAGCTGAAGGCTCAAGAAGGTGAGGAGCTGAAGGGTCAAGAAGGTGAGGAGCTGAAGGGTCAAGAAGGTGAGGAGCTGAAGGGTCAAGAAGGTGAGGAGCTGAAGTGTAAAAAGGTGAGGAGCTGAAGTGTAAAAAGGTGAGGAGCTGAAGGGTAAAAAGGTGAGGAGCTTTAGGTGCAAGAAGGTGAGGAGCTGAAGGCTCAAGAAGGTGAGGAGCTGAAGGCTAAAATGGTGAGGAGCTTTAGGTGGAAGAAGGTGAGGAGCTGAAGGCTTAAGAAGGTGAGGAGCTGAAGGCTCAAGAAGGTGAGGAGCTGAAGGCTAAAACGGTGAGGAGCTGAAGGTGCAAGAAGGTGAGGAGCTGAAGGCTCAAGAAGGTGATGAGCTGAAGGCTCAAGAAGGTGATGAGCTGAAGGCTCAAGAAGGTGAGGAGCTGAAGGCTCAAGAAGGTGAGGAGCTGAAGGCTAAAATGGTGAGGAGCTGAAGGCGCAAGAAGGTGAGGAGCTGAAGGCTCAAGAAGGTGATGAGCTGAAGGGTCAAGAAGGTGAGGAGCTGAAGGCTCAAGAAGGTGAGGAGCTGAAGGGTCAAGAAGGTGAGGAGCTGAAGGGTCAAGAAGGTGAGGAGCTGAAGTGTAAAAAGGTGAGGAGCTGAAGGGTAAAAAGGTGAGGAGCTTAAGGTGCAAGAAGGTGAGGAGCTGAAGGCTCAAGAAGGTGAGGAGCTGAAGGCTCAAGAAGGTGAGGAGCTGAAGGCTCAAGAAGGTGAGGAGCTGAAGGCTCAAGAAGGTGAGGAGCTGAAGGCTCAGAAGGTGAGGAGCTGAAGGGTCAAGAAGGTGAGGAGCTGAAGGCTCAAGTAGGTGAGGAGCTGAAGGCTAAAATGGTGAGGAGCTGATGGGTCAAGAAGGTGAGGAGCTGAAGGCTCAAGAAGGTGAGGAGCTGAAGGGTCAAGAAGGTGAGGAGCTGAAGGGTAAAAAGGTGAGGAGCTGAAGGGTAAAAAGGTGAGGAGCTGAAGGGTAAAAAGGTGAGGAGCTGAAGGGTAAAAAGGTGAGGAGCTGAAGGGTCAAGAAGGTGAGGAGCTGAAGGGTAAAAAGGTGAGGAGCTGAAGGGTCAAGAAGGTGAGGAGCTGAAGGCTCAAGAAGGTGAGGAGCTGAAGGCTCAAGAAGATGAGGAGCTGAAGGCTAAAAAGGTGAGGAGCTGAAGGCTAAAAAGGTGAGGAGCTGAAGGCTAAAATGGTGAGGAGCTCAATGTGCAAGAAGGTGAGGAGCTGAAGGCTAAAAAGGTGAGGAGCTGAAGGCTCAAGAAGGTGAGGAGCTGAAGGCTCAAGAAGGTGAGGAGCTGAAGGCTCAAGAAGGTGAGGAGCTGAAGGCTAAAATGGTGAGGAGCTGAAGGTGCAAGAAGGTGAGGAGCTGAAGGGTCAAGAAGGTGAGGAGCTGAAGGCTAAAATGGTGAGGAGCTGAAGGTGCAAGAAGGTGATGAGCTGAAGGCTCAAGAAGGTGAGGAGCTGAAGGCTCAAGAAGGTGAGGAGCTGAAGGCTAAAATGGTGAGGAGCTGAAGGCGCAAGAAGGTGAGGAGCTGAAGGCTCAAGAAGGTGATGAGCTGAAGGCTCAAGAAGGTGATGAGCTGAAGGCTCAAGAAGGTGAGGAGCTGAAGGCTTAAGAAGGTGAGGAGCTGAAGGCTCAAGAAGGTGAGGAGCTGAAGGCTAAAATGGTGAGGAGCTGAAGGCGCAAGAAGGTGAGGAGCTGAAGGCTCAAGAAGGTGAGGAGCTGAAGGGTCAAGAAGGTGAGGAGCTGAAAGCTCAAGAAGGTGAGGAGCTGAAGGCTCAAGAAGGTGAGGAGCTGAAGGCTAAAATGGTGAGGAGCTGAAGGTGCAAGAAGGTGAGGAGCTGAAGGGTCAAGAAGGTGAGGAGCTGAAGGCTAAAATGGTGAGGAGCTGAAGGTGCAAGAAGGTGATGAGCTGAAGGCTCAAGAAGGTGAGGAGCTGAAGGCTCAAGAAGGTGAGGAGCTGAAGGCTAAAATGGTGAGGAGCTGAAGGCGCAAGAAGGTGAGGAGCTGAAGGCTCAAGAAGGTGATGAGCTGAAGGCTCAAGAAGGTGATGAGCTGAAGGCTCAAGAAGGTGAGGAGCTGAAGGCTTAAGAAGGTGAGGAGCTGAAGGCTCAAGAAGGTGAGGAGCTGAAGGCTAAAATGGTGAGGAGCTGAAGGCGCAAGAAGGTGAGGAGCTGAAGGCTCAAGAAGGTGAGGAGCTGAAGGGTCAAGAAGGTGAGGAGCGGAAGGCTCAAGAAGGTGAGGAGCTGAAGGGTCAAGAAGGTGAGGAGCTGAAGGCTCAAGAAGGTGAGGAGCTGAAGGCTTAAGAAGGTGAGGAGCTGAAGGCTAAAATGGTGAGGAGCTGAAGGCGCAAGAAGGTGAGGAGCTGAAGGCTCAAGAAGGTGATGAGCTGAAGGCTCAAGAAGGTGAGGAGCTGAAGGCTCAAGAAGGTGAGGAGCTGAAGGCTAAAATGGTGAGGAGCTGAAGGCGCAAGAAGGTGAGGAGCTGAAGGCTCAAGAAGGTGAGGAGCTGAAGGGTCAAGAAGGTGAGGAGCGGAAGGCTCAAGAAGGTGAGGAGCTGAAGGGTCAAGAAGGTGAGGAGCTGAAGTGTAAAAAGGTGAGGACCTGAAGTGTAAAAAGGTGAGGAGCTGAAGGGTAAAAAGGTGAGGAGCTTAAGGTGCAAGAAGGTGAGGAGCTGAAGGCTCAAGAAGGTGAGGAGCTGAAGGCTCAAGAAGGTGAGGAGCTGAAGGCTAAAATGGTGAGGAGCTGAAGGTGCAAGAAGGTGAGGAGCTGAAGGGTCAAGAAGGTGAGGAGCTGAAGGCTAAAATGGTGAGGAGCTGAAGGTGCAAGAAGGTGATGAGCTGAAGGCTCAAGAAGGTGAGGAGCTGAAGGCTCAAGAAGGTGAGGAGCTGAAGGCTAAAATGGTGAGGAGCTGAAGGCGCAAGAAGGTGAGGAGCTGAAGGCTCAAGAAGGTGATGAGCTGAAGGCTCAAGAAGGTGATGAGCTGAAGGCTCAAGAAGGTGAGGAGCTGAAGGCTTAAGAAGGTGAGGAGCTGAAGGCTCAAGAAGGTGAGGAGCTGAAGGCTAAAATGGTGAGGAGCTGAAGGCGCAAGAAGGTGAGGAGCTGAAGGCTCAAGAAGGTGAGGAGCTGAAGGGTCAAGAAGGTGAGGAGCTGAAAGCTCAAGAAGGTGAGGAGCTGAAGGCTCAAGAAGGTGAGGAGCTGAAGGCTAAAATGGTGAGGAGCTGAAGGTGCAAGAAGGTGAGGAGCTGAAGGGTCAAGAAGGTGAGGAGCTGAAGGCTAAAATGGTGAGGAGCTGAAGCTGCAAGAAGGTGATGAGCTGAAGGCTCAAGAAGGTGAGGAGCTGAAGGCTAAAATGGTGAGGAGCTGAAGGCGCAAGAAGGTGAGGAGCTGAAGGCTCAAGAAGGTGATGAGCTGAAGGCTCAAGAAGGTGATGAGCTGAAGGCTCAAGAAGGTGAGGAGCTGAAGGCTTAAGAAGGTGAGGAGCTGAAGGCTCAAGAAGGTGAGGAGCTGAAGGCTAAAATGGTGAGGAGCTGAAGGCGCAAGAAGGTGAGGAGCTGAAGGCTCAAGAAGGTGAGGAGCTGAAGGGTCAAGAAGGTGAGGAGCGGAAGGCTCAAGAAGGTGAGGAGCTGAAGGGTCAAGAAGGTGAGGAGCTGAAGGCTCAAGAAGGTGAGGAGCTGAAGGCTTAAGAAGGTGAGGAGCTGAAGGCTAAAATGGTGAGGAGCTGAAGGCGCAAGAAGGTGAGGAGCTGAAGGCTCAAGAAGGTGATGAGCTGAAGGCTCAAGAAGGTGAGGAGCTGAAGGCTCAAGAAGGTGAGGAGCTGAAGGCTAAAATGGTGAGGAGCTGAAGGCGCAAGAAGGTGAGGAGCTGAAGGCTCAAGAAGGTGAGGAGCTGAAGGGTCAAGAAGGTGAGGAGCGGAAGGCTCAAGAAGGTGAGGAGCTGAAGGGTCAAGAAGGTGAGGAGCTGAAGTGTAAAAAGGTGAGGACCTGAAGTGTAAAAAGGTGAGGAGCTGAAGGGTAAAAAGGTGAGGAGCTTAAGGTGCAAGAAGGTGAGGAGCTGAAGGCTCAAGAAGGTGAGGAGCTGAAGGCTCAAGAAGGTGAGGAGCTGAAGGCTAAAATGGTGAGGAGCTTTAGGTGCAAGAAGGTGAGGAGCTGAAGGCTTAAGAAGGTGAGGAGCTGAAGGCTAAAATGGTGAGGAGATGAAGGCTAAAATGGTGAGGAGCTGAAGGCGCAAGAAGGTGAGGAGCTGAAGGCTCAAGAAGGTGAGGAGCTGAAGGCTAAAGTGGTGAGGAGCTTAAGGCTCAAGAAGGTGAGGAGCTGAAAGCTTAAGAAGGTGAGGAGCTGAAGGCTAAAGTGGTGAGGAGCTTAAGGCTCAAGAAGGTGAGGAGCTGAAAGCTTAAGAAGGTGAGGAGCTGAAGGCTAAAATGGTGAGGAACTGAAGGTGCAAGAAGGTGAGGAGCTGAAGGGTCAAGAAGGTGATGAGCTGAAGGCTCAAGAAGGTGAGGAGCTGAAGGCTCAAGAAGGTGAGGAGCTGAAGGCTAAAATGGTGAGGAGCTGAAGGCGCAAGAAGGTGAGGAGCTGAAGGCTCAAGAAGGTGATGAGCTGAAGGGTCAAGAAGGTGAGGAGCTGAAGGCTCAAGAAGGTGAGGAGCTGAAGGCTCAAGAAGGTGATGAGCTGAAGGCTCAAGAAGGTGATGAGCTGAAGGCTCAAGAAGGTGAGGAGCTGAAGGCTCAAGAAGGTGAGGAGCTGAAGGCTAAAATGGTGAGGAGCTGAAGGCGCAAGAAGGTGAGGAGCTGAAGGCTCAAGAAGGTGATGAGCTGAAGGGTCAAGAAGGTGAGGAGCTGAAGGCTAAAGAAGGTGAGGAGCTGAAGGCTAAAGTGGTGAGGAGCTTAAGGCTCAAGAAGGTGAGGAGCTGAAGGCTTAAGAAGGTGAGGAGCTGAAGGCTAAAATGGTGAGGAGCTGATGGTGCAAGAAGGTGAGGAGCTGAAGGCTCAAGAAGGTGATGAGCTGAAGGCTCAAGAAGGTGAGGAGCTGAAGGCTCAAGAAGGTGAGGAGCTGAAGGCTCAAGAAGGTGAGGAGCTAAAGGCTAAAATGGTGAGGAGCTGAAGGCGCAAGAAGGTGAGGAGCTGAATGCTCAAGAAGGTGATGAGCTGAAGGGTCAAGAAGGTGAGGAGCTGAAGGCTCAAGAAGGTGAGGAGCTGAAGGCTCAAGAAGGTGAGGAGCTGAAGGCTAAAATGGTGAGGAGCTTTAGGTGCAAGAAGGTGAGGAGCTGAAGGCTTAAGAAGGTGAGGAGCTGAAGGCTAAAAAGGTGAGGAGCTGAAGGCTAAAATGGTGAGGAGCTGAAGGTGCAAGAAGGTGAGGAGCTGAAGGCTCAAGAAGGTAAGGAGCTGAAGGCTAAAAAGGTGAGGAGCTGAAGGCTAAAATGGTGAGGAGCTTAAGGCTCAAGAAGGTGAGGAGCTGAAGGCTAAAATGGTGAGGAGCTGAAGGTGCAAGAAGGTGAGGAGCTGAAGGTGCAAGAAGGTGAGGAGCTGAAGGCTCAAGAAGGTGATGAGCTGAAGGCTCAAGAAGGTGAGGAGCTGAAGTGTAAAAAGGTGAGGAGCTGAAGTGTAAAAAGGTGAGGAGCTGAAGGGTAAAAAGGTGAGGAGCTTTAGGTGCAAGAAGGTGAGGAGCTGAAGGCTCAAGAAGGTGAGGAGCTGAAGGCTAAAATGGTGAGGAGCTTTAGGTGCAAGAAGGTGAGGAGCTGAAGTGTAAAAAGGTGAGGAGCTGAAGGATAAAAAGGTGAGGAGCTGAAGGCTCAAGAAGGTGATGAGCTGAAGGCTCAAGAAGGTGAGGAGCTGAAGGCTAAAATGGTGAGGAGCTGAAGGCGCAAGAAGGTGAGGAGCTGAAGGCTCAAGAAGGTGATGAGCTGAAGGGTCAAGAAGGTGAGGAGCTGAAGGCTCAAGAAGGTGAGGAGCTGAAGGGTCAAGAAGGTGAGGAGCTGAAGGGTCAAGAAGGTGAGGAGCTGAAGTGTAAAAAGGTGAGGAGCTGAAGGGTAAAAAGGTGAGGAGCTTAAGGTGCAAGAAGGTGAGGAGCTGAAGGCTCAAGAAGGTGAGGAGCTGAAGGGTCAAGAAGGTGAGGAGCTGAAGGCTCAAGAAGGTGAGGAGCTGAAGGCTCAAGAAGGTGAGGAGCTGAAGGCTCAGAAGGTGAGGAGCTGAAGGGTCAAGAAGGTGAGGAGCTGAAGGCTCAGAAGGTGAGGAGCTGAAGGCTCAAGTAGGTGAGGAGCTGAAGGCTAAAATGGTGAGGAGCTGATGGGTAAAGAAGGTGAGGAGCTGAAGGCTCAAGAAGGTGAGGAGCTGAAGGGTCAAGAAGGTGAGGAGCTGAAGGGTCAAGAAGGTGAGGAGCTGAAGGGTAAAAAGGTGAGGAGCTGAAGGGTAAAAAGGTGAGGAGCTGAAGGGTAAAAAGGTGAGGAGCTGAAGGGTAAAAAGGTGAGGAGCTGAAGGGTCAAGAAGGTGAGGAGCTGAAGGCTCAAGAAGGTGAGGAGCTGAAGGCTCAAGAAGATGAGGAGCTGAAGGCTAAAAAGGTGAGGAGCTGAAGGCTAAAAAGGTGAGGAGCTGAAGGCTAAAATGGTGAGGAGCTCAAGGTGCAAGAAGGTGAGGAGCTGAAGGCTAAAAAGGTGAGGAGCTGAAGGCTCAAGAAGGTGAGGAGCTGAAGGCTCAAGAAGGTGAGGAGCTGAAGGGTCAAGAAGGTGAGGAGCTGAAGGCTCTAGAAGGTGAGGAGCTGAAGGCTCAAGAAGGTGAGGAGCTGAAGGCTAAAATGGTGAGGAGCTGAAGGTGCAAGAAGGTGAGGAGCTGAAGGGTCAAGAAGGTGAGGAGCTGAAGGCTAAAATGGTGAGGAGCTGAAGGTGCAAGAAGGTGATGAGCTGAAGGCTCAAGAAGGTGAGGAGCTGAAGGCTCAAGAAGGTGAGGAGCTGAAGGCTAAAATGGTGAGGAGCTGAAGGTGCAAGAAGGTGAGGAGCTGAAGGCTCAAGAAGGTGAGGAGCTGAAGGGTCAAGAAGGTGAGGAGCTGAAGGCTCAAGAAGGTGAGGAGCTGAAGGCTAAAATGGTGAGGAGCTTAAGGCTCAAGAAGGTGAGGAGCTTAAGGCTCAAGAAGGTGAGGAGCTGAAGGCTCAAGAAGGTGAGGAGCTGAAGGCTAAAATGGTGAGGAGCTGAAGGCGCAAGAAGGTGAGGAGCTGAAGGCTCAAGAAGGTGATGAGCTGAAGGCTCAAGAAGGTGAGGAGCTGAAGGCTCAAGAAGGTGAGGAGCTGAAGGCTAAAATGGTGAGGAGCTGAAGGCGCAAGAAGGTGAGGAGCTGAAGGCTCAAGAAGGTGAGGAGCTGAAGGGTCAAGAAGGTGAGGAGCTGAAGTGTAAAAAGGTGAGGAGCTGAAGGGTAAAAAGGTGAGGAGCTTAAGGTGCAAGAAGGTGAGGAGCTGAAGGCTCAAGAAGGTGAGGAGCTGAAGGCTCAAGAAGGTGAGGAGCTGAAGGCTAAAATGGTGAGGAGCTGAAGGCTAAAATGGTGAGGAGCTGAAGGCGCAAGAAGGTGAGGAGCTGAAGGCGCAAGAAGGTGAGGAGCTGAAGGCTCAAGAAGGTGATGAGCTGAAGGGTCAAGAAGGTGAGGAGCTGAAGGCTAAAGTGGTGAGGAGCTTAAGGCTCAAGAAGGTGAGGAGCTGAAGGCTTAAGAAGGTGAGGAGCTGAAGGCTAAAATGGTGAGGAACTGAAGGGTCAAGAAGGTGATGAGCTGAAGGCTCAAGAAGGTGAGGAGCTGAAGGCTCAAGAAGGTGAGGAGCTGAAGGCTCAAGAAGGTGAGGAGCTGAAGACTCAAGAAGGTGATGAGCTGAAGGCTCAAGAAGGTGAGGAGCTGAAGGCTCAAGAAGGTGAGGAGCTGAAGGCTAAAATGGTGAGGAGCTGAAGGCGCAAGAAGGTGAGGAGCTGAAGGCTCAAGAAGGTGATGAGCTGAAGGCTCAAGAAGGTGAGGAGCTGAAGGCTCAAGAAGGTGAGGAGCTGAAGGCTCAGAAGGTGAGGAGCTGAAGGGTCAAGAAGGTGAGGAGCTGAAGGCTCAAGTAGGTGAGGAGCTGAAGGCTCAAGTAGGTGAGGAGCTGAAGGCTCAAGTAGGTGAGGAGCTGAAGGCTAAAATGGTGAGGAGCTGATGGGTCAAGAAGGTGAGGAGCTGAAGGCTCAAGAAGGTGAGGAGCTGAAGGGTCAAGAAGGTGAGGAGCTGAAGGGTCAAGAAGGTGAGGAGCTGAAGGGTAAAAAGGTGAGGAGCTGAAGGGTAAAAAGGTGAGGAGCTGAAGGGTAAAAAGGTGAGGAGCTGAAGGGTAAAAAGGTGAGGAGCTGAAGGGTCAAGAAGGTGAGGAGCTGAAGGCTCAAGAAGGTGAGGAGCTGAAGGCTCAAGAAGATGAGGAGCTGAAGGCTAAAAAGGTGAGGAGCTGAAGGCTAAAAAGGTGAGGAGCTGAAGGCTAAAAAGGTGAGGAGCTGAAGGCTAAAATGGTGAGGAGCTCAAGGTGCAAGAAGGTGAGGAGCTGAAGGCTAAAAAGGTGAGGAGCTGAAGGCTCAAGAAGGTGAGGAGCTGAAGGCTCAAGAAGGTGAGGAGCTGAAGGGTCAAGAAGGTGAGGAGCTGAAGGCTCAAGAAGGTGAGGAGCTGAAGGCTCAAGAAGGTGAGGAGCTGAAGGCTAAAATGGTGAGGAGCTGAAGGTGCAAGAAGGTGAGGAGCTGAAGGGTCAAGAAGGTGAGGAGCTGAAGGCTAAAATGGTGAGGAGCTGAAGGTGCAAGAAGGTGATGAGCTGAAGGCTCAAGAAGGTGAGGAGCTGAAGGCTCAAGAAGGTGAGGAGCTGAAGGCTAAAATGGTGAGGAGCTGAAGGCGCAAGAAGGTGAGGAGCTGAAGGCTCAAGAAGGTGAGGAGCTGAAGGGTCAAGAAGGTGAGGAGCTGAAGGCTCAAGAAGGTGAGGAGCTGAAGGCTAAAATGGTGAGGAGCTTAAGGCTCAAGAAGGTGAGGAGCTTAAGGCTCAAGAAGGTGAGGAGCTGAAGGCTCAAGAAGGTGAGGAGCTGAAGGCTAAAATGGTGAGGAGCTGAAGGCGCAAGAAGGTGAGGAGCTGAAGGCTCAAGAAGGTGATGAGCTGAAGGCTCAAGAAGGTGAGGAGCTGAAGGCTCAAGAAGGTGAGGAGCTGAAGGCTAAAATGGTGAGGAGCTGAAGGCGCAAGAAGGTGAGGAGCTGAAGGCTCAAGAAGGTGAGGAGCTGAAGGCTCAAGAAGGTGAGGAGCTGAAGGGTCAAGAAGGTGAGGAGCTGAAGGCTCAAGAAGGTGAGGAGCTGAAGTGTAAAAAGGTGAGGAGCTGAAGGGTAAAAAGGTGAGGAGCTTAAGGTGCAAGAAGGTGAGGAGCTGAAGGCTCAAGAAGGTGAGGAGCTGAAGGCTCAAGAAGGTGAGGAGCTGAAGGCTAAAATGGTGAGGAGCTGAAGGCTAAAATGGTGAGGAGCTGAAGGCGCAAGAAGGTGAGGAGCTGAAGGCGCAAGAAGGTGAGGAGCTGAAGGCTCAAGAAGGTGATGAGCTGAAGGGTCAAGAAGGTGAGGAGCTGAAGGCTAAAGTGGTGAGGAGCTTAAGGCTCAAGAAGGTGAGGAGCTGAAGGCTTAAGAAGGTGAGGAGCTGAAGGCTAAAATGGTGAGGAACTGAAGGGTCAAGAAGGTGATGAGCTGAAGGCTCAAGAAGGTGAGGAGCTGAAGGCTCAAGAAGGTGAGGAGCTGAAGGCTCAAGAAGGTGAGGAGCTGAAGACTCAAGAAGGTGATGAGCTGAAGGCTCAAGAAGGTGAGGAGCTGAAGGCTCAAGAAGGTGAGGAGCTGAAGGCTAAAATGGTGAGGAGCTGAAGGCGCAAGAAGGTGAGGAGCTGAAGGGTCAAGAAGGTGAGGAGCTGAAGGCTAAAATGGTGAGGAGCTGAAGGCGCAAGAAGGTGAGGAGCTGAAGGCTCAAGAAGGTGAGGAGCTGAAGGGTCAAGAAGGTGAGGAGCTGAAGGCTCAAGAAGGTGAGGAGCTGAAGGCTAAAATGGTGAGGAGCTTAAGGCTCAAGAAGGTGAGGAGCTTAAGGCTCAAGAAGGTGAGGAGCTGAAGGCTCAAGAAGGTGAGGAGCTGAAGGCTAAAATGGTGAGGAGCTGAAGGCGCAAGAAGGTGAGGAGCTGAAGGCTCAAGAAGGTGATGAGCTGAAGGCTCAAGAAGGTGAGGAGCTGAAGGCTCAAGAAGGTGAGGAGCTGAAGGCTAAAATGGTGAGGAGCTGAAGGCGCAAGAAGGTGAGGAGCTGAAGGCTCAAGAAGGTGAGGAGCTGAAGGGTCAAGAAGGTGAGGAGCGGAAGGCTCAAGAAGGTGAGGAGCTGAAGGGTCAAGAAGGTGAGGAGCTGAAGTGTAAAAAGGTGAGGAGCTGAAGGGTAAAAAGGTGAGGAGCTTAAGGTGCAAGAAGGTGAGGAGCTGAAGGCTCAAGAAGGTGAGGAGCTGAAGGCTCAAGAAGGTGAGGAGCTGAAGGCTAAAATGGTGAGGAGCTGAAGGCTAAAATGGTGAGGAGCTGAAGGCGCAAGAAGGTGAGGAGCTGAAGGCGCAAGAAGGTGAGGAGCTGAAGGCTCAAGAAGGTGATGAGCTGAAGGGTCAAGAAGGTGAGGAGCTGAAGGCTAAAGTGGTGAGGAGCTTAAGGCTCAAGAAGGTGAGGAGCTGAAGGCTTAAGAAGGTGAGGAGCTGAAGGCTAAAATGGTGAGGAACTGAAGGGTCAAGAAGGTGATGAGCTGAAGGCTCAAGAAGGTGAGGAGCTGAAGGCTCAAGAAGGTGAGGAGCTGAAGGCTCAAGAAGGTGAGGAGCTGAAGACTCAAGAAGGTGATGAGCTGAAGGCTCAAGAAGGTGAGGAGCTGAAGGCTCAAGAAGGTGAGGAGCTGAAGGCTAAAATGGTGAGGAGCTGAAGGCGCAAGAAGGTGAGGAGCTGAAGGCTCAAGAAGGTGAGGAGCTGAAGGCTCAAGAAGGTGATGAGCTGAAGGCTCAAGAAGGTGAGGAGCTGAAGGCTCAAGAAGGTGAGGAGCTGAAGGCTAAAATGGTGAGGAGCTGAAGGCGCAAGAAGGTGAGGAGCTGAAGGCTCAAGAAGGTGATGAGCTGAAGGGTCAAGAAGGTGAGGAGCTGAAGGCTCAAGAAGGTGAGGAGCTGAAGGCTAAAGTGGTGAGGAGCTTAAGGCTCAAGAAGGTGAGGAGCTGAAGGCTCAAGAAGGTGAGGAGCTGAAGGCTAAAATGGTGAGGAGCTGAAGGCGCAAGAAGGTGAGGAGCTGAAGGCTCAAGAAGGTGATGAGCTGAAGGCTCAAGAAGGTGAGGAGCTGAAGGCTCAAGAAGGTGAGGAGCTGAAGGCTAAAATGGTGAGGAGCTGAAGGCGCAAGAAGGTGAGGAGCTGAAGGCTCAAGAAGGTGAGGAGCTGAAGGGTCAAGAAGGTGAGGAGCGGAAGGCTCAAGAAGGTGAGGAGCTGAAGGGTCAAGAAGGTGAGGAGCTGAAGTGTAAAAAGGTGAGGAGCTGAAGGGTAAAAAGGTGAGGAGCTTAAGGTGCAAGAAGGTGAGGAGCTGAAGGCTCAAGAAGGTGAGGAGCTGAAGGCTCAAGAAGGTGAGGAGCTGAAGGCTAAAATGGTGAGGAGCTGAAGGCTAAAATGGTGAGGAGCTGAAGGCGCAAGAAGGTGAGGAGCTGAAGGCGCAAGAAGGTGAGGAGCTGAAGGCTCAAGAAGGTGATGAGCTGAAGGGTCAAGAAGGTGAGGAGCTGAAGGCTAAAGTGGTGAGGAGCTTAAGGCTCAAGAAGGTGAGGAGCTGAAGGCTTAAGAAGGTGAGGAGCTGAAGGCTAAAATGGTGAGGAACTGAAGGGTCAAGAAGGTGATGAGCTGAAGGCTCAAGAAGGTGAGGAGCTGAAGGCTCAAGAAGGTGAGGAGCTGAAGGCTCAAGAAGGTGAGGAGCTGAAGACTCAAGAAGGTGATGAGCTGAAGGCTCAAGAAGGTGAGGAGCTGAAGGCTCAAGAAGGTGAGGAGCTGAAGGCTAAAATGGTGAGGAGCTGAAGGCGCAAGAAGGTGAGGAGCTGAAGGCTCAAGAAGGTGAGGAGCTGAAGGCTCAAGAAGGTGATGAGCTGAAGGCTCAAGAAGGTGAGGAGCTGAAGGCTCAAGAAGGTGAGGAGCTGAAGGCTAAAATGGTGAGGAGCTGAAGGCGCAAGAAGGTGAGGAGCTGAAGGCTCAAGAAGGTGATGAGCTGAAGGGTCAAGAAGGTGAGGAGCTGAAGGCTCAAGAAGGTGAGGAGCTGAAGGCTAAAGTGGTGAGGAGCTTAAGGCTCAAGAAGGTGAGGAGCTGAAGGCTTAAGAAGGTGAGGAGCTGAAGGCTAAAATGGTGAGGAGCTGAAGGTGCAAGAAGGTGAGGAGCTGAAGGCTCAAGAAGGTGATGAGCTGAAGGCTAAAATGGTGAGGAGCTGAAGGCGCAAGAAGGTGAGGAGCTGAAGGCTCAAGAAGGTGAGGAGCTGAAGGCTAAAATGGTGAGGAGCTGAAGGCGCAAGAAGGTGAGGAGCTGAAGGCTCAAGAAGGTGAGGAGCTGAAGGGTCAAGAAGGTGAGGAGCGGAAGGCTCAAGAAGGTGAGGAGCTGAAGGGTCAAGAAGGTGAGGAGCTGAAGTGTAAAAAGGTGAGGACCTGAAGTGTAAAAAGGTGAGGAGCTGAAGGGTAAAAAGGTGAGGAGCTTAAGGTGCAAGAAGGTGAGGAGCTGAAGGCTCAAGAAGGTGAGGAGCTGAAGGCTCAAGAAGGTGAGGAGCTGAAGGCTAAAATGGTGAGGAGCTGAAGGTGCAAGAAGGTGAGGAGCTGAAGGGTCAAGAAGGTGAGGAGCTGAAGGCTAAAATGGTGAGGAGCTGAAGGTGCAAGAAGGTGATGAGCTGAAGGCTCAAGAAGGTGATGAGCTGAAGGCTCAAGAAGGTGATGAGCTGAAGGCTCAAGAAGGTGAGGAGCTGAAGGCTTAAGAAGGTGAGGAGCTGAAGGCTCAAGAAGGTGAGGAGCTGAAGGCTAAAATGGTGAGGAGCTGAAGGCGCAAGAAGGTGAGGAGCTGAAGGCTCAAGAAGGTGATGAGCTGAAGGCTCAAGAAGGTGATGAGCTGAAGGCTCAAGAAGGTGAGGAGCTGAAGGCTTAAGAAGGTGAGGAGCTGAAGGCTCAAGAAGGTGAGGAGCTGAAGGCTAAAATGGTGAGGAGCTGAAGGCGCAAGAAGGTGAGGAGCTGAAGGCTCAAGAAGGTGAGGAGCTGAAGGGTCAAGAAGGTGAGGAGCTGAAAGCTCAAGAAGGTGAGGAGCTGAAGGCTCAAGAAGGTGAGGAGCTGAAGGCTAAAATGGTGAGGAGCTGAAGGTGCAAGAAGGTGAGGAGCTGAAGGGTCAAGAAGGTGAGGAGCTGAAGGCTAAAATGGTGAGGAGCTGAAGGTGCAAGAAGGTGATGAGCTGAAGGCTCAAGAAGGTGAGGAGCTGAAGGCTCAAGAAGGTGAGGAGCTGAAGGCTAAAATGGTGAGGAGCTGAAGGCGCAAGAAGGTGAGGAGCTGAAGGCTCAAGAAGGTGATGAGCTGAAGGCTCAAGAAGGTGATGAGCTGAAGGCTCAAGAAGGTGAGGAGCTGAAGGCTTAAGAAGGTGAGGAGCTGAAGGCTCAAGAAGGTGAGGAGCTGAAGGCTAAAATGGTGAGGAGCTGAAGGCGCAAGAAGGTGAGGAGCTGAAGGCTCAAGAAGGTGAGGAGCTGAAGGGTCAAGAAGGTGAGGAGCGGAAGGCTCAAGAAGGTGAGGAGCTGAAGGGTCAAGAAGGTGAGGAGCTGAAGGCTCAAGAAGGTGAGGAGCTGAAGGCTTAAGAAGGTGAGGAGCTGAAGGCTAAAATGGTGAGGAGCTGAAGGCGCAAGAAGGTGAGGAGCTGAAGGCTCAAGAAGGTGATGAGCTGAAGGCTCAAGAAGGTGAGGAGCTGAAGGCTCAAGAAGGTGAGGAGCTGAAGGCTAAAATGGTGAGGAGCTGAAGGCGCAAGAAGGTGAGGAGCTGAAGGCTCAAGAAGGTGAGGAGCTGAAGGGTCAAGAAGGTGAGGAGCGGAAGGCTCAAGAAGGTGAGGAGCTGAAGGGTCAAGAAGGTGAGGAGCTGAAGTGTAAAAAGGTGAGGACCTGAAGTGTAAAAAGGTGAGGAGCTGAAGGGTAAAAAGGTGAGGAGCTTAAGGTGCAAGAAGGTGAGGAGCTGAAGGCTCAAGAAGGTGAGGAGCTGAAGGCTCAAGAAGGTGAGGAGCTGAAGGCTAAAATGGTGAGGAGCTTTAGGTGCAAGAAGGTGAGGAGCTGAAGGCTTAAGAAGGTGAGGAGCTGAAGGCTAAAATGGTGAGGAGATGAAGGCTAAAATGGTGAGGAGCTGAAGGCGCAAGAAGGTGAGGAGCTGAAGGCTCAAGAAGGTGAGGAGCTGAAGGCTAAAGTGGTGAGGAGCTTAAGGCTCAAGAAGGTGAGGAGCTGAAAGCTTAAGAAGGTGAGGAGCTGAAGGCTAAAGTGGTGAGGAGCTTAAGGCTCAAGAAGGTGAGGAGCTGAAAGCTTAAGAAGGTGAGGAGCTGAAGGCTAAAATGGTGAGGAACTGAAGGTGCAAGAAGGTGAGGAGCTGAAGGGTCAAGAAGGTGATGAGCTGAAGGCTCAAGAAGGTGAGGAGCTGAAGGCTAAAATGGTGAGGAGCTGAAGGCGCAAGAAGGTGAGGAGCTGAAGGCTCAAGAAGGTGATGAGCTGAAGGGTCAAGAAGGTGAGGAGCTGAAGGCTCAAGAAGGTGAGGAGCTGAAGGCTCAAGAAGGTGATGAGCTGAAGGCTCAAGAAGGTGATGAGCTGAAGGCTCAAGAAGGTGAGGAGCTGAAGGCTCAAGAAGGTGAGGAGCTGAAGGCTAAAATGGTGAGGAGCTGAAGGCGCAAGAAGGTGAGGAGCTGAAGGCTCAAGAAGGTGATGAGCTGAAGGGTCAAGAAGGTGAGGAGCTGAAGGCTCAAGAAGGTGAGGAGCTGAAGGCTAAAGTGGTGAGGAGCTTAAGGCTCAAGAAGGTGAGGAGCTGAAGGCTTAAGAAGGTGAGGAGCTGAAGGCTAAAATGGTGAGGAGCTGATGGTGCAAGAAGGTGAGGAGCTGAAGGCTCAAGAAGGTGATGAGCTGAAGGCTCAAGAAGGTGAGGAGCTGAAGGCTCAAGAAGGTGAGGAGCTAAAGGCTAAAATGGTGAGGAGCTGAAGGCGCAAGAAGGTGAGGAGCTGAATGCTCAAGAAGGTGATGAGCTGAAGGGTCAAGAAGGTGAGGAGCTGAAGGCTCAAGAAGGTGAGGAGCTGAAGGCTCAAGAAGGTGAGGAGCTGAAGGCTAAAATGGTGAGGAGCTTTAGGTGCAAGAAGGTGAGGAGCTGAAGGCTTAAGAAGGTGAGGAGCTGAAGGCTAAAAAGGTGAGGAGCTGAAGGCTAAAATGGTGAGGAGCTGAAGGTGCAAGAAGGTGAGGAGCTGAAGGCTCAAGAAGGTAAGGAGCTGAAGGCTAAAAAGGTGAGGAGCTGAAGGCTAAAATGGTGAGGAGCTTAAGGCTCAAGAAGGTGAGGAGCTGAAGGCTAAAATGGTGAGGAGCTGAAGGTGCAAGAAGGTGAGGAGCTGAAGGTGCAAGAAGGTGAGGAGCTGAAGGCTCAAGAAGGTGATGAGCTGAAGGCTCAAGAAGGTGAGGAGCTGAAGTGTAAAAAGGTGAGGAGCTGAAGTGTAAAAAGGTGAGGAGCTGAAGGGTAAAAAGGTGAGGAGCTTTAGGTGCAAGAAGGTGAGGAGCTGAAGGCTCAAGAAGGTGAGGAGCTGAAGGCTAAAATGGTGAGGAGCTTTAGGTGCAAGAAGGTGAGGAGCTGAAGGCTTAAAAAGGTGAGGAGCTGAAGACTCAAGAAGGTGAGGAGCTGAAGGCTAAAATGGTGAGGAGCTGAAGGTGCAAGAAGGTGAGGAGCTGAAGGCTCAAGAAGGTGATGAGCTGAAGGCTCAAGAAGGTGAGGAGCTGAAGGCTAAAATGGTGAGGAGCTGAAGGCGCAAGAAGGTGAGGAGCTGAAGGCTCAAGAAGGTGATGAGCTGAAGGGTCAAGAAGGTGAGGAGCTGAAGGCTCAAGAAGGTGAGGAGCTGAAGGGTCAAGAAGGTGAGGAGCTGAAGGGTCAAGAAGGTGAGGAGCTGAAGTGTAAAAAGGTGAGGAGCTGAAGGGTAAAAAGGTGAGGAGCTTAAGGTGCAAGAAGGTGAGGAGCTGAAGGCTCAAGAAGGTGAGGAGCTGAAGGGTCAAGAAGGTGAGGAGCTGAAGGCTCAAGAAGGTGAGGAGCTGAAGGCTCAAGAAGGTGAGGAGCTGAAGGCTCAGAAGGTGAGGAGCTGAAGGGTCAAGAAGGTGAGGAGCTGAAGGCTCAAGTAGGTGAGGAGCTGAAGGCTAAAATGGTGAGGAGCTGATGGGTCAAGAAGGTGAGGAGCTGAAGGCTCAAGAAGGTGAGGAGCTGAAGGGTCAAGAAGGTGAGGAGCTGAAGGGTAAAAAGGTGAGGAGCTGAAGGGTAAAAAGGTGAGGAGCTGAAGGGTAAAAAGGTGAGGAGCTGAAGGGTAAAAAGGTGAGGAGCTGAAGGGTAAAAAGGTGAGGAGCTGAAGGCTCAAGAAGGTGAGGAGCTGAAGGCTCAAGAAGATGAGGAGCTGAAGGCTAAAAAGGTGAGGAGCTGAAGGCTAAAAAGGTGAGGAGCTGAAGGCTAAAATGGTGAGGAGCTCAAGGTGCAAGAAGGTGAGGAGCTGAAGGCTAAAAAGGTGAGGAGCTGAAGGCTCAAGAAGGTGAGGAGCTGAAGGCTCAAGAAGGTGAGGAGCTGAAGGGTCAAGAAGGTGAGGAGCTGAAGGCTCAAGAAGGTGAGGAGCTGAAGGCTCAAGAAGGTGAGGAGCTGAAGGCTAAAATGGTGAGGAGCTGAAGGTGCAAGAAGGTGAGGAGCTGAAGGGTCAAGAAGGTGAGGAGCTGAAGGCTAAAATGGTGAGGAGCTGAAGGTGCAAGAAGGTGATGAGCTGAAGGCTCAAGAAGGTGAGGAGCTGAAGGCTCAAGAAGGTGAGGAGCTGAAGGCTAAAATGGTGAGGAGCTGAAGGCGCAAGAAGGTGAGGAGCTGAAGGCTCAAGAAGGTGAGGAGCTGAAGGGTCAAGAAGGTGAGGAGCTGAAGGCTCAAGAAGGTGAGGAGCTGAAGGCTAAAATGGTGAGGAGCTTAAGGCTCAAGAAGGTGAGGAGCTTAAGGCTCAAGAAGGTGAGGAGCTGAAGGCTCAAGAAGGTGAGGAGCTGAAGGCTAAAATGGTGAGGAGCTGAAGGCGCAAGAAGGTGAGGAGCTGAAGGCTCAAGAAGGTGATGAGCTGAAGGCTCAAGAAGGTGAGGAGCTGAAGGCTCAAGAAGGTGAGGAGCTGAAGGCTAAAATGGTGAGGAGCTGAAGGCGCAAGAAGGTGAGGAGCTGAAGGCTCAAGAAGGTGAGGAGCTGAAGGGTCAAGAAGGTGAGGAGCGGAAGGCTCAAGAAGGTGAGGAGCTGAAGGGTCAAGAAGGTGAGGAGCTGAAGTGTAAAAAGGTGAGGAGCTGAAGGGTAAAAAGGTGAGGAGCTTAAGGTGCAAGAAGGTGAGGAGCTGAAGGCTAAAATGGTGAGGAGCTGAAGGCGCAAGAAGGTGAGGAGCTGAAGGCGCAAGAAGGTGAGGAGCTGAAGGCTCAAGAAGGTGATGAGCTGAAGGGTCAAGAAGGTGAGGAGCTGAAGGCTAAAGTGGTGAGGAGCTTAAGGCTCAAGAAGGTGAGGAGCTGAAGGCTTAAGAAGGTGAGGAGCTGAAGGCTAAAATGGTGAGGAACTGAAGGGTCAAGAAGGTGATGAGCTGAAGGCTCAAGAAGGTGAGGAGCTGAAGGCTCAAGAAGGTTAGGAGCTGAAGGCTCAAGAAGGTGAGGAGCTGAAGGCTCAAGAAGGTGATGAGCTGAAGGCTCAAGAAGGTGAGGAGCTGAAGGCTCAAGAAGGTGAGGAGCTGAAGGCTAAAATGGTGAGGAGCTGAAGGCGTAAGAAGGTGAGGAGCTGAAGGCTCAAGAAGGTGAGGAGCTGAAGGCTCAAGAAGGTGATGAGCTGAAGGCTCAAGAAGGTGAGGAGCTGAAGGCTCAAGAAGGTGAGGAGCTGAAGGCTAAAATGGTGAGGAGCTGAAGGCGCAAGAAGGTGAGGAGCTGAAGGCTCAAGAAGGTGATGAGCTGAAGGCTAAAATGGTGAGGAGCTGAAGGCGCAAGAAGGTGAGGAGCTGAAGGCTCAAGAAGGTGAGGAGCTGAAGGCTAAAATGGTGAGGAGCTGAAGGCTCAAGAAGGTGATGAGCTGAAGGGTCAAGAAGGTGAGGAGCTGAAGGCTCAAGAAGGTGAGGAGCTGAAGGCTAAAGTGGTGAGGAGCTTAAGGCTCAAGAAGGTGAGGAGCTGAAGGCTTAAGAAGGTGAGGAGCTGAAGGCTAAAATGGTGAGGAGCTGAAGGTGCAAGAAGGTGAGGAGCTGAAGGCTCAAGAAGGTGATGAGCTGAAGGCTCAAGAAGGTGAGGAGCTGAAGGCTCAAGAAGGTGAGGAGCTGAAGGCTAAAATGGTGAGGAGCTGAAGGCGCAAGAAGGTGAGGAGCTGAATGCTCAAGAAGGTGATGAGCTCAAGGGTCAAGAAGGTGATGAGCTGAAGGCTCAAGAAGGTGAGGAGCTGAAGGCTCAAGAAGGTGAGGAGCTGAAGGCTAAAATGGTGAGGAGCTGAAGGCGCAAGAAGGTGAGGAGCTGAAGGCTCAAGAAGGTGATGAGCTGAAGGGTCAAGAAGGTGAGGAGCTGAAGGCTCAAGAAGGTGAGGAGCTGAAGGCTCAAGAAGGTGATGAGCTGAAGGCTCAAGAAGGTGATGAGCTGAAGGCTCAAGAAGGTGAGGAGCTGAAGGCTCAAGAAGGTGAGGAGCTGAAGGCTAAAATGGTGAGGAGCTGAAGGCGCAAGAAGGTGAGGAGCTGAAGGCTCAAGAAGGTGATGAGCTGAAGGGTCAAGAAGGTGAGGAGCTGAAGGCTCAAGAAGGTGAGGAGCTGAAGGCTAAAGTGGTGAGGAGCTTAAGGCTCAAGAAGGTGAGGAGCTGAAGGCTTAAGAAGGTGAGGAGCTGAAGGCTAAAATGGTGAGGAGCTGATGGTGCAAGAAGGTGAGGAGCTGAAGGCTCAAGAAGGTGATGAGCTGAAGGCTCAAGAAGGTGAGGAGCTGAAGGCTCAAGAAGGTGAGGAGCTAAAGGCTAAAATGGTGAGGAGCTGAAGGCGCAAGAAGGTGAGGAGCTGAATGCTCAAGAAGGTGATGAGCTGAAGGGTCAAGAAGGTGAGGAGCTGAAGGCTCAAGAAGGTGAGGAGCTGAAGGCTCAAGAAGGTGAGGAGCTGAAGGCTAAAATGGTGAGGAGCTTTAGGTGCAAGAAGGTGAGGAGCTGAAGGCTTAAGAAGGTGAGGAGCTGAAGGCTAAAAAGGTGAGGAGCTGAAGGCGCAAGAAGGTGAGGAGCTGAAGGCTCAAGAAGGTGATGAGCTGAAGGGTCAAGAAGGTGAGGAGCTGAAGGCTCAAGAAGGTGATGAGCTGAAGGCTCAAGAAGGTGAGGAGCTGAAGTGTAAAAAGGTGAGGAGCTGAAGGTGCAAGAAGGTGAGGAGCTGAAGGTGCAAGAAGGTGAGGAGCTGAAGGCTCAAGAAGGTGATGAGCTGAAGGCTCAAGAAGGTGAGGAGCTGAAGTGTAAAAAGGTGAGGAGCTGAAGTGTAAAAAGGTGAGGAGCTGAAGGGTAAAAAGGTGAGGAGCTTTAGGTGCAAGAAGGTGAGGAGCTGAAGGCTAAAATGGTGAGGAGCTGAAGGTGCAAGAAGGTGAGGAGCTGAAGGTGCAAGAAGGTGAGGAGCTGAAGGCTCAAGAAGGTGATGAGCTGAAGGCTCAAGAAGGTGAGGAGCTGAAGTGTAAAAAGGTGAGGAGCTGAAGTGTAAAAAGGTGAGGAGCTGAAGGGTAAAAAGGTGAGGAGCTTTAGGTGCAAGAAGGTGAGGAGCTGAAGGCTCAAGAAGGTGAGGAGCTGAAGGCTAAAATGGTGAGGAGCTTTAGGTGCAAGAAGGTGAGGAGCTGAAGGCTTAAGAAGGTGAGGAGCTGAAGACTCAAGAAGGTGAGGAGCTGAAGGCTAAAATGGTGAGGAGCTGAAGGTGCAAGAAGGTGAGGAGCTGAAGGCTCAAGAAGGTGATGAGCTGAAGGCTCAAGAAGGTGAGGAGCTGAAGGCTAAAATGGTGAGGAGCTGAAGGCGCAAGAAGGTGAGGAGCTGAAGGCTCAAGAAGGTGATGAGCTGAAGGGTCAAGAAGGTGAGGAGCTGAAGGCTCAAGAAGGTGAGGAGCTGAAGGGTCAAGAAGGTGAGGAGCTGAAGGGTCAAGAAGGTGAGGAGCTGAAGGGTAAAAAGGTGAGGAGCTTAAGGTGCAAGAAGGTGAGGAGCTGAAGGCTCAAGAAGGTGAGGAGCTGAAGGGTCAAGAAGGTGAGGAGCTGAAGGCTCAAGAAGGTGAGGAGCTGAAGGCTCAAGAAGGTGAGGAGCTGAAGGCTCAGAAGGTGAGGAGCTGAAGGGTCAAGAAGGTGAGGAGCTGAAGGCTCAAGTAGGTGAGGAGCTGAAGGCTAAAATGGTGAGGAGCTGATGGGTCAAGAAGGTGAGGAGCTGAAGGCTCAAGAAGGTGAGGAGCTGAAGGGTCAAGAAGGTGAGGAGCTGAAGGGTCAAGAAGGTGAGGAGCTGAAGGGTAAAAAGGTGAGGAGCTGAAGGGTAAAAAGGTGAGGAGCTGAAGGGTAAAAAGGTGAGGAGCTGAAGGGTAAAAAGGTGAGGAGCTGAAGGCTCAAGAAGGTGAGGAGCTGAAGGCTCAAGAAGGTGAGGAGCTGAAGGGTCAAGAAGGTGAGGAGCTGAAGGCTCAAGAAGGTGAGGAGCTGAAGGCTCAAGAAGGTGAGGAGCTGAAGGCTAAAATGGTGAGGAGCTGAAGGTGCAAGAAGGTGAGGAGCTGAAGGGTCAAGAAGGTGAGGAGCTGAAGGCTAAAATGGTGAGGAGCTGAAGGTGCAAGAAGGTGATGAGCTGAAGGCTCAAGAAGGTGAGGAGCTGAAGGCTCAAGAAGGTGAGGAGCTGAAGGCTAAAATGGTGAGGAGCTGAAGGCGCAAGAAGGTGAGGAGCTGAAGGCTCAAGAAGGTGAGGAGCTGAAGGGTCAAGAAGGTGAGGAGCTGAAGGCTCAAGAAGGTGAGGAGCTGAAGGCTAAAATGGTGAGGAGCTTAAGGCTCAAGAAGGTGAGGAGCTTAAGGCTCAAGAAGGTGAGGAGCTGAAGGCTCAAGAAGGTGAGGAGCTGAAGGCTAAAATGGTGAGGAGCTGAAGGCGCAAGAAGGTGAGGAGCTGAAGGCTCAAGAAGGTGATGAGCTGAAGGCTCAAGAAGGTGAGGAGCTGAAGGCTCAAGAAGGTGAGGAGCTGAAGGCTAAAATGGTGAGGAGCTGAAGGCGCAAGAAGGTGAGGAGCTGAAGGCTCAAGAAGGTGAGGAGCTGAAGGGTCAAGAAGGTGAGGAGCGGAAGGCTCAAGAAGGTGAGGAGCTGAAGGGTCAAGAAGGTGAGGAGCTGAAGTGTAAAAAGGTGAGGAGCTGAAGGGTAAAAAGGTGAGGAGCTTAAGGTGCAAGAAGGTGAGGAGCTGAAGGCTAAAATGGTGAGGAGCTGAAGGCGCAAGAAGGTGAGGAGCTGAAGGCGCAAGAAGGTGAGGAGCTGAAGGCTCAAGAAGGTGATGAGCTGAAGGGTCAAGAAGGTGAGGAGCTGAAGGCTAAAGTGGTGAGGAGCTGAAGGCTTAAGAAGGTGAGGAGCTGAAGGCTCAAGAAGGTGAGGAGCTTAAGGCTCAAGAAGGTGAGGAGCTTAAGGCTCAAGAAGGTGAGGAGCTGAAGGCTTAAGAAGGTGAGGAGCTGAAGGCTAAAATGGTGAGGAACTGAAGGGTCAAGAAGGTGATGAGCTGAAGGCTCAAGAAGGTGAGGAGCTGAAGGCTCAAGAAGGTGAGGAGCTGAAGGCTCAAGAAGGTGAGGAGCTGAAGGCTCAAGAAGGTGATGAGCTGAAGGCTCAAGAAGGTGAGGAGCTGAAGGCTCAAGAAGGTGAGGAGCTGAAGGCTAAAATGGTGAGGAGCTGAAGGCTCAAGAAGGTGATGAGCTGAAGGCTCAAGAAGGTGAGGAGCTGAAGGCTCAAGAAGGTGAGGAGCTGAAGGCTCAAGAAGGTGAGGAGCTGAAGGCTCAAGAAGGTGAGGAGCTGAAGGCTAAAATGGTGAGGAGCTGAAGGCGCAAGAAGGTGAGGAGCTGAAGGCTCAAGAAGGTGATGAGCTGAAGGCTAAAATGGTGAGGAGCTGAAGGCGCAAGAAGGTGAGGAGCTGAAGGCTCAAGAAGGTGAGGAGCTGAAGGCTAAAATGGTGAGGAGCTGAAGGCTCAAGAAGGTGATGAGCTGAAGGGTCAAGAAGGTGAGGAGCTGAAGGCTCAAGAAGGTGAGGAGCTGAAGGCTAAAGTGGTGAGGAGCTTAAGGCTCAAGAAGGTGAGGAGCTGAAGGCTTAAGAAGGTGAGGAGCTGAAGGCTAAAATGGTGAGGAGCTGAAGGTGCAAGAAGGTGAGGAGCTGAAGGCTCAAGAAGGTGATGAGCTGAAGGCTCAAGAAGGTGAGGAGCTGAAGGCTCAAGAAGGTGAGGAGCTGAAGGCTAAAATGGTGAGGAGCTGAAGGCGCAAGAAGGTGAGGAGCTGAATGCTCAAGAAGGTGATGAGCTGAAGGGTCAAGAAGGTGAGGAGCTGAAGGCTCAAGAAGGTGAGGAGCTGAAGGCTCAAGAAGGTGAGGAGCTGAAGGCTAAAATGGTGAGGAGCTTTAGGTGCAAGAAGGTGAGGAGCTGAAGGCTTAAGAAGGTGAGGAGCTGAAGGCTAAAAAGGTGAGGAGCTGAAGGCTAAAATGGTGAGGAGCTGAAGGCTAAAAAGGTGAGGAGCTGAAGGCTAAAAAGGTGAGGAGCTGAAGGTGCAAGAAGGTGAGGAGCTGAAGGCTCAAGAAGGTAAGGAGCTGAAGGCTAAAAAGGTGAGGAGCTGAAGGCTAAAATGGTGAGGAGCTTAAGGCTCAAGAAGGTGAGGAGCTGAAGGCTAAAATGGTGAGGAGCTGAAGGTGCAAGAAGGTGAGGAGCTGAAGGCTCAAGAAGGTGATGAGCTGAAGGCTCAAGAAGGTGAGGAGCTGAAGGCTAAAATGGTGAGGAGCTGAAGGGTCAAGAAGGTGAGGAGCTGAAGGGTCAAGAAGGTGAGGAGCTGAAGGGTCAAGAAGGTGAGGAGCTGAAGTGTAAAAAGGTGAGGAGCTGAAGGGTAAAAAGGTGAGGAGCTTAAGGTGCAAGAAGGTGAGGAGCTGAAGGCTCAAGAAGGTGAGGAGCTGAAGGCTAAAATGGTGAGGAGCTGAAGGTGCAAGAAGGTGAGGAGCTGA